>NC_037291.2:11221967-11839852 GCF_000002775.5 Populus trichocarpa | reverse complement strand
TAAACACTACCTGAATTTTATTCTAGGAAACAGACATAAAATTCACATCACACATAGTTGCAGAATAAATACATATATAACAGAGAAGTAAAGGTTGGTGCTCACAGATCACTGTCCATGTAGAGTGCAAAGCGGCCACCTCCACCAATTGCAAGAAAGTCAGTGGAGCACAAAGTGAAATAACGATTAGCACCTGCTTTAACATAGCTGTTAGTGCACAGACAGATTTAGCAAAAACAGAAATAGGTTTTAAATAGATGATAAACTGAAGTCCGGTAGACTTCTGAGAAAACACCTTTCTGGGATGGCCATGCATGTGCATATGTACCCTCATGCTGTAGGCTTTTTCATTCTTCAACTAAGTTTCCACTCTCCGTTTCAGAAATTTATTGAGTTCCTATTTAACTGTAGTTTTCTTGGCATCATGCAATTTGACTTGATCTTGTGATTGACATACATGGTTCAAACATAAGTTTCCAAAAATTCTATCTTCAGGAGTTTTAAGAGAGATACCGAGAACAAAATTTGGGAAGAAAAGGAGTTTTAACATGTTGGATGTCCTTGTATTGAAGGACCAGTAAATTTTATGTTGCAAGTAATAAGTTCAGTGTTCTCATGGCCATGAAGATCTAACAAGTTAAGAGTAAGAGATGTGTAGCATTAGCTTGCAGCAGTACGCTGTGTTTACTTCATCCAAAAGCTAATTAACATGAAATGCACTATACGTAATGCAGTTTTTGTCCTCAAAGTTGCAAATTCTGTAAAGCAAAATTTATTTAGCAAGACAAAAGGCACCAGCAGAATAAGAAACTATTTTTCATTTAACAAGTATGTATAAGCTTCTTTCAAACCAATTTTATTGTAATTCCTGCAAACAATATCAGTTTGATGAACACTTTTTTACCCATTCCCACATGACATATTTGCATGCTGATGCTAGAACAACATCCATAAGGTAAGCAAGTGCATGCAAGGAATAATGTTTTGGCACGCCAACAAAAAAAGCCAGATGTTTACAATAGTAAGACAGTTAATTAGAATAAAGAGTTTTCACCTATAAATCTGAGAAGGAAATACCTGTAGGACGGAATATAACAGGATGACCAGGTTTATTTGTGAAAACAAATGTACTATTCGTTCCCTGTTCAAACTTCATGGTCAACACAACACATAAAAGAAAGTGTTTTCTATATGAATTCATAAGTTTGTATCTACCTGATATTTCTTGTTGGTTGGCCTTAGCGGAGCTTCAACCAAGCCACCAAATACTGCCCCCTTGCGATCTCCAACAACCTGAAAGAAAATTAGCATGGTAAGACATGTGGAGCAACTCCAGTTCGAAAGCCCGTATGCATGGCTTATGACTAATGCGCAAAGCTCATAATCAATGGGACAGATCCAGTAATTCAACTTTGGACTAAACAATACAGATTAACCACATCCTCTTGGATACCGCACTCACAGGAGAGGTTTCCTGTGGGAAAGTTCGTCTCATCAACTTTTTTCAGCTATTTCACAATAAGAATTATGAGCAAGGTAACAGTACGATATAATTACTCCCAAATGTGAATTCAATTTTGGTAATGATTCATATACATGCATGTGTGTGGTTGGGGGGGGGGGGGTTTCCACTTGCAAAATAACCTTCAGGAGACAAATCTAAATTAAATAAATACAAAACGTATTGTCCTTAGCCAAAAGTAAATTAGCATTACCAGCAAGCTATGTCCAGACCAAAGCATGCTTCTTCTATACAAGGTTGAAAGAGATATCCCGTGCCTCCATGTACTACAAAGAACTCCATGGAAAGAGAAAGTCAAGGAAAGACTGCCATTTATTACCTAGCTATCAATCACATGACTATATATATTTTAAAATCAATTGTATATTTAAAATCTGTACTCCTGTACCTGTAGAGCAATAACCATTTCCTCCCTTGAACAAGTGCTGGAAGGGAAACATAAAGGGTGCTTCTTTCTTTCTCTGAAAGAAGCAATGAAGGTTCAGATATGCCTGGAAGATCTCCCAAAGCAACAGGCTCTTTCATGTTCTGCCTCGGCATCTTCACCTCAAGCCCACCAAAATCATCATTCTCATCAACATTTTTCAAGTCTGAATTACCCTTGCTTTCTTGGCTCCGATTTCCACCAATTCTTGTAGCTTGGTAAACAGCTCTTAGAGTTTGTTTGCCCCTTGAAAATAACCCCTTTTTTGTGCCACTCTCTTTTGCTACATTCTCTGATAGCTGGTCACCCATTTGTGCTGAATGATCATTTTGCTCATCCAATTTTGGATTATTTCCAGACTCTGAGGACGATAACAAAGAGTATAAGAACGCAGTAAACGAAGAAGTATCAGGCTCCTCAACTAAGTGCCCTGTATCCTCTTCAGTAACGAACTCTAGCTGACTCCTTTTTGACTCACTGACATCTTCCTGTCAAAACAATAAGTGAGTAATTACAACTTCAGCAAACTTTTGAGATTCCAAACATAACATTGCTATGTTATCAAATACTTGTTCGGATAAGACTTAAAGAGTGTCAGCTATCCATCATCAGGTTCCTTTTAGTCATGATTTGTGACATCAGTTGCATTTTAATTTTCAATGAAGTTCCTTTTTTGCTATGTTATCAATTACTTGTTCGAGATTCCAAACATAACATTGCTATGTTATCAAATACTTGTTCGGATAAGACTTAAAGAGTGTCAGTTATGCATCATCAGGTTCATTTTTGTCATGGTTTCTAACATTAGTCACATTTTAATTTTCAATGAAGTTCCTTTTTTGTTTTGTCAACTAAAAAAACACAAGAAGAAACAGACACTGATTCCCCTAAATCCCATAAGAAACCACAGTAGAGAAACACATTAAAGTTTCACGATCAAGATTCTAGCTAAAAATAGTCCAATCACGGTAATTCTTGGAAATATCAATCCAACCCAATAGGAAAATGATTACAACATAGACAACCTTGAAGAGTTTCGAACTTAACATTGTCATATTAAGCTGCTGAACACAGTAAAAAAAACACCAATATCTACTTGGATAAGATTATCAACCATCTACCATGGAGCTCATTTCAGTCTTGATTTATAGCATTTGGATCATTTTTCATTTTGATTTCCAATGAAGGTCCTTTCCTCTTTTGTTTACAAAAAAGGCAAGAACAAAACAGACAGTTAATTTCATAAACCTATTAAGTCAACCCCAATGGTCAAATGCATTGAGCTTTCCATGATCAAAATTCTAGCAAAAAATATTCTAGTTACATTCATTCTTGAAAATTAATAACCAATGAACAGAACAAACAAAAAGAAGAAAAGAAAACAGATTTATAAGATCAAATACCAAAGTCCTAATAACAAAAACAAATTAAAATCTTCCTACCCATCATAAAATTAGAAGTGGGTATTCATCCAATTATCCAGAAAAAGGCAACATGATGATAAAGTCTCAACCTTTAACCCCAAAACATGAAAAGAAAAGAAAAAACATCAAGAGAGAGAGATGGACTTACAGGAGGAGGATGAGGAAGAGGAGTGGGATGCTTGGAGGGTTTATCAGAGATAGGATTAAGGATGACAGTGGTGAGATCAGACACGAAGTGGACTGCTTTGCTCCTTAACGACTTTTGTTGCTTTCCCATGCTCCCTTTTTCTTTAAAACACTAAAAATTGGTAGAACGGATTTCTTTTCCCCAAAAAAAAAAAGACCAAAAACTACACAGATAGTGTACTAAAAGAGATTCTGTTTGCAGATATCTTTCCTTTCATATTCCCATGGCCATGGCATCCCAGTTCTTGTTTCCTTTCTGGGTTCAGCAGCAGATACGCTCATAGAAAAAAGCCTTGTTTTCTGCTTTTCGATACCTAGAGGTAGGTTGAAGGAGGGGAAGAAGGGTTCTATTCTACCGACCGGAGGAGGGGAGAAGAGTATGTTCAAAGTCTTGTCTTTAGATTTTCTTGCTAAAAAAATGATGATGCAACAACACCCCTGCTTTTGAGACCCACGTATTTCACTTTTTAACCTCTCTATATATTTTTATATAAAAATCTTAAGGAAACAGTAAACAGAAGACTCCATGACCCAATGGATAAGGTGCTGGTCTACGTTCGATCCCAGTCATTTATGGACTTTTTAATTTAATTTTACAAAATGAATAGCTCATACAATCAATCGTGTTGAAGCTTTTGCCAAAAGGACCGAGTTGTTCTTTGTACAGAGGCTAGAAAAGAGACTTTACCGGGCGACTCCGCTATCCACTTCCCTGCTTGAAGACAAATTCAGAATCACTGGTTTGCGAGGCCAATCACTTATTTTTTTTCAACAAGAAAGAAGAGGGGAAATATTTATATATGTCAAGTTGTATCTATCTTCAAGTACAAAAATATATAAATTTTGTTTCTAAGTTTTTTTAGGAACCAGGAGCAATGGGTCCCTAAATAATCCATGAAATTCAGTCAATTTTCATTATTTTTTTATTAGCATTTTTATTTATTTTATTTTAATAAAAAAATTGAAGAATAAAAAAAAATTAGAGAGCAAATAGCAAGCAAATAAGGAAAAGGGACCTGAGTAATGAAAAAAATAAATTGAAGAATCAAGTAAATTAAAAAATTATATTTGATTTTCTATGTTGGATTATATTTGGTTGTGGCTATTTTATGATGTCAAAAGAATAAAAATAAAAAAATAAATCACTAATTAATTTTATAATTATTAAAACTCTAACTAGTCTTGAAAGATTGTTATGTAAAGAGCTTATTATATTAAAGAAAAGACAAAAATCATCCTCGAGAATCCAATCTAAAATAAATTGCATTATTGTTTGACTTTATAATAAAAGGATCTATTATGCATACATGTCAATATTTTGTCTAAACTAAATACATGTATTTAATTTCTAGGATAGTTTTGATTTGACAACCAAATTTAATCCTCATCTTTTTTTTTTATTATTATGCAAGTAAAATTCAAAATAATAATTAACGAAAACATGGGTTTTGATTAATTTCCTTTAATTATCTAATTTATATTAACCCATCTAAATTTAATTATTTTACCAAACTTAATCACCATAAATAACCACAAATATTTTAATAAATCTAATTAATATAAGCTAACATAATAAAAAATAAAAAAGAAATCATGAATTTATTTAAAACAATATCTATATTAATACATGTTTATAATTCAAAAATTCACGAAACAAATCACAAAATTATTCCATCAACAAATATTCCATATATTGGATTAAAATTGCCAATAACGATTCGTCAGGATTAGATCAAATGAGACGAAAAGTGCTGGAAAAAAGAAAGAAAGAAAGAAACAGCCCCAGCATGTGTTGCTCACGCACAAATTGACATGTCTTCTTTCAGAGCTCCATTCCATGCTTCATTAGCCCAAGGAGGCGCGTGGACCACCATGCATTGTGCAAGACTCCCTCTTCTTTCTTATGGCACAGAAGGTGGCGACCACCTCCCACTATGGTAAGAGATCCGACACCGAAAAATGGTTGTTGTTGGATAAATTGGACTCCTGTGTTTTTTTACTTCCTTGTACTAGGGATTTCGCTTGTTTATTTTACAAGCGTTTCTCTTTTTAATATCTATGCGTATCCTCTTTCTTTCTTTTTCTTTTTTCTTTTTTCTTTTTTCTTTTCCCTCATCCTCTATTTAACTATTTGGGACCCTCTACAAAAGTGGAAAAACTAAAGTAGAAAAAAAAATGATAAGCAATTATATTGTCTAATTCTTAAAACAGATTCTTAATTAATTAAATTTCCTCTTTTACACACACACTTTCAATAATTTTTTAATTTTACTTGAACCTTCTATTTATTTATTTTCTCTTTTATGTAATCTCTTATTATTATTTTTTAGTCTCTTGTTCTCTTTTTTTTTTTTCTTATTTCACTCATTAAACTCTTTTTTTTTATCATCATCATGATAAAAAATAAATGAAATATCAAAAATTAAATTGGAGCAAAAATATAATTTTTAAAAACACATAAAAAAATCAGGGGTAAAAAATGAGTTAGCCCCCTCTTCATAATACTTACAACATAAAGTCATTGAATTTTTTTTTTTTTTAACTTTGTATAGTTAGTTTGTAAATAAAAGAAAAAGAAAACTATTGTTTTTCAAAATAAAACGATCTTGCAGAGAAATGACTACCCTCAAAGCAACATAAAAGACAAAACAAATGTCATCAAGAAACGATTAACCTCAAAACTATTACAAATAAAAAGAAGTTTTATTAAGAGATGACCAACCTCAAAACAAGTGTAGCATTATGGCGGGTGTTGTGACAGCTCTAGATTTGTGGATTTGATTTGAAAAAATATGAGGAAAATGAGAAAAATAAAATTACAATATAGTAATTTGAGAAAACTAAAAATCTCAAAATTAAATCTATATTTGATGAAAAAGGATTTTAAGCTCAGAAGAGTGGTAAAGTTATGCTTTGAGCCCACATGCATGGAAAAATAAAGACCTTAACCCCTTTTCTTTTAAAAAAATACCAATTATCAATTGAAAATCATTATCATTTTTTATTTTCAAATAAAAGGTTTTTTTTTGTTAGGTATGTGTGCTCAATGAACCATTTTATTTTAGCCAAGTTTTTAATGGACTTGATAATAAATTTATTAAGTCTAAAAATAAATGCAACAAAAATAATTTTTTTACATTGGCCAAAAACACAAGAATTTTTAATTTTTTTCAATGTTAAAACACGAAAAAAAAAAGTTTGTTTTTTTATGCTAAACATTGTGTTTTAAAAAATATAAAAATATGCAAAGAAATTTTCTTTTCTTTTCTTTTTAAAGTTTGGTTAAAACATTTAATATTTTTTTATCCTTTTGTTTTAACTATTTATCTAATACATGACAAAAAAAAAATACTAACCCACAAAAAAATTCAGCTTTCACTAATTACTTGTTTAGTTATTTTTTAAAATATTTTTTATATAAAAATATATAAAAATAATATTATTTTTATTTTTAATATTAATATATCATAACGATTTAAAAATATTAATTTTAAATAAAAAAAATTAAGAGTTTAAAAAATACAAATTAAACCACATTTCCAAACAATTCCTAAAGCTACTAAACGGGGCATGGATTCCACACAACATTTCCACTGCCAGCGCGTGGAACCATGCATCATCATTGCTGAAAGGAAGTAACCTAGTGGATCTGAAGCGCCTTTCCTCCCTCGTAATTTCCCTGATGGTGGCGAGCTTCAACGTTACCTGCAAAAGAGAAAAGGAATCATAAGAGCATTTCAGTTTCATTTTCTCTTGTCTATTTCTTCTTCTTCTTTATCATGACTTTTCTCTCTTAGTTTTGTTTCTCTCTCATCGGTTGGATATTGTCATTGCTATAGAGGCTAAAAGCTAGTCTTGGGGTTGTAATTTAATTGAGGAATGCTTCGGGTCAATGAGTTGATTATTGTGGTGGCTGGGTTAGAGGAGGTGTTCTCGGCTGGTCAGTTGAAGAGAGAAACAATTGGGTTTGTTATGGTTCTCGAGTCAGATCGTGCCTGTGTGGTGAGCAAAAACTATGGTGGCGTTGACGAGGGAGAGGTTGTCGCTAACGTGGTGGAGGGCTAGTCTCTGGCTGAGTGAGATTGTTGAGGAGTGTTTGGCTGTCGGTTAATTTTAAGGAGGAAAAGCCAAGGGTTGCTTCCCTCTATTTATAATGGCAAAATCAATGAGGAAAGAATTAATTGAAGATTTTTTTCCTTTAACAAAGTTAATTCAAGATTTATATTTTAGAATATAAACAAGGAATAACATATCTTAGAATGCTTTTTATTTTTTTTTAACATAATTAACCCTTAAAAATCCTTTAGGAATCTGGTAACCATAAAACTAATTAGTGATTTGTTTTTAATTTTTTATATTTAGCTCATCGAGATGTTCTATATGACAAAACTCATTAGGAAAAAGAATATTTTAAGGGAAATTTTCCAGTGATAAACAAAAATTATTCTTTAAAACAATATCAAATATGTTATATTATTAAGGGGGAAAAGAGGAAAGATTTTTATAAGTGTGGCATACTAAAATGCATCATACTATAAACTAAAATGCATGGGATTTGTTATGTTTCTCATTGACTATAGCTTTCATCATAAAACACCATGGATTATTACAATATTTTAATAGAAAAGTTCATTCTAGTCCTTTAAGTTTTCATTTTTACAAGTTTGGTCCTTATAATTTTACCATTTTCATTTCTATCCTAAGATTTTATTTTCATCATGTTTTAGTCCGTAAGTTCTGAGAAATAAGAGTGAAAATTGTTGGAAAAAAAAAAGAGACAAAGGTTTAGACCAACCATATTTTAATCACAAAAAAAATAATCTTAGTTTACATGGGATCATCTTCGAGAGGGGAACTTTGGAGCTAGTTTTTCTCCTTGACCATGCCAAAAAAGGTAATGCAAATCTCATGAATTATCTTTTAATTTGGTTTGATTTTAGGGTTTTAAAGCAATTAGAAAGTGTTTTGAGGATGAAATGTAACACTGCCAAACTGAACAAGAAGAAAACAAGTACAAAGAAAAACAATCTTATCTAAAAGGTCTAAATAAATAACTAGAGAACTGATTTGTATTTTATCACTAAATATTTATCTCTAATAAAGTTGTCTCTTAAAAAGGTTTATAACTTCTTAAATAGGTCAAAAAAATCAAAATTGACTTTTACCTGACAAAAAAATTAAAATCCCAAATCAAATACAAAAACAATATAAAATCCAAAATTAAGCTACAAATCTAGAAATAAAAAGAAAAATAAAAAAATAACTAAAACAAGATCTTTCAAGTTTAATTTGAAGGTCTTTCCAAACTCAGCTACGTTATATAGCCAACTAAATTTCTATAAAACTAGGGCTATAAAACCTTTTGGCCTAATTTGAGCATGATTAGAATTTTTTAGGCTTAACTTTGTATCACTAATCCATAAATGAGATAAACGAATATATTAAGCTTTCTAAGTAATGTAGTTATGGCAGATCCATAATTGAATATTCAAAACTATTAGACCCTTTAGACGCGCTTATATCAGAATGACTTTATAGCGTTAGCGTATTTGAGGTGTTTTTAAGTTTAAACAGGTTGAAATTTGGACTTTAAAGTCTCAACACTCCGACTTTGACTTTCTATCAATTAGAGGTGACCAAAATTTAAACAAAAAAATGACATTTCATGTGCCCATATTTGTGACACGTCCATTTTATTTAAAAGAAAACGAGGACAATATCTTCTCTATTCTTTTTTGTTTTTTTTGGTTTTTTTAAAAAAACTAGACATCCAGGCATAACCTTTTTAGGCCATGCTTACTTAGCCTTTTCCACTTAGACCAAGCGTGCAGGCCTGTCATTTCAAAACTAGACACGCCTAGTCTTTTTGTTAAATGACTCTTTATATTTTTTTAATTTTAGAATAAAATTCTCAATTTTATTAAATGGGTATTTAAGCAATTATCTAATTATGCCATAGTTTTAAAGAAGATTAGAGATTTTTATGGTAATATTAACAATTACTTTTATGAATAATTATGTATTAACCTAATATTCAAAGTTTTTTTTTAAAAAAAAACTTATTCATTGATATTCAATGAGAAAAAATATCTATTTTATTGTGAATTTTTTATATATTTTTCTCAAATTTATTTTTCTTAAATATTATTTCATACAAATGCATAAAAATAGTCTATTCATGATTTTTTTAAAAAAAAAAATTTATTGAAACTTGCTTTCACAATTATAATAAGTTTTATTTTAAAAACAATGTTTTCGATTAAAAAAACATGTTTATTTTTAAGAAAAAATAAATACATGCATAAAGAAAGAGAGTTTTAAATTAAAAAGATATATATTTTCCTCTTTAATTAAAATCTTTGGAATTTTTAAGAATTTCTTTAATTGGCATTACTTTTTATTCAATAAACCATGTTGTTAATATAAAAAATATATATATAATTGTCAAAATAAAAAAAATACATGGATAAGAAAAATAATATTGACTAAAAAATACATTTTTTCTTCATATCTTTTCTTACAAATATTTATTTTATTTATCATATAATTAAAATAAATAAATTTGAAAGCTGCCATGAGCTATTAGACACTATAACTAATAAAACTTTGGTTACCATAATAAGTGTGTTTTTCTCTAAGCCTATAGACTTTCTAACAGTAGTATACATAACCTATCTAGTGGTGAAGACAACATTTATTCTTATTGGAAACTATCAATTTAACATTAAATTTTTTTTTAAAAAAAAATACGGGGTATTTTAAATCAGCTTTCACGTGTTAGACTGAGTCCTTCCAGTCCAAAACCAACATTCACACAACTCTTACCGTGCAACTCGCGACCCCAAGAGATTTGATGGTAGGGGATTCGAACTTGAGACATGGAGAAAGCAAATCCCCAAGCCCCGAGCTAAATGCCACTAGACCAACCCCTTGGGTTAACATGGAGACCTTTAACTTATAAGGACTATAATGTAATACTTCTAAAACTATAATGGCTAAGCATAGTTAATCATGAAATGAGAGTTGAAATTGTCAACCTAGGCACCGGGCAAAGCTGATGCCTAGATGCTTATCAATATGTGGAAACCATTCAAACAAACCTTGGTATTTAAAGTTTTATAATCAGCTAATTGCTCAAAAGACCCTAACTTCTTGTTAAATTCAATTTAATCTCTAACCTTTTTCTTTTCTGATTTTAGACCCTCAAACTATCAGGTAAAAACAATTTACTACCTCCGTTGAAAACAGATGGTTATGATGACTCTTTTGACAGGTTGAAAACAGACCTGATGAGGCTATAATGACAGCCTCTATGGTTAATTTTTCTCTCCTAATAGTTTGGGAAGTTAAGTTGGATTTTACCAGAAGTTTTTTTTTTTTTGACTAACGAGCCTTTGTACATGGTTGACCATCACTTATATTTAAAGCAAAGCCCAAGGTGCGCAAGTGGATTTTAGCCCACCGGCCCAAGGCGTTCCTATGGCCCATGTTGTTTTTGCTCTTTCTTATGGTCAAAGGGCTCAAATTGTTTTCAACTAGCAAAGTAAAAGCTTCAAACTTCGTTTGCTACAATAAGCCCATCACGGTTTCTTCTAGCCCATTGACTCTCTTCTTCTTGTACTCCCGCCTCCCGAGCATGTAATCACTAATAATACAAACTTAAGAAATTCCTAAAAATAATTCAAGACTCCAGCTTGCCAATAGATTGTTTGATTTTTTCGTTACAATTTTCTTTTTAAAATATTTTTAAATTTATTTTCTTTTGAAAAAACATTAAATTAATATTTGTTAGGTGTTTCTGAATGATTTTAATATATTAATGTAAAAAAATCTAAAAAAAATATAATGATTTTACAGATTTTGCATAAGCATTTTAGTCCACTGGCCCAACGCTTTATTACTTTCTTGTTTTGTTTATTGTTTTTTATTTGTGGGTCAAATACTTTATTCCTCATTTTTTCCAAGCTATTAATTTGTGGGTCAAATACTCTATGCCTCATTTTAGTCCCCACTGACCCAGCGGCTGCCAGTAGTTTTCATAAGCTGTTAATGATAAAGGGCAGCATTGAAAGTCTTCGGAAGCTACCAAGCTAACATTGAAAGTTATTTAATATCAGGGCTAGAGTCGTGTTTTTCAGTATGGTTGCAGGTGCTTTTCAAATAGTTTTTCGTACTGAAATATATGTCAATAATGTTTTTTTATTTTTTAAAAATCATTTTTGACATCAACACATCAAAACGATCCAAAGAGTACAAACCGCACTTAATTTTAGCAAAAAAAAAATTTTCAAAATTTGATGAAACGCAGTTACAAACACAATATCAAACGGTGTCTAAATTATGCATGATTAACTTTTGCTTCCCTTGGAATAGTGAAGCACCTGGCCAATGCTAAAAGGTTTGAGAAATTGTTGAATATTGTGTTTGGAGTTATTTTTTAAAATTTATTTTTAATATTAATATATTAAAATAATTTAAAAAATTAATTTTAAACAAAAATAAATATTTAAAATTTTAAACAAACAGTGTTAACACACTCTTAATATACACTGGATGATATATTTTCATGAAATCTTCTATAATTTTTTAAATTTTAATTATTGGGTCTTGTAGGTGAATAATTAGCCTTTTCAGCTTTTAAAATTAATCCCGGCGTAGCTTTTTTTTTAATTCGAGCAAAAATATCCAACCACTTATGGTAAGAGAAATTCACATTGATCAATACGTGACAGTTTCTTCTTTGTGGTTAGCATTAGTTATTTCTTAAATTTTTAGTCAAATAAATCTCCTATTCCAGAAATCATGATCGTGCACCTTCTTCTTCTTTCACAACCCGGTCATGAGACTGAATAACCCATATAAATTTTTTAAATAAAACATTGAAAATTAACTTTCAAGCAAACTAAATAACGGTGTTTACTCTTTAGGAGACGCCGCATACACCACCCGAAGAACGCAAACATCTCCCAATAGCTGGAGTATACTTTCCACGCACAAGCCACTTTTATTTTTGAAATAATATTTTATATTTATAAAATACCAAATTACTTCTAAGTCAACTTGATAATAATAATAAAAAAAAAATGAAAAAGATGAAAACGCCTCTTAATGCAAGTTTAGCAATTTTTTCTCTTAAAACTCATTCAATCATTTTATTATGTTTAAAAAAATAAAAAGACTAAAAAGCTCTAATACGGCATTTAATAATTTTTGCTTTTAAGGATGTCTAAGTCATTTTACCGTAAAAAAAAAAAAAAGACCGATTTGTCATCACTTAATATGTTAATGACCAAAGGACCATGGTAAAAAGACTATGTTACCATTCAATAGCTAGTTATTTGATTTTGTTTGAGAATGGTAAAATAGTTATTTTATTATTTCAATCCGCCGCAACATGTATCTTGGTGTGCAACGACATGTCAGGGCCTTTTAAAAAAAATTTGTAATGTAATTGTGAATAGTATTTATGTTTTTTAAATGAATGTTTTCTCTTGTTATTTTCTTCTTCAATAAACCTTTTTTTTTATAATGGCATTGGTATTATTTGGTATGTTTTATATATTAACAGAGGATTATGATTCATCAAAAAAAGAAATCAAGATGTTTTGTTTCTTGAGATAATGGGATAAAAATCATGGAGAAAATAAAATCAAGGCATTATATTTTGGATTGTAATCTAATTAATATAATTACTAGTATGAAGAAAATCAAGTGCCACATCAAATGACGAAATCAAAAATTTTGTAATTTATTTTCATAATTGCTTGATTGCATTTTTATATATACTTTTTAATTGGTTGATTGATTGTAATTACACATCCTATCAATTAAAGTTTTTTTTTTTTATTTTTAACATAGTAATAGAGCAAGCAATCTTTTTATATTATGTTCTTTAATATTTTTTGCCTTATTGAAATATAATATAATGGCTTGTTATTGCCAGCCGACCATTAATTTATTTTAATCTTTATTTACTTTCTTTTCATAAACTTTTTGTTTTTTTCATTTTCTTTCTATCATTACCATACATCCCATGATAAAAAAATTTCTTTTGTTAATCTTTTTTTTTCCTTTTTTTTTCTATCATCATCGGACATCCCTTACAAGAAAATTCTATTACTATCAACTTATATTTAATTAAGTGATTTAAACTCCAATCCTATAATTACTAGCCTTGGTTTTTTATTATTATTGGAATCATAATTTGAAAATCATTTTTTTTGTTATGTATTTTATGAGATCTCACTTGTTTATAAAGTATTAACTTCATGTTATATTTTTCAAGTTCTGAACTTGAGTAAAGTTTGACTTTGATTTTTTATGATCTAGATAGAGTTAAATATTATCTTATTTAATTTTTTTTCTTTAATTGTCATTGGCTTGAATAGCCTTAGGCTATTGTTATTTTTTAAAATATTGATAAAGATTTGAATGCTATCTTTAATATATTTAAATATAAATATCAAACTCATAGATTTTTTTGTCTAAAATCTTTACAAGTTGAAGTGAAGTAAGCATACCATGTATTTTAGATTATAATCCAAACAATTTAATGTCTATTTGAAATTGTAGTATTGGTTGTGGTTTAAAATACTTTTAATTTAGAAATATTTTAAAATAATAATTTTTTTATTTTTAAAAAATTATTTTTAAGATTGAAATATTAAAATAATTTAAAAAAATAAAAATTTTAATAAAATTTTAAAGAACACGAGCGTTCCCTGACACTATAATCACCATTGAGCGGTGAATATTAATCACATGGTACTCGCGATAGGGAGCCCTAACCACCGTGAAAGTTAAAAGTAAAACTTCGATTATTGAGCTTTTCAGTACATTTCGTACTGAATCAAACAGAGATTCAATTATTCTGTCTCCCTTCTTCAATGAATTAGGCTCCCTCGAAAATATGCAAAATGAGAAAAAGTAATAATTAGAAGATAATATATTTTTATAAAAAAACATATAGATCCCACTTGACATATAAAATAATATTTTATATATATATCAAAATTATACCCACAACTCACTCTGAAGGATCTTGTAAAATACACTCCAATATTACTTGTTTGCTCATAAAATTAATATCTCACTGTAAGACCATCTCCAAGTACAAAACTATTATTTTGAACTATTTGAACTAGATGGCCAAGTGATATGATGGCCCAGTGATATTAACTATATGGTACATCATGATAACTTGAGATTAATTTTTTTTTTTTATATATAGTTTTAGATTCAAGTTCTATTATTACTAATATGATGACCATTATAAATTTATATAGTTATTAATTTCAGGACCTATAAAATTAGTTAAAATACACACAAACTGTTCCGACCATTCACATTAATTAAAAAAATAAAAAAAACTACCATTTTGAACTTCATCTTCTTTATTATTTTCAATAACCTTCTTAATAATCTTTTCGTTACTCAACAAATTTTAAATTGCCTTGTTTTTTCTTGAGCAATTTAAAACACACTCAATATCTATGATATTATAATGTTTCAACTCTTTAATTAAAATAAATAATGATATCTTCAAACTAGTTTAGGTGTGACTCTATTTGTTTTTGCGTTTCAAAAACATTTTTGAAATATTTAATTTTTTTTTATTTTTTTCTTTGTTTTAAATTAATATTTTTTTTTATGTTTTTAGATCATTTTGATGCACTAATTTTAAAAATAATTTTTAAAAAATAAAAAAAATATCATTTTAATATATTTTTAAGTAAAAAATATTTTGAAAAGCAACTGAAGCTACACTTTTCACCATATTTCCTAAGAATTCACCTTCGACGTCATTAGGGTGCATTAAGAGAATTTTAAAAATTTCTCTTTAGTGAACATCCCAAAATTAAAAAAATCAAGAAATAGAGTAAACTTTTTTTAACTATTAGGTTATCACATTTAACAATTATTAATTATATGACTCTTGCCGTCATTCCCTTCCCCTTTATTTCCTTCTTGAACAACGACCATCTTTGAACACATTTTCTATTTTTTTAGAATTTCACCGAGCAATTTCATCCATTTATTTTTTAGGAAGTTTTTTTCTGTTTGGTTTTATTTTAAAAAATTAGTCAACGATATTATTTCTTAGTTAAAGGAAAATATTCAATTTTTAGAGGGATAAATCTAGTTTTAAAAAACGTAAATGGTGTCCATATCATTTCTTTTATGTTTATAAAAGTACTTGAAATTATAAAATTAAAAAAGAATAAAATGTTAATGTGTCCATGAAGTATAATATCAGGAAATTACGTGGAAAGTGAAATTAGGGTTCTATACAAGGAACTCTCTTTCCATGAAGTTTCCTCCTAAAGGATGGAGGAAACTTTCTACTAGCTGTCATGCTATCATATTATCATGTGTCTATAATATTATTTTTCTTATAATAATATTAAAACTATATATTTGATGGTACATAAAAATCCACCAATAAAAAAATAATAATCACCTTCACGCTCCAAGATGGACTGCCTCGTTCTTTTCCTCTTTATTCAATTCTGAAAAATTATTTGAGCCTCGATACAATACCATAAAAAAGTCTCAGCTACTAATAATGACAAGTTCAAAGACATTTGTTTTAATTACGAAGGGAAGGGTGTAACTCAACTGGTCAGATTCTAAATTTGTTTTTTCTAAAAATCACCAATTCGAGTCTAATAAACTTTAGGGTTACTAGAGATTTATATAATTGTTAATTTCAGGAACCGTGGAATTAATTAAAATACGTATAAGTTGGTTCAAATATTCACGTTAATAAAATAAAATTAATATATATATATATATATCAAGGTTGTCAATTCCATTCCGTTCCGCCCGGAATGGCCGAAACATTCCATACCAATTCAAAAAACGAAATAAAACGGAACAAATTTCATCTCATTTTAAATCTTGGTCCGTTCCGGATTTTTCGGCTAAATTCCGTCCGGAACGTTCCGGTTCCATTCCACATGTTCCGTTCCGCTCTTGAAAAGCCATTGAATCAAATTGAATCTTATTCAATTTAATTAATTAAACCACTCAATTATAAAAAGCTCTTTTTTATTACTATTTTCTATAACAATGATATTAATAATAACATTGAAAATTATTATTATTATTTTCATTAATAAGGATATTAATTTTTTAAAATTAGATTTATCACTAATATATATGGTTTATATTCATGTTGTTTTTTTCATGTTTATACTTTGTAGGAATTTGAGCAAAACAAGGGATGCTTTAGATTCCATTAGCCTTAATAACATTGACCTAACTTTATATTTAAAATATTTGTGTTAAAACATTTTACTTTCATAATATTTTGATATTTTGTTTAAGTTGAATTACTTTAAGTTAAAGATCTATTTAATCTTGACTATTTAGAAATATTTTAAATTTTGAAATTATATTTGTTTGGCATTGTGTTTGTATTGCATAATTTATAATTAATTTATCTTGAATTTGAATTATGTTTGTTGAATATATATATATATATATATATATATATATATATATATATATATATATATATATGAACAGTACAACCCCGAAACGGCACGCCGAAACACTCCGAAACTGAAATATTCCGTTCCAATTGAAAAAACAAAACACCTACCAAAACAGAATTGACAACCTTGATATATATAGTGTTTTCCTAGTAGTCAGTGCAACACAGCCTTTCTTCGCCATCTTTTACTAGTATATCCATGCTCGGCACACACCTCAATATTGCTTTATTCCCCAGATGTTAGTGTTGCACCAGCGCCGATTAAGTTTTTCTATGCAAAGAATGCACCACTTTTCTAATTCAATAGACATTTCTTCCTCTTCTTATATGACACTGCTTGTTATCAATTTCTGCATCAATATCATAATATAAGAATTTGTTTTTCTATAAAATAATTTAAAAGATAAGTTTTATCAACATTTATAAATATCTCTAGTAACTAAATAAAAAGCTAAGTAAAGCCATACAATTTCACACAATATCAGAAATTAAGGATGATTATTTTTAGTTTAATTTGATTTTTATAAAAAAAAATAAAAATTGTTTTTTTTTTTAAAATTGAAACTGATTCAAACCGATCGGTTTTGGTTCAGTTATTTGGAAAAAAATTGGTTCAAACCGATCGGCTCGATTTTTTCCGGTTTGGCTCTATTTGGCTCGGTTTTTCCCGATTTGACTCTGTTTTTTCCGGTTTTTTCGGTTTCGGTTCGGTTTTTTCTGTTTTAGACTCATAAAACCCAACCGGTCGGTTTTTTAAAAATTCTAATTGGTTTATTCGATTTTTTTCACGGTTCGGTTTTTTTAGTTAATTTTTCAAGACAAAACCAAGAATTCAAATCAACAAAAAAAAAACATTTTATCCCTAAAAAAACAGTTTATAAAGAGTTTTTTCAAGACAGAACCATGAATTGACTATCATAACCCGCTTTATACAATGACACATATACAGTGTATGGTTTTTTAAATTTCTCTCTGATGTTTTTAGGTTTTGCTAGTTAAAAAATAAAAAACCTCGAAAACAAGTAGCTGAGGACATAAACGAGGTCGGTGAAGACCAGACACCGTATGGTTTTTAATGCCCCACCGCCCGTCAATTCTGCCATGTTTATGTCATGGTAGGGTCCACAGGCCCAAATTCAGTACGACAACTGGATAACAATCTAATGGTGGATAATTTGGCCATTTGTGTTTCACGTTCCGCTTCAAACACAACGAATAATTTTAAATCAGTAGTCCGTACACATCTAAGCTTTCTCAATTCAAATCCAAAACTCATAAATATTTCAATTTAACAATATTGCATCCAAAACTCATAAATATTTAGAGGTTAGTCTAATAGTTAAATATATAATTTTCTCTGTTTTTTTTTTTTATATATAATTTGAGTTTTGAAATTAGTATATGCAATTCTTTGATATACTAGACTAATATAAAAGTATATCTTAAAATTATCCGCATAATAAATTTAATCTTGATTGATTTGCAAGCTAATTCTAAATATCCATTGTTATTGAAAATCTAATAATAATAATAATAATAATAATTTATGACCTGTTTAAGTTGTAATGGAAATCATCCAAATCAAAATATCTTTTTAAAATATAAATTTATTTATATAATAAGGAACAATGATGATTTTTGGAGATTTGTTTTTGAATATTTTAAGATTAATTTTTATGGTAATTTCAATCACCAATGATTTCTATTAACTAATACTACTACGATATCTATTTGTATTTACTTGGATCGACTCGGATTTAATTGGATTAACTCAAATTAACCTGCTAAATATCGAACCTAGGTATGACCCTCATAACCCTGTAAAAAACAATAAAAAAATATATAAAATTTAATTCTTGATCAATCTAATATTAAATGATGAAATTAAAAATAAAATAAAATTAAAAAATGAATCGTGTCAACCTAAGTTAACATATCAAATCTTATTAATGAGACCGGGATAACCGGATAGAAGAAAAATTGAAATAAATTATGAAGCTCAATTCTCAATCAACCCAATGTCAAAGGATGAAATTGAAAAAAAAATCAATTAAAAAAAGAACATGAAAAAACCTTCCGAGTTAACCAACCAAACCCGTAACTTAAGTTATGAGGCCTGGATAATCTCATAAAAAACAAACCAAAATAAATCAATCCAATATTGAATAATAAAATTGAAAAGAAATAAGTTAGAAAAATGATAAAAAAAAACTCAAGACAATCAGGCTAACCCACAACTTGGGTCATGAGATCGTGATAATCCCATAAAAAAAAGGTGAAGTATAATTCCCAATCAACCTAATTGTTAATGGATTAAATTGAAAAAAACAAAAAAATATCTCGAGTCAACCCGGGATAACTTGCCAAAATCGGATCATGAGACCGGGATAACTCTATAGAAAAAAACAAAAAGAACATGAAGTTAAATTCTCAATCAACCCAATATTAAAGGATGATATTGAAAAAAAATCATTTAAAAAAGACCTAAGAAAACCCGAGCCAACCTGTAAAACTCGCAATCTGAGTCATAAGACCGTGATAACTCCATAGAAAGAAAATTAAAAAAAACATGAAGCAAAATTTCCAATCAACCCAATGTTAAAGGATGAAGTTAAGAAATAAATCAATTAAAAAAATGATTCAAGTCAACATGAATTAACTTGTCAAACTCGAGTTATAAGATTAAAATAACTATATAAAAAATAAATTGAAATAAATTATGAAGTTCAATACCCATTAAATCTAATATTAAAAAATAATATTAAAAATCAAAACATTTTATTGTTAATTGTTACAGTGAAATAACAATAATTTTTACCATAGGTTAATAATATGGTGATAGTCTCACCTATATTAATGGTGTCGAGACAAATAAAATGGGATAAAGAAAAACCTATTTTTTTCCTGGGTTATGTGACCAAATGTCTAACCCTCCTTTTTATTGAGTTATTAATATTTCCCTTCACTTCCATTTGCTCACCGAAAAATACAATACAATATCACCTGAGGTGATTGGACAAAAGGAATACATCTTGTATTACACAAAATATATTTAGGACGAAATTGCAAGCAGTTTTTTGTTTGGGGCGAAATTGATAAAGAGGTTTTACGTTATTGTCCTTGCTCAGAAATAGTAACTCCATCCATGTTCTCTTCATTGTTGTTTTTCAGATAACTTCTCTGCACTGCACTGTGTTGTTATTATTTTTTAAAATGTTTTTTATATTAAAATATATTAAAATAATATTTTTTTATTTTTTAAAAATTATTTTTAAAATAAACATATCAAAACGATTTAAAACATAAAAATTTTTAATTATTAACAAAAAAAAATTTAATTTTTTAAAAATACGTTCTTTCCAAACTTAATTTTTTCCTATGTTATCTTTTTCTGTGTTTGTTGTCCTGACCTGATTTGTTTTTTTAAATTTCGTGCTCTCTTTAATTTCAAATGTATTCTGATGTTTTTTAAAAATAATTTTTTTAATTAAAATAAACTAACTTATTAATCTCAGTTGATGTCACATTTTGAATCTTTAATTTTTTATTTATTTATTTAAAATACATTTACATCATCCAAACTTTTTTTTTTTTTGTAAAAAAATATAAACCGTTTGCATCCTAAACATATTTTTTACAAGAAAAATATGGACCACATCCTAACGCGTGACATGCCTAATAAAATAATAAAAAGTAAGATATAATCATGGCGGGGATTTCGATTATTGTTTATACCATCACAATTTTTGTAATTTTTTTTCATTTTCATGCACTATAAAAGGAACTCAAAACTCATAGTCTCATACCTTCACCCACCGTTTCCGATTCTTGGCAAACACAAAACACAGAGAGTGTGAAACAGAGTGAAGAGTGAAAACAATGGCGTCCCTTAAAGTTCCAGCTTCTGTTCCTCCTCCATATGAGGATGCTGAGCAACTTCATAAAGCTTTTGAAGGTGACCCTTTACATGATGAATCTATCCTTTCTTTTCGTTATTTTTTTTTGTAGAGATTTTTTGTGGATTCCTCTGATGTTCTATTTGATGCTGATCGTAATATAAAGTGTCATTCTTTATTAGATAATTTGGCATTCAGTGGTTGAAAACTTGAGCTTGATTCATAATTTCTTGAAGAAATGGTTGGTTTGACTTTGTGAGTCAAACATGACATGAATGGTATTTGATCTTGTAGATGTTTTGTTTGGTGTTTGATCTCTATGCAGATCTACATTGTTAAGTTACCGTGTCTTGTTCTTGAGAAATAACACAAAAGGCTTTTGAAGGTCGCCTTTTACATCTATTTCTCTTAAAGGATTGATTTCTTGAACCAGTGGTTGGCTTGACTTTCGAGCATGATGGCAGGGTATTTGATTTTGGAGTTCCTTTTTGCTTCGTGTTTGATCTCTATACTGATCTGCATTGTTAAGCTCTTGAGTCGTGATCTGCAGAAATGAGACATGAGTTAGCTATCTAACGTTAATGGTGTTTTGTAAATTATTTGTCTTGATCAGTTTTCAACTAACCAATCATCATTGCAGAACATAATGGAATCTTTGCAAATTATTTGATGTTGATGTTGTAATCTGGACTTAAAAAATTGATCTACATCTATTTTTTTGTGATGCATTGCCCTGCTGCACTGAATTTATCAACAGTAAGCTGTTTTTTCTTTTCTTCCTCTTCGTTTGCAGGATGGGGTACAAATGAGGGATTGATCATCTCCATCCTGGCTCATAGGAATGCTGCACAACGCAACTTAATTCGAAAGGTTTATGCTGAAGCTTACGGCCAAGATCTCCTTAAAGATTTGGACAAGGAACTTTCTAGTGACTTCGAGGTCAGAGTTCGATGCATCTCATGTTAATTCTAATTAAACGCTATCTTCCTGTGTACCAGGAGTAATTTTATGGCAACCAAGGCTTTTAATGCCTGCCAGATTCCTCTCTATTTTGGAAAAGTATTGCATTAACACTGAGGTTGTTGATACATGTTTTTTTTTGCAAATTTTGTATACATGAAACAGAGGGCTGTGTTGCTATGGACACTGGATCCTGCTGAGCGTGATGCATATCTGGCTAATGAAGCGACGAAGAGGTTCACTTCAAGCAACTGGGTTCTAATGGAAATAGCTTGTACTAGGTCCTCACATGACCTTTTTAAGGTGAGGCAGGCATATCATGCTCGTTACAAGAAATCCCTCGAGGAAGATGTTGCATACCACACAACTGGAGACTTCCGCAAGGTAATGCCCTTAGCCTCTTAAGTATTTTTCCAGAGAGATTTTAGCCTGTGTACATCATAGTCTAGTTCTAATGAAAAGTTAATCATCTGATGATTGATCTTCTCTTAAACTTTTGATGCTTTGTTAGTAACAACAATTTTGAACTGCTTGGTTCTGTGTTTATTATTGTTCCGAGCAGCTGTTGGTTCCCCTTGTAAGTGCATTCCGATATGAGGGAGAAGAGGTGAACACGATTTTGGCAAAATCAGAGGCTAAGATACTTCATGAGAAGATCTCAGATAAAGCTTATAGTGATGAAGAGATCATCAGGATTCTGACTACAAGGAGCAAGGCACAACTTAATGCAACACTTAATCACTACAACAACGCATTTGGAAATGCCATCAACAAGGTATCATGATCTGAATCTGATACGACTTTTATCAGTTATTTTTTGAAATCTTTCCCAATGTTGAATTCCAGTTAGTAATATCATGCATTGCAGACAATTGTTTCGCTTTAAATTGACAATGGCAAATCTGTTTGCAGAATTTGAAGGAAGAGGCGGATAACGATTTCCTCAAATTACTGAGAGCAACGATTAAGTGCTTGACCTACCCTGAAAAATACTTTGAGAAGCTTTTGCGGCTGTCCATCAAAAAGCTAGGAACAGATGAAAGGGCTCTTACTAGAGTTGTAACCACCAGGGCTGAGGTTGACATGGAACGTATCAAGGAGGAATATCATCGCCGAAATAGTGTTACTCTTGAACGTGACATTGCTGGAGACACTTCCGGAGATTATGAACGAATGCTTCTTGCCTTGATTGGCCATGGCGATGCTTGATCTATTGCTTGTGGATTCAGAAGAGTTTTGCTTTGTATGAATGTTGTTATTGTTGTTGTTGTTGTATTGCTTTTGCTAGACATAATCTTCCTGACGTGAGCTATCATCTTTGCTTGTATTGCTTATATTAAGTATCTCTGAAATGTTTTGTGCATCTTTTCTGGCTTAATAAAATCTTTGAAATGGACCAAGAGATCGTTTCATAATGTATCAACATTATTAAAAAGATGGGAGCATAAAGATGATGTTCGAATAAATCCTTTCAAGGGACTTGTTGAATTTTGGCCATGTCTAGGATTACACGAGGAAAAAGAAAGAATTATAAAGTAATACTAGAATTCTTTTTCAGAAAATAAAAGGACAGGTATATTATCTCGCAGGAATATTATGGTCACATCACACTATTTATTTAGAAGAATCTCCACCGCATCTATATCAAAAAAGAAACTTAAAATCATTCAGAGAATAGCTATAATCATACACGAAATGGAGTTATGCAGCGAACTGGAGGATGTAACAGCTGAGATCTGAACTCCCAAGTGTTTTCTAAAGAACTCGCTTACTTTTGCACCAACTCACTACGCCTCCTCACTGTTGTGTTGTCTATCTACATTAGCAGCTTGCAAATGCTGGAAAGTCGAAGGATGCACTTGGTTTTTCCAAAACTTTGTGTGTGTGATCGTTCGGAAATCATCAGGGCTTTATGCATGGTTTGAGTGGCAAAAAGAAACTTAACCTGTTAAGAATTCTAACTTGAAACACCACAGAACAATGTCAAAAGGAGAAAGCACTAACATCACTCGATACCCATGTCATTAATTTAATTTGAAGTATGATCCATTGATATAGAAAAGAAGAAAAATTGAAGAGATACGATGCGCCTGAAAAGTACTTCATCTGCATCATCACCTTGTTGGACAGAATTTGACACCAGGTAATTATAACTTCCCACCCGTGCAAAATGATGGAGCCATACTCTGATTCTATATAATCACCTTCTAACCTCACCTCAAATCTTTTATCACTACAATTAAGGAACCATAATGCCTCAGCTAATTCGCAAAGCTATATATCTACAATCCAAAGCATTTCGTGCACGCAAAAATGAAGAAGTGTATGGGAAAAAGACCTGAACTGATGCGGTAGTGCAGAGTAGGGGAAACTGGCCTTCGAACTGGAGGGACCAAGAGGCCCATGTTTCTTCCTAAACAAAAAGTGGGTCCTAATGCAAATCCAACAAAAGGTAAAACCATAAGCAAGCATGCCAAACTGTTCAGGGGAGAAAAAAAAGGGAAAAACAAGAAAGGTATTTGATCAAACACAAAAAGGCATAAAATTCATGGAACCTAAGGAAAGTGAATGATAGGGAGAAAAAAAAAGTAAGGGTAAGAAAATTAAAGATTGGGTCACGGAAAAAGGATAACAAAAGAAAAAGAAGCTTTAGAACTGCAGAAGAAAGATTTGAAAAGCACGCTGCAAAAGCAGCAAGAAAATATAAGAGAGTTGAGAAAATAGAAGAGAAGACCTCTTAACAACAAACTAAGGTGAAGACCATGATGAAGAAACGATCTGGAATCAGCAATGTCATGCAAGGCAAAAAATACCAACCACTGTTCTTCTCTGCATCAAAAATTACTTGAACAACCTACCACAAAATTATTCCTTTAATGAACTATTGCATGGTAACTTTAAAATAAATAGCCAAACACCAGAAAGATTATTAAAAATCCTTGCAGGTTAACAAAAAGTAAAGTTAACACCTTATCTTCTATCTTCCCTTAGATTTCCAATCATATTCTTTGAGACTCCATGGCCCTCCTTTATCATATTCTCCAGGATAACATGATTAGGAATGAGATCTCTTAATGCTAGAAGACCCAAATCTATATGTTTGAAAATATTTGTAACAAAATGATTACTTACAATGTGAGGTTACAGATCGTTGACGGCCCAAATTGAAGAGGAAAAATTCTAAAATTACATCACCTCCTAAACCACCATGTCAACCAACATAATTAAGTCCAGACATGAACAAAAAAGTACTTCTATAAGCACCATCTCTTGAGTTTCACGTGATTCATCTCCAATGGTACTGTTGGGTGAGAGATTAATATTAAAATAAAATAATGAGAAGAAAATCTTGCAGATGATTTAGTCAAAAGCCAACATTCCATAATGAGAAACAAAACACAGAAATACTGCAGAGAACTTGACAAAATTAAACAAAAGTGAGAGCATAGTAAGTAATTATTACCGCGGAATAATTCTATAATAAGAAAAGTGCGCAAACATTATGAAATGCCTGTCCGTGCAAAGTAGACAAAGAAATTACACTGTCGATGACTAAAAACAGGAAAGAATCAGAAAACAGTAAGCAAGAAAAGGCAAGCTGGTTAACCTATTATTGAGAGAGTTGTTGCAGAGGTCAAGGATGCTACAATTCATTCATGATAGTAGTGCCCAGCAACCAAGATTTCAACAGTTAGTGAATAAGGGCTATCTTCCGTTGTTACTATTGCAATCATTACTGAGATAAGTTCATAGCAAAATATATAAACTTGTAATTTTAAAAAGGTTAACAAACCTGGACCATTGATGGATTAGGCCCTGACAGATAAATATAAACAGCACGCCCGACCTTCACAGAATATTTAGCCTGTAAATCGCAACAAAACACGCGCGCGCGCATATATATATATATATATATATATATATATATATATATATATATATAACAAACAAAGGATTAGAACATATAGGAGATTGTGTGACCAAGCTAAAAAATAAAAAAAAAGGAGTATATAAGATAGTGTTTAGTTACTGACCCATTTCAGAATAAACGAAGACACTAAAGATATAGAAGACAAGATAAAAAATGAGATGTCACTATCAGAAAATTAGTAAATATAAATAATCACATTGATAGAATATTTTCATTGATAGATTGCGGTGAATTTTTCCGACTGAATATGACCTTGTAGTATCAATCGATAAATACCAACGTAAATATTGTATCGGTATATATCATGGAAAAAAAAAATGAAAAAATAGCAAAAAAGTATGATGATGTCATTTTTACAAACAAAACTGTCAATGAATTTAAATCCATCGATTAAATCCGTTGGTAAATCCGTCCGTAATATTTAATTATGACATGACGAGCAACACTCCTTTCTCCCTCCCTCATTTCTTCTTCTTCATCTATTTTTCTCTACAACAATCAACACAATCCCCCTTAATTTTATCACAAATCAACTTCCCACTACAAATTCAGTCACCCCAACACTCAGTTTGTCAGCATCCTTGTTCTGATTCAAATTTTATTGAGAATTCTCCACTTCAAGTAAGAAAAATTATCCATTTTTTATTTGAACTCAATTTTAAAATGTTAATTTTTATTGCATATTTTTGTAGTATATTTATTTTGTTTGGGTGTTTATTTGTTTTATAGCTTTTTCCCATGGAGATTTGATGTATGAATGAATGATTTGTACATGTTAGGGTTTGTTTGAGATTTTATAAAATTATATTTATTTGTAAATTGATGAAATTTATTTTGAATTTGTGCTTAGGTGTTTTGTGATTAAATAAATAATGATTTTTTTAACGGGTTCATTTTATATTTTATCAATTTTATTGTTGAATTGAAACTTTCGGTAAATATATAGAAATTTGAATTTATGTAGATAATTGATAATGAATTAGTTATACTATTAAAATATTTTGAAAAAATTTGAGTTAAACCAATGTTTTGTTATTATTTAGTGT
The DNA here is from genome assembly GCF_000002775.5 of Populus trichocarpa. Taxonomy (NCBI): domain Eukaryota; kingdom Viridiplantae; phylum Streptophyta; class Magnoliopsida; order Malpighiales; family Salicaceae; genus Populus; species Populus trichocarpa. Next base: position 11,812,965 of record NC_037291.2, on the reverse strand, counting down.
ATGAATGTATGATTTGTACATATTGTCATCAATATTCTATATATGTTTGATATAAGTAATGGATGATCTTTCATGTATGTATTGAGATTTACCCGAAGGGTTGCATAGGATAAATTATTGTAATGAAGTTCATGACTTTATTAATTATGTACTATCTAATCCGAGAAATATTAGTGGAGACGATATTAGATGTCCATGTAAGAGGTGTAAAAATAAAAATTTTCTCGATCTAGATGTTGTAACGATGCATCTTCTACAAAAAAAGGTTCATGGAGAGATACTTGTGTTGGTTTGTGCACGGAGAACCATATGTTCCTCACGAGATCATGGTAGAAAAAATGATTGGGTCAACTTCTAATTCTAACAACGTGTATGAAGTTGTAGATGTTGTAACGATGCATCTTCTACAAAAAAAGGTTCATGGAGAGATACTTGTGTTGGTTTGTGCACGGAGAACCATATGTTCCTCACGAGATCATGGTAGAAAAAATGATTGGGTCAACTTCTAATTCTAACAACGTGTATGAAGTTGTAGATGACAATAGTAATTCTCACAAGAGTATGATTATTGATGTGATAGGAATGAATCAAGATTATGCTGGTCAATATCCAATCATAGATGAAGAACCTAATGCAGACACGACCAAGTTTTTTGATCTCTTGAAAGACTCAGACGAACCATTATGGGATGAGTGCACAAATCATAATAAATTATTAATCGTTGCACGGGTGTTCACCATCAAGTCAGATCGTGGGTTGAGTGAGGCCGATTATGATATAATTTTTGAATGAACAAGAAACATTTTAAGTGAAGGGAATAAACTGAAAGATAACTTTTATGATGTTAAATCCATGATGAAACCCCTCGGCCTTGGATACCACAAAATTGACATATATTCAAATTTTTGCATGTTGTATTACCTTGAAAATGTAAAGTTGATCGAGTGCAGAACATATTGGCATACTAGTTCAACACTTAAACCCAAAACTGACAGGGAAAAGACTCTAATCACACATAAAAAACTTAGATACTTCTCAATCACACTTAGACTGCAAATGTTATTCATGTTACCAAAGACTACTGAGCACATAACATGGCATCATTTACATGATGCGGTGGATGGAGTGATGGTGTATCCTTCCGATGATGAAGCTTGAAAACATTTTAATAGGGTGCATATTCGGTTTTCAATGAAATTAAGGAATGTGTGTTTTGGGTTATATACATACAGATTCAATCCATTCGGGTCATTTGTTACTCTTTATTCTTGTTGGCCAGTGATACTCACGATTTACAACTTACCACCGAGAATGTTAATGAGGCTGAAGTTTATAATTTTATTTACGATTATACTCAATCCTAATAATCCGAGTCAAAATATAGATATTTGTCTTCATTCATTAATAATTTTAGTTTGTTTTTTAAAACTTTGCGTATGTGATTTTTATAATTAACCTTTTTTAAGTTTGATGTTATACATTCGATCATGTGAATCTTATTAAAATTAAACAAACAAATTCATATGATATTTCTAATGCGCGCAACAACATTTTGAAATCATTCCAAATTATTTTTTATTTTATTAATATTCAATGTTTAAGAAGAATTAAAAAGATCTTGACCTAAAAGTTTTTTTATAAATATTTCAATTTTTACTAGCACATGTGAAAAAAAATTCAGCTCAAAAATCTAATAATTGAAAAAAAAAATTAAAGAGATTTTGCTGTCAGGAGTCATACCAAACAAGTCGACTTATTCAAAATATGATAGTTTAAGAACAAAATTAATCAAATTGATAGTACAAACCAAGGTTGTCAAAAATGCATTTTTGACACGGCATGAAAAATGCAATATAAACTCAGATCGTAAAATCGTAAGGAAATTTTTTTCATATATAGTTCAAATATCTTAAAATACAAGGTTCAAATAAAAACGCGTATATAATTCAAGCACCTTAAAATACATGATTCAAATAAAAATTCATACATAATTTAAGTAATTTAAAAATACAATGTAATTATTTTATTCATGTCCATAGATTTTTATTAACTAACAATTAACAAACTTAAAACAAACAATCTACTAGTATGTTAAGGTGGTTACACCTGGCTCATAAAATTGCAAGGAACAAGAACTGCAATAACTTTGATCTAGAGCTTGAATTGTGTGCAAGGAACATGAATTATGTATTGTTTTTTCACATCATACATAATTGTCTAAAGAAAGATTAACGAGCAACAATCCAATTCTAACCATAGTTTGATTGCATACTTAGAAAGGTGTGTCTAAAGAAGATATTGTGCGTCAATATATAACATTGTCTTGACCTTTTTAGGCACTCATTTCTCACTGCCATTTCTTGATCCTAAAAACCAAATACTTCATGCCCAGGGCTACTAACCCTTTTCAATCTAGAGAAAAAAATAAATACTTGAATAGACAAATATATTACTCGAAAGAAATTCATAAATTAAAAAGAAAACAAAAAAAAAAGAACAATAATGTAAAATGATCCTTAGCCAGTGCACAATGAGAATAAAAAAATAAATAGAACTACAGAATAACTTATAATTGTTGGTGGAGAGAATGCTACTGTCTAGAACTCACAGTGGCTGAGGAAGAGGACGCAATTGACAATGAAAAAAAGAAGAGAATGTTGTTAGTGATAGTTGATTGTTGAACGAGTGAGCGAAAAAAATTAAAAGAGGTTAGGGTAAATGTTGTATAGGTGGCTGGCATTGATGTGGAGGGCTGGAGGTAAAAATTTGGTGTTGTATATTTAGTTGAAATTGTAAAATCAGTTTTAAAATCATAATTTTACCTGATTTTAACCGATTGTAGTCCAATTTTAACAATTTTCAAGTTTTCAAAGCGATTTCACACGTTTAACATGCGTTGGCTAATAAAATCATATAATTTTACTAGTCAACTCACGATTTTAACACCCTTGATACAAACCTCATGTGGCAATACCTAAAAATTCAAGAGCCAAAAAGAAATCCAATAAACCATTTCGATTTATAGAACAATCTTACCCTGCCGAGCTTGGCTTTCTTCAGCTACAATTATAATTTGGATGTGAGCTTCGTTTTTATTTAGGATTTTAGTCATTTAGCATGGTCTTGAAGTAAAACAAAGTTTGAGACAGAACAAGATTGAAAGCATTCAATCAGCCATCCAACCAGCTCTTTAATCTAAACGTTAAAAAGGTATTATACTGATTCTATACCCCAAAAGGGCATTTCACCAGTCAGAACAAAGCACTCACATAGGGATAACATATGGATCAACATTCCTCTCGTCATGCAGCTAGATTGCAGCTAGATTATACTAATGCAATGCTGCTCTGACCACCAGGGGGCTGGCGAACACCACCAAGATAATCTCTGGATGGTGCCTTTCCATCAGAAAAGATACCACTGCCGCTCATTTCTCTCAGTTTTGCCGTGCTTAGAGGTTTTTCAGCAGATCCAGGAGGAACATCTCCCTTGAAAATACCATTGCCTGTCAGCTCATTAAACTTCTGGTTGTGTATTTTCCTTGCTGTCTTCATGACTGGTTCTTCACCAAATAGGATATTGCTCTGGCCTCCAGCAGGCTATAAAAATCACAGACAAAATTCAGTTGGGATTAAATAGCCAAAATTAAAGATCATTGCATGGCACTGAGCCGTCATGCCAGTTTCGACAAGCACATGCATCAAGGCAACCAAAGTTGGATTTTGCAATTACCATTAAAAACCACTGATAGGAAACCCTAGTCAGTAGGATAAGAATTACAATGCACATGTGCTTTCTAACATGGTGTTTGAAGATGGCATGGACACTGGAGATGGATATGTTCATATTTATGGATTAAAAGAAGAGCATATTCATGTTATATTGGTCAACAGAACAGAAGTGTAGAAAGGAGATAAAAGAGCAACTTAGCATCAACAAGATTTTGTGACAGAACAAAAACTCTAGAAATGGCAAAGTTCAGAAACCTTCTATGATATAAGAACATTAAAAGGATGCATGATAAGGAAACATGTATAAACATTGTAGGAGCCTATTGCAGCATTTAACAAGCTTGAAAGAATTGAGCTGCACCTACATTAACATTTTGCATTTTAATAGTCCCTTTTGAACTGACACATGATAGGAAGTGCTCAGTCACTGTTCCTTTTTCACAACTCAACATTTTGCTCAAACACCCCAGATGGTTGTGTAGAACACAACAACATGAAACTAACTGTAACTTCCTAGTAGAATAGATATTGATCCATAAATAATCAAATATAAGAAAGGATTTATCGAACACATGAAGAAGACACTCACATTTGAAACCCTGACAGATGTGCGAATGTTTCGAGGTGCAGGTTCCCCGATGTCTTTGTTTTCTTTTGTTTCCATGGAGCGTGCAGCAGCCAATGAACGGGGAGCAATTTCAGAAGGGGGGGCAAAAATGTCATGACCACTGATCTCCTTGAATTTAGCATTTGATATTAGCTTGTTGCTCTTCATGTCAAAATCATTTTGCAACGTCCCACTTAACTCGCGCTGCTTTGCCACTTCTGGGACAGAGGTAGGCTTCTTAGGGGAGATGCTCTCCTCAGAACTAAACGATATTTGGCTTATTCCAGTCACTGCTTGCTGAAAATCCAACAGTTGCAAGTACCAAAGGAGAATAGCCATCAAGATTAACATTCGATATAAAAGTGATTATAAATGGTGATGATGAACTTTCTTTTGAAGATAACCAAATAAGTACCTGATAAACACGCACTGTAGTTTTGTTATTAGGATTAGCATCACCAGATTCAGATGTACCATCTTGACCATTAAATATGCCACTGCCAGTCATCTCCTTTAATTTATACCCCGAACAAGGCTTTCTACAGAGTGAAAGGGAATGATTCAGATGGCTAAGAGCAAGCATGCATGAACAACCAACTTGAATTATGAAATAACCCTTATTTGCAAAGTTCAAAAGTTGCTAAGCTGGGAACCCATTAGAAGCAAGGAAAAATTGATTGTGTTTTATATCTCTGTATGTGAAGGGGGGTGTTAGTTTACTCGGAAGTCAGAACTACATTGTCCAAATTCCTTCCAAAAGACAGGCCAATCTACCTTTCTAAAACAACAAGACTATGCCAATCAATAAAAGATGTTAATTTGCCAACGCACAAGTAAAATCAATGCACTTATTTAGCATTCAATTAAAACAAGTAAAAGATCAAATCTTTGTTTTGAAGAATTATCAAAACCTCAAAAGTTAATTAATTTTAACAACAGGGAGTTCCAAATCTAAGCATCTATCAATTTCCTCACCAATCTATAATCCCTCTACATCATATTGAAGAACCACCATCCTAAATATTACAGAGTCTATGGCTGCAAATTATCTGAGCCCTTCGTGAGCTGGCACAAAGAAATTAACTATAACTTCCTATCAGAAGTAAAAACACTAACCATTTTCTTTTCTTTTTAAAGAGAAAAAAAAGAGAGGCAAAAACAGTTTTATTTTCAAGAAATTATATCACCTGCCATATTTTCTGTCACATTAACTCTCTTTACAATAAGAGACTACTCCTATTTCATTTCATTAATGAAGTTACCATTCATGAATTCAAAAACCCATCAATCAATTTTTTCTTTTCTTTTTTTCAAAACTTCAAATCTACTTGTGAAAATCATTAACAGCCATGAAACAGAAAATGCTGCAACAGATCTGATTCCCAATAGAAAAGGGGGAAAAAACACAAATCTTGACAAAATATTCTATACTTAATAAAACAGAAACCTTAAAAAATCATAAAACTTGGAAGACACAAAAATCAATAGATAGTAAAGGGGGGGATCTTTACTTCTTCATGAGACTCTCTGCTTCTTCTTGAGAGACCTGACCTCCAAACAGCACTTTACTGATTTTATCAGACGGCTGGGAAATAATGCATCAAAAGATCAGATGGAAAATAAGAAGAAAAAACGAGTATTTTATATAATAATGATAATAAAAGAAGTAAAACTTAATAAGGTGTGTGGTAGTAACCTGGTGAGGGCGGTGGGAGGAGGCGGAGGAAGGAGAGGCAGAGGGAGGAGCCTCCTTCCACGTCAGCAGATCGGCGGTGGAAGTGTGTGGCTTGCTCACGGCTGCATTCCTCTCCATTTCTTGTTGTCCTTGCTTTTTTGAAAATCTCTAGGCTACGGTCAGTGATGGTGCATGTGCTTGTTTGTTTTCCGTTTGACAGGTATTTAAGAGATAGACAGATGTAGAATTCAAATTTGATTTTTTATTTTTTTTTTGGTTTCTTTTTCAAATTTGAAGTCATCAATCATTTTTTAGAGGGAGAGTATATATCCCTGAAGTTTCCAGATTCTTACACTTTAGTACTTATTGTTTAAAAGCTTTTCAGTGTCAGCCTTTAATTTACAATTTGGTGTAATGCCACTGGTCTAATCAAATTGCTAGAGTGTTTGTATTTTAAATTAATTTTGTTCCAACAAGTGTTTGTTTTTGTATTCAAAAAATACTTTTAAATAATTTTAATATACTGATATAAAAATAAATTTAAAAAAATAAAAAAAATATTTTAAAATATTTCAAACTAAAAAATATTTTTAAAAAAAACCATCACTACAATCTCAGACACTATCTTCACCTAGCAATGAAGAAAGATGCTATGTTCTTCAAGATATAACCTAATTATAAGTGTTAATTTTAGCAAATTGGTTAGTGGATAGAGTAGTAGTGTAATTAGAGAGAAAGAAAATAAACATAAATTTATATAATCCATGCATGCATGGCTTTGCACACGCCTCTGTCTGCACATAGAATTTATGGACTTAGCCGATTAATGAAGGCTCAGATCCAACACAAAACTACAAAGGTATGCAATGATAATTTCATTAGTTGGTTCATTGAGTGGATGCAAAGAATAAAGTTCTTTTCAGGACATTTCCAGATCAGATGATGTTCGTTGATGGAATTTTATTTTATTTTTTTCTCATCGGATCGCTTCATGTTCTGACGGGTATCAATATTGCTTCAGAAATTAGTTTTGACGGGTATTAAATTGCATAATATTTAAGTTTTTTTAATTGAATTCGAGTTCAAGATTTAAGGAGTTGGAAATTGCTTGGCTCGTGGAAGTGCTTTGGAAAACAAACCCCTGTTTTGAAGAGTCCAATAAATTAATTTCAATCTTGATCGTGCATATACACACTCATGACTAGTTGACTACCTTTACAAAATTTCCACACGTCAAAAAGAAATCTTCAGATCAAAGTAGCAAGTGGGTACTTCATTCGCCAATCCTCGGTGTTTATAGTGCTTCCAGAGCAGCCACTAGGACAAAAATATCATAATCTTCGCATCTGCACCCACTATCCTTGCAACAACCACATTCATCCCACCTCTTCAACCTCCCATTTCTCCTTTTCTTCTCCTGCATCTCTGCCATTGCTGGAACTCTAACTCTCATGGCTATTTGCACTGCAGGAGGCTTGACATCATCAGGAACACTGCCCTTCTTTGGGATCATCGTAACCCACCTTTCCATTTCTAGCTTTGGTGACTCGACAACTGTTTTCCATGGAACCTCAGCTCTGCCTAGGAGTTGTGACCCTCCTATTTTACCAAGGATTGGATTTGTGCTTCTCCATCTGAGCTCGAACACTACAGTTTGTTGCTTGAGGTTGTTGATGGAGTCTTCAGTGCCTGAACACTCCAATGAGAAGGACTCGTTCCAAAAGAGGTTGGCCTTTGCGGAAATTTCTCGGCTGTTCAGTTGGATTCTTTTGCTGTTTCCTGTAGAGAGATAATATCTAACAAAAAGGCTCCCATGGGACTTGAATTCTACGTTCTTTGCCTGCAGAATTTCTATTTCACAGCTAAGACAAGTCATGATGAGACCTTGAGTACGTAGCAGCTAGCACCCGTGTAGAGAGAGAGAGATAGAAAGACTGGTTTTCTTGAGAAGAGAAGCTCTTGGTTTGTTTGGTGAAGACAGCTATGGATTGTGGAGTTGTATATATAGATGCATGCAAGGCCAAGGATATTGGTGGGAAGCTGCTTCTATCTACAAAAAAAAAAAAATGCAAGTTGTGGAGAAAATCACCCACAGAATCTTAGTAGCATTGCAAGGGAAATTTAATAATACCATGAAATAAAGAGGGAATCAAATGAGATAGTGGGGGAGATTTTATTTTACTAAAATAAGCTTTTTATGCTGGATATCTTAATTTTACTCTTTCAAGTTGCCAACAGTATTGGGTGTCGACAGTACGTAGTTTTTGCGATACATGAGAATGGAGAAACCTTGGGGGGTTCAAGATTCTGAATGATTCGCATGGGAATCGTTTTGATCCTTCTTTTTTGTTTAGAATTAAAGTATTGCTATTCAAATCTAAGTTTGTCGTATCTAAACTTCTTAGGCCACAAACACCCTTCCCGAATTCTAATCCAAATTTCCATTTCAAGTGAAGAATTTTGATTCCTAGTTGTTATATAAGATAACAAATTGAAAAATATAATAAATGATAAATTAAAATTAAATAATTAATTTAAAATAAATAACTTTTTTATACAAGGATCAAAAATAAAAATTATAGATTAAAAGAATAATGATGAAAGTTAAAATAATAATAACAAAAAGAATCAACCTGTAATTTCCAGTTAAGAAAAAAGAGAAAAAAAATAAGAAATTACTTTATTGTTGTCGACACGCGCCTCATTAATAAAAAGAGGATATGGTGGCACTTCCCGTGCCACTGTAGAAGAGCATCTTATGCTTTTAAGAGGAGCCACAAGTGCACCTCCCGCTCGCAAGAGTATGCACTGCTCACGCAAACAACATTTTCAATTTAATTAATATTTAATTTTTGTTAAAAGATCAAAACGTCCTTTATTTTTATCAACCTGGTAATCATAAAAAGACTCATGTATGCATGACCTAGATTTTTTTTTATTTCATAGGTTTGTATTTTAAAAATTAAAAGATAAAAATATCCCTCTTAGCTAGTTTTAAAAATTCTAACTTGGAGGGTAAGTAGATCATTTTACTGTGCTAAAAAAATTAAAAAGATAGTTATACCCTTATATATTACCAGTTTTAAAATTCTGACTTGGAAGATAAATAGACCATTTTACTGTGTTAAAAAATTGAAAATACATTTATATTTCCAATTAATTCTTTAATAACTAATAATCCGTATAAAAAGATTAAAATACTCTATGGGTCTTTAAGGAAAAGCAAAAATATAATTACAAAAATTATGTGTATAGTAAAAATCTTTTTTTTATTATAATGTTTTCTTGTCCTCTTTTCTTTCTTGGATTGCTATGTATTTTATCCTTCTACCGCACATAAGTGTTCATTTTCAGCTATGAAAAAAAAAAACTACTAGGAATTTAGCACAACATTTTAAATCATCAAATCACAAGCTTCTTCTTCTTCTCTTGGATTACACTGACATTTACAAGTTATCTTTAATGCAAAATTAAGCAAACTATGCACAAAAAAGGAAGTATCAAGATTTATCAACACATCAACAACAGTGTCGTTTTAACTAGGGGGTGGATTTTGGACCATTGAGACAAATTATACTTATCAAGAGAATTGCTTTCTTAACACTTGTTAGCGATCTTGAACCTATGAACAAAATCTTCTATCAAGCCAATCAGATAAGCAGACAGCAAAGTGATGCCACTTTACAACTCAGAAGGTCCACTGAAAAAGATTGCATCTCTTGGAGATCCTCAGAGGATACCCACTTTATCTCCATTACTGTCAAGAACCCTGAATTCTTCTCTTTACCCTATCTAAATAACATTAAACAACGTTCGATTCAGTGACGAACAAGATTCCTTTGTGATTAACACCTTAGCATCACAACCATGCCTTGAGCTTATTTATTGCCAACCCGATCAAAAAATAAGAAGAAAGAATCCCCATGTGATGTTTATCGGCTCAGTAATTCCGTGGCTGATAATAACTCTAGACTACCGCACGCTTAGTGCCTAATGATCCTCGTGACTATTATTTTATCACATGGATAAGCAAGTATGAATATGATAGTTTTGGCTACTTGTCAACATTACTCGCTAAATTGTACTCCCTTCTGTTTCTCTGCAAATCTTGGGGAGTAAAAGATCCTCCCTGTTATCTGATCTGATGAGGGAAATGGCCTTTGTCGTCTGGTCCAAATGTCAAAATAACCACTCTGACAATGTCCACAAATCTTGTCGGAGAACAATAACACCTTTCTCCCTCTCCATGGCAATTAATTTTTTTAAATATATTTTTTAAAAAATTACTTTAATATCAGTACACGCTTAAAATATACTAAAAAAATTAATTCGAAATTTTAAATTTTTCAAACACCGCTTGCCTTATAGTAGAAGTGAGGAACTGCGAAGAAAATTTAGGGACGACAGGAGGAGGGTATATTCTTTTCCTGCGATTTTATTCATGGGGCCAACTTTAATAATTTATGCATTCAATTCTTACAGCATAAGCGGGCAACGAATTTTCAAATAATAGCCCGAAAAAAATAACTTAGTAAAAAAAAAAAAAAGTCAGCCTGTACATAAAGATTTCTCTATTCTACTACATGATTTCAGATTTGATTTCTTGCAGTTTCTGCAATAACCTTGTGTGCTTGGCTTCTCTTTCAGGCCGCTCCTGTTGCTTTCAGCAAAAAAAAAAAAAAATACAGTTGTTGTATATGATTAGGAGAAACAAATCTCCATGGCATCTCCTCTTTGCGGGATTCATAATTTTGTGTAAAAATGATCACGACTTGAGATACATGACAAATAATTAACTCCGCTGAATGGCCTAATGACTTTCTTCCTCCACACCATTTATGAGATCTGAGAAGTCTTGCATGCTCCAGATACTTAATGTCAGATGCTAGTGTCAACTCATTGCTTAATTGCACGAAGCTCCCACTGGCCCTCACCATCAATAAGCCGTAATTCCAGGGAATGGAATGGTATTAGAGCAGGACGCTGTGATATATGAGAGAATAATCAGTGAAGGGAAAGCAGTAAAATCTAGTTCTAAAACAATACAGTGACGGTAGCCTCTTTTTGCGGCTGAGACAGGTCATATTGAAGGATACTATTGTCGTCAGATTAACCAAGATATTCGACCCTGATTGGGTGCAACTGATAATTTGCAAAAGAAAAGGAAGAAGAAAGAAACTGCGCTCGAGCAGATCAATTATACAGTAAATAATTACAATCAATTATCGAAGAGCCACTTACTTGAGAGGATGTAACAAATGTGATGCCCATATCCTTGGCAAGTCTATAAAGTTGTTCCTCAACATCAACACTTGTTGCACTGCCACCAAAAGACAAAAAAAAAAAGATATTATGAGGTAACTGGTAATACTTCTTTAAAGGTTAACAAATGTAAAGTTTGATGACATACTTTGTGCACTCATCAAGGATGGCAAATTTAGGCTTGTGAAAGAATAGACGAGCCTAGAAAAAAAAAATTGAACAGTTGAAGATCCAAGAGAAAATCTTGTGAAATCTTATTCAAACAAATTAAATTTGAACTGCTTGATTAACTTCCTCACCATGCCTAATCTCTGCTGTTCTCCAAGAGAGAGGGTGTCCTCCCAATTCATATTCGCATCCCAGCCACCTTCTCTCTCCAAGAGATAATTTAGCCGAACATTCTCCAGAATATTTTTCAAACGTGTATCCAGAATATTTGTCATTTCAGTGGATTGCATACCTGAAATTTTGCCCAATTATAATCCCCAGGGCAAACAATTGATTAACAAGTCAAAACTCTAGAAAATTGAAATGACTGTTAATTTTTTACAATGGACCATGAATGGAGTCAGAACTCTTTCAGCGGTAAATCTATTAAAAAAACCAGTAGAAAACCTAAATCCTTCCATTCAACTTTCATCACAGTCTAGATGTCCTCAGATGAGTATAGCAGGGAGCCATAGAGAAACAAAGAGCTATATATCAATATCTCCAAAATTCTACACATAATTTTTTGGTGCAAGGACCAAATAATAGCTTTATTTCCTATGCATGATTATTCTCAATTCAGGATAGCTTAAAGATGTATTCCTCTCAATCTTTTAAGCAAATTTATCAACGTGTCAAAAAACCACCAGTCTGGAACAAGTAAGATGTCATACTTTGCTTAAGTTTACTCTGATGCATGTTTTCAGGATTAGCCAGGAACAACCAAAATAGAAAAAAAGACAGCCAAAAAAAAAAATCTTACATTTTTAATAAAAAGGCCTTTCTTTTAACTATTTCTAGTAAACTGCCAAAAGTTGATATTGCTGTGTTTTTTTTCCCATTCTTTGGGAATATTAATAAAATTTGGTTAAACCTTTCACTAATATTGGATAGTTAAAACCAAGACAAACAAAGTGTACCCACGTATACTCCTACATAATGCTATAACATCTACCAGTCATCCATGAAATGGAATCAATGGGTTGGAGAACAGATGCAATGCAGTATATTCAACTTTATACAGGAGTTATGAAAATAGAAACTAGAAATTGAAACCAGGAAATTCAATTTGTGCAAGTATGCTACCTTTTTCAGACAACTTTAGAGTCATGACTTCTGCTTCATCATGAGAGAGAGGATATATGATTTGATCTCTCAGTGTTCCCAAGCATGTATATGGTCGTTGAGGAACATAGAAGATACCACAACCTGATCCAGTCTCTTTACTAATATGTTGTAATGGTTTAGCGAGTCTTCCACTCACAATGGGCCAAAGACCTCTGAGGACTCTGAAAACAGAACTTTTCCCACTCCCATTCGGACCTTAATAGTTTGACATGAATATCAGGTGTAACACTGAAATAACAATAGCCTGTTTGATAATATAACAGGATAACAAGATGCATAAGAAATCACTTCACTAACCAGTGAGAAGCAAGCTTTTTCCTTGCCCTATGTCAAATGTCAACTGCCTCGCCAACAATTTCTGCGCTGGAGTAATGATATCAACCTCCATAAAGGAAATGGCATCTTTTGAGTAAAGTTCACTGTTCTTAGATGGAGATAATTTACCATTCAAAGAATCCCCTGGACATGCAAAATCTTTATAAGGAAACTTCATTAGAGTAAATGTAGAACTTCTAGGAAATAGAACCAAACAATAACCTCACAGTAATGGACTCTCAGCACTAGTAATAGTTATTTACAGAATCTAGAGAGAGAAAGGCTTAGTATAACAAGAACCAGCATATTGGAAGAACTCCCAAACAAAAAAGAGAGATCGATCCAAATGCTGTCCAATGAGACATTGCATTTTACAAACAAATCCTAGCTCAATCATACAGTATCCAGATTTCTGCTTTGAAAACACTCCACAGAACTTTGATTTGCTGAACTCTCTGTGGGATTGCATTGAAGAATAAATTATCTCAAACAGGTTTGTTCCTCTCCTCAAGATTTAGGCTTCTAGCTTGCTACCATTGGCAATTGCTGCCGGCAATTATAACCAACAATAATTCTAACAGAAATTACTATTTATTGACCACCATATAGATAGGAACGAATACGCTCCATGCAGACTCTGGCAAGGAAGATCCTTCTAGATTGGAATGTATCATTCACTAGAATATCACTTGATAAGCACAAAACTATACATCTAAAAGATATAGGGCAGATGTCCAAAACTTTACTAAAATTCCTGAAGATAGATAAGCTAGCAAATATTGATGGCTGCCATTGCAACACTTGTAGTGTGGCTGCCATTGCGACACTTGTAGAGTGTGCTTACATGAGCCTGTTGAAGCTATCACTAAATTTTAGTTTCTTCTGTTAAAAAGCAACCATTTTTACCCCCCACCCCACTCAAAGGCACAGGAAATAGTAGTATAGATTGTTACAAAAAGACATGTACCAGACTGTGCAGAATCCAGAAGCTCTTCAAGTTCAAAAATTCTATTTATACTGCCAGAAAGCTCAGCAAACTTCTTATGCAATTCAAGGATGTCTCCAAAGGCTAAAAAGCTTTGAGAGACAACAGATGCTAAGTACCGCAGCGCATGTGCCAGGTCACCTGAAAAAAATAACCAATATGAGAGAATGAGAGAGATGCAACTTAAGTATCATACTAATCTCACCTTGAGTTGAGGACATCGCTCGGTCTCCATTGTTTTCCACAGCATACAACAAGCTCAAACCCCAAGTTACATTATTTGGGAGTTGCTTCGTCACAAAATCATCTAGTATGCCATATGACCATTTCTTTTTCAAAAGTAACATGGAATGGTCAAGGAGTTCCCTGAATCTTGACTCAATCATCTGCAATTGAACAAAGTGTGAACCATATGAATTACATCGGACAAAAAAAATATAACGAGTGAAGGACATGCCACACTGCATTACAACAAAAAAAGCTATGCAATAAAAAAATGCAATGTATTTGAAAGACAAGACAAATTTACAATAAAAAATCAACTTCTCTAGATCAAAAGATAAGGAACAGAGACCAATGGCACCATTTTAACATGCATAATACAAATGGTAAATTAGCAGCTACCTCCATGAAGAGTTTCGAAGCTTCAACATTTTTATCACCCTTCATCTTTACGAGGAAAAAAAGACTGGGTAAGGGTGTTAGACACATACCACGTGTGATGCATGCTTGATCAATTTATTTTTTTTAAGTTTTCCTTGTATTTAAAAGATCATACACGAGTATCAATTTCCATTTGAGATATTGAACATATCCAACTAGTTTTCTAAGAAAAAGAACTGAGGTGATACCACCCAAATACAAAGATAAATTTTTTTAAAGAATTGCCCGTATGCCAAAAGTATATATTGCTACTCCAATAATCAACTGAAGAGAAAGGATTTCTCTTCCCCCCTCAATGTTGCTCTATCACAATCCTTCCAAATAAAAATAGTTAATTCAATACTCTCTCTTCTTCACCCCTCAATTGACCCGACACCCATAGCAGTGAATCGGTCCTACAACTTACAAAATTTTGACAATATCTATTAAGAAATAAAAAAGAAAAAGGAGACTGAAAAGGTTCTGACACCAACTAGCCACTCAAATTTCAGTAACTGCAAATTTAAGTCTATTTTCCATATAAAATCACCTTGTAAAAGTAGATTTCAAGAAACTAGTGGACACTTAACACAAGCAGGATTACAATCAATAATATGTTGATCAGACTTTGTAATGTTGCAATGTGTCAAAAACGATATCAGGGACACTGCTATATTAACAGGCATCAGCAAATAAACTAGGAAAAGTACAAGCAAGTTCACTTTTGAGAGAGAAAAAATGACGAGCACATCCGATCATTTTTTTCCAAGACCTAAAATGTTCCACTTTCAAGCTTTTTTTCCAAATGAGTGTACTTTTATTTCCTATAACACCCTACAATACTTTTAAAAACTAGTTGTTTGACATTTCTAGAAATCTTTATGACATGGCATGTAATTTTTTGCTAGTAAAGTATTTTCAGCTAAAAATAATTGTTTAAAATATAGTAGCTATGCTATGATATTTACAAATATGATGTGATTAAAGCCTCATGTATTATGATGTGATGGTCATATAATTTTATTCTTGCTATGATTCTTTTAAAATATAAAAGGTTTAGGGCACCTCCTTATAATAATGATCATCAACATTTTCATCTTTTCAAAAAAAAAAATTACAAATATGTTCACCAAGATCTGCAATAATGATTCGATTTAACAAAACTTGCGTTACAGTTATTAAACTAGTTTATAATTAAAAACTTCAAAAAAAATCTCATAATAGTTTCTTGGGCCAAACAAAGAAAAGAAAAGAAAAACCACTTGAATGAGTTTTTTTACAAATATATAAAAAGGATTTTATAGTTAGAATAATAAAATATAAACTTCATTGGAAAAGCAATTATAAAGGTAAACTTATTGGTCTTTAAAAAATATACTAGAACTTTTTGGTCTTTTAATTCATAAAAACTAACCTTCCCGTACTTATTCCCGCTAGAATAATGTGCACATTTTATTTGTCCCATGACAATGATTCAAGAAGCAGCTAAGCAAAAGATAAACATCCATACTAAATAGTTTGAATAATATTCATCTGTCTTGGATCAACCATGCCTCCAAAATCATGAGGCGGAATTTACCAGAAAACAAGGATTAATTCCCCTTTGCGAATTGAATCCAAAATAAAAGGTGTCGTTATTCTATCTATGGTCATAGACTCTGATGACTTGAACCACTCTCAATTTATAGTGCATCGTGCATATCAAAAAAATACCAAAGCCCAAAACATTTAGCAATATCAGCTAGAGCACCAATTGGCATTTAAACATATGAAATGGTACACTAGCAAAATACAAGCAGCTTACATCTTTTTCTCGTTTGCCACCACCAAAGAAAGCAACAGACTCAGCATGCGTGCGCAGTCTCTCATGCATGAACCTAAAAGTTTCATTGACAACGTAAGGACTCACAAAAAAATGCAGCACAAATCATAATTGTCCTTATTATCATCCATATTCCAGTACACTTTTTTTTTCCTTTTTGGAGAGGATGGACATGTAAAAAAAACAAACAACAAGATCAAATGTGCAAAGCAGAAACTAGATCTGAGATTACCTAAAGGTTCCTTCGAATTGTTGCTCTTGACTTGCAAGATCACCAAAATCAGGAGTAACAGCCCTCAAAAAACCCAAACCAAGCAACATATAAGTATACAATATGGCAACTCCCCTCTGACCTGTTAAGAGCTTCATTCTCCAGGTGAACCTTACAAATTGAGCAATGGAATTATTATTTTAGAGAGGGAAAGGGGGTGTTCAAGAGTTTATGGAAAGGAGAAACTAAAAATAAACCAAACAAGGACTAAAGTTGACACAAGTACTCACCACAGGATATCTACTGATGGCTTTACCATTCCAGTTACCAGTCCAGACAAGTCCGTTGTTAACTTTTCCAGATCATGAGTTATTCTCTGATCTGCATCAATATTTTTTCTAGACATGTTGAAGACCTACAAGAAATATATTTGACATGAATTATAACCATATTAGATGCAACAAACAGAACACGAGAAATACATAGAGAGCTTCAAGAATGGAAAACCATTTTGAAGAACTTGTTTAAGTGAGAAAATTGCAGCATGTAACTAACATAAACAAAATGTTACAGATAGCTAATTATACAAGAATTTGACTTGTTCTCCAATGTGTTCTGAGCACACAAGCTCAGCACACTTCTGCTTTCAAATAAGAGGCCAACAAGGAACTGATACCAGTAGATTACCTTGTAAAACGTATTGTTTCTCAAGTAGTTCTTTAGTAGATGCTGAGTCAAACGAATCCTCCATCCAAGGGCCAGCAGGGTTTTCAAGTGTCTGTGGAATAACAGATAATTTACAACGAGTTTAGATTACACTACTAAGTGTGCACCAAAAAGATAGCATAAGTTTGAATGCGAACCTGAGGACCATCACACCTTAGCAAACCCAATAACATCAAAATATGAAACTTTCAGCCATGAATTTGGGATGAAAGATTAAAGAAAAACATAAGTGCTTCGTAAACCACCCCTAAGTTGATTTCTTTCCCTTCTAGAAAGAGGGATACAAGACAAGGACTTCCCAGAAGATCACCCATCCTAGCTCTTGTCCAAGCACATTTTGTCAGTCAGATATGAGCTAGCATTGTTTAAGGCCATATTAATTATAGGATTCTAATTGTATGCTACTTATATAGTCCTATATATGGTTTCCATATTTAGCTAAGTTGGAGCTGGAAATCAGCCTTGTAATTAGGGATGCATCATGCTATTTGATTCTATATAATGGAAGGAACTATCTATTGAGAGACATTCAGACAAAACCCATTGTTTATGTCATGGTATCAGAGCCTAAACATTCAAATTAAGGCTGTCTCATTCTGTAGTTATTGTCAAGAGGGTTAGAATTGTTGAGTGTTCGCTAGGAGGGTGGTTTGGGGTCATTCTATTGATCTCTTTTGGCTGTCGACAAATTTTGTAGCCTCTTTTAGTTGTCGATGGAATCTTAGAAGGTGTTGTCGTCAGTATTTGGTGTCAAAGTGGTTGGGGCTTTTTCAGGTTGTTATCTACCAGGTCTGAATTTAATTTTATTATGGTGATTTGTTGTTGTTTTGGTGATTTGGGCTTGCTAACTGCTGTTTAATTACTAGACTTTGGACTTGTTATTTTTTGATATCATGACCACTAGTAATTCAAAGTCCTTTGGGGTGAAATTCACGAGTACGAATTATTCTGCTGAGAATTCCAATTTTGTTTATTTGTTATGGGGAAAGAGCTATGGGGCCACATAGATTGAAGTGATCCGACTCCGATTGAGGATTCGAAGTTGGCTCAGTGGAAGATCAAAGATGCCAAAATCATGACCTGGATAATGTTAGCCTCTATTGACCCTCTAATTGTTCTAAATCTTAGGCCGTATAAGACTGCTAAGAGTATGTGAGAATATCTTAAGTCTATAATCAGAACAACACAACCTGACGATTTCAATTAGAGTATGAAATTGCAAATTATACTCAAGGAGATCTCTCCATTCAGGAGTATTTTATTGGGTTTCAGGTCTTATGGGAAGAATTCGCTGATATAATTTATACAAAGGCACCTGATGGTTCTCTGGCTGCAGCTTAGGAGGTTCACGAGCAGAGTAAGAGAGATTAGTTTTTGATGAAATTGCTACCCGAGCTCGAGGCTGCTCGGTCTAATTTGATGAATCATGATCCCTCTCTTTCTTTAGATACGTGCTTTGGGGAGTTACTTCAAGAAAAGCAACGTCTTGTTACATAGGCTACCTTCCAGCAAGACAAATTACCAACTAATATCGATGTCTCTGCTGCTCAAGTGAAATGGAAAGGTAAAGACATGCGAAAAGTTCAATGTTATAGTTGCGAGGAATATGGACATGTTGCTACCCACTTTGTGAAGAAGTATTGTCTGCAAGAAGCCAAGACATATTATTAGAGACTAACCTATCCATCCTCAAAATCATCAGGCTAATGCCTATCAGGCTACAATTGGTTCTTCATCTTTAGTTGCTGGTGATTCATCTTTCCTTACTCCTGAAATGGTCTAGCGGATGATTATTTCTGCTTTTTCAACCTTGGGGCTTCAAGGTAACAGTTTCCTACTATTAAAATCTTAGCTTGTTGATTTTGGTGCATCTAATCATATGACTAATTCTGCTAACACTCTTCATAACATTCAGCCATATACAGGATCACACTCTTCACAATATTCAGCCATATACAGGATCATTACGATTGCTAATGGTAGTCAATTACCTATTCATGATGTTGGAGATGTTAATTCCTTTGTTTGAGATGTATTTGTATCTCCTGAACTTTCCACTAGTCTTATATCAGTAGGCCAATTGGTTAATGACAACTGTGATGCTTTGTTTTCTTGTTATTGTTGTCTTGTGCAATATCAGGTGTCGGGGAAGATACTCGCGAAGGGGTCTAAAGTTAGACGATTGTTTTTTCTACACTTTTCCATTCCTTTAGTTATTTTTATGGCTTGTACTATTGTAAACCATAAAAGTGAAATATGGCACAAACATTTAGGTCACCCTAACCCTGTTTTCTCAACTCACTTAATAAACTCTGGTTTGTTGGGCAATAAAGATCAATTTTCATCTTATATTTCTCTTGAATGTGCTACATGCAAATTAGATAAGAGCAAGTCTCTTTCCTTTCCTTCTCATAGTACTCATGCTGAAAAATGTTTTGATTTGGTTCATAGTGACTAGTGGGGTATTTCTCAATTTATATCTCATGCGCATTATAAATACTTTGTTACATTCATCGACGATTACAACAAACATACCTGGATTTATTTTTTTTGTTCTAAATCTGAGGTATTTTCTATCTTTCAACTATATGTTGCTTATTGAACTCAATTTTCTTCAGGTATTAAAGTGTTAAGGTATCATTCAAGTGAGGAATACATGTCTCGTGAATTTCATGAGTTTCTTAAACCAAAAGGCATTGTCTCCCAACATTCTTGTCCCTATACATCTCAACAAAATGGTATTGTTGAACGTAAGAATCGTCATAAGCTAGATGTTGCATATACATTATTGCTTGAATCATTTGTTCCTCTTGAATTCTAGGTTGAAGCCTTATCCATGGCAGTCCATCTTGACATGCATACCTTTGGTTGTGTTTGTTTTGTTCATTTGTCTTCTCATGAACGCA
Source organism: Populus trichocarpa (assembly GCF_000002775.5). Taxonomy (NCBI): domain Eukaryota; kingdom Viridiplantae; phylum Streptophyta; class Magnoliopsida; order Malpighiales; family Salicaceae; genus Populus; species Populus trichocarpa. The sequence goes on along the minus strand of NC_037291.2, from coordinate 11,792,748 downwards.
ATAAATTGTCTGCTCAATTTGTTAGATGTGCTTTTATGGGTTATATATATCTCACGAAGGTTACGTTTGCTATGATCCATGCTCTAATAGATTTCATAAATCTCATCATGTTGTTTTCTTTGAAAATCAATATTTATTTCCCACTCATGTTGCATATGTCCCTGATATACATGTTTTTCCATACTTTGATGACTCGCCTTCCACTCCTGAACGATTTAATCTTGGATTTGTGTATAAATGACGACACCCAACTTTGCCTTTTCTTGAGCCCGACCTGCCATCTAAGCCTATTCACACGATGTCTTCCATGACTAAGCTGGATTCTAGCTCTATTCCTCGTTGTTCTACTAGATTCTCTCGTCCTCCTGATCGGTATGGATTTTCTCATATATTCCAATTTCTGCATGTTATTCTGAAGTAGACAAGCATGAATATTGGTTGGAGGCCATGGTAGACAAGCTTTGCGCTCTTAAAGATAATCATACCTGGGATGTTGTTCTTTGCCCAATGACTATTAAAGCTATTGGTTGTAAGTGGGTTTACTCGATCAAACTCCGTTTTGATGGGACTTTAAATCGATATAAAGCACGGTTGGTTGCTCTTGGAAACAAATAGGAATGTAGGGTAGACTATAAGAAGACTTTCGCTCTAGTCACTAAGAAGACTACATTACGGACTGTTATTTTGATTGCTGCTTCATAAGGTTGGCCACTTCATCAAATGGATGTCAAAAACGTCTTTCTCCATGGTGATCTTAAAGAGAAATTTTGCATGACACTACCTCCTGGTCTGCTCTCCAACTCTTCCTCGAATGTTTGTAAGTAGAAGCGCTTTATATGGATTTAAACAAGCCCCTCAAGCCTGGTTTGACAAATTTCGAGCCACCTAGCTTTAGTTTTCTTTTCAGCAAAGCAAACATGACTCTTCCTTGTTTCTTTATAAGACATCTACAAGTATTGTTCTTCTCCTTGTCTATCTTAATGATATTGTTATTACTGGGACGGATTTCATCTTGATCACCCATCTCTAGCAACATCTTGAAGACTCATTTCATATGAAGTATCTTGGTTCGTTTACATACTTCTTAGGGTTGAAGGTTCACACTAATCCCTCTGGTATATTCTTGAATCAACATAAATATACGCAAGATTTGATTACTTTGGCAGGTCTTCAAGATACTTCCTCTGTGGATACTTCTTTGTAGGTTAACGTGAAATATAGTCATGAGGAAGGCGACCTCCCTCCTGATCCTACCGTGTTTCGCCAACTAGTTGGGAGCCTGAATTACTTGACGATCACACGACTTCATATCTCTTTTGAGATTCAACAGATTAGTCAGTTTATGCATTCTCCACGTCATCTACATTTAGTTGCTCTCATATCATTTGATATCTCAGAAGCTCGCCTAGTTGTGGGTTGTTCTTTCCTGTCGATACTCCTCTTCGCCTCATTGCATTTAGTGATGTTGATTGAGATGGATGTCCTAATACTCGTCACTCTATTACTGGATGGTGCATGTTTCTTGGCGACTCCTTGATCTCTTGGAAGAGTAAGAAGCAAGCACGCATGTCCAAATCCTCTGTAGAATCTGAATATCGTGCTATGTTCGCTGCTTGTTCTAAGATTGTTTGGCTACGTTGTCTGTTAGCTGAGTTTGGCTTCTCTCAGCTCAACCCCACTCCTCTTCATGGAAACAACACGGATGTCATTCGGATTGCAGTCAATCTTGTTTTTCAGGAGCATGCGAAGCATTTTGAAGTGGACTATCATTCTATTCAGGAAGTCATGGATACTCAAATCATCACTCCTCTGCATGTTTCCACTGATCTTCAACTTGCAAACATACTTACCAAGGCTATGACCCGACAACACCATCATTTTCTAGTTGGCAAATTGATGCTTCTTGATCGACCAACATCAATTTGAGAGGGGGTGTAAGTCAAATATGGGCTGGCATTATTTAAGCCATATTAATTATAGGATTCTAATTGTATGCTAATTATATAGTTGTATGTATGGTTTTCATATTTAGCTAGGTTGGAGCTAGAAATCAGCCTTGTAATTAGGGATGTATTATGCTATTTGGTTCTATAAAATGGAAGGAACTCTTTATTGAGAGTCATTCAGACAAATTGTTTCTGTCACAAGCAAAGGAAAAACATATTAGACAGGCATTCAACTTTACTGTTTTGACTCTCTGTCCAGTAATTACAAGGGAAGCCCCTCATACTGACCATGCTGACAAGAGTGATGCACAAACTACTATGAAGTGTAAAGTTTTGCTTCCATGTGACACTGACAAAATTAGAATAACAACCAAAGACTTGCAAAATGCGAGGATCAAATAGTCTAAAAAAATCTAAAAGGCAGCACTCATAGTATAAGATCAATGGGTCTGGTTTGAGTTTCTAAGCAAGTTAATTAAGCACCAGCAGGTACCTCAATGAAGGTGCAATAAAAGAAGAAGCAGCACTTTGAAGAACACTGACGCCTATTAATTGAACAAAAGATGCTCTGTCCTGCTCCAAAACAAGCTTTACAGTTGTACCTGTGAAAATCAATGCATTCAATAACAATAATGTTATCCCACAGAACACTAAATGCATAAAACCAAAGTGTATATTAGTACCATTCAATGAGGCGATCCGATCTGACACAAATGTTCTTGAGACAACAAGGAAAGCAACTGCCAATAGGTGTGCCCCTTGTTTGTCAAGTATAGATGGTACCTGAAACATAGGTAATAAAAAGATCTGTAAGAAATGAAGAGGTTGAGAAAAAAACAGAGGCCAGATACTGAAATTTTTATGAAACACCTTAGATCCACTGCAGGTCATACAAAAATAACAGTGTAGACCAGCAGATGGTCTATGTAAGTGTTGCAGTTGATGGTAATTCTTAGTCCTAGAAACATTCAGGTATCAATCGTTATGCAGGGCAGGGGGAGGAAAACATTACAAAAACAAAAATTATAGCAGAAGAATGGCTAAAATAAGGTTTAGTGCTCCATAAAGCAATCTGAAAAGTACAATTTCACAGAGAAAAGCAGACAGGGATTCACTTACCTATGCAATATTAAAAACCCAAATCTTCTCTTCAACTTATCAAAACCAGTGTTCTACCTCACATACAGTTTAGCATAGCAGAACGTGAAAACACAAGTTTTAAGACAAATCTAAAACAGTCAGAATGCCAGCTGCAGCTTTGCACTAAGCATTCACATGGGCCACCAGCAAAATTGGTTACTGGTGACACATAAGGGGAACATGTCAGCTAAAATCAATTATAAAAAAGAATAGAAGCAAGGGGACATTTCAAGCATATTGGCACATAAAAATCCAGTAACCTTCTCCAGGAAAAGGAGACCATAAAGACTTCTGTATCACCAAGTGAAATTGAGAACATGGAACTTATTGAAGTTCGTACTTAAATTGAAATTAACCACATTTCAATTTGTGGGATACTGAGAGGCATGTGAGAAAGAAATTTAATCACTTGAATCATTTCAATAAACAACTCAAAAATGCTACAATTTGAACCAAAATTATGAGCCAACAAAGAATTAGTTGGAAGTAAAAGAGCAAAGCAAAAGGAATAAAATGTCATGCAAGGCAGAAGCGAGAAGAATGATAAACAAGAAGAATCACCTCAAAAGCACTCTAGAAGGCCCATCTCTAAAGTGATAATCAATTTCAAAATTCTCCATTTACTGGTAATGGGTGTTCCAAAAATAAAATATTAATACAAACACAACAAGAGCCCTAATCAAATACAAAATAAACTAATACTTTTGATCACCATAAACGATTTGAATTTTAAGTTATATTATTTTTAAAATCATCACTTTATTTAATTTATTTTTTCAAATTAATTTTGAATTTTTAAAGGACATGTGGCAATATCCAGTTAAGGTAATGACATAAGTTAACACCATTTGTAATGGTTACAGCTGTAAGGACTAAGCAATGACAAAATTAATTCAGTAAGAGGTTGATATTAGTGCAAATAAAAGTAGGGGGTCCAAATTAGTACAAAATTAATATTGGAGGGACCTATGCATCTTCGAACCAAACTAAATTGTGATTGTTTCTCTGCCCCTCAAAAATCCTCAAATCCCGCCCAACATCACATGATTCCCCGAAGCCCCTGATTTTTTGACACACCATGGATGTTATGAGTGGGTATTATAAGGGGGTGTCACTTTATCATGAAACTATTATTAAATGTGATGAACTAAATGCTTGATCTAGTGAGAAAATTTATATATTATACTACTAATGAAATGTTTGACATAACTAATGCTAATTTAATATATCAATGTCAACATCTAATAATATAACAAATAAATAATTAAATTATCACAAACACATACTAAGAACGATTCATATAAATAATGTAAGATTTCAAATTTGTAACTGCAATTTAAACAACGAGGAACTCAAAGTAACTTGATTTGTGGTATAAATGCATTATCATGCTGCTATTAAGTTTTTTATCTACATTGTCTCCCACTTCAAACTGATATGCTTTGGATTAAATATATAAAAAAAAGATATTTAGGATCTCATTGAAAATTGTCGGACAATATAGTGTAACATATGAAAAATGTTTAGAATTTATTCGCACATTTTAGTTCAAATGCTGAAATGGATCACTAAAATTGAAAATTAGAAATATACTTAACTCACTTATGAGAGTTGAGAAACAAAATCACCATAACAAAAAAGGAAAGGATTTGAAGGTGAGAGACTAAATTATCTATAAATAAAGCTTTGGGATTAAATTGTAATTATATCTCTAAATAGACACATGATTGCTTACCACCGACTAAAGCTTTCAGGGGCTTAATGGAAACCAAAAGAGAACATTTAGAGTCAAATAGAACTTTTGAATAACTGAATTGATCATTCAAGGACTACATTGTTGAAATATCTAAAGCTAAGAGAACAAAATGAATTTTGCCCAAAAAGGGACATGTGGCAAATGACAAGCCACCCAAGGCACTCTTCTATTTTTATGACTCTATGGATAGATGTTGCAAGACAAGTTTGCAATGGCAATAACTAAATTAGCAAATCCTCAAGTCATCAGTGCTTATCATTAGCACCTGTAATTTTGAATGGACTCACCAGTATTTTAAACATGGCAGCTACTCTCAGAGGCAATACCCTTGGAGCCCTTTGAAGTGGTGGAACGATGGGCAATGGAAGATTATGATCTACGCTGGGTGATGCTGCTATAACCTCGGAGATATACAAGTGTGCGACCTAGATAATTGCTGCTAATGAGTTCTACATAGAGTAAAATAAATCCAATGGAACACTACAGATCCATGTTCACAGCAAAAATATGAAAACATTAATGAGACCTTATCACTTGTAGAAAATGCTTTTTGGACTACCATAGCATCGTTTTTGCGATCTGTCTCACAAGCCCCTGTGATATCATTCCTAGCTTCAGTCAGGGCTGGGGAGTCCTTCCTGTAGTTCAAAGGGTTTTAACGAACATATGTATGCTTCAGGTGAACATGCAATCAAAGAAGATTTACCAACTTGAAGTACTAACCCTTTGTAATTAACATGCCAGCCTCCTTCTCCATCCAAGGACAAAACCACATCATGAAATGCAACTAGAGCTGGACGATGAGATATGGTTATGCAAGATGTTCCCGTTGCTTGTACTTTAGCACAAAAACGTTCCTCCATGTCAGTAGTCACAGCACTAGTGCACTCATCAAGAATTGCAAATTTAGGCTTATGGTAGAACAGCCTGGCCATCCCCAACCTTTGTTGCTCCCCCAATGACAGTTCCTCGCCCCAGTTAACCTCTTTCTCAGGTGGATAACGATCTAATAGATACTCAAGGTCGACCTAGAATATTAACACAGAAAGATCAATTATGCATGGAGCGTTTATAAGATTTCAATACAGCTACAGAATTGTTAAAAATATTGATCATGAAAGCAGATTTTGGGAGAAAAAGAGGGAGGGAATTAGATAATTACATTTTTTAACAGCTCCACCATTCCACTATGGGTCAGTGGTTCAATTTCTTGGTCTGCGGTAAGAGGATAAATTAATTGATCACGGAGTGTGCCTACCGCTGTATATGGCCTTTGTGGAACATAGAAGATCTCCTTATTAAGATCAGAACCAACACCTGGTTTCACAATATGGCCAGAAACCAATGGCCATAAGCCACCTAGAACTCGAAAAAGTGAGCTCTTCCCACTGCCATTTGGACCTTTAAGAGAAATGACAGTATATTTTATATGGCAGCAAAACAATGAACAAATGAGAACAATGATTGAAGGGCAAGGAAATAGAATATAAATATTAATGAAAAGATGTTGCAGGATTGAATTCTCTTTCAAGTTCAAAAGGATACCCGTAATCAACAGATTCGATCCTGATTCAACTTTAAGAGTCAAATCTTGAACCAAAACATTTCCACTTGGGGTGACAACCTGGAAAGCACTTTTACTATTAGAACATGGAATATCTCTTGATATAGAATGGAAGTGTCTATAATTACCACGATCAAGAAATTCCAAGTACCTTGACACCAGAAAACTCAACATAATCAGCTTCACTGAAGTAGTTCTTACTTCCACTTCTTTGCAGAGATGATTTATCATCATTGCTCAGCTCTCTTGATATCGATATTAATTCATGAATGCGGTCAGCATAACCACTGTAATAAAGCACGCATAAAGTCATCATTGTAGACATAATGCTTGAAGCTTTTGCAGGGGAAGTAGAGAAAGAATTTCTTCAAACAGAAAAAAGAAAAAGAAAAACGAAGAAATTATAATATTAAAATAAAAAAGAAAGGCCTCATTTTAGTCCATAACCATAGTGTTTGATATACCTGAGTCGATTAAGTCGTCTTGAACTTGTAGAAAGAGTTCCCAGGGACTGGAATAGAGATATTATAACACTGGTATGATATCTTAAATTACTCAACATTTCTGCCCTTCCCAAAGTTGAAGAGTCGGGTCTAAGTTGGCCAGAAAAGAAGGGCTCAATAATCAAAATAACAGCAACAGTAGCACCAAGATACTTAAACAAAAAGTCTTGAATCATTCCAAACCACCACTGGTCATGCAGGACAGTGCTCATGTGTCTAATCAGGGTCTCAAACTTCTGCTGAATATGAAATTCTTCTCTGCGTTCTCCACCATAAAATGCTATGCTTTCTGCATGGGTCCTCAAACGTGAATGAAGTTGCCTATATTCACCTTCTAACTGCTGTTCTTTAGACATCAGCTTCCCAAAAGCAGGAGTGAAGTTTTTAATCAAGGTTCCTGCTCCCAATATATAGGCCTGGACATCACGTGTCAAATGGAAAAGTATAAGACAGCAATCTTATTAACCTGAGAAGGTAATCAACAGCCATTCAAGAAAATATGTCTTCATGAAATCTATAATGCCATAAACTCCTATCTAAATATAACAAAAAAAAAAGGTCAAATAATTACCACCATCCAAAACAAATACTTAGGGCTAGTATATGAACACAAACGCCATGTATAGAGCACACCATCGGCAACTGCTGTCAAATCATCCAGGACAAGTTCACTCAACTCTGAACAGAACCTTGGTACATCACTTGCAATTCTTTGTTCAGGGTTAGTAATCCGACCATCGACATGTGATATTTTATAATATGCCATGTTCTGAAACCCAAAGGAAAGCTTAATAAACAACTGAGAAAGCAATGTTCAAAGACTGAGAAAAGTTCAAAATATATTCATTAGGCAGCATCTCATCAAAGATTGCCTTTGCCCACATCAAAGAGTACATTACAAGCTGCATTCTGAATTGATCAATAGATTTCAGAAGATCCATGTTTGATCCTAAATTGCAAGTGCCATCATGATTTAACAAAACAGGATTTCAGACAGTAAAGCATCTAGATATTTAGTACTGCAAAGTCAAAACATGAATGATAGAACTGCCTGGGAGCAGCTTTCACAGCAACTGGAAAAGGAGACAGACTATAGCAAAAAGAAATAATCATACATGCCAGAGAAAAAGTTATCCTACCCTAAAAGGCGACCACTTTACCTCAAAATAATGCGCATGGATAAGTTTTGTCAGTATTTTTCTGAAACAGAGACTTAAGGTCCCAGTTACATACTTCGAAGTAGAATGCATGGTGGATAGAAGGAAACACAGTAAGATATTTTCAGATATCAGACGGAAAAATAATGGTACACGTCGGAGAAAAGCAGCACGGAATAGAAAGCCCTGCACTTTCGCTAATCTGTTGCTCAAAGTAGTTTTCAAGACCTGCACAAAGGATGAAAACACATATTTACTTAGCCTTCATTCGTGAAAAGAAACGCAAGCAAAACTGAATGGGTGGTAAAATGTGCATTTAGGGAAAGGGGGCACTTTAATTAATCAATAAATAATCTACACTAAATGAACCAACCAAAGATCCATTGCACCCATTATCAGAAATTAATCAAGTAAAGACACTTGAAAGTAAAAGTCTTCTTTTCTTTTCCAATGTTTAGCCAAAAAGTACAAGAATGAATGAAAACGTCTGTGATGCAAATCAAGGATAGTCTACTGAGCCCACGGACCAAATTGCATCAAATAATGCTTGATGTACAAATTAGTTGTAAAGTTTAGACAAGGAACAAAAGGCATAAATATGGAACACTTAACAATGATTCCTCTCTTAATAAAAGCCATCACAGTTTTCATTCTCCTTTTCTCATTCAACAATAAGTAGCACTTTTGTTGTTCTTTTTTTTTTTAATTTCGTTGTTGAATACTGGGTAGTTAGTTGCGATTTGGGAGTCAGCATGAAGATGATCTTTAAGTCAAATGCGAATACAGCACCAGTTTTTACTATGATGACAAGCTTGAAAGACCTTCACAGTGATACAAAAACATTATTTTCCCTAAAAGAACAGCTCTGAGAAATTTAACATCAAAGCAGGGAGGGGGGGGCAACTCCTGAGTGGAAAACAATGTGTAATCTACCTCTTCACATTATTTAGTTAGAATTGATGACACCCTGTAACTGCAAGCAGACCACGGTGACACCAGAGTGCACCAAACATACAGAGTATGTCATAAATCATAGTTCTATCATGTGTTACAATTAGTATTATGTTGTTTCATAAATCCTTGTTCTCGACTAAGAGCATCCAAAAATCCAACATCTTACAAGGACATTTATCAGGAATATTTCCACATAAAGAAGGTAAAAAGTTGTTCTGATGATTCTATAAATGAAATAAATCAAGTTTGTGCCATTACCAACAGATTTAAAGAAAATAACCCCTCTTCATCTAAATAAAGACATCGGGAAATGTTTCATATCAACAGGAAACAGACCAGATGCACCAGTTTGCTACTAAAATCACTTTCTATATTCATTTGTAACACCAGGTCAATTTTTTTTCCCTTTAACCTAGCATCATTTCTAATGAGTAAGATAGTGATACTATATACCAGTAACAATTAGGTGAGCATGCATTTAATACAGCGCTGTTTCAATGCTTCAAATCATATTATTGTACACAAGTAAGCTACATTTTAAACTTCTTAAAAAATTTTGTTGCATGTGATGAACTGGAATAAAGTTTGAGTGAGTATAAAATACAAAAAGTAAATCAGTGGTATATACACCATGAACCTACAAGAAATCCACACAGTTATACTACTGTCTGATTGAGATTTAGCAGAAGATGATCGCAAATTTGAGACTAATAAAGGGAGGAGGGGGAACAAAAAAACTTAAAAAGATATGTAATGGATTTAATTGTGCAAGTATCGGACAGGATAGATTCACACATGATAAACAATCAAGAAATAAAATTCACAAAAAGGAAAGCTCAGACGAGTAGGAAATTAAAAAAATAAATCATATTTGAGTAAGCAGAGAAGAAAAACTTACTGCTATGGCAATCATAGCCAATAGGTCCTTGGCACCCATTTTACCCATTCGAGACAGAAGAACTGCAGCTAAAACTTGCAATGACTTTAAACCTCTTTTCTTTTGTGTATTTTTTTTGTCATTAGTAACCAGCTTGTTTGATATCTTTTTATCATCTTTGGGACCATTGGAATGAAGGAAAGAATCAGATTTCTTAGAGCTAATCCGTGACTGCACATACGCAGCGGTCCCACCAGCAGCCAAGACACCAGCTGCAAGCAGTAGAGATTTCCTGCATCAACAACAAAGTTTTATATGAATGTAGTTTCATCGCTATGGAAGTTCTTTTGTAAATGCATCAAGAGCAATGGCATTTTATAAACTGGTTTAAACGGATTTATGATTCTTCTGACCAACTTTCTTCTATATTATTTTATCTTATCTTTTACGCGGGCAATTTCACACACCAGCTGATTTTTTTATTTTTTTTCATTTGATGGGTAAACCTGTAAGAAACTAACAATCAAGTAAGGAAAAGTTACCAGCTGGTAAGAAAGCAAACAACACGTTAAGTCCATTGACAACATATAAAATATACAATTTATGATGTTTAAGAACCTCCTTCCTATAAACCCAAAAAAAAATCCAAAAGGCCAAAAAGTATAAATCTTTAAATGAAAGTCCTAGAGAATACACTCTTTAATTTCATTTCTTTAAACAAAAACCAAAATAACGATGTGTCTGATCCAAAATTTAACACATTCAGACTGCCAAAGATTTCGAGTGTAATGAATAACAGACAATGGCACCCATTAAGCACATCCTTCTATTCACTTTCAAACTTCTCAATAAATAAAATAGTAATTGAGTAATATCTAAATAAGCATCAGAAATGTAACATCTTCCTCAATTTAAAATTTTTTTTTAAAAAAAAAAGAACCGTTTTTCGATCACTGTTTTTCACAAATAAAAAAAAGAAGCCGAAATAATGCAATAAGTGCTTATTAAAAAATTCCCTCCAAACAGGATGAAACAGAAACTTGTAGGTTCTATTTGATTAGCTAAATTAAGCTAATAATACTGCTGGTTGAGAATAATAACTTCAATAAATTATTCAAGAATGTGAATAAAAATCAGTACCTTCTGTTGGCCAAGAGACCACGACCACGCTCGGTTAATTGCAAAAGTTGAAGAGAAGTCATGACTGAGAATCAGTCAGTCAAGCAGCAGCAATAGCAGCTGAAGAAGTATCGCTACTATTCCCACGAATCATTCATCTGTTTGCTCTTCTGTTTAAATCAATTTGCTGTTGTTGTTGTTGATCGAAAATGAAAACCTAGAATTTTGATTTGTTTTCAGCAACCAGCATATTAAAAAAATGGAGGAAGAAGAAGAGGGGACGGAAGAGCAGTCCTACCAAGTAGGGGGGAGAGAGAGAGAGACTGGGACAAAATGGAGGATGAGTGAACGAGTGATGAGTCCTTCCCGGGAATTAATCTTATATTTTATTAATTATTACACTCTTCCTTCTGACTTGCAGCCACATTTTTTTCTTACCTTCAGGTTTGTTTTTCGCTTCGACCCGTTTAAAATATTTTTTGAATTATTTTTTTATTTAAATTAATGTTTTTTAAAATATTTTTTTAACAATTCTAATCAGTTACTAACAAAAAAAATATATATTTTAATACTACATTACTGTGCATTTAGACACCGTTTGACATTGCGTTTGTAATTGTGTTTCATCAAATTTTGAAATTTTTTTTTTTTGCTAAAATTGAGTACGGTTTGTACTTTTTGGATCGTTTTGATGTGCTGATGTCAAAAATAATTTTTAAAAAATAAAAAAACATTATTGGCATGTATTTCGACACGAAAAACTATTTGAAAAGTACCCACAACTACACTGCCAAACACGCTTTTAGTTTGTTTCATGACTTTCTTCTTCGTATGTTCCCAATCATTTCTTTTTTTAAAATTAAAAATTATATAATTTAATTCTTTATTATTTTATTTTTCTACACTGTTCAAATCATTAAATTAATAATTAATAATAAAATCATTAGTGGTTATGTTTTGTAAGGAGAATCCAAATCCAAAAGGATAATTTAAATTAAGAATAATTATAAAAATTCTTCTGTAATTTGATTTGAATTTTATTTTTTCAATATACTTTCATAAATTACATTTTTATTTTATAATTTTAATATTCAATAACAATTTACATCTTAACATTGCATATTATTTAAAAAATTTTTAATCTAGGATGTAAATTTATAAAAGTATAAAAAGAAATTGAAATTCAGATAAATTACGAGAGAGATTTTATAATTATCTTTATAAATTATTGTATTTATAAAGAAAAAGATATGATAAGGCAAATCCAAAATAATAATATGTGAGGTAAATTATAGTTTTCAAACTAAATCCGGGATTATCAAATGAAGTTAAATGATAATATATATATATATATATATATATATATATAAAAGAAGCTATGAATTGAGCAATGGATTCCCTCTCGTGATGCTTTGTAGAGGATTGGAAATTATATGAAACAAAAAAGAATAAAAGGAATTCTTTTAGTATTTTTAGTCAGATTTTTGTCTATATACTATATTTTATTAAAGAATCAAAATATTTCATTCTTTGTTATTACCCACAAATTTTTTTTACTGTACTCCCCTTCCTAGCAAATAGTGGTAAAGATTATTATTAAACTTCTACATGTGAGACAATAGGATGAGGAATTTGGACCGTTAAAAATAAAAGGATAAATTAAGAGAAAGGCTCGGAACTCGATTGACTGTGAAGAAAACGTGGCCTATATTCTTAATATTTTACTGGGTTTTTCATGACTGTGCCAACCACGAAGGGTGTAAATTAAACAATAATGTCAATTTTAATTGTTTGAGCTATTAAAGAAACGTGTCCCGATTGTCTACGATGGACAAGAATCGTTAGTTTTGATAATATGATGCTGTAACTTGTATGTATGTGCATAACATATTTGCTTGTGTGTGACTATTGTGCATTTGAAGCACTTAACTGCTCAGGTTCTAAATTTATTTTTATAGATTATCAGTTTGAGTTCTACAAATTTTGGGTCCATTGGAGACTTACATACAGGGGCGGAGACAAGGGGTGCTGGCAGGGTCCCGGCTCCTGTAAAGAAATTTTTTTTCCAGCTTCTCCCTTGATAATATTTATATTTTTAGCCTTAATAATAAAACAACTAACATTTTAGTCCCTTTTAATTTTATTTTCTGGTTCCGTCTCTGCTTATATAATCGTTAATTTCAGGGTTTGTAAAATTAATTGAGTGCGTACAGGATAACCAAATTAATCTAAAAAAATATTATACTTGAAGTAACTCTTTTTTAAAAACAATTTCTTTGCATGAAAGGATAAGTTGACCCGTGTGTAAATAAATGGATAAGATAATAAGGGCTTGGGCAATTTTGTCCCTTGTCGTCTGAGTAGAGCAACCACAGGCAGAGGTTTGCTCGAGGGATTTTTCTTTCGTTGATATATCCTAAAATGATAGACGCATTTTTTATTATTTTCTATTTTATAAAAAATAAAATATAGAATGTTGTATGAAAAAATATAGAATATATATTAAAGAAATAACAACAGATATGGTGCAGAAATAAATATTGTTTAAACAATTAGACTCATTTATTAGCTTAATATTGAATAATTACCCCAGTTATTTTTTTCCCAGGAACAAGTTTGATTACTAGAAAGACGTTATTTATGGATACTGGGTACAAATTTTAATTACATAAAATAGCAAAATTTATGGGAAAACTACGTTTGAGTCCTCTAACTATTTAGTGTACATGTTTTCCTAAGCAAATTGCCTATCCCTTCTCCAAAGGATGAAAGTCCTGCCAAGCTTTCCCATTTCTCAAATCGATACTAATTAGATAATTATTTGCCCGTTATGTTGAGTGGTAGATTAAATTTTTGTTGAATATAAAAAAAATTCAAGTGTTGTTAACATGTTTTATAGTAAAGAGAAAAATAAATTATGTGGAGGTTGAGTTAATATGACATAGTCAACTTTTTAAATTTAAAAACAACTTGAATTACTAGTAAAAATATAATTTGTCTTAAAAAAATTATAAAGAACGTATTGGATCTACTTGGATTTACTCGGATTAACTCGGATTAACTTGGGTTAATCTACCAAATCTTCAACCTGGGTCATGAGATCCTGATAACACTGTAGAAAGTAAATAAAAAAAATATTAAGTCTAATTCTCAATCAATCTAATATTAAATGATGAAATTGAAAATAAAATTCAATTAGGAAAATGAGTCGAGTAAACTCAGGTTAACCTACCAAACCTTAGTCGTGAGACTGAGATAACTGTATAAAAAAAATTAAAATAAATCATGAAGTTTAATTCTGAATCAATCAGATATTGAACAGTGAAATTAAAAAAAATCAATTAAAAAAAACACAAAAAACACCTGAATTAATTCACCAAACCCGTGACCTGAGTCATGAGGTCGGCATAATCTCATAGAAAACAAACTGAAATAAATTATAAAATCTAATCCCCAATTAACTCAATATTATATATATAAGCGTATTTGAGAATATGATTGTGGTTGCTTTTTCAAAGTGTTTTTCACTCGAAAATATATCAAAATAATATTTTTTTTATTTTTTAAAAATCATTTTTAACATCAACATATCAAAAAAAAAAAAATATTAATTTAAAATAAATTTTTTTTTTAATTTTTTCATAAACGTTATTGAAATGTAAAAATAACCAATACGTAATTAAAGTTTTAAAAAAACAAGACAATCAAACTAATTCATTTGGTGAAATGCCAAGACATTTTACTACAGGTGATTTCAATCATGGAAAATCAGAGAATCTAGACATCGTTTTTCAACATGTTCAACAGCTTTATTCGGCATCTACTTTTTACGAAAACATGCTATGCACGTGATTATAACATGGATTTTGAAGGGCGAAAATAGACAAAGGTTAGGTGAGAGCGTCTTACTGTATTATTGCTTCAATTACGACACATAAATGGTGTAATGGAGACTTTTGGTGGAAAGATCACCTAATGATACTCTTTTTTCTTTTTAGTTTAATATGGGTGTTCGGATCAGCTTGCGCGTACCTCGATTAATCCCACAGGCCCTGAAATTAATAACCATGTAAGCCTCCAGTGACCATCATATTAGCAACTACAGGGCTTAAACCTTAGTTATTAGCTACTGATACTTGAAGAAACCTTGATGTAGCTTGGCCTAAAATCTACCATAATTATATGATAAGCCAAGCATTATCCACGTTAAATGATGTGATTTTAGCATTCAACGCCTCCTATATGTGAAAAAAGGAGCTCGTTTCCCCTAACATCTTGGAAAGTACAGTGGTTAAAATGACAAAAATTATAAAGTAGAGGGGCCATGAGGTTGACGTGTAAGGACGGAAGCAATTACTTCAGCAGATGCCGCAGGCCCGCAACGTTCTGTCAATCGTGTTTAGCGCGCTTTCCAATGGAAGACGACGTCTGAGGTTCGGTAGATAGACATGCGGCAGTGTATCTGATCGGGGCAAAGTTATCGGAACCGACCTGACAGGGGTGATGATTCAGTAGTTCGCCGGTGGTGGTTTACCGGCGAGTTCGACTCCTGGGATCGATAATTTTTATTTTGTTTTTCTACTTGTACTCTTTAGGCATGACAAAGAAATATAGATAGTAGTCAGTTGCTCGTAAGTTACTGCTGGGAACTTTCCAGCAATGTTACTGAAATCCGATCTCAAGACCATTTCAAGCTTCAAAACAAGCCACGTGGGAATTGACACAGAGTGGTCCAGCTGACCTAGCAAGCGCCCTCGTGAATCACTGAACCCGACCTCACTTTATATATATATATATATAGACAACAAAAAATAATTTTTGTTAGCAGCATGGTTTGTTCAATAAAAATAACAATAAAAAAATATATAACAATTTGAGATAAAAAAGAAAATAGCAAATGTTTTAATGAAATAATTTTTTTAATTAAAATAAAAGTTCGTTGAAATTTTCAACAATAAAAAAATTAAAAAACAATATGTCTCTTCAATCGAAATTCCATTTCTTTATTAATGCTTCTCTCAATTGCTTTAACAAGAAGATTTTTTTTTAATTATAAGCAATATCTTTTAAACAAAAACCTATCATGATCTTAAAATTAGGTAAAAAAATAAAAAAAAATGTGATAAAATCATGTAAAAAAATCAGCCGAAAAAAATTTAGAACATAAATTTTATTTTCATTGAATCTTCATCTTCATGAGAAATTTATTTTTTATACGAAATCAAGACTGGCCACGCGATTTACTTTCGTGTTTTATTTTGATCATTTTCTTTTAATTATCTTTCTACTACAAATTCAAACCATTCTCTTTAAATTGTCCTCAATCAAGTTTTAAAAACCGATAAATCTATAAAACATGCGAAGATAGAAGACCCCGACTCATTAAATACTGAAAACAACTCACAAAAGAACAGGATTGAAAAAAAATTTAAGATTAAAAAAAACATTATTATAATCTTAAATGAAAGGATTGTTTGGGAACGTGGTCCAACTCGTGTTTTTTAAAAAATTATTATTTTTATTTAAAATTAATTTTTTTTATATTTTCGAATTGTTTTGATGTGCTGATTTTAAAAAATAAAAAAAATATTATTTTAATATATTTTTAAATAAAAAATATTTTAAAACGCAATTATAAAAACTGAGAGTGTTAACAGTAAATAGTGGTATAGCAAAACCTCAAGCTATTTTATTTTGTAATATGTGTGTGGGGAGGAATTTTTGCACAAGAGGCCCAGTAGATTGTACTGCCTTCGATCCCCGATTTTAGCACCCCACATCAATTCAATTCAACCCGAAGAAGGTCGTTCAGACAATTTTTTATTGGTTCACTTTAGGTCAATTACATAGACAGTCAAGATCTTGAACTGGACCCCCAGTATATATTCTAATTTACTAGTTGAATTGACCGATCCGATTCGATTCCACTAACACTAGATCGGTAAATCCAGGTCCTTCCTAAATCCTAATCAATGGAAGGTAGAAAATCCACTAGCATGTTCGCGCTATATCGCGTATTGTAATAAAAACAATTTAAAATATAAAAAAATATTTATGCACCAATAATGTGTTTTCTAAAAAAATAAAATAGATTTTACTGTTGAATTGAATGATATTAAGATAGAAAAACATTTGATCCACTCGGATTAAATTGTGCTAACCTGCAAAACTCACGAGAATAGTCTTGAAAAAAACTTAAAAAGCTTGATTTCGGATTAATTCAATATTGAATGATGAAATCGGTAAAACAACAACTTTTAATTGAAAAAAACAAAGTGAACTCGAGTTAACTAATCAAACTCGCAAAGAAAGTCATGCATGTTATCGGATTCAATAATTTTTTTTATTAAAGAGATTATTTTTTATTTAATTATATGACAATAAGGCGTATGATAACTTTTTTTTATATGAAACATATTTTTCTATAGTAAAAAAAAAACATGATAGGTTTAACTTAAATTAAAAAAAAGGTGAAAATGCATTTTTTCATGTTTAAGTTAAATAAAAAAGATATTATCGATAACAAATGGTGAAATTGTATTTTAAAAAAAATTAAAAAACAAAAAAAACATAAAAAAACAAATAACAGTTTGGATTTCATGGATTATCGATAACAAATGATGAAAGTTATTGCTAACGATAACTTTTTTTCTCTACAATAGAATCTAACGATTCTAACAAAAAATGTTTGAAAAATGAGGAAAATAAACTTAAATATCAAAATTGAATTTTAAAAAATTAAAAGACCAGTTACCTAATAGTTAAAAATAATAAAGGGCTAAAATAAAATTTTAACATAAAATTTAAAACTACCATATATTTTACTCGTTTTATTCACTTTAGTCATTTTTCTTTTAATTCAATCAATCATTCTAAAAAACATGCAATTAAATGCTAACCTGTCCTTGGAATAGCCCAATCATGCAGAATAAAAAATTAAGAATTAAATTAATTCTTTTTAAAAAGATCACTAAAATTGTGAAAGATAAATAGTTGAAAAAAAGCTACGATATTTAACTTACCTGCTTTAGTTTTTGTTAATATCATTGCCTTTGTGGGCCTTACTTTAAATAATAGTAGTAGTTAGTAAAAACTTATTCAATCCAAATCAATTGCATGGAGTGTAATTTATATTTGAAATTGTGGTAGTAATTTTTGATATCGTAATTTTAAAAAAATAAATTTAAAATAATATTTGCTTAGTTAAAATTACTTTAAAATGTATTTTTATATGAAAAATAAATATAAAGCATGTCTTCATTAACAAAAAATAATTTATTCTAGATTATACAAAAATAAAATTTGAAATATAATTATATATGAGATTTAATGTAAAAAAACAGAAATTATTTGATTAGCTACATAGTTTTTTTATATGGTTGAAAAAAAACAAATGTTATCACAGAGCCCTCAAACCGAACCAATCTAGAGTTCAATTCATTAGTTGAATCGATCGGTCTGGTTCTGACAATACAAGTTCCAGGTCCTTCTAAAATTCTAATACATCCTTAAATAGAAGATCTACATCCTTGACTTCGTGGGCCTTGTCTTGAATAGTAGTGTAGTAGTTAGTAAAAGTAATGGAAATTAATTTCTTCTAGTTATAGGGTGAGATATTTTTTAATCAATTTGTGTCTTTTTTTCTTCCAAAAAATACGTTGAAAACGCATCTTTAATGTTTACTTAGACACCGTTTGAAAACGCGATACAAATTGTGTTTCTAAAAAATTTTAATTTTTTTTTGTTAAAATTTAATATATTTTGTATATTTTGGATCGTTTTGATGTGCTGATATCAAAAATAATTTTTAAAAAATAAAAAAACATTATTGACATGCATTTCAGCACGAAAAATTATTTGAAAAGCACCTGTAATCACACTACCGAAAAAACTCTTAAAATAACTAATAAAAACCATCTTTTAATCAATGGTTAACTTTTTTGAGAGAGATGATTTTTTTGTTATGAATCATATGAATTATATAAATCTAAAGACGAGTCATTAAATAAATATTAAATAATTATCGAGCTACCTCTCAGAAATTATAATGTGAATGCTTTCTTAAATTAAAAGTTATTTTTCTGTCCTGGCATGTGTGTATATATAAAATTATTTATTATTTAAAAAATGCATTAAACACCCCCATAGTTTTGACAATTAATTTACCGTCACCATCTTGTTATTAGATAATAATATAAATTATATTATGAGATTTTATTTAACAATTTAAGTTATTGAGTTGAAATATTTTTTTTATAAAATATCATAGTCTTGATGACTAAGCGGTCACGAGTTTAAATCTTACTATTTTCATTTATTTAATAAAAAAAATTAAGCACAATGTAGTGTGGGTTTGTACAAGTTTCAAGTTTAAAGAGTTTTCACTATAAAAAGATATGTTAGAAAATAATATAAATCATATCATAAGACCTCATCAAATAACTTAAATTATTAGATTGAGATGATTTTTTGATTCTTATATTTTTTTTTTCTAGCATGGTTTAAATAGGCAAACATTAATACGCGCAAATGGAATATTATAAATTCGTATTTAACAATATTGAATTACGTAATAGGATTTCACTTAATTATAAAGGTAAATTCACTCATGAAAGTGAAATATTCCATTCACATCAATCAACCGTAAATTAATAGCAATCTTATTCTTCTATACGAAAAAGAAATTTGCATTTTAAGAACAACCATCGGACTCTGAAGACCACCATCATTTAATAAAAGCAGAGAGACGTACCGAAGAGCATTACTGTGGTTAGGAGCTGGGACTCTGAACAACTCCAAATCATTGATATGAATAATTGGATTGCCTTTGAAGTTACTTGTTCACATTGACATTTTGGTAAGCTTTACATAATTCCTTACGCAAGATGACTACAAATAACAGTGTTTCTCTCAATTGTTATGAATAGGAGTGAAAAAAAAGGACAACTCATCGTGGGATGTTTCTCCTATATAAAAAGTGATTTTTTAAATTTTTATGTGTTTATTTATTATTTTAAAAATTAGTTAATAAAAAATATTTTCCAATAAAAAATAATTCGATTGGGTTTTTAAATACGTATTTTTTTTTATTTTGGGTAAAAAATACTTTTTGAAAATTGTAAAAAATTTAGAAATGTCATATTATTTGCTGATTATATTAAACAAACTTTTGATTGTTATATATATTTTGTTTTGAATATTTTTTTTTCAATTTCATTCCTTAGAATTTAATTTTTATATTAACTTTGGTCCTCATTTTTATAATTGTTATTTACTTTTCCCTTATCATTTTTTAATTGAAAATTTTTATTTATCAAATTTGATCCTCTTTCTTTTAATTGTTACTTATTTTATTTGAAATAATTTATGAAATGATAATTATTATTATTTTAATTTCTTCATCTTACAATTTTTTTATTTGTTAGACTTGATCTCTATTGTTTTGATTATTATTTATTTTATTTAAGATAATTTAGAAATTATATTTTTTTCAATTTCATTCTCATTCAACTTTTTAATTTGTAAGATTTGTTTCTTATTATTTTAATAAACTTGAAAAAAATAAAACATTAATAAGTTATTTTTCATGATATAACCAAACACTGGAAATTGTTTTCCAACATACTTTCCATTACACTACCAGACATCGGAAAATAATTCAAAAAAAACTGAAAAAAACAAAATCTATAAGAACTCAAATGAATCAATTAAAACTAAAGAAAACCTATGTGATTTGGTTTTGATTTTAAAAGTGTGAAAGTATTAATTAATTGAGTCCAACCGAATAAATTCAACTAAAATAAAATCTTATTATAAAAAGCAAAAATATATAAAAACTTATCTTTTTTGCTCGTAAATATATTTCATCTCTTTGCTCTCTCGATCTTTCTATATCAAAACATCTCCTCCACCATAAATCCGGTCAAACCAACTTCAATAAGATAAAAAATTTTCATCCTCTTCACAAACACATACCCTAACTCCCAAGTAATTCAAAGCTGCCCCTCTCGATTTCCTTACCTTCTGCCTCTCTTGATCGATCTCCCATTACGGAACTCAGTTTAAGATGAATTTGGTTTAAATTTGAAAAATTAATTTATTTAAATTTTTAATTTACTATTTTTTGGATGGTACAAATTAACCATTGGAATTGGCTATAAAAAACTCAAAACAAATCTTACAAGTTTCGCTAATTTTCCTTCTTTAAAAAATTAAACCGAATTAAATCGAAAATATTATTAGTTGCAAAACTCACTTTCTTCAACAAACTTGAGAAAATAAAAACAGAGGTAAAACAAATAAATCTCAATACCTATATATATATATATAAACTACAACTATTTTTGAGACAACCAAATCAAATGACTGGTTGGATTTTTTAAAAAAATGTATAATAATATTTAAGAAGATATTCTTTTTTTTTTTTTCCCTAAATATATTTTTAACAAGATATGCCTTGAAGACTCGTACATTATGAAAGCAGGGAGTAGGTGGCTCGAAGATTTTTGACACATCATGCTTTGATAATGCAGGGGTTTTCGAAGAATTACAGTGGCTGTAACTTTATTTGTTGCTGGGTCCATACAACGATAACATGTCCCTTGCAATAATTCCAGTGGAAGAATCTGCTGCTATTATTTCTTGTAACAGCTGAATTTTGTCTCCTCGTGTTTATTTATGTACTGCTATATATAATGTCGGTTTTTTTTTATGTTTTAAAAATATTTTTTATTTTTTTTATTTTAAATTAATATTTTTTTGATGTTTTTAATAATTTTAATATACTAATGTGAAAAATAATTTTTTTAAAAATAAAAATTATTATTTTTATGTATTTCCAAATGAGAAACACTTTAAAAAATAATTAATATTACACCAATAGTTATCCGATGGCTTTATTTTTATATATATATATTTTTTTAAATATATTTTTTAAAAAAATACATGATGAAAGAACTATCAATTTATTTAATGATAACAAATATTTTTAATTTAGTCTGATTGGGCTTCGAAGACCCACCTTCAGTGCAAATTCTCTTCACGAGTTTCATAATTTAGGGTTGACTTTGTGCTTTTGGACCTCTTTCCAGGCTATCAACTTATTAAAAACCATAGACTCAGGTTAGATACTGACTCCAAAGAAATTTAGATAGTTGAGTATTATGTCAACTTACAAGGAACCAAGTTAATTCAAATTAAAAGAATTAATTAATTTTATTAAAATAATATCATTTTGTTATTTTGTTTTTTTAAAAAAATTTAGTCAGATCAACCAAATCACTAAAAATCCAACTTGTTTTACAAGATGAATGTTTTTTCTAACTCACCTTAAAACCTAAATTTTTCTAGTTCAACTTCAACTTACAACCTAACTAAAAACTTAAACCCTAACTAAATCTACCGCACAAGCCACGTTTAATAACCCATGCAGAAAACATACGAGTAAAGATAAAAACTGGATTCCATTTCAAAAAACAAAATATGGTGCCAAAGTTGGGAGACATAACAAGGTAGCAGCTGCCGCCGCAACAATCGCCGCCGCCACTCGGCCGCATGTAGCGTTTTGCCAGCATGTTCAAGATGGGAAACTCTAGTTGATCACGCTTGAAAACGACACCACAGCAACGAAGTAAAGAGCTAATAGTCAGCTAATAATCACTCGAGAACAAAGTATTGATAGTAAAGGAGGGTTTATATACACAAGCCTCCTTAAAAGCACTAAAAGCTTCACATTCTCTAGACTATAATTGTGCTCTACACTCAAAACCTCTGCGTTCAATTTCTACAGTTGAAATAAAAAAGAATCGGGGAACAAAAATTAAGGAAATAAACAAAACTTAGAGAACAAGTTTGTTTCTAGACACAATGGCCAATCATATATTTCTATTGTACTTGCATCTCATGAGACCATGCAGGATTTGTTGATCTTTTTTATGGCGCCTCTCCATTGCTGCTGGTATTTATTTCAGCATTTGAATGATCACCTGCTGGCCTGAATTCAAGATTCATCTTCTGCAAGATGCAAATTGTACCCATGCTTTATATCTGTATCAAAACAGGTACTGAATAATGAACACATGTATTCAAATTCATTATAAACCACACCAGGAATTTACTAGAAATATAACATTGTACCTTTTAATGTTGTTTTATCATATTTATCTTTCCTCCCATCTTCATTCTTCCATTCACTATCATCATCGTCATCGTCACCCATTTCAACCCTCCCATCATTTCCCATGTCACTTTCACTTGCTGTTTCCCATTCTGAACCATCACTTTCCTGGCCATAGATGTCACCAACATCACCCTCACCATGGACACCTCCATGTTTGATGGCTGCCTCTCTAAATAACCAAGCTGCACGCATCTGCTTTTTGACTAGTCGCTCAGCATAGTCAGGAACTTTGTTTTGCCTCAAAGAGAGGTCAGGATCATTTGTCTGAGAGCATTCGTTAATGAACAGAATGGCATCTAACAAGCTCTCTTTAGCTAAGCCAAGCATGTCATAAGCCTGAGCTCGTCTCCAAAGGCTTTTGGCATGACAGTTAGGAGGGTTGTGAAGACACACTGCATGTGTAGCATCACTAATTGCTGCCAATGGCTGTTGTAACAGAAGATAACACTGAGCTCGATTACTGTACAGAACAACTCTCTCTTTTTTGGATCTCATTGGACACAATGACAAAGCTTCCGAATATTTTGATGCAGCTCCAGCTATGTTTCCTGATGAGAAAAGGGAATTTCCTTCAAGCTTGACCACCAGTGCAGCTGCCTGCTTAATATGAAGATCCTCTTTGGGCATGTTCTTTTCCCATTTCAATCTTTGTTTGGAATCCAATAGTTCCTCAATCAGTTCCCTTTCACGGTTGCTGATAGTGTTACGCCCTGTCCCCTGTGATTGCAAACACTCCTGAAGAACATTAACAATGGTGTCCCCAAGCTTTTTGTGATCACCCAGATTTGTAATCTCTGCGAGGTCTACAAGTGCAGGTACTGCCTTATCAATGACCTATAAACAGGTCAAGAAGAATTGAGCAAGAAATAGCACACATTGTATTTACAAATATAACACCCATTGCAACAAAAGAGGTAAGTATATAGGACAACAGAGACTTTGTATCACATATTTGAAATGTATTTCTACACAACAATTTAAGCTGGATGATTGGTAGATTTACATTAAGAGAAAACACCGTGAGATTTTCATTAAAAAAATCCATATAAACAAAGCAAATAGGAACATGCATTAATATTTACAGCACATTGTTATACTTCACATTTACGCAGCAAGTCTGATTACAGAACTTAAAAAATCAGAAAAGCTCTGTGGACATGTTCTCTAGTCAATAAATTGATGAAAGAAATTATTTTCTTTTCAGTTTTGTTTTCCTTTGATAAAGAAAATTCATTACAGATGCAAAGGAACACAATCCAAGAACTGGATAAGCAGTAGGAGAAACCCCAACAAGGGAAAAGAGTCAAAACTGAAGATTTCAAGAATCAATGAAATCCACAGAGAGAAAAGGACAGGGAGCTGTAGAATATTCAAACAACAACAACCCTCAATCCCAAATAGTTGGGTCGGCTATATTGATTATGTAAAAATAAATATGCGCAAATATGCAGCTAATAGCCCAAGAGAGGAAGACGACTCCTCTTCAAAAACTTAACCATCCCAATTTATCCATATATTTCAAACAAAGCAGTAAAACATCTTTGCCAGGGTCTCCAACAAGATTATAACAATCTTCAAAGATGCTGAAAAAATGTTGTGCAAACAGAACTAACTAAAAAAGCATGTGCAGACCAAGGATGTAATTATTCATCCTAGAGAAATCTTAAATACAAGATGTCAAGTCACCCTAGTCCATGAATGCACTTTCAATGCACAAATAATATTTTAATAGAAAAAGAAAAGAACATCTCATGCAGCACCAAAGTCAAAAATAAATTAATAGATATTCAATTTACCTTATGGCATGTACTTGGATCTTGGATCAACCAAAGAAGACAGTCTATAGCCATATACTGCCAGTCATCTGATGACCTAGCTATATTACACAATGCCTCAATAATACCAGGACAGCTAGCAACAGGTCCCCTACCAAGCTTATGATGACAAATTGTTCTTAATAAACCAATACCAGCAGGGGAATTCTCATTAACAAGCCCACCCCACATGCCTGGCAGTTTTACCAAGAATTCAGGCTTGCATATGGTAGGAAGAAATTCGGGCTTGAAAGCAAAGCAATTAATGAGCTGAAGTGACCAGCACTGTAACTGACTAGCCCATTCCTCTGCTTTCCTGGACTCCATTTCAACACCGCCCATGCCGCGGGTAAGCAAATCGCAATGATAACTAATTCTTCTATCAACATATTGGTAAAAATGTGAGTAAACTATTTCGAGTGAACTGATTGCTAGTTGGATGGAGAGTTCAAGGATTTCGCCATGACTTGCCACAGCAGGAAAAGTGCTGGTGTATGTGGCCAAGTGCCCCAGTGCTCGTACTGCCACTCTTTGTTCAACCCATGTCAATCTCCCCCTCAAAAGCTCAACCAAGGGAGCAATTACGCCAGCATGGACAGCACTTTCTGCAAACTCTTCCATGTTCATAGTGTAGGATCCAATAATATGAGCTGCATAGTAAGGAATATATACGTTTTGGTCATGAGAAAGCCAGCGGCGATTCTTTAAGCCCTTCCATATAAGAGCAGCCATACATTCAAATATTCCCAATTCAATGAACTCGGGGTCATTTGGATGTGCCATAGCAGTGTTCCACAGTCCACTGATCGGGAGAACCTGGCCATCATCATCCTGTGAAGGAAGTTCTCTAAAGAATTTCAGTATACTTGCTCTTCGCTTGCTTGGATTTCCTTCCTTCATGACACAAAAGAAGCATCCTGGATATGGGCAGTCGGGAGAAACTTTATCCATTTTCAGACAGTCAACTACTCTGAATTCATAAACAGCCAAGTGAATTAGTCATTGACCATGGTGATCCAAACAAATACATTCAGCATGCATAACTTCCAATAATGACTCACAATAGTTCATGAAATTTCAAGATAGGACCATATGTGAGGATCGTCACTTCCAGTTTTCCTAAGAGAGTTTCATCTAACGTGTATGCACAGGGATTGCTAGCCAAAATAAAAATGGTTATACATAGAACTAACACAAAAATCTACTGAAGCAACTAGGATCTTTGCCATCACATCCAAGTTCACTCCAACCCCGACATTCAAAATATCAGTTCCGCCACGGTAATGAAAATGGCTAGAGGGCAGCTAAATCAACCCCCCCCCCCCCCCCTCTCTCTTTTTAAACGAATTTCTATTTCTTATTCAAGTTCTCATTCTGAGCCTTCCTTTGTTAGCTCTTGAGTACTTGAAGCAATCCCGTTAGCTGTTTGAATCAATTTCGATGGAGTCAGTCATTCTCTATAAAATCACGTGGAAGAACAAAGAAACCATAATTAAAATTCTCTAAGAATATAGAAACAAGGAGAGAAAAAATCTTTGCATAAGAAAACACAAACATGACGATCTTTTTCACATAAAGCACAAGCACAACCTAAAAACAATTGGATCTACAAGAACCAAACTTTAACACGCAAAATTCAACATAGACGCCAAAAAAGCAAAACCCAAGTTTTTAAAAAAGATCCAAACCCAAATAATGTCCCAATCACAGAGACACAGATAGATACCACAAATGAGTCCCCCACCGCACAAAACACACACACACAGTAATAGAAAATGGCATACCTTTGAGGAGGGTTCCTTAAAGAGAGAAGCAAAGAGAAGAACAGCAATCAGCTAACAGTGAAATTGCAAGCCAAAAAGAAGAAAAAAGTGTTTTTCTTGTGTATTGTTTGAAAAAGCAGATAACTAAGACATGCCTTTTGTTTTGTGTTTACTCTTGCCACGGAATGAGAAACTGAGAGAGAGAGAGAGAGAGAGAGAGAGATGGAGAGAGGAAGAGAGAGGGATGGAGGGAAGTGTAGTTTAAGGAAACGGGGACGGTGTTTTTGGAAGTGTTTGATTCTGACAGCGGAGAGAGAAGGATCTTCTTCTTGTAATGAAAACAGCACAGTCTCTCTCACTCTCTCTAGCACTACCAGCGGGAGTACTGTTTTAATGCAATAGCGAATATCAAATAAAATAAAATCCATTCTTTCCAAATATACATTTCTTTGCTCCCCCACTCGCATGAATCTTCACGTACTCATCTATCTTTTTTATTTTTTGTTTTAATCCTTCCATATATTTGAGTCAGCACTAAATCTACTATTTTTTTTTTCTAAATCCAGCCAAGAGTATAATATCACAATCAAGCAATGTTTTTTAAGTTTGTATTTTGAATATAATAAAAATTACATTAATTTTGCAATTGAAAAATTGCTAGTATTTTATGTTTTAATACCAGACTAAATAAAGCTTGAATTGAATGGATTTTTATTAAAATTGAGTTCAAAAGAAGATTGATGATGCTTGAAACCATAGTTTTGAAACCCGGCCCAACCTGGTGGGTCGACCTGGGACCCAGCCGCCCCGGGCATGGGGCCGAGTCTAAGCAAAAAACAACCTGGGAATTGGCCCGGTGAGACCCGGTCGACCCGGGTAAACCCAGCTGAGACCCAACCTTATTATATATGTGTGTGTGTGTGTGTGACCGAAACGACGTTGTTTTGGCTTTTTACAGTTAAATGGTCAAAACAAGAAGAATTGTCAATTGAACGAGCACTGCAGAAGACCTAATTAATTTCAAACCTAATTAAAGAAATCTTCAAACCCATTTCAGTCGCGAAGAATAGCAGAGGAGCAGAAGACTCTTGAATCCTTGATCGCTGTTTCAAATCTGCAAATAAGGTTAGATGAGTTGTTGTTACTTGTTTCTTTCTTCTTTCGCTCTCTCTTTTCTTTCTTCTGTGCCGCTGTTTCAAATCCTTGATCGCTATTTGTTTTGAACTTGCAGCTCTTTACTATAACAGTGGCATCGATTCTTCCATATTCTCATACCCACATGTATGTTTCTCACTTTCTTCGTTCTTTTCTTTTCTGCAACTTGATCGTTGTTCTTTTCTTTTCTCATAGTTATTTCTGCAACTGAATAAAAGATTAATTTTTCTTGATTTATTTCTTTGTAAGTTTCATTTTAGTTAACTATCTCATTTATCTTCTTTATGTTCGTTTGAATTGCGTGATAAAGAAGATGACTTAGCAGTGCAACTGTGTTTGTGTGTTTGTTATGCTGCTTCTGCAATCCCGAATTCAACCTGGTTGTTTGTTAACTGTGTTTGTTCGTTTGAATTTAAGGATTTTTTTTTGGTCAACTCATCTGACCCGTGACTCGATTGTTAGACCGAGTCAATGACCAGGTCGGGTTTGAAAATTATGCTTGAAACTATTTTATCAAACAAAGCGAAATAAAAATATACTTGCAACGTTTAAAAATTGAAAGGGTGGGAAAGTGGGAGAGACGGCGCGTGGAGATGTGGGCACTGAAATGCAAAGGTGTGGAGGATGGGGCAGACATAATTGCACCACTATAACACCGTTGCCTTTGTGTTTTCTTGTTTTTGGGTCCCATTGACGCCTGCCTTTCTCGTCTTCTGATTAGTCCTTCCTTCTTTACCGTTTTTGAATTGCAGAAACTTGAAATGCCACAAATGCCCCTCTCCATTTCCCTTTACATTATTATACAAGCCTTTTTTTTTTGTTTTAAAAGGGTTTTTTTTTTATTTTTAAAAATTAAATTTTAAATTATTATATATTATTTTAATGTGCTAATATTACAAATAATTTTTTTAAAATAAAAAAATATTATTTTAATATATTTTTAAATAAAAAATATTTTAAAAAACAACGTTACAATAATACCAAACGACCTTTGTTGCATGTAGGATTTTAGTGATTTTTGGTATTATATGTAGTGATTGTTTTTCAAAGTAATTTTATGAAAATATATTAAAATAATATATTTTTATTTTTAAAATTTTAATTTTAATATCAGCACATTAAAATGATTTAAAAATATCAAAAAATTTAATTTAAAACAAAAAAAATATTTAATTTTTTAAAATATCAATTCCACCATGAAAACAAATACTGTCTTCTTTAATTTTATTTTTTAATTAATGATTTTGTAAGTTTTATCCAAAAAAAGAGAGAAGAAAATACTTGTGCTTCCAAAGCAGCTAATTACTAAAAATTTTCGAGGGTTCAAATTTTTTTCTTCATGAGATTTGAATTATTAATATATGCTAAGCTATAATTATTGAGATTATAAAGTTAGCATGTTAATCTCCATAGACAAATTTGTGTAATGAAAGAAAGATTGAGAAAGATAGAAGGGAGGATTCATAAATAAAAAAATATTATTTTCTTCATTCTTGTTATTAGTATTTCCTGTTTTATTATTGTTATTACTATTTTTGGAACAAAGTAAAATGGCTCGCCTAATTTGCGAGGAAGACCCTTTCCTTCTGAGGGTAAAGATTTTCCGACAATATATTAATGCCTACTGAGCACTGTGACGTTCAAAGTTTACTACTGTACTTTAAGACTGCTGAGAGAATTTAATGGTTATTTTTTAAAATATATTTTAAATTTTTTATTAAAATAATTTATTTTTTATTTTTTTAAAATTATATATATATAATAAAACTAAAGGATGATTGTTTTTTAAAATATTGTTTTGTTTGAAAATACATTAAAATAATAGTTTTTAAAAAATTATTTTAATATTAGCATATTAAAACAATATGAAAACATACAAATTTATTTTAAATAAAAATATATTTTAAATTTTTTCATAAAACACCATTTAAAATACAGTTTTAAACATCTATTTGGAAAGCTTAATCATGTTATTTGTGCATTACCTGCTAGGCTTAATCACAGTACCAAATCGTTGCCAAAAATCCTAAGCTCCAACGCATAACTCGTAGTACCAAGGAGGTGATGCTATGACCTTAGAGATATGTAAATTGGAGGAATAATTGTTCAGTGCAAAGAGACATATATATATATGAATGATCTTAGAATCTCTTCACTGATTCTTTGCCAGTCGGGTTTGCTACTAGTTTTGTTTCGGTTCTTTCGTTCAATAAATTCAATGGTTTCAAGCCATAGCCTGGAAATGGTAGCTTTCCCACTATAAGTATTCTTTGCCATCTCTTTATAAAACGTCTAATTCACTTGAATATCAAACACTACAAAAAAATAAAAAAAAATTGACAAATAGTAGTGAAAACGCCAATAGAAAATATCATATCGGTAATTTCTAACAAAAAAATCAATGAAAAATTTCTTCCAGTAATTTTTTACATAAATAGCGATGGGATATGTTCAATCAATAATTTTTTATAGAATTTCCAACAGAATAAAGAAAATAAAAAAAATAAAAATTCCGGTGAAAAATTAACACGTTGATATTTTCTAATGGTATTGCCAATGGATATTCTGTTGAAAAATTCAAATGAATTAAAACTCGATACTTCTCTTTCCCCCTTTTTCTTTTTCTTTCTGCTAAAACAATAGTAACCAACCGCTTATTTTCTCACAAATCCAACCACCATCCTTATAAATTCAGCTATCCCAAATCACAAACGTCGACTATAAACTCCCAACCAAAAACAAAGAGGTTTAAATTAAGATTTTTTTAAAAAATTCATATTATATTTAAGGAGGGGTAAATGGTGAATTATCCTAGAAAAGAGTATAAAAAGGGAGGAATTTTCTTCTCCCCAAGCCGACAGCTACAACAAAGGGGAAGGCAGGAAATTTTCAATTTTTCTCACCAAAATCTTAGAGAAACCAAGAGAAAATCAAGGGATTTAGGGAAGAATTGAAGGAAACACATACACACACCTCTAAGCACCTGATTAAGAAGGAAATATAAACAAAACAATTAAAGAGAGGGGCTGCAAAGTCACGATAGAAGGAAGAAAATAAAAGAGGGATTTGAAATTTTTTTGACTGGTTGAGATTCAAAGACTTGAATAACATCTGGTAAGGGGTTTTGGATCTGCTTTAGCAATTTCATACAATTTGAATAACATTTGAGGTAACAATCATGAATTTTAGGTTAGGGTTTATAGAAAAGTTTTAGGGAAAATATAAATTGATTATGAATTGATCAAATTTAGTTAGATTAGGTTGCGTTGGATGTTAAATTTAATAGAATTGATAATGAAAAACATAGGGTTCTTAGGAACTCAAGTGGCCATCCAAAAAGAAAGTTAGGCTCATGATATATAACTGCATGTAATCAAATGAAATTATTGTGAACTAATCTATATTTATGTGGGGAAAAGACTTTCAAAAGCTGTTGGGTCTGACCACTTCCAATAGGTGCTAGGTTTGGCTGCCAAATGCTCTTGGGTCCATCTCGCAGCCAAACCCAAGGCTATTGGGTCCGACTTTCAGCGAGACCTAGATATTTCTATTTTTTTTTGCGTATATAGATTTTTTGTTTCTCTTATTTAATTTGTTTTTTCATACGGTAAAGAAGAAATAAATTGAAGAGATATTTTTTATATTGTATAAAAGTTGGGTGATGATAATTGTTTTTTCATTTGAGGTTGAGTTGAGTTGAATTTCTTTTCTCTTAGCGTTGAGTTCAGCGTCTAGTTAGATCCAATAACATTGGGTTCGGCTATTCAGCCAGATCCAAGGTTCTTGGGTCTGGCTTGGTCGCCAGATTCAGGGTTATTTTGGGTATGACTTGGCTGTTAAACCTAAAACACTTAATATATTCTTTATATTTTTTTATATTTTAAAAATTTATTATTAACTCGTTATAAATTACAAAAAATATGTTATTATTGTATTAAAATGCATCGTAGTTATCTTTTAGATATGTTGTTTTTTTTAATATAAAAAAAATTATGGCATTAGCCAATTATTTTTTATGTAATTGTGTTATTTTTTTTTTAAAAAAAACCAGCCATTGATGGGATTGCATGTTTACCTGACTTTGGAAATTAATAGTTCAGCTGACAAAGTTGGGGCGATAAGCCAGGTGATCCATGGTAGGCAGTCATGTCACCACCATTTATCCTAACCAGTAAAAATAGCTAGAGTAGTGTTGTTTATATTCTCTACCATTTGTGTGGAAGATATCACGTGGAAGTTCTGAAATACCTGTAGGTACAATCTAGTTGCTGGCCCACCATCATAATTCCTTTCAGATTTATATTGTTAAAAAATATATTTTATTTATTAAAAGTATAATAATATTTTTATTTTAATTTATCTACATATAATTTTTTTATATTTAGATTAACATGTATAATTCATCAGAGTAAATTGATTATGTAATATCAATAAAACCCTAACTTCTATCCTCTTTTATTTTTGTATTTTTTCTTGTTTAATAATGTCAATGGTCTCCCTTTACCAAGTGTAGCCATTGCCTTCTCTTATTATCATTATTTCTTTATGAAATTAAAGAGTAACTGTAAATGTAAAATAATAATATAAATTATATTTTAAAGTTTCATCAAATTGAAGAGCTTTAATGTTTTTGTTAAGTGTACGAATAATCGACTGGAATTTTCAGGAGCAAGGACATGCATGAGGATGAATGGCTGCCCTTGACCCAATGAACCCTACAAAGGAGCAGAGGGAGGAGAGGGAGGGACCCTACCACCCATCCATTTTTGGATCCACCAATATGATGTCCATATCGATGCTGTTGACGACATTTCACATCCCCATGCATTACGAGTCATCACATACACATCAACATCTCGCATCCAAGTGATGGGAGACCTCACAGTAGTGTACATGCACTTGACATGTGACAAGTTCCCATTGATGAACCAGGAAGTTTTGCTTCTTTGAAGACAATAACGACGATGATATCATTATATATGTGGTGATTATCAACGCATGCATGAAAAAGCTTTGGAGCACAATCACTTTGATGCAAGTTAAAGAACATGGATAAGTTTTAATCTTTTACTAGTATATTATATCCTATTTTATAGCTGGTTAATAATAATTTTTTTTTACATATTTTAAAAGAAAATTAATTAATTAATATAAAATATTTTAGAGCTAATTTTCAAACTTAATTTATTTACTAAAAATATTTGTATTTGCAATATAATCTAACTATTTCAATCACTAAAACCACCACCTCACCATCATTGCCTCCTTCCCCTTCACCACTATTTTCTTTGTCATCGTCATGTTATTATTACCATCACCATCACCCAATCACCGGCTGTTGCTGCTTCATGAAAGCACTGTTTTCGGTCTGCCAGTAGTGTCTTAAGCCTCAAGTCTCTGTGTCATTTGAGGATTGATTGATGTAGAGACCTCGAAAGCTATGCAATATTCAGTTTCTATATGGTGGAATTTATGGGCTGGTTCTCCGTCGATTCAACCACCTCATATGTGAAAAGGGAGGGCCATGGAAAACTCCTCGAGGAAGCATTCATCCTGGAACCTGGATATGAAGCTTAACATTCAGTAGCCTCTGTGAGAGAAATGATTGGTTTTAAGATGGAGTTATTATCTCATGTACTCGAAAACAAGTGAGAAATTGTTCATTATCGTATGGATGCTGATATCTGATCTATACATGTCTGCAATTAATACAACGTCCCAAGCTTGGAGAAAGTTATGCTTTGGAGAAAGTTATGCTTTCCAACTAAGTAGTGTAGTCAGATTCTTTACCGGTTCGAGTTTTACAAATCTCAGGCCATTGAAAGTTTATATGATCGTTAATTTTAGAGCTTGTAAGATCAGTCGAGATACACGCAAATTGATCCATACATCCATATTAATCTAAAAAATAAAAAGAAATTATGCTTTCCTATTTGTAATTTTGTGGGATTTATTTGCCCTTCGTTTTCTTCTTCAATCTGGCGAAACGCAAGTCCTATCCATACCGAAAGCTGGCTGAGGCCCTTCAAATATCGATATTTTACATATATGTAATATTCTAGGAAATAATCTATTAGGAATTAACAGTATATATAACATATATATAAAGTTATATTAATTTAGTGTGTAATTTATTGTAAAAAATGTTTTCCATAGCTAGAAAACACATTAGAATACACAAAATACTGTATTATAAAATAATCATACATTACTATACCATATAGATTTTATTATAAAATATTATTATTATTTAATAAAGAAAGTTGTTTTAAAAAATTGATAACTCAAAAATTTGATTTGTTAATATATTTTTTATGACATAATCAAATAGAAAAAAATGATTTCAGACTTATTTTCTATGAAATAATCAAATAGTATTTCATTTTTCCAGAAATCATTTTTTATGGACTTCACTTTTATATAAAGAATTCCACATATAACAATGATTTTTCACTATTTGTTTTCAGTATAACTCAAAGCGTAGGTATTATGATTAAAAAGGTTTATTTTTTATTTTTATTATTTATAAAAAGTCTGACCCAAACCGAGTCTGGTTTAGTTTTGAACTGATTTTCAGTTCAATTCAAGTTAAAACTCTTAAGAATTAAGAAATCCGGTTAAATTTGCTGGCCCAAACCTAAGCAAAACGGACCGTCAAGGCGTGAACCACCCCCTGGTTATAACTTATAATGGTTATTATTTATCTCAATCTTTCTTGAGCTGTGGCCGAAGGTGAATGGAAATCAGGTTTGCCGTCTTGAACATGATACCCATTCGGCAACAGCCCGTATACCCTCCAGCAACCTAGCCCATAAAATCTATACTTAATTTGCCATAAATAATCATGGGCTTTTTTAATCTCTTTTTTTTTTAGGATTTGGGCGTTGCCAACGCAAAGTTGTTTAGATTTCCTTCCAGACGTTCAAGGCCTAAAGCTTGTATTCCTTGCTAAATTGAAGTGATTTATTAATATTTAACACTTATGTGAAAATGTTTTATTTCACTGATTTTTTATTTATTTTATGTTATATTTTCAATTTTTTATTTATTTTTATGTTATACTAGTTTGATAAAAGACTTGTTACTCTTTATGGTAGGGCCTAAAAACTCAAATGTGCTTTGATTTTGTATGTTTGATATTATGGTGTAAAATATTTTTTAATTGAAAATGTATTAAAATATATTTTTTTGATTTTTTTGATTTTTAACATCATCACATCAAAACAATAAAAAACTAAAAACATAAAAAATATACTTTTAAAATGCTTTCAAAAGCAAAATTTACTGTATTTTCAAACACAACTTCCACTCTTAAATCATCGTTTGGTGCAACGGCTGAACTATTGTTTTGTTATATTTTAGAAACAAATTTACTTTAAATTATTGTTTTATGTTTTTGAATTATTTTAATACGTGAATATTAACATTAAATTTTTTTTTAAAAAAATAAATTATTTTAATATATTTTAAAATAAAGAATATTTTAAAACACAACTTTTCCTCGACAAATACACTTCACGAACGCATGAAAAAAAAACCACTACCGTACACTTACTTATCATGGGTCCCGCTCTAACTTCTAGTTCTCAGAGATAGTTGATAAGAAAAAAAAGAAGATTACATCTTGTTATGCCACGTCAAACTATCAACCGACACGAGACTGTCTATGGAGAACAGTTTTTTTAAGAAAGATAAATCGTAGAGGCTACACTTTTTAGTTACTTCATGGTGCTTTTTTACATTAAAATAAGGTTGTAGTAAACGCATCTAATACAGAAGCAAAGAATGAGAGAGAGAGAGAGAGAGAGAGAGAGAGAGAGAGAGAGAGAGAGAGAGGCTTCATGCAGAGCAGCTCTTGGTGCCTGAAATTAATCTTAAGAGCTTGGAAAGTGCCATTTTAGAGGTCAGCAAATGTGGGTTAAAAGTCAAGATCAATCTAAACAATCAAGATCACACCAGAGATCAAGCTAAACAATCAAGATCACACCAGAGATCAAGCCATTTTAGTGCTCAGAATTACGCTGCTGGCAGCGATATTAGCTGGAAGTGATCACTACCAAATACTATCTTCAATGGAAAACTATATGCGACTTCAAGTGTACAAAAGGAGAGACCAAGACAGACACTATCATAAGGGAAATACGTAATGTCTCTTCAAGATCGTGGGTTGATAACATTCTCACCAAACTAACCTTCATCAATGCAGCTTCTACCTTTCTATATGAGTTTTGGTTTTTCAAAGCATTTTTGATATCAATATATTAATATAATATTAAAATATAAAAAAATTAATTTGAAATAAAAAAAATAAAAAATTTCAATTTTTTTTTAAAAACGCTTTTAAAATACGAAAACAAATAGGGTCGGTCAAAGAACAAATTTAACCCAAAAACTTAAGTTGTTAGATGAGGTTGCAAGATATGATTTATATTATTCTCCAATACACTCCCTTAAATGAAATCTATTTGAACTCGAAACTTGTTCAAACTCATATTATATTATGCTTAATTTTTATCAAATAAATAAAAATAGTGATATTATGACCACTTGGTTATCATAACTCTGATATCATATCAAAGAACCAATTAAACCCAAAAATTTAAATCATTAAATGAGATTTCAATATATGAATTATACTTTAATAAGATCAAAATTATGAAGAATATGGAAACAATGCAATATATTTTCTAGTCTCATTCTTATTTGCATTGTCGTGGAGGTGTCCAACATTCTTATTTGTAATACTAGTACAAGTATATTTATATGAAATTTGATACAATTGCAAGATAAGCATTCTACTTTCCACCTTGTAGAGTAACATTGACATCACATTAAATGCCCACTAGACATACATAAATTCTACATTCCCATTTGATGTATATAGCAAGAAAAGGAGACAAATGGTACCATCTAAAATTGAGACAGATAGCATCATAGGCCTTATTGCATTTTTTTGAAAAAATATCTTCAGTGAGATTGCGTGGGATAGTTTCTTTACGAACTAGTTCTTCTTGCCCTCTTCACCACCCTCTTCCAAGTAAGCCTTCTTTCTCCTCTCAGCATTAGCAAACAGACAAATCACGAGGAAACACGTGGCATAAATCCCATGAATCTTCCAATTAGTCTTGGGTGGTTGGTGCAGCACAACCCTATGAAACACCGCCACGTAGTAATGCAACCCAATTGCGAAGCCCACCAGGGTCTGGCCCAGGCCCAACAGCTTTGAGCCCATCCCACACTCGGCGGAAAAAACCAGGATCAAATACATCAAGAGAAGCAACAGGTACAGAACATAGCCTAGGGTTTGAAACACCATTAAACAAACGTAATTGGACTGTGAAGTAGCATAGAAAAACTTCAAGGGCTCAAGGCCAGTAACTAATGCAGAGAGGCAGAGAATGGTGAAGTAGATGGAGAGATAAACTTGGATGAAAATCAAGATCTTTTGTATAGAGAAATAAGCTTTGATACGGTTAAAGACAAGAGAAACCAGAAGTAGAGGTATTAAAATGAATGCAAAAGAGACTGTAGAGGCAATGGTAGATGCATATTTACTGCCAACAATTGGCTTGAACCCTTTAGTCAAATCTTTGTTGGCTTGCGTAAGGTATTTCTTGGAAGTTATGGAGAGTCTCTCAAGGTCTGGTAAGATAGTTTGATGAAACTTCGACGGTAGATCTCTGAATTCAGCAACCAAATCATCTTCATCATCCTGGTCAAGCCAGCTTTGTTGCTTTTTAGTTTGAGGGGTCTTTTTTGGGTTGGTTTGTTTTTGGTTCTTGTTTTGTTTTTGGGATTCTGTGTCACCGACTTTCTTGTCTACAAGGCTTGGTGTTTGTTTTGTGGAAGCTGGTTTGGTTGTTTTGTTAGTGGATGGGCCTAGTTTCAGAAGATCTGATGTTTTCTTGGTGGGGGCAGAATTGGCTGCGGCTTTTGATGTGGAATTGAGTTTCTTGAGCTGTGAAGTGGAGTTTAGCTTTTTGAGCTGAGAAGTGGAGTTGGAAGGGGTGGGCGTTGCTTTGGTTGAATTTGTAGATTTTGTAATCTTGGTTTGGTTCTTGGTAGATAGGC
Source organism: Populus trichocarpa (assembly GCF_000002775.5). Taxonomy (NCBI): domain Eukaryota; kingdom Viridiplantae; phylum Streptophyta; class Magnoliopsida; order Malpighiales; family Salicaceae; genus Populus; species Populus trichocarpa. The sequence goes on along the minus strand of NC_037291.2, from coordinate 11,754,751 downwards.
TGCCAGTCTTGATGAGCTTGGTTTGGTTTTTTGTAGATAGGCTAGGCTTGGCGAGCTTGGTTTGGTTCTTGCTGGACATATTGGTGCTCTTTTTCTTGGGTACTTGGTCTTCATTCGTTTCCACTTCTAACATTCTTCTTCTAACAAGAAACTGTTTGGCTTCAAGCTGTGTTTGATCACTGTCCGAGGAGGCACAGGGGAGAAGAAAAGTGAACAGAAACAAAACAAGAAAAAGCAGAAGTACCTGTCTGAGACTGAAACAGATCAAGTACTTGAGTGGAGCCATTTTGTGAAATCTAGGTTTGTGCTGGTCTTGAGATTAAGATCTAATGGGGACTTGTAGGATCTAGAACTTCTGGTTTCAAAGCTCAATGAGTGAGAGAGAGAGAGAGAGACAGAGAGGGAGAAAGTTTAGTGCTTGTGAAGACTTAAATGAGAAAGCAGTGGAAGATGAGATCAGTCAGTCACATGATGACAATACGCAAAGTTTCCTTCCTATAAAACGCGGTTTTTCATGTCCCGGTGTTGCTGCAGCCTGCCTGCCTGCTGGCACCCGGTAAGCCAAGCGTAATTTTCCTATTTTTTTCACTCATGGGGCTAATCAATTCCTCAACTTGTGATGCTCTATATTACAAGTTATAAATAAATTGTGTTTAAACCATGACTTCATTGGTCATCTGTCTATTTCTTCAATATTTATAAACTGACTCACATGGAATTACACGACAAAACGAGGTACTTGTATAAAGTCAGCAGTAGCTCATCATGCACCTTTCGGACAAAACCTCTGTTTAGTATGTGAACATAAAGGAGGAAAGGCTGCCCGATGTTCAAGGTGAATATTGACTTGTTTGCCCAGGGAATAAAAGTGTCTCTGCGACGCTGCTCACTGGATGGATCACCGGCATTGTAATTTGATTAGCAGTGAATGATTTGCAATTGTGTCATCAGCAAATGTAAACTTTCACAAAGATGATCCTTAGTATTGATCCAACAGGAGATTAATTTGATCATCGTAATAGAATAAAGAGTTAACTTTCACCTCCTTTGACATGAAATTTAAATAAATGTAATGTTTCTAACTTTATTAAAAATCATACTTGTGACCTCTTAAAAATATTAAGAGATCATTGTCACTTAAACTAGAAATTATTATATCTTAATGATGAGGCTGTAAAAATTCTAAGGTGAAAGTCTACGGGTGATTTTTCGACGGATAAAACTGGACCTGAGAACTTGATGAGCCTAGCAATACTTGCAAAAAACTAAAAATTTAATACTTAAGGTAGTATAGTATTTGTTCAGCTGATGGACATAGTAAATTGTATTTGTATGTAGAGAAAGAATAAATGGTATATTCTCTAAACCTAAATTTTTTTTAAGTCTTATTTAAATCTTGTATTAAACTTGTGTTGAGTTTTATATTGTCTAAGAAGATCAATTTTTTTTAATGCTCACTTATAGATCTGTACGTATATATAGATTTTTTAAAGATAAATATCTAAGTTTTAATATATTTTATATAAATATCCAAATTATAAGATATATATATATATATATATATATATATTTTGTATATTGTGTAAAACAATTGTAGTTTTTCATCATTTAATTTAGTTCATCTTTGATTATAAAAGAATACAATCCACCATGTAATTTAATTATAGCCGTTTTAATTCAATAAATTAAATTCATTTAAAAATTGATTGAATGTAAGAGTGGAGTAATTAATGCAATTGATACATAAATGGATTCTTGAAAGCGGGCATTATTAGTAGTAGAAATGATCAAAAACTGCAATTCCTGGCTTATCTGTTTAGCATCATGAAATATCTAAATTTAAACTCATTTATGAAGTTCCAAAAGTCAAGTTTCTTTTCCTTTCATATCACCAATTCTACAACAGGAACACGCAGAGAGTCATAGTGCACAAGACCAAAGCATGATCTAGATCCTTCACATTTTCTTTTACTATTTTATAGGAAACGTTAGAGACCATAGTTGAAATCGTTGACTTTTACACCCCCTTCTTTTTCTATATAAAAAATAATTCTTAGTCATGGAAACCGTGTTTCAAAGATGGAAGAAAAATTTGACTTCTTTTTATATTAGATTGAGTCTAATAATTTAGTTTTATTTTAATTATATTTTTTAGTTCAAACCGTAGAAAAAATATTTTTTTAAAAAGAGAACAATAATATATTTCAATTCACAACTTATTAAATACAGAATTACAAAACTTGGTAGAAAAAGAACTAAAAATTTGATTTGAGAAAACCGTAGTTAATATGACAAACTTGTAACCTCGGTAATTAGGGTAGAGCCAACCCAAAATATGCTGTCAAACTCGTGGCTCAAGTCATGAGATCGGAATAATCTAATAAAAAAAAAATCACAAAGATCATTAAGAAAAACAAATGTCAACCCAAGTTAGCTTTTCAAACTCGTGATTCGGGTCATTAGACCGAAAGTACTCTATATGGAAAAACCAAAAAATCCAATTCCAAAAAGAATTTAATTATACAAAAATAAAATAGAAATTAAAAAAATCAAAATCAAAATTGAAACATGAAATGAATTTTATCTTTTGATTGAAAGGGTGAAATTGAAAAGAAAAATCAATTTATCAAAAGTACAAAAAAAAATCAAAAGAAAGAAGATCAAAATTGAAATAAAAAATACAAATAATTTTTTGAATGAAGGGTGAAATTGAAAAGAAAAATCAATTTAACAAAAGGCCGAAAAAATAAAAGAATGAGGACCAAATTAGAAAAAAAATATAAGCCATTGGGATTGAAGGGTGGAATTGTAAATAAATAAAACTTCTATAAAAGGGCCAAGAATAAAAATAAAAAATAAAAAATAAAAAAATAAAAACTAAATTCGAAATACCAACAACAAAAAGGACAAAATTGTAATTTTTAAGGAAGAAGAGAGAAAATAGAAAAAACCCCGCCAGCGATAAATTACTCCCCAACCACTTGCATGCATTGTACCAACATGAAGAGAACACACAACTTTTACAATGACACGACGAAAGGAGGTTTTGACAACCAGGAAGCGTCACACACACCACTTGAAGGGAGCAAACACCTCCCACATGCTAGCGCTTGCATAACATGCACCATCAACTTTTTATATTTTTAGTCAAATATCAAATTGTCCCTCACTAACATAATTAAAAAAATATAATCATTTTAAAAAAGACAAAAAAAGCATCTTAAAGCCAATTTTAACTTTTATGGTTCAAAGGCATTTTGATTGTTTTATTGTGTGTTTTGGTTTTTTAATGTATATTTATTTAAATAGCCCCTTACTTCATATGATATTAATGAAAAAATCAATGTGAAAATACCACAAAGCTACTTGACACTAGTTTAATATCTTGGATTTTAAGTATATTTTAATCATTTTATTATGCATTTGAAATAAAAAAAAACTTATTTATTTCATATTAATTTAATAATAATTAATGTATCTAGTGAAAAGAACTTAATGCCCAGATAACAAGTGTTGGGATTTTTAATGTGAAGATCATAAATCCATCGCATACCCAAGTGACCACCCAATTCAAGCATGGGACCAGATAAACGAAAAGGATCCTAGACAGTAAGTAGGTCCCGCAGTCGAGCTGCCCAGCATTACCGGCTTAACTCCACTCGTAAATTACCTAAATATAAGAGGGTAAAACTAAAAGGATCGATGTTTCCTTCTGGGTTTGTGTTAGGTTATTTGGAGACCCTTTTCTTGTGTGTGTGTGTGTTTCTCTGCCACCATCGCCTCTGCTTTGAAGATAAAACTACAAAGGCCGTCAGATCATGATATTATTGGATGATGAGATGGGTGGTGGGACCTTGAATATTCCATAGACATACTGTGAATTGTGACCTTTAACGTGTAGTGTAGGGATTAAGCTAACGTGTTCATTAATACTCCAAGATGTCGAAAACGATGATTCACAGGCCTTGAACAAAACTAGCTTGCCAATGCCACCCATGCTCGTCTCTTTTTTATCTCCCTAGTCTTGCGTATCTTCCTGTATTTCTGAGCCACCAATGATTACTCAGTCATCCGCTTGTAGCAGTAATTTTTTTATTTATTGTTTTGTTAAAACTTCAGTGTAACGGAACTTGAGATATATAAATGAGATCTACGTACTCTGTGATGTTGATTGCAGAGTTGCAGAGATGAAGGTCGGGCCGGGATTGTGAGTGTTCGATGTGCATGAACCTATAGAAAAACTCCTTAGATCTGGAGAATCTTATTCGCATCTCAGCTGGGGCCATTTCTTCTGGTGATGAACGGGACTTCCTCAACAGCAGAATTAATTAATTTGAGGTCGATTTTAGCTTCTTTTTTCTTAAGAAAAAATTCTCTTAATAATTAATCATGTTCAATATTGTATGCTAGCTAGTTTAGGTGTTAAAATTGTTATTTATATGTCATTAATTATTTCTAAAACTTAAAATTAGGTGTATAAAACACTTAAATAATTTGTCAAGTTAAAGCTATTAAAGTTGAAAGTATTTAAATCATTTTATTAGTTTTATATGCAAAATATGGAGGGAATCTTGAAAAACACAAACAAAAAAAAACATGATTTCAAAAATATCAAAGTATAGAGAGGTTAAAACTAAAATAGATTAGTTTTAATATTTCAGTCTTTTAAATATTTTAAAAACTTATAGAAAAACCATGAATCTTAAACCAAAGTGAAGTCACTAATACTATATATATATATATATTAAAAAAACAAAAGGGAGATGATTTTAGCTTTGAATGAGAAACCAATCCTTTATGCACATGGAGAAACTTGAAAGATGGGCTAAAAGCCATGCAGAGAGAAGATTAAAACCTACTTTTTATATATATATATATATATATATAAAGTAAGGTATGGTCCTAGCTAGATCTGGCCCTCTTTTCATGTGCTAAATGTTTACATGTCTTCTTCGAGCCTTTTTCATGTTTTAAAGTGTGCATATCTTTGCATGCATGTGCAGGGTTTTTTTTTTTTTTTTTTGTACCCAGTGACGTGGAGTTAACACTCCATTTTTGCTGGAAATTAATGTGTTCTTTGTTTTTTTAATTAACATAAGTATTTGAGTCAGATTGTATATATCTTGATTAATTTCATGAGTCCTGAAGTTAATGACTACATAATTTTCCAGTGACCCTAAAATTTATAAGAATTGAACTAATGATATCTGTAAAGCAAATCTAGGATCTAACCAGTTAAATTATGTTTTTTAACAACAAAAAAATTAACACATGTGAGCTATATGCTTCTTTCTAAAAGGTACACCACTCTCCTGCTATTAGCTCTTGAACAATTTAAACAATTCAATGTAATTAATTCTAAATAAATTTTAAAGATTTGATTAGAGCCTTTGTTTTACTGATCAGCTAGGTCTCCATCCGATGAAAACGTGTTTAAGCATGACTGTGTCAGCAAAAAAACAAAAAAGTTAATGAAAACATAACTTCGGTTAACAGATTATTAAAATTTTAAATTTATTTATGAACAAATATTTACATCAAATGATTTATTCAAATATTTACACAGGAGGTCGAGCGAGAGCCTTTTACCTTGCTTTTTGTTTTTTTTTTATTTTAAATAAAGGTATTATATATATGATTAATGTGCTCCATTGCCCTTTAAAAAAAAAAAAAAAAAAAAAAAACTCTGAAGACCTGAACCAATCTTCTAATATGGAACCCAGAGAATGAAAGCTCTGTGATCTCATCATAAGTAAAGTAATGGTGAAAGAGGGGGTGGATTTCCCTTGTGATAATACCATTATATATCAATCCACACACACTGCAACAGGTATAATCTCCTTCCATCTCCACCTCCAGCCTGCGAATCAGTGGACGGGGAAGGGCCAGGAATAATGATGTTACGTGATTCAAATCTGTCTTCAACATGACCGTGGAGTGGCACACACGGTGTTTTGAGATGTCGGTGGGCATGGCAGCATCATCTGTGAAGGGCGACGAAAGGGGCTGTGGCATGGCAATCATAGCAGCAGTTACACTGTCGGTGGTGAAGCAGTTAAGAGGGCCAGTGCTGTGGGATGTGCCAATTTACTCACAGTAAAGAAATTGCGCCATTGTTTTCAAGAAATTAGGAGATTTTACGAGTTTTGCATTAAAGGAACAACATGTGCTCCAAAATCCAACATGTTTAGAGATTAAGCTCCTCATAAAGGATAAAAGAGAGAGTCCGAAATATTAATTAATCACAAAGAACGAAAAAAGAAAAGGATTGGGGTGAGAGAGGCTCGAACTCTCGACCTCAGGATAACTCAGAAGCTATGAGACCTACGCGCTAGCCAACTGCGCCACCACCCCTTTACGTTAGATCCTTCTCTATCTTCATATTGAATAAAGAGCAACTACTTCCGCATCAGCGCTAAAGAACAGTGAGCATCAAGTTAATATGCCATGATAGCTAGCCAAGCACACATCTGGGCTTGGAACAGGCTTACACAAGTTTTTCCTTTGAAAAATGGTACTAGCTGGAGTGAGAAACTGCAGCTTGATTTCTTAGTGTTGAGACCGGGAGTGCCCAGATCTTGAAAGTATTTGTTGGGCCTTTACAAGAATTGATGGGCTTTATTTGCAAACCAGACTTAATTAAAGTCAGATTAATGATTTTTAGTATATTATCTAAATCAATGGGCCTAGCGAAATCAGAAAATCAACACGTTATCAATATAACTAAAACAGTCGGACCTTTCTTGTAGCTCTTCACCGAGGCAGTAAGAAAATATACTTTGATCTATCAAGTTTTTGATTTGGTCCTGTAATTTTAGTTGTTTATGTTTCGATTTTAATTTTTTTTTTATTTCTTAGTTCCTGCATTTTGAGAGAAAATCACCGGAAAAAGAAAAAGAAAAATGAAAGACTTGGGCCAAACCAAATATAAATCTTGATATTAATGGGTTTAATTTGTTAAAAAGAGAAGTTAAATGGAGTTTCTTAGTCCTTTAACAATATTAGAAAAACTAGATTGGAGCCCATATAGTTTTTTATTTGGTTTTTTTTTAAGCGATTAGAGGGTTTTTATGAATTGAAAATAGGTTTAAGGGTTTTTTTTTAAAATAAAAACAAGTTAAAAATTGAGTTTTGAATCCTAAAACTTGCACTCTGCTTTTCTGATCACTAAACATGATTGGAAAATATAGTACTGAACAACATATTATTTATTTTATTTAAAAAATATTTGAATAAACAAGATATCGTTTATCCTTTTTTATTTTAAACAAGAGAAGATAGAGGGCAGACCTAGCAGAGTGTGGCTTTTTAGACCTAGCAACGCTTAAAGTTTTTTTCTAAAGACCCCTCACCTTTTTTCTTCTATTTGTAATTAATAAGTTATTTTAAATAAAATTCTCTTTAAAACAAAATTATTATGATGATATTTAAAAAATTATCCATTTTTGTTTTCATAATTTATAAATAAGATTATATATTTTATAGTAATATTAGTGATTGTTATATGAATAATTATTTATGAATATGATATACACAAGTTTTTTAAAATTTTGCTTATGATTATTCACTAAAAATCGTGACATACATACATACATACATATATATATATATATATATATATAAATTATAACTTGTTTTTCAGATTAAATTATAACTAAAAATCGTGACATATTAAAAATTAAAAATATATGTTTTTTGTTGTTTTTTTTTTTTGGATTCTATTAAAAATAAGTCAATAATACTTCACTACACTTCAATCTCAAACACACCTAAAGATGACGTGTGCAGGTGAAGGAAATCAAAGGGATATCATCATATTCAATTGGATCTACCCCAAATTGAATTCAACCCGGTTTACAACAACAAAAATAGAAGGAAACAAAAATTCCGAAGGTAAAGTTTGCAAGAGAGGAAAGGAATATGAAGAGTAAAGACGAGGAAGAAGGGAGGAAAGATAAAGGGGCTTTTGCTGGCGAAATACAAGTGCAACATATAACAAACAAGCACTTATTGTACAAACACAAATAAAAAGACAGATTTTGAAGGGGCAGCCGTGCAAAGAGAGAAAAAGGAAGTTTTTTTTTTTTTTTTTCCTTACATCCCAAACAAAAACCAAATCGAACCGAGTTAAATTTTAAAATTTTCAACCATGATAAGTTAATTTTTATTGATATTCTTGATATTTTGATTTTTTTTCTCACCCGTACTTATATTAAAATGATAGATCCTCCTTTAAGCTGTTGCAATTATTCACAAACAAGTAAGTTGCTGAAAGAGATTGAACAGTTTAAGTCATTTGCAGACAAGAAAAACGTGCCCAACTTTCATGCCAGAAAAATGCAGAGCTTGAGGAATCAAATTTGGTGATGAAACACAAGCTAGCATCAAATCAATTAATGAATACAAAATGAGTGTAGTTTTAATGTAACGTTTTTCTGTATATATCGATTAGCTGAGTATATCATGTAACAGTAACACAGCTTTCGCCTGACAGGTTCGTCAGTCTGCTAAATTTGAGAATGTTAGCTGACGATAGAGTAGAGCCTTGTCGTCATCATCATCGAAATCAATGCTCTCATTGTTTCCAGTCTTCATGTCTATTTCGGTTCTTTCCTCTCCATCCAGTCCGTTTGTTTCTGAAACATTCAATCGAGTGTGTTCTTCTCTCAAAGGAGAATCATCTGCCTCTAATTGTTGCATTTCTAATTCTATCAAAGCAGTCATCCTTGCCCTATCCCGGTCTCTTGGGTACGTGCAATAGAGGAATGAGTAGATGAAGCAACATAATGCCATTGGAATGCCAATTGCTGTGTAGAGTGCCTTTGCAAGTGATGCAGCATTTTCTCGGTCTGTTATCACTTGGACACTGTCTAATGATTTTTTGGGAGTTTTATAACCATAAACATGCTGAGCCAAAATCCCTACTGTAGGGGGAGCAAATGAAGATAGCACTGATTCGAATGATCGATCCAAAGCATAGACGCTCGCTCGAGATTTCTGTGGGACTATCTCTGCAAATATTGGACTATAACACCAGTTATACATATAATATAATACAAATTAGACGTGGGAATATATAATCTAACTTCATTATCTAATGCTTCAAGGGAAGTAGGAAACCGATCAGTCTCCATGACTTCACAGCACATGAACAATACCAAGTAGTAGTTCATGCAGCAGCGGAAGACATGCTACTGGACGCAACATTAGGGATTTGAATGCTTAAAGAGAAATTTGTCATCAAGATCCAGATCATAATTCTTTGCAGTTCTTGGCCATATAACAATATATATTTCTTTATTTTAATGACGATTGTATGCACAACAGAAAAACATAAAATCAAGAAGTGGAAAAACTAGTTGACGATTGTGCTAGACAGCTCCATTAAATACATCTTTTCTTCTATTAATAATATCAGCAGTGTGTAATTTATAGATGGCTGTCGAAACCATGATAGAGAAGTAGTTAATTCTAAGCAGTTTAAACCTGACTACCCAAGGTGGTGATGAAAAAAAGCTAAGGTTATATCATGGAATTGGGTTTCTGCAAATTAAATAATATCTTCACGAGTTTGTATTATCAAATGCTAATTGCAAACTGGATTTTTGTATCTACCGATCTACACTCGTGGCCTCTAGAACGTATTAGTCAAAATCATAACTATTCTCCATAAGCATTGATGCAAATCATATTGACATTAAATGTCCGAGGATACGTTATGGACTAGAAAAATAAGGAAAAATTCAAAAAGAATTTCTGAGGTGTCAAACTAGAATTTTGATGAAAACATACATAACTTTTAATTCAATCCTGGGATTGTCAAAATATTCCACAAGCCCAAACCCAATTCTATAGAGAATTAACTTGATGTAACTAGCTGAATGAGAAAGCCCTTAAATTAGACTTACAAGATTTTTTTCATCATCATCATCATCATCCTAGTTATTTTCAGATTCTTTTCATAATTAGGCTACATAATTTTACTTTGTATAGGTTTATTTAATTAGGTTGATTCCAAACATCATTTAAATAGTTTGTATGTAATTTTTTAGAAGATATTATTGTTGTTGTTGTTGTTGTTGTTGATGAATCCAGAACTTATCAAAACAAAGTTCTCTACGAAGAAATGAAAGTTCGACTAGGGAGAGAAGGTAGAAAAATACTTTGTTTCAATTAAAGAAAAGTTAAGCATCGCTTCAATTTTAGCACTTTTAAATTTTGACAAACTGTTTGAGGTTGAATGTGATGCTTATGGTGTAGGAATTATAATTGTATTGTTTCAAGAGAGAAGAGACTCGTGACATTCTTTAGTAAAAATTTAAGTCATGTTAGATTAAAGTGGTTCACATACAATAAAGAATTCTAAGCTATTTTTAGGACTCCAAGGAAATGGGAGCATTACCTGATAAGCAAGGGATTTGTGCTCTATTATGTGATCATGAGGCATTGAAATTCCCATATAAATATAATTGAATTAGTAATGATATGCATGTGAGATGCGTGATTTCTTACAACAGTTCCCAATCAAAATCTAGAGTCCAAAATAGGGTTGCCAATGCTTTGAGTAGAAAGATAACCTTGTTAGTTAACTTAAAATGAGAGATTACTAGATTTGATTGTTTGGAATAATTGTAGAGCATGATGAGAATTTTAATGAGTTGAGGGAAAGTGTCAAAACATGCTCATTGATGATTTCCAAATTTATAATAGGTTTATGATACTAGGTAAACAACTTTGCATTTCTTATCTTCATTACAAGAGAAGGTGATTCAGGATTTGCATGGAGAAAACTTAAATGGTCACTTAGAATGAGAGAGGAATATTGTTGTTGTCGATGACATATATTATTAACCTCAATTGAAATGGGATATTAGTAAGTTTATGTAAAATTGCTATATTTGATAAATTGCCAAAGGGCAAGCATAAAATACTATTTTATATATGCCTTCAGCTATTCCTAAAAATATATGGGATGGCTTGTCTATGAATTTTATACTTAGATTACCCTATACATAAAGGAGAATGGATTATGTATTTGTTGTAGTTAAAATGTTCCCAAAGATGACATATTTTATCCCTTACAAGAAGACCAACAATGCTTCTAGTATTGCTCGACTTATCTTCTAAAAGGTAGTTCATTTGTATAAGGGGGCAAAGACCTTCTGATCGAGACAAAAAAGTTTTATGACCACTTTTGACAGATATTGTGGAAAATGTATGATTAATCCTTGAATTTTAATAGCACAATACATCCCAAATAAATGGAAAAATAGAGTCGATGAATCAGACACCTGGCAACTTGATTTGTAGTATCTATGGTGACAAGTCAAAGCAGTGGGATGTGGCACTTGCACAAGCAGAATTCACACACCATTTCTAAACACAGAGCAAAAGATAAATCACCATTCAAAATTATGTATATGTTGTGTCCCAAGCATATACTTGATCCTGTACTAGTTTAGAAGGGTGGTGGTTATAGCATTGTTGTTGAGTCGATGGTTGTGAATGCATACACTATACGGGTTGAGATGAGACATAAGTTACAACAAATCAATGCTAAGTACAAGGATGTTGTTGATAAACATCATGCTAAATTGTTCAAGAAAGGAGATAAGGCGATGTGTTTCTACACAAAGAGAGATTTCTAGTTGGGACCATATAACAAGCTATTGAAGAAGAAATATGATCCTTACAACATAATAAGGGTATTCTAATGGACAAGATAAAAGGACAGTTTATGTTGTCAATTTGCCAAAAAATATGGATATTCCTAAGACTTTCAATGTTTTCGACATTATCCTAATTATGATGATGAGCCGCTATATCCAAATTTAGATGTTGACTCAAGGTTGAGTCTTTCTCAAGTAAAGGAGAACGACACGGAATGTTTGCTAAATATATTCGTGAACCAAATAGACAGGACAAAGCTCAAAAAGAAGTTTGGACATATCAAACGAGTATTCTGATGGAAACAAACAAACTTTTAATACGATTATTGGATAGTGCTCAAATTTTGCTAAAATGTTTTACAAACCCAGTTCTATAATGGATGAGCTTGCTGTAACTAGGCGAGATAGAAAAGATCCTCAAATTAAACCTAGAAGATACTTTTTAATTTTTCATTGTTTTCCTAGTGATTTTTGTATTCTTTACTTAATTAGGATTAAGAATTCTATTTGATTTAACTAAGTTGGTTCCAATCACTATTTAAAGTTTATATGTAATTTTTCAAAAGAGATTATTATTATTGAATTCAGAATTTATGAAAAGAGGGTTTTTTCTACAATTTAGAGCTATAATTTAGAGTTTGAGATACCCTGATTTTCCATCTTTCGCTACGCTGCTTCAATTATAACCTTGGACTTTGACATATTTGAAACCATGTTTGTGCAGATATCTTATTTCAATACCATGTTATCAGTTGATTGTAACTCTCTAGGATGAAAAAAGCAAATGCTGTAGGTAGTCGAACATGAAAATCAAGGGAGATGATGAGTTGAAATGCATACTTGTTTGTAGCTGGACCATTCCAGGATATGCAAAATCCCATGATGAACAAGACCAGACCATGGATGAATGTTGTGGATGGATCATCAGGCAATACAAGAAGCAAAACTGCTGCCAATGGTATGGCTGAACCAGAGCTTATCTGTGAAAGAAATATCCTCCCAGAATTGGGAAAGCGTTTAGCTAGGACATCCCCCATCTTTCCTCCAAACAGGCCACCAAGTGACCCAGCAACTACAAAAAGAGTCATGAGAAATGCTGTTTTTTCATGGGAGAAGCCAATGAGCTCCAACCACATAGGAGCGAATGATAAAGCTGACCAAGGAAAGGATCCAGATACACCTTGAGCCACAATTATTTGGAATGATGGAATTTTTATAACTGACTTTGCTTCTTTCATCAGGTACTTCACCTCTGAGATAAAAGACTTGGGAGATTGGTCTTTAGCTTTGCTATTAGTATCAGAAAAGCGTGGATCGTTAGCAAAAAGGCGGACCATAATACCAACAATTACACTAATTATTCCAACCAGATGAAAAGCAACTCTCCAGCCAGGTATTCCCATGAATGTTCTTGAGGCTATTAGAACTGAACAGAGCCCTCCGATAATGGAACCAAGGTTTCCTGTCAGCTGTAGCCATCCAAATGCCATGCCACGATTGCTTTCATCAGTTGAATCAGCGACAAGGGACTGAATGGCAGGTGTGACTATGGCCAGTCCAATCCCATTTAGACCTCTTGAAACCGCTACCTGATAACCAAATGTGAGAACATTAAATTAGGCAAGAGGTCATGCCATGAAAAGCAGGAGTTCTTCTTTTATGATTATCCATCCAGGAGACTCAAACCACCAAAAATAGCAAGCTTCGTATTCTCAAGAGTGTTTTTTCTTGCTTCTTCCAAGTTCAGTTACAAAGTATACAACTTGCCGAAAAGATTCCTGATAAAAGTATCCAATTTAACCACAAGGACTCGCTTTTCAAACCAGAAAATTGTTCAGCTTACCTTCATAGTCTTCTTATATCTGCATAACAAATGAAAGAATGCAACATAACACTTCAACATCTCTAATAAAGACTTGAAAACTATGACTACTTCATTTTTCTTTCATCGAGAACTTTCTCCAACAAATGCTTCTTGATGCCAATCATATTATTCATACCAAAATTCTAGTCGTAATAATGAAGGTCTTGAACAAGAAATGTAATAATACTTCTGACTAGCTTCCTTCACTACATTTCTCACAGAAAAATAGCATTTTTACTAGTCAAATATCAGTATTCGTAGAACCATACCCATGATTGAATCCCAATTTCAACACTGCTCAAGAAATTTCTTAATCCAGGTCATTACTCACCTTAAGATAGGACAGTCATAGTGTAAGTTGAACCTGCAATCTATGGCTGGTGTTGCACCTGCAATCTATGGCTGGTGTTGTGGTAATAGGCCAATAGCCATATTTATTCATCAAAGGTTTGAACTAGTGTAAAAGAAGAATGACATCCATGGAATACAAACCCAATTTCCTCATTTTATTTGGAAAAATCCTATATTCCTAGTAATATAGCAATTAAATGGACTAATCCAGGCAGCCCAGCAATTCACATATTCAACTATTCTTCTGCAAAGTATAACAAACCAGCCTCACCAAGAAATTCATTAGAACCTATCAATAGATCCTCTAATAAAATCATGAAAAATAACCCAAAATGAAGAATCTGTAACAGAGACCGCACCGACAAAACTAGAAAAAAAAGGGGGGCATTCAAATTTACAACAAAGACTAAAGCTTCAAAACTACGACAACTTACAAATCTTGAAAAAAGAGAGAAACAACACAAATAGAGGGACTCAGTCTCAAACCTCTAAGAAAGTAGAAGAAATGGCAACGAGGAAAGTGGCGGCTGCCCAAAGAAAAGCACCAAGAGCAATAACATGGGCACGATTATGATGCACAGCAAGGTAAGCAGCTAGTGGATAACAAGAAGACTGAACAATGGATCGAAACAAAGTTAATGAACCCAAACCAGTGGGGTCAGTATGTAAAGCTGCACCAACTTCTTTGTACACTCCTGGTAACAATGACTCATCAGCTCTCTCCATAATCCCTGCTAGATTCACTAGCACTAATGTCAGAGTCTCTTGTTTCATCGTTGAAATTTCTCTGAAATCAGAGTCCTCTGTATATATATATATAAAAGGGTGGCTTTATAGGTTTTTTAACATAAAAAAAAAAAGAAAAGATGTTTAAGCTATTAAAACTTGAGTTAAGTCGAGTTAATTTGACAAACACATGAGATATTAGATCAGGATATCCTACAAAATAAAAAATAAAAAAACCACAAAGCTTAAAGTTTTGGAACCGAAGAAAACAGAGGATCCTCTGTTTAGAGAGAAAGAAGAGTTGACTTCGTGGATTGATAATTTGATACAGGGGGGGATTTGATCTCTGAAGTATCAAGTTATTTTATTTCTATTAAAGGAAAAGAAGGACAGGAGGAGAGCAGACTCCACCAATCGGAATTCAGAGGTCGAGACAAGAATTTTGGTATCCTACGTGGAATCATTCAAGAAAATCCATGTCTGATAGCCACTCGAGCCTTATTACCATTTTTGCCTTTAGTTATATCCCTTTTCCTCAAGTCTATATTGGATATTTTTATGCCTTTTTTTCTTTATTTCCCTCTTGATCTGATCTTCAATCTTTATCAGAAATTAAATTTTAATTAAGCATTTACAAGGAAAAGCATATGTCATTCTTGATGTTGAACCGTATTAAATTCTGAAAACCCAAAACTTTCATCAGAGATCACATCACATAATGAGAGGACGAATAGAATTCTCACAGGTAATGGCATGCGCCGTCTAATAAAATTCAAAGCAGTGGTTGTTTACTTGTTTGCCGTGTGACGATTTCGTCAACGTTCTAGAATCTAGACTATATTCTTGTATTTAAATAAGATTTCAACTTTGTCACAAAGATGGTTTTAATTTGGTACATTTCCAGCCGACAACATTCCAATTAATTTACAATAGGACTGTTCTAAGTCCTTGCTATTTTGTGGCTCATTGCTCTCCATGGCTTCAGGCTTAGAACCAAGAAACTTGTAAATAAAGGATGAAGAGAAGCTTTCAAAAGATAGATATAGAATCTGCTGAGTTACTCGAGCCTGAAAACTTGTAGCGCTCAAATAATAATAAACATGATCACAAAAGAGAGTTTCCCTTGATCATGTAAACCTTAATGGCTTTTTTATTAATCGAAATAGTTGAAACTTGAAAGTGTTAAATGGTGATGTGGTTGATTTTATTTTTTTAAAGTTAACGGGGATATTAAGTGTTTTGAAAATATAGTTAAGGTTGTTTTTTAAAGTGTTTTTTTTTAATATATTAAATTAATATTTTTTAAAAAATTTATTTTTAATATTAATATATCAAAACAATTTATAAATATTAAAAATAATTAATTTATAACAATTCAAAATTTATTGAAACTTCGATGCAAACAAAGTCTCAAACCATCTTCTACCTCACAAATTTACCAGTCTCCTAATCTGAGGATGTTAGTTTATTGAAAGTAGAGCCTTGTCGTCGCTATCATCATCGAAATCCAACCTATCGATTTTTCCATATTCTACATCAGTTTCTGCTGTTTCCTTTCCATCAAGCCCTTTTGATTCTGAAAGATGTAGTTGAGAGTATTCTTCTCCGAGAGGAGAATCCTGTGCCTCTACTTGTTGCATTTCTGATTCTATCAACGCATTCATCTTTGCCCGCTCCCGGTCTCTTGGATACGACCAGTAGAGGAAGGAGTAGATGAAAACACATATTGACATTGGAATGACAAATGACATGAAGAGTGCCTTGGCAAGTGATTCAGCATTTTCTCTATCTGTTTCAACTTTGACAGAATCCGATGATGTTTTGGGAACTTTGTAGCCATATAAGCGCTGAGCCAAAATGCCAACTATTGGGGGAGCAAAAGAAGACAGTACGGACTCAAATGAATTATCCAAAGCATAGATTGTTGTTCGAGATCTCTCTGGCACTATCTCTGCAAATATTGGACTGTGCAAACAATATGTCAGACAATTCAGATTCATTAAACATCGTTTCTGTTTGTAATATCGTTACTTTATGCATCGAACTAGTAGGGAACTAGATTGGCCATCAATGCTACTTCACAGCATGCTGTATTGCACTTTAAAAAACAGAAGCCGGCATATGTTTTACGCTGCTCTAGGCACCTGGAGCAGCAGAACATACTCGAATGCTCACAAGGAAATGTCATTCATGAAAACTGGAACTTATCAAGTGCCACGCTTAGGGTAATTGCTGTTCAAGTGCTTGCAGCAGGAATAATTTGTGAGACGTACCAATGAATTTAGCATAATCGCGATATAAGGCCGGCATAATCCCTGACGCTTGCAAATTGCAAGCTTTGAGATTAATGTTTACACGAGGGTCCTTTTCAAGCTATCAAAGTTTTCTACAAGTTTTAAGAAAAAAATTTACAATCTTAATCTAATGAAGGTGAAGGAAGATTTACGTTAAATATCATTTTGCAAGAAATTGGGAAATCCTTTGCCTAAAGCTGCTCTGGGGCAAGCAACCTAGTCCACTACGAAGATCAATGTCTTATGGTTTGTGACTGGTCATCTTTTATAGTAACGGGTGTCCTGTTTCAACAGTAACTAACAGTTGATGACAACTCCCTCGTGTGCATGTCATGTGTACTACTTAGATGGATCAATGAAGAGCCACGGTTTCTTCTATGCTTTTGATTCTCCTCATTTTACACCCCTTCAAATCCTAAGGCATGAAAGCCATAAAAAAAAGAAAAGAAAAAGAAACATTCTTTAAGTGAAATAGGAATACATACTTGTTTGTAGCTGGAGCATTCCAGGATGTGCAGAGTCCCATTGTGAAAAAGACCAGACCATGCTTGAATGCTGTTGATGGATCATATGGCAACACCAGAAGCAAAATCCCTGCTAAAGGAATGCTTGAACCAGCACTTATCTGTGATAGCATTATTCTCCCAGAATTAGGCAAGCGTTTAGCAAGGATATCCCCCATTCTTCCTCCAAACAGACTACCGAATGAACCACCGATTACAAAAATGTTCAGGAGGGATGCTGTTTGTTTATGAGAGAATCCAATAAGCTCTAACCACATAGGAGCGAATGATAAACCTGACCAAGGAAATGTTCCAGAGACACCTTGAGCAACAAGTATTTGGAAGGTTGGTATTTTTACAACTGACTTCGCATCTTTGATCAGGTCCTTGAACTCTGAAATAAAAGTCTGAGGAGTTTTATCTTTAGCTCTACCATCAGTATCGGAGAAGTGTGGATCCTTGGCAAAGAGATAGACCAAAACACCAACTATTACACTTATTATTCCAACCAAATGGAAAGAAACTCTCCAACCAGCTATCCCCATGAACGATGTTGTGGCTAGTAGTACCGAACAGAGATTTCCAATGATGGAGCCAAGGTTTCCTGTTAGCTGGAGCCATCCAAATGCCATACCGCGATTGCTTTCATCGGTCGAATCGGCAACAAGAGACTGAATGGCAGGTATGACTATGGCAAGTCCGATCCCATTTAGACCTCTTGAAATTGCCACCTAATTAATTGATCAGATGCAAAATTAAGCACTAGACGTGCAAAGAAATACATGAGTTATCTATCACTGTTATCTGCACAGAATAAAAAGCACCAATCTCCTTAAAGAGTTGGCAACAAATTCAGCTCTTTCTCATCAAATTCTCCAATAAGCACCATCATTTTGAACTTATATTAATTATCCATTCCTTCTAATAACAGCGTGGCTCGACAAAAGAGTTCATAGCACTTCAGATTTCCATGTACTGCTATCAAACATGAATCTATTGCAATCTAATAGAGCCACCAAATGAACCATTTGGGATTATGTGTGACCCATCAAATGATATGTCCACTTTCCAACATTCTAGGAAGTGTTGATAGGTTCTGATCCTCTGTTGATAAAAGCCTTTACGTAGAGTGAAAATATCGTACAGTGGCATTCCTTTATTGGAATAATTGTACAAATCCAATGTCCTAAAAAAATTATCACGAGATGCTAGCAAGTGATGCAACAAGAAAGAGTCTCCGAATCTGAATGCTACATCGTTTTCCCAAACAAGCACGTAAGATTTCACCTAAGAAGGCATTAACTCATAAACCCCATTTTACAGACCAACCCTTTTGCTGGAGCTAGATCTTCTCATGTAACCATAAAAGCACACCAAAATGGGTTTCTTAGAATCGCAACTAAGATATCCAGAACAACTATAAATTGTCACTCAAAAAAGAAAGATAAAAGAGCCAAATAAAAATCTCCACATAAAGAGATAGAGAGAGATCAAGAGGAACCTGTAAGAATGTAGAGGATATGGCAACAAGGAAGGTGGCAGCAGCCCAAAGAAAAGCACCAAGAGCAATGACATGGGCACGATTATGATGCACAGCAAGGTAAGCTGCTAATGGGTAGCAAGAAGACTGAACTACTGATCTAAACAAAGTGAGTGAACCCAGCCCAGTTGGGTCTGTATGTAGAGCTGCACCAACTTCTTTATACACTCCCGGCAACAAAGACTCATCAGCTCTCTGCATAATCCCCGCAAAATTCACCAGTACCAATGTTAGTGCCTCTTGTTTCATTTTCGAAGTCTTTATCAAAGCAAGATCCTCTATTTTATTTCCAAAAATAGACCATCCGATGTCTCTTTTTCCCTTTTTAGCAAGTACTATGAGAAAAAAAGGGACAAGACCATGTAGCCCTATGATTGACCAGACAACAGCTGGGATTTCCGGACATGTAACAGCAAACTTCCCACGAAGTCACTGCTATGGAAAAGAGCTTCTGTGATGTTGAGCAGCTTGGTTGTTGCTAGCTGTAGGTGTGATGTAGTGCAAGGGTTGTGCACAGGTTGTAATATTAAAATAATCAGATCTATCGAGTGAATCTAAAGACAATCAACAAGTTGTGCATGTGCTTTAAAGGGCATTGCACAAGCTGTATATTAGTTTAATTTGCTTGTGTTATGGGGAAGATACATTATGTCATTATAAAAACATTTAATCTGTTTGTTTAGCCGGCCTCTTGATTTTATAAATGGAGTCGTGGATGCCTCCCCTATTTCTTGGAGGAAAATTTCTTCGATTTGTGAAGATATTTCATCGGATTTATCATATATTCATCGTATTTCATCAATTCAATGCAGTTGAACTGGATTATAAATGAACCATGACGAATTTTTACCCTGCAGACAGAGACTATATTGCTTTCAATCCAATCAAATTCTGCAGTCTTTCATAGTGGCTCCGAGAGGAAAGGACGAGAATAGGAGTGGGAGACGGTCTATATTGTTTAAGAGCAGAAAACTCATACCAAACTCGAGTGGAAAGCACAGCCAAAATTGATGTCGTCTTCAAGTGCTATTCTTTATCTTTCTTTAGCTTTCATCTACAAATTGAATTATTTTTTAATGAGTGTGACATACCTAGCTAGTATTCTTGAAGAAAATAAAATTAAGGAATGAGAGAGGCAGCTTAACTACCGGTAAGGTTTTGAATTTGTTTTTTAGTTATTACAAGTTTAACTTTTTTTAGGATCACTAAAGACTTATATAATCGTTAACTTTAAAATATATAAAATTAATTTAAATATGCACAAACCAGTCCGTACCTCATTAATTAAAAATGAAAAGAAAAAAAATAAAATGAAGGGCTATGAATCCTTCTTTGTACTAGAAAGTAGAGCCTCGGTTGTAATTGATGGTGCACAATTTTTTTTAATGCGTTGCCGTTTGGGCCACATGGCCCAAGTGGCAACACTTTTGCGGCGTTTTATTTTAATCCTTATTTTTCTTGTAATTGAATATTTGTTTTTCAATTTCATCCCTTAGAATTTAATTTTTATATTAATTTTGGTCCTCATTTTTATAATTTTTATTTGCTTTTCTCTTATCATTTTTTAATTGAAATTTTTTATCTATCAAATTTGATCCTCATTCTTTTGATTGTTACTTATTTTATTTGAAATAATTTATGAAATGTTAATTATTATTATTTTAATTTCTTCATCTTTCAATTTTTTTATTTTTTAGATTTGATCTCTATTATTTTGATTATTATTTATTTTATTTGAGATAATTTATGAAATTATATTTTTTTTCAATTTCATTCTCATTCAACCTTTTAATTTGTAAGACTTATTCCTCATTATTTTAATAAACTTGAAAAAAATAAAACATTAATAAGTTATTTTCCAGCTCATTTTCCATGACATAACCAAACACTGGAAATTATTTTCCAACTTATTTTTTATTACACTACCAAACATCGAAAAATAATTCAATTTTTCAGAATTCACTTTCCAAAAAAAAACAACTTTCCAGCAAACGAACAGGATCTATTTTTCATTACACTACCAAATATCAGGAAATAATTCCTAGAATTCACTTTTATATAAAAAAAAAAAAACAAAACTATTTTTAAGTTTTGAGCAGATAGAATGCGCCAGCTTGGCGCCTTGCCTGCATATACAATTTCTTCATCGTTAATATATTTTATTTTTTGACAAATTCTTTGCAAAATATAAATTCTTAGGCAGGTGGAGTGCCATATTGTTTTACCAATAATTGTACTGCTAACGGGAACCTTTTTTTTTTTTTTTTTAATAGACACTTCTTTTCTTAATCAATGAATATTTTTAACTGATGTGATAATGATATTTTAATTTTCATGTAATTTTCGAGATGAACCAACATGAACAAAGTTCTTAAATATCTTACATTATTAGATAAACAATAGAGGTCAACACAAGTTAATGTTTTCTTATACTTAATATTTGACTTTCATCCTTGCATTCTTTTCTATTTCTCTCGTATAAATTACTATCTTAACTAATTTCATGGTGAATTTATTTTTCAAGCAAACTCCTAATCAAGCCCAACAAAACTGATATCCAAGCCCATAATCAAACCCACATATTCTGGCAAAGTAATCGCAAGCATGGAAATCCTAACATTCTGTGTGAAGTTTTTTTTCCTGATAATTATATATGATTTATCCTTGCGTCGTCTTTCAGTGGTAAAACAGATTTTTCACAAATTCTCATCGGAACTTATTTGAAGAATTTGAAGTGCCAAAGGGGCCATCGCTCCAAAGAGATGAACAGTATGAGAACTAATTTGACGTTTATCCTTTGTCTTCGCACACATCTTTGCTTGTATTTTTCTCAACTTCAAAGTGTCATCTTGTTTTGTAATGAAAAAAATGATTCGCGAAGAAAAAGCTACATTAACGGTTGATTCTTTGATGTCTTACTTCTTACTATTGCTGCCATGATTTTTACTATGCTTGTAGCTGGGAAAACGTGATCTTGTTCTTGAGCATTAAAGTTACTTGGAAATGACTCGCCGAAAGTGTAGCCAGAGCCAGTCTTTGTAATCACATCTTTACTTGATTACGCCGAGTATTATTCCAATTCTACAAGTTGTTCTTCCCCTCCCTTTTTGCAAAAGGTAGCCGTTTTTTATTCAGTAAAACTGCTACTTGTCGTTTGAATTACTATATCTTTCTGTCTCGTAATTATTCGCTCTTGCTTTGATGGTTAGTGATCATGACATTCAAAATTCAATCTAGATACACATTAAGATTAATTCCATCCTTTTAATACAGTTAAAATTAAAGGACATGCTAGGACTAAGAGTTTTTTTTTTTTTTTTTTGGGGGGGTGGGGGGGGGGGGGGGGGGGGATACATTTCCTGGTGTAGTAATTACGACCGCCTCAAGTTATCTCTCTATCCTTGTAAGAAAAGGCCTTGAAATAGTCCTGAAACCAAATTAAGATAATCTGGAATCTTAGTGTATTTAAGGTTGTTCCAAACAATCCTTGTCCTCTTATAGACAAAGGCAAACCCCAAATTAGTCACTAGACTATTTGGCTAGTCTCAACCAAGTCCTAAATAGAATTTTTCAAGTCTCAATCGTGTTCCCAAATTATAAATTATTCTCAACCATGCCCTTCTATTCATATGATAGTATGCATTTCTAAGCCCCTTCTAAACTACTAATGTTTAATGGATTTATCCAAATTTAGTAGGTTGAAAACTTCCCAAAAGCAAACCCTAAATTTGATTGAGTCCTTGACCACATGAAAGCGATAGAAAATGAAGTTTGTTGTAAGTCAAAACCCTCAAATACTAAAAATATCATAATTATAGGAAGACTCTTAGAATACTTAATTTTATTTGTTCACGTCTCACTTGCTAAAAAGCTATTACAATTCTTTATATAGAAAAAATAAACTAGAAAATTCTAATAATACCGAATAGAAAAAATAAAATAGGAAAACTATTATCTTCAATTGAGAAAAAAAATTTACAAAAGCATAATGATACAAAATTAAAATTAATAAACTAAGAAAAATATTTATTTTTTTAAAAAAACCCCTCCATCAATCTTCTTGGGTTGCAAGGAACTCATCCTCAAGTTCAGACCTCGGTAAAAAACCATTTTTTACCATGAACATCCATTTGTGTATGGGTCACGCCATCATGGATCCCTAATATATTTGTACTGGCCTTTCCATCATAGGTCTTTAACACAAATATTTTATGTGGGATGCCCCGTCATAGATCCCCAGCACAACATCTGTGTACATGTCATCTCAACACAAGCCCCACAACCAAAACTTTCAATAACAACATCTGGTGTCAATGAAAACAACACCCTAGTTATGAGATGTCTTTTTTCCAGGGAAGAACCTTCTTATTCTCTTCTACACAAGCATGTTATGTTCTACAATCTCTTTCAACTATAGTTATTAAACATAACATAGAAATCAATGAGCTCTGATACACGTTTTTTAGAACCTCCAACCAAAATCACTTGAAATGTTCTCCAACCAAAATCACTCGAAATGTTTGGCCTTTAATACTAACTAATGTTGACGAGAAAAAATGATATCAAGGTTTTTTACAAGTCAAGACCATCAAAGACCAATAATATCATGACTATAAGGAAATTCTCAAGATATCTAATTTTAGTCATCCATGTCTCACTTGCCAAAACAAATATTACAACTCTTTATATAGAAAACAAACAAATAAAATAAAATAATAATGATGGAAAAATAAAATATGAAAATTGTTGTCTTAAAATAAAAAAAAATAGAAAAACATAATCATATAGAATAAAAAAATCAAATTAACTTAGAGAAATATTTATTTTTCCAAAAAAACTCCTACATCAATCTCTTAACTCTTTATTTTGTTCTGTATATGTCACTTTTATCATAGTATCATTAGTTAATGCCTTTACATTATTTTTTGAAACCCACAGTAACTCTTTCATTTTGGTGAGAATTAAATGATAAAAGGAAATAGAACTAATAAAAAAAAAACTAAACTAACCTAATTAATTAAAATAAAATAAAAGTCACATTTTTAATTACTTAATTTCATAAATATAAATGGAAAGATTAGAAATGTGTCACTAATAGAGTATTTGTTTGTGAGGTATATTGTTTATAAAAAGCATGCAATATATATTTTTTTACACAATACACCTCTTAAACAAACATACTCTAAATCACGTAATATCATGAAATAAATATATTTATAGAACACAATAAAAATAGATGTACTCAACAAATATGAAAAGAGGAGAAGGCTAAAATTAAAAAAAAAAATTGAAAGTGTAAAGAGATGAAATCTAGGTAATATCCCATGTTTTAATAAGCATGTCCATTCTATTAAACCCGCGATGAAATGATTTTAAGTAATGACAAATCATATGTGGTGGTGATAGTTGCATTTCGTCTTAAGCTTGAACAATAATAAAAATAAGAACACCAAGAGTCGGTGATTCTAAGAGTATCTTCAATCGGAGGGCCCAAAGTTCGCTTTCTAAAATCTGAACGCCCTCAAGCTTGTTTTCCCACTATTTGGTCTTGAAGCCCATTAATCAAATGAAGTGAGGATTAGGGTTTTTTTGTATTTTTTTAAAAAAAATGATAGATTAGGAATAGTTAGCATGATATTTATAAAACTAAATTCATTAATACGACGACGACGACAACTTGAGAAAAGAATTGACTCGAACAATGAATTCTCTAGGTTAAAAGCCTATAACAATTCTTTATGAAGTATTTTTAGGTTTTCTTTATTTGATGCCATCAATTACTTTATTTATTTTCTTAGAACTAACTAATGTTTTTCTTTTTTAGAATTCATCATTTTAAGAAAACCGAGCCATTACAAATAACTAACTAAGAACATGTTTCTTTCTAGCATTTAAAAATGTTTTTGAAAAAAATTATATATTTTTATTTTTTTTTCAAATTAATTTTTTAGTATTTTTTAATTGTTTTGATGTGTTAATATTAAAAATAAATTTTTTAATATATTTTTAAATAAAAAATTATTTTAAAAAACAACCACCTCAAACAAAATTATTCATTTGCTACAAACTCCATCTAAATTGTAACTTTTTAAGAGTTGACTTATAGCACATGGAGAGTTTTAACGTTTTTGTCAAAAAAGAGTCTTAAACAAGATGAAAAACCAAGATTATTTAAATACAAAATAGAAAGAAAGAAAAAAGAAGACCCGTAGGGGTGTAAATCTAGGCATGGAGGCTAAGCCCTAAGGTGATAGAGTGGGACCCAAGAATTGCGTGGCTTCGTAAGCTGACTCACTCGCCACGATTTCATTAATATGGATGGGCTATGGGAAATGGCATGATGAATGGGGAGCAAGCATGATGAGAGAAAGGACGGGTGGCTTTGAGAAGGGCCCACAAAACCCCTTTGTCTCTAGTTGGATGCACATTCTCATCAACGTCAAAGAACCTTATTTGCCGTGCTGTGGGCTTTGCTGGGAGACAAATCTAATCCAAATAGCACTCCCAATATTTATCAAAAAGTTTCTTATTTCTCCATGCTTGAATTTCACAGTTTTACTTGCCTATGCGATTTTGCGGTAAAATGTCTTGTTTCCAGTGCTATTTTCCCTTTTCTTTTCTTGCAACTCTGCCTTTATTACCTGCAAAAAAGAAGAAAAAAGCCATAATCATGTTAAACTCAATTGCATTATACAAGTTCTTGTTTGCAATTAAGCATCTCCTCATTACAAGGAACCCTAACGGCCACTAGCAAATCTTAAGAGCTTCAAAGAAATGATTCCCAGATTTTGCCCATTCTTAGCATGCCTTTTTCACTATAATTAGCTTATCATATGGCAGGAAATCAAGAGCCCTGAAAGAATGTTTGCATTGCAGTTAATGAGTGTTTGTTTTTGCGTCTAAAAATATTGTTGAAAATTCTTGATTTTTTTTTATTTTTAAATCATTTTGATAAGCTAAATTTTTGATTTTTTTTATTTTTAAATCGTTTTAATAAGCTGAAAAAACCACAACTAATACAATTTCAAATATTTTTTTAAGTAATATATATAAAATAAATCAAGTTTTTTTTAAAAAAACTGTACCTTTAACATTAATCATTGTGAGACTGTTACATGGGTAGCATCAAAATTTGTTTTCGAATGATGTAAAATGTCTCTTTATAACCTTAAACTCTTGTGGTTAAATCTAATCAAGGAGGTTAATTGATTTGGAGGCAATGAAAAGGGACATTTTGCTTTATGGAAACTATTAGCTTGCAGTTCATAACATGACAGTAGTGGCAGACAAATGTGGACTTCATGAAAATCACTCCTGACCCACCAAGGCAGACAAGTCATAATGCAAGATTTTAAATAAGCACCACAGTAAATGGAGTTCCTGTTCAAGTACTGGTTTTTACTTCGAAAAGTTTCTCCATTGGAGAAGTCGTTGAAACAAATAGTAAGTCACCGTTTGATCCTGGAATTTTGCTCCTTTTTTTTTCTCTAAAGTGTTTTTAAAATTGGTCCTTGTTTTAAAAAATATATTTTAATAAATTTTTCATTAAAAAATATTTTGCATCGTAACTAGTATTTAGCAATTTGCTTGAACCCTAGAGTACAATTAAAGGAAATAAAAAGCTAAGTATAGAACTGTATTCTCTGACAACACCATCCAGATAAGGGACGTGCCGAGTTTAATATTAAGTGGTGTTATGTCTTTGACAGGATTAAAGTGTTAACTATGCTTTAAACTTGTTTGATTATCAAAAGTAAAACAAAAAAGTTTTAAAAGTTGTAAGAAACTGAGCTAGATGCTAAAAGACTTGACCTCCAAAGAGAGTTTTTCAGGGTTGTTTGCGGGGGAAAAATCTTCATGATCTTCATTTAAATATGTCTATGGATTTTGTAATATTGCTATAATTTAAATCTCAGAGGCATTTTTCATATTATTACCGGATACCGTTAATGATCACACGACTAAACAGCTACGGCCTTCAGTACAAAAGTCGGCACTAGGAGATGAAACAGATGATTTAATTATGTAATGGGATGATATTCAAAAGGCAATCCTTTGGTCTCACACCTCTTCCATTTTATGTGCGTGCTGGAGAGCTTTGCGTGCTATCTACACGACTCATTTCAGTACTGTATGCGCACATACTGATAGCTTTTGGGGGGGTTTGATGTGTAGTAGCACCAAACATTTGAAGAGTTTTCAAATCGAGGCTCCTAAAAACACCCTTTTTGATGGGACTTCTCTCGATTAAGATTTCTTGTGAATTAATGTTAAAAATGATATGACGTCAATAATAGGTGTATGCAATTTATATGAAGCAAGATTCGTTAGGTGAAACATTGAGATATGGCCTAATTAACTAGGGATATTCATATATGAAAACATGGATGGGATGAAGCTCATGAGGTTCGATGATGAAGATATGACCTAGTAAACTTGTTTCGCCATCCCAAGGTTCTTCTTTCTTCGCACCACAAGATGTTGTCTTGCATCCTCCGCTCTTTAATTGTGAAAAAATCTCTTGTTTTCACCTAAGAAACCTCAATTAAAGCACCATTAATTTCTAACTGGTGTTGCCATTTGCCACAAAAGAGGAAACTCCTAACCAAATAAAGATCCATCTCCATCCCTCCTAGGTGGGCAGGATATAGACGTGGGAAGCCTCCTCCAAGAGAGAGACCACCGAGTATTAGCTATAGGAAGACGTCCTTTTCTGTAGAGAAGAAAGATACCGTCTCTTCTAAAAAATTGGGGGGAGAGAGGTTATTACATGATCTTTAGACACTTTACTTCTATCTAATCTGTAGTATTTAGCTACTTGAAATGGGAAGAAGAACAAGGGAAAATTGCAAATTTCCATGTAATTTGTCTTTATACTAGAGTACGAGGAAAAGGAGGGGGAGGGGAAAAAAAAAAACTCCCGTGACCAACGTAAGCCGTTCTCTTTAAATTTGGAGCGAATGCGTGATATTTTGTTAAGATTAGGATATAAATGTTTTATGGATTTTAAAATTAGGA
Organism: Populus trichocarpa; assembly: GCF_000002775.5. Lineage (NCBI taxonomy): Eukaryota > Viridiplantae > Streptophyta > Magnoliopsida > Malpighiales > Salicaceae > Populus > Populus trichocarpa. Next base: position 11,726,786 of record NC_037291.2, on the reverse strand, counting down.
TATATATATATATATATATATATATATATATATATATAAAGAGCAAGAAATTGAAAAGAAATCAAATTTAAATAAGAAACAATACATAGATTGACAATATGAATCGCTTCACCCCATTCTATTTTCTTTCTCCCTCGGTTTTGTTGAGGAACATAGTCTAAATGACAATAAAAGCAAAACCTTGGATGATTAGGAATTGTGGTTTTGGACAGCATATGCCTATATATACATGGGCATGAAGTAACATGATACGTGTTACACATATATAGATGCCTAGCTAGTGTTAATTAGGATAACCCACGCTACAAAATTGAGGTGCAAATAAGTCAAAAAGCAGCTAAGATTGGATCTGTGCGTTGGGGCTAGCTCTAACCAGAACCCCTTTTCTTCCTTTCTTTCTTTTCCTTTCGTTCCCTTTCCCTTTTCCTTTATAATATTTAGTTTATGAATGAGACTTAGCCTAAATAGACATGATATGTGGACTTGGGAATAAGATACTATTATTCTGCAAATGTGGAAGTTTGTCTTCTTCCAGTATTGGGCACTTGAATATATGCTTTTTCAAATGAGGGAATGGCTTCAAGTGAGGAGGGAATGGAGGGAGCCAGCCTTATGATGAAGATGTCAAAAGTTGTACATCTTTTTGAGCTTGGCTCAAAAATGTAGGGCACTACCAATTTTTATATTTCTGTACAGAGAAAGATGGAGAAAGAATGATGCCCTTGCCATTTTGTGAGACTGTTCCAGCATAGCAGAAGCCTATGGGCTGAGAGATAGCGAGGAGAGGAGTCATCATTGCTAAAGATCAAAGGCTATAGTTATATTCACTGGCATGGACCACCCCCATGATGGTAAAAGAAGTGTCACAAGTCACACCACCACCCTCCTCTCTCTCTCTCTCTCTCTCTCTCTCTCTCCCCCGTCTATCAGCAAAATGCCTGCCCGTGGCTGGCCCTTTAGACTCCCAAAATCCCATGGCTAATCATTTGAGATTTATTTTCCTTGAGAGCTTTGGATTATATAAAACACATATAAATGGTGAGAAAGGAAGGGTGCTCTTTACAAAAGTTTCCAGCCAGAATCCTATAGATTGGCCATTCATAATTCATATGAAAACGTCTCCCCTTTAGCAAAAAGATTCACAAATTTTTGAAACCACACCACTCCCTTTCTCATGATTCAAAATTTAAACACCAAAGGCGAAAGTGGTGGATATTGTATAATTGAAGTGAAAAAGATCATGATCTATCAATCAATGTGATGAAAAAAAGATCATCTACTTTTTAGATTTATATCTCCATTTCATGCAAAGGATAATGCCCACTTTTGATCATGATAACTGTTCCAGAGGAGTGCCTGCTTTGCTATGCCAACCTTTTTCTCTTATTTTGAGAAATTCGACAATTTGGAACACTATTGACCAGCACTCTGATCTGCTGTGCTTCTTCTCTGTAACAAGACGTTCGGCGGGAAAGAAGATTTTTTTGTCACGCACCATGGTTTCGCAAAAGCTACATCTACATCTACATGTTTTTTTTTTTTAAAATATAATTTGATTTGAATGCCGGACAAAATGGTTACACTTTTTCCTTGAAAAAGCTTAGATACGATAATGGGAGGAAAACGGTGCTTGAATAAACTTACACGCTCAAATCTGATGGTGCTAGTCAATAATCCTTCTAGATCTATGGGTTTTTGAGACAAACAATGCATAATGTTTTTTAAAATAATTTTTAGTTTTGAAAATATATTAAAATAGATTTTTTTAATATTTTTTTTAATTTTTAACGTTAACATATTCAAACCATAAAAAAATAATTTATTAAATAAAAAATATTTTTTAAAAACACCAAAGTGAAAAAAGAAGCTGTACTGAACTAGCACCCCTGGCAGGCAACCAGGGAACAAAATTGGAAGGGCCAATTTGTCATTGATTTGATGCTTGGGATTCTTGTTTGCATGTTTTCATGGGTCTTGACATTCTGCAGAGCAACTAATCACTGGAATATCCAAACATATTGGGAGCAGCTGAATTGGGAAAACATAAATTATCTCCTAAATTAGTGATTCAAAAACTTGCGAGTGAGCAACTAATTATAGAGATTTAAACATTGCAGGGTTTGTGTAGAGAGTTCTTCAACAAGTTAACCTTATGAAGTCCTCAGCGTATATATGTTAATTTGCAATCCCTTTGTTATTTTCTTTGAAGTAACATGAAAGCTGTAAAGCACCTAAGAAAAATACGTGAAATATGACTAGTCCCCCACCACACATGCTCAGGTTCAGGGTGATCGGTAATGTGATACTGATTATTTTTTAAAGTTTTTTTATTTAAAAATATATTAAAATAAATTTTTATATTTTTAAATAATTATATTTGATCACATCAATACATTAAAATGATTTAAAAAAAAAACATAAAAAAATTATTATTTTAAAAAAACTTCAAATTTCTAAATAATATAATTTGAAATTCATTCATAAACAACCATTTAAAAGCGAAGTTACAGCTAATGTGAGCTAAATATTATTCTTGTCCACACATGCGTTGTCTGCGATACTCACATAATTTGACTTCTTAAAGCTCACAGTGCACCCACATTTTTAAATGAAAACTTTTGTAAGGTACAATAATCAAATCACTTGGTTCGTTCTAAGGGGGGAAATTTTTTTAAGGCAAAGTAGATCGGTGGGAAAGCTAGGTTTATGTAATTTTTAATTAATGCCCGTCTATAGTTTTTTTTTTTTTTTTTTTTTGCTTCACAGAAGGGCAAAAAAATATCTCCAAGCATTTTATTGCTGTACTAAAAGGGCACTTTTGTCCAACTCGCACAGTCGGTCTCTACTTGTTGGTGTCCTTTAACACCATTAGTGATTTCTTTAGGGGACCTGACATGACATGTATTATATATATAAATATCCTTAATTAGAGGCTTAGTTTTTTTAAAACAAATAAATAAAACTGAAGACCTATAATTTATCCTATAATTTATATATCAAGACTTCAAATTACCATAAAAAATAAAATGAAGCAACATTTTGTGAATTCTTTTATTGTGGAAATAAATACAAAGTGCTAAGTAAAGAAACAAGCAGAACCACGTGCAAGAAGAGATTTGATTAATCTAAGACAAGATTGCGGCGGCCAACGTTTCCCCAAATCGCGCCACCAATCACTCCCTATACATTACGGACACCACAAAATACCACAAAGGTAACGAGAGGATGCGGCAATGCTAGATTGATAGATATTATTATAACGTTAGTATGGTTATGGTTATAATTGTTTTTTTAAATATTTTTTATTTAAAATAATATTTATTTTATTTTTTAAAAGTTATTTTTGATATTAACGTATCAAAATAATTTAAAAATATATATAAAAATATTAATTTAAAGTAAAGAAAAAAATAAAAAAATTTATATTATTTTAAAAATATTTTTAAAATACAAAAACAAACTATACTTACTTCTAGATCAAACCAAACCAGACAAAACTCCAACCCCATGTGTTGTGTTTTTCTTTTTATTAATTTGCTGGCACTAAACGATGTGTTCTTCTTGTTCATCATTCTTGAGTTAATACTCGATAACAAGGACTATAAAAGTGATGGAAACACGAGCAAGTAACACTCACACACATACTTTGATGGGCTCTGTTTTTTTATTTATGGAGTTTGTTAAGTGGAAAATAATTTTTTAAAAAAATTGTTTTTTTAGAGTAAATTCTTGAAAAGTAAATTATTTTTTAATATTTGATAATGTCATATGAAATGAGTTGAAAAATAATTTATTAATATTTTATTTTTTTCAAGTTTATTAAAAGAATAAGAAATAAATTTTACAAATTAAAAAGTTATATGAGAATGAAATTAAAAAAAAACTTAATTTCATAAATTATCTCAAATAAAATAAATAATAATCAAAATAATAAAGATCAAATTTGACAGATAAAAAAATTAAAAGACAAATGAAATAAAAATAATAATTATAATTTCATAAATTATTTAAAATAAAATAAGATAAAAAAATTTTGATTAAAAAAAGATAAGAGAAAAAAAATAATTAAAAAGAATAAGGACTAAAGTTTATATAAAAATCAAATTCTAAGAGTTGAAATTGAAAAAAAAAAGATTCAAAATAAAATATATAGCAATCAAATGTTTGAGGATCAAATTTGATAAAATCAACAAATAATATTACACTTTTAAATTTTTCACAACTTCTAAAAAGTGTTTTTCGTCCAAAAGAAAAAAAATATTTTCCTGAAAATCAAGTTAAATTTTTCTTTAACTGTAAAGTATTTTTTGTTGATTAACTTCTCTAATAAAAAACAAACATAAAAATTCTAAAAAAAAAATTTCGAGTACTTGATCCTCGATCCTCACATCTCCTTAATCCTCCTCAATGTTATGGTCAACTTGAACAAACCAACATGCCATGTGAAGACCATCCAAAGATTAGTCATCACATATATGTAGCTCAAGACTCTTCATTCTTTTACAGCAGGCGACAGAAAAAATCTCAAATTTGACTTCTTTAAAGAGAACATATATATATATATATATATAACCACATTCCAATTACTAAGAGAGAAATTGAACTTCGTAAATTAAACTAGAGCATTTTAATTACTATCAAGAGCTAGGAGAAGTAATTAAGAGTGCCGTGATCGTTTGTATAGGGATGTACAAGGATCAGGAATTAATAATACATGGAAAAATGTCAAAAGAAAAAAGAAAAGCTATTATTTACATATAACTAGGAGAGATTAAAAAGGAAATAAAATCAAAGAAAAAAAAAAGGTGTCCTAATTAGGTTAACCAAAAGTCATGGTTCAAATGGAGAGAGACAAAAAAATATTCTTTTCTTTCATGCATCAACATAGATACTCACCGCCATTTGAGCTTTATCCTCTTCATCTTCATTCTTTCTCTCTCTGATTATGATCTCGTTATCATTTACTACTTCTTAATGGTGATCATCATAAACTAATAATAAGAAACTTATATTCCTAATCAGAAGAACAAATCCACGATTCCATCATACCTTCACTTCTTGTAGCCACATTCTCTTGCCCCTTATTATCACCACGAAAATCTGATGATGATGAAGCCAAGAAGTTAACTTTCCCGTTTGTAACACGCTGGGTTGAGTTATTGTAATTGCCATTAATGGACCTTAGAAGACCTTGTTGTTGTTGATGATGATGATGGCCACCCTCATTTGAACCAACCCCATCTCCCCAGTTTGCAAGATTGTTGTTGTGATCACCTCTTCTCATTAACGTCGCATCTGCTGATGGTGACGATGATGATGAAACTATATTTTGAAGCCCTGTAAGGTTTGTGCTAACATGGCCATGGCTCATCCCGAACTCTTCTAAAACACCCATTTTGAGATGTGAATCATTTGATGGGATTTCTAAAGAAGACCCTTGTTGTGCTTTTGTGGTGCCAAGGATATTGGTTGAATTTGGAAGTGGATATTTGTGAGGGGCTTGAAAAAGAGGGTGGAAATTGAGAATTGGGTTTTGGACGTTGATGTTGAGCAAGTGGTGCGGCTGTTTCAAAAGGCCTAAATCAGAAGGTAGTTGGTAGTTAATGGAAGTTGAGGAGATATTAGAAGTAGTAGTACTATTAGTACAAGCACCGGAATTGTTGATGTTAGTTGTAGTAGTGGAGGCTATAGCATCAACCATAGAAGTAGAAAATGATGATGCAGTAGAGCCTGAAGAGGCAAATGGTGGTGCTGGCGGTGGAGGTGGTTGGAATCTTTGAGCAAACGGTCTTAAAAGGTAAGGAGGCGGTGAAGGGTCCAAATGGTGAGAGACAGCTGATCTCAAAGTGGAGGCTGCAGTTCCAAATAGATCAAGCCTGCTTCTTGGGAAAGGTGAGGATGTGAAGGGTGGTGCAGGGATCCCTGTAAACTCCTGAACCATGGCTCTGAAATTGGTGGTGTCTGTGGTCAAGACAGTAGTTGGTGCACGCCTAGAAGCTCTTGATCTTTTCTTCGGGTTTCTAACCCCTGCAGTGTTACTGACTTGATCATTTGTCCCTGAAACTGGACCTCTTGTAGCACTTTCATGTCCATGTGGTGGTAGAGACTGAAAAGTGGTTCTAGTTTGAGTTTGGTTGGTAAACAACTGTTGGGTTGGTGAGGAAGACGAAATGAAGCCACCAAGATCAGTGCAATTGGGTTCAGATCTTAAGTTCTTAGACCAAACCATATCAAGATTGAGGAGTGAGTTTGGGTTCGTGAAAGGAGGTGGTGGTGATCTTGATGATGCTGATGATAAAGGATCAAAATAGTTTGATAAAGGGTCAAACAACATCGTTGATGATGAAGAAGAGTGGTGGGTTTGGTGGTGGTGGTGGTGTTCTGGTTGTGGTGGTGGGTTACTAGACATGGGACCAACATGGCTTAATGGGTTGTTATTGTTGTTCAAGAAAGCTGAGATTGACTCAGCGCGTGAATCATACTCTTCATCTCCACCACTGGAGGATTGCATACTTCCACTATTGCCAGAATCCATTTTTCTTCAAGAAAAAGAGAGATAAACTAAAAGGGAAAGACGTAAAAGAAAGACAGAGATATGGAGAGAGAGAGAGAGAGAGAGAGATGTATCTATATATGCAGTGAGATTTTTGCGTGCTTACTTATTGACTTACCACACAGACTCGATCAGGCTCATTTAAGAAGGGGGGAGAAGCTACAAAACAAAGCATGTCGTAATATAAAGGAAGAAAGCGAAAAGTCTTCTGGAAGATAAATCAAGGAGAGCTATTCTCAGAAAAAGTACCCCAAGTTGTCTTTAAAGCTCTGATCTACAAAGAAGACAGCGTTTGGCTTGCTTTTACTTGGTTTTGGACAAAAGGGTATATTATGGTGTAAAGAATGGAATAAACAGCCCAGGAAAATGAAATTGATAGTTCCATCAGGGAAGAAAGAGATAGAGATGAATGGAAGCTAACTCTCTTTGGGTGTTTTCTGTTTCCCTTTTGTTTTTAAGCCTAATATGGGGGTACTGAGGTGAATTAGGGTTTTCTTCAAGAGACAGAGAGAAAGAGGGGTGGTTCTCCAGCCTTTTCTTCTCTCAAACAGAGGCCGCTTCTGCTCGCAGTTTCTCTCAAAAGATCAGAGTGGGGTAGCCGAGAGGGAGAGGGGTGTGATAGGAGAGGCAAGGCAACTGGTCAAAGTATGTGAGAGGTGTGGTTTTGATTCAGTGTGAAAAGAAGAAAAGGATAAGAGGCGAGGGAGAGCCGTTAAAATATACTACCACCATAGTACTAGAGAGATAAAAGTCTCTACATTTAAGTGTGGTATTACCATGTTTTTTTAGTTTTTTTTTTTTTTTGATGTTTTAGGATTAAAAATAAATTATAAAAAAAATATTATTTTTAAATAAAAACATTTTAAAAAATGATATCTACCATTCTAGCCCTACGTACTACCACAGTACTGGTACTAGATAGAAAGTACTAAAATTGTCTTCATGCACCGATTAAAAATATATGCTATGATTAAACTTATTTATGGGTGTAGAATAATGTGATGGGCAAGCAACCAAATTAGGAAAAATGGTAGTTGAATGGTATAAAAAGAGGTATAACAACCATCACCAATATTGACCACCATTTACTTTTCAAAAAATCACATATAAAAAAATATAGAAGATGAAGTGTCTCGTCTAGTTTGGACTCCAATCTGGAAATCTAACATTATCTAGATTTTGTCCCATGTTTCCGACGAAGGTTAGGTTTAATGACAGACATAGCAAGAATCATTCATGTCGATGTTATATATATATATATATATATATAGGCTAGTTAATTGTAATTCTGGACACAGCCTTTGACCAAGTCAGGAATCGTGTGATAAAATATCAGGAAAAGAAAATTATGTTATTTGTGAGTTATAATTGAGGAACTTCAGAGAATCTTTCACAGTTTTTTTCTCTGCTGAGACGTATAGAAGCAAAGATCATGAGTTTCTTAACACGAATATACGTGATTAATGTAAGAAATAACTCAAATTAATTTTACATGTTTGGAAGAGAGAAGAAAAAACATCAAATCTGTGGATGGATGGATGGATCTGCTCACCAACACCCTGAGTTTGCTGCAACCATCAAAACTAAAGAGAAGCTATATATAAATAATATTGTTACTGTTTATATCCTTAATTTAGAATATTTAGTAGATTATTATTAAATAAATTACACACACTTGGTAATTTCTTAGACGTCTTCATCATCGTACGTGGTTTGATATGATATATCTCTTGTCAATGATCTGTTCTTGCCGCTACAATAACCAAACCCTAATCCTGAAGACCCGAATTTCAAATCTATACGTAAGGCTAGCTAAAGCAGCTTGTAATTACTGATTCTATGCGATGCTTTAATTATTAATTCCCAACTATAAAATATATATCTACCAGTTCTGTGGGATTTCTTTTTGCAGTTCTTGACAGGTACACCTTACAACCTATCGATCCTTTTTTCTCAACAAACAAACAAGGAACAAAAAGAAACTCTCTAATCTGGTTAAGGGCGAAATCAAATTTGTTTTTAAAAACGGGCCAAATCTAATAAATAAAAAATAATAATAATAATATCACTTCTCCTTGCAAGAACCTGCATCATATTTTGCAGTTCGGTTGTTTAGAGCTCTTTAGAAACAACTAATAATAATAATGCAGATAATATCAAGGAAATATTTTTCATTAGAACTCAAAACCAGACTCGAAAATAATCGAATGATTGTTAGTTGAAGCCTCCCACCACTTCAAAAGTTGTTTATTATGAACCTTTTTTTTTGTTTGTTTAAGAAATAAACAGAAATAGTTAGCATTTTTATGATTTAACTGGCACTGATTTTTTTTGGCCCAAAGATTTTTAATTAATAGGTGATGGTGTGAAAAAGAGAGAGAGAGAGAGAGAGAGAGTTTAACTGAATTTTCAATTCAAAGATGAGTAGATTGCCCTTATTACAACAAAAGCGTGAATTTCTTTTCTGTATTTTGGCTGTTTATTGATTTTTATTTTATTTTTAACTTAGTTCTTATGTTTTGTGTTTATTAGTATTTAAAATTGATAATTCATTTTACTTTTCTTTTTATATAATTATCGCAATATTAAAAAAATATCTTGACACTAAGTTAATATTAATTAAAAAAATATTTTAGCATTGCAATATCATTTATTTTATTTCATGTTTATTGAAAGTTTATTGAAATAGATAATGGTTTTTTAAAACCAAGTTATTAAACTTTGTGAAGTTAATGCCTCATATTGCAACTTTGGCAGGGTAATCCAAGTTGCACTGGTTCATCGATCGTAATACTTCATCCATATATTTAATTTGGGTGAATGACCTTTCAAATCAAAGAACCCACAATACATTATAACTAGATAACAAATTATGACCATAACACTCATCGAAAGACCAGATTCAGGTGGTCTAGAGTTATCAATTCATTATTTTTTTTCAATTTCTAAATTTTGCTTGTACTTTAAATTAAATCTATGAAAAATATATAAACTCACTTTCAATGGCTTCATATCATTTTAAGACTTCATTAGTAAAGGACTCACTCTTTAAAAGTGATTGAAAATAAAAAACAAATCATAAAAATCCTAATATCTAAATCTTTCTCAATAACCCTAACAAGCATACAAAAACTCAATTAAAAGGTAAAGATAGAAAACACACACTTAAATTGATAAAAGAAGAAAAAGATTTTGATCCTAGATCAAATCTCCTCCTCGTCTTCCTCTTCATCTCTTTGTTGATTTAGGTTTTGATTGTCTACAAAATAGAACATAACTTACTATAGAATTTTATTTTCATTTTATTCTTTAAATTATTATACAAGTGCTAATATACTCACTATTACTTATCATACCCTTAATTAATAAAACCAATATAATTAATAATATACCTACTATTACTTATAATACATTTAATTAATAAAAAGATATAATAAAAGAACTAATTAATTATATTATTCTATTTATAATTACTATTTGTTTCTTTCACACATGCAATAATGTTAACTTGATTATCAAAGTTTAATAGTAATTTTACTTTTTCTTAAAATTATAGTTCCACCATAAAAATAAACACTGTATTAATCCCATCGGAACTATGGTGGGACCGGCTAGGTATTTTATTTTATTTTTATGTTGATGTTATTTTGACCTTTAAGGGTTTTCGTGTAAAAAAGGTAAGGGATGGTTTTTGTTTTTTTTTTTTAATGAAAGAAAGCAAGCATTCCATCTATTGCTATCGGGTGATTTAACAACAAGGGCCATATTGAAATGTACGGGAATGTATGAGGTGAGCATTTGTAGATTTTAATTTATGGGGCCCATCGCAAAATGCCCAAAAGAAAAATATACAATCTCCTCTTATTCGGCATATCTCTCACATTGATCCACATAAATTACAATATTATAATGGCAGCTTCAAACTTTCAGGGTTGTTGCAATTTCAGCCATAATCTGAGAATTTATTTTTTACCAAATTACGACAAATGAAGTGCCTAACTAACAATATTTCAGTAAAGTAAAAGGCTATCAGGACAAGAATTTGACACTCGACATTTCATATTTGCAAAAAAATAAAAATAAATTAGAAGATAGATTTGATACGCAACAAGTTGAAAAATCTAGGTAATATTGGGGCATTTTCACAAATATATAAAACCACGTTGCAAATATCACTCTCAAATCACTTACCTAATTATGTCTAATATATGTAACTTGCACTTACAAGACACATATAAGCTTTACTCAGTTTTAACTGTCTGATCTTAGCCAACTATGAAAAAAATAAAAAAGTTACGTTATTTATCAAAATGTGGATGATAGGACGGACCCATCATTTTCATTCCACCTCTGCCTTACACACCATAAGTTTTATGGTGTGATTCACATTATTTTTTGAAAGTATTTAAAAATTATTTTGATGTACCAGTGTTAAAAATAATTTTTATTTAAAAAAATATTATTTTAATATATTTTAAAATAAAAAACATTTTAAAAAACCAAACCAAATAACACTCTTAAATAGACTCGTACTCGGATCTCGACCGCTAATTCGGTAAGGATTTTTTTTGCTTTGATGGCTGATTCGAGTGTCAATAATTTCATGATCATAATTAAATTAAAAGATATCCTTAAAAAAAAAAAAAGCCTAAATAAGAGTAATTGCAAGAGGATCCCTTACAAAACTCTCGATTTTTTTGGGCGTGGTACATCCTGCATCCCATCCATCACATCCTGCCAGTTGTTGGGAATTCGCTAATATTTATTTTATAAATTATTTTGTCTGCGATTTAGGGTATCATCATTAGCGTGCGCTATGCAACGGATGATTAGCTGGAATCATATGAATTTTTTCTTATAATAAGGTGTTGTTTGGTATTTTAACTACAGGTGAGGTTCACTCACAATCATAAATATTATTATTTAGTAATGTTTTTATCACAATTTTGCATTGATAGATCCCACCATTAACTGTAGCACAGCCACAAGTTTATAAGAAGCAGCTCGTTGCTGTTTCTTATGATGAGAAAACTCATGAACTAGTCCGGTTCAATGCTAAAAATGCATTGAACCAGGTCATACCCCATAAAATAAAAAATATATATTTTTTATTTATAATTATGTTTTATTCGAAAAACTAGTGTTAAACATTATTCAATTACTACATAAATTAGACGAAGATCGCTTGATGACGCCGCATTTATAGAATTTGATCGCAATCTCAATTTTGTTCCTGATTATATTTTACTTGATGTTGTTGCGCTCTTAAGAAATTTGTGAAAACTGTAGTCCTTGTCGGATGTATTTCATACGTGATGAAATTGTAGATAGTTTAATGGAACAATAAAAAATATTTTATATAAAATATTATTTATTTCATGATGTAATAGCAATAGTTAAATCTACAATATTTAAATTAAAAATCATCAATATTAATATATATATTTTTAAATTATTTTATAACCTTAATTTCAAAAGCATTCTTAACCAAACACATTAAACTACTTTTTGTTCAACCTCAATTTCAATCATAGTTTTAACCAAATATCTATTTTTTCAAACCAACCTCAACTAAAAGTACTTTTTATAAAATAATTTTTTTCAAACCACAACTACAACAATTACCGCACTACCAAACACACAATGTTCTTTTACTATAAAATTAAAACTTAAGAAAATATAAAGACATTATGAAGTTAAAAATATGATGTATACGGACAAAAACACTTTTAAAATACTAAAAAATTGATATATTAGATAACATATTATTTTTTAAAAAAACTATTAAAATAGCGACACACTGAATCAACTCGGGCAAATCATGGTTAAGTTGTAAGACCTGCAATTTGAGATATGAGAACATGAAACCATATACCAAAATAAATCAAAAAGATCAATTGTGATGAACCAAATATTAAAAGTCAAAAATAAAGAAAAAAAACACTAAATCTAAAAGAAAAGGGGGGGACGACTTGAGTAAATCTAGATTGGTGGTTGGTACCGCACCAAATTTGCAACGCGTGATATTGTATACTGGGTTCAATAAAAAAGCTTAATTTCTAATAAATTCAATACTGAATGATGAAATTGTTAAAAAAATATTCATAAATATTGCCAAAGCAAAAATAAAAACCAACAATAAAAAGAATAAGGATCTAACTTGACAGGGAAAAATTGTAAAGGATGAAATTGCAACAAAAAAATCAATTTAGAAAACCATCTCAAACAAAAAAACAAGAATAAAAAGAATGAGGATCAAATTCAAGAGATGAAAAAATTAAAGGAGGATGAATTTGAAAATAATTTTCAATTTGAAATAATTCATTGAAATAAAAGAATTGCAATTAAAATAAGATGAGCTAAATCTCTAGAAAAAATAAATTAAAGGGCTGTTATGATTTGTTGCAAGTGCGACATATCAATCAACGTGGAGAGAGGAAAAATAAAATCCAAATAGTGTCAAACTAGCTTGAATGAAAATACATGCGTTGCCATATAGATAGTCATTGCCAAGATGAATCGGAAAATACAATGGAAGGCCATTTTTGGCCACTGTAAGCTGGAATGCGGCGAAGTGGCTGACACGCTGGTGTGTGCCACCCTTTTTTTTATAATTCAAAAAAAATACAAATGTGCCTCTAATATCACATGACAGCCATGAAAAACCAAGAGGAAAGTATTAATAAGCCCCTAAGGCCTAAAGATAATGCTAATTTTTTTTAAAATTCCGAGGGCTATATAGTCATTATAGTGTGTTAATAAAAAGTCCAATAAACCCCTAGATTTAAACTGACAAATCTTTTTCTTTTAAGAACATTTAAATAATTTTATCGTGCCATTATATAAAAAAAATCAAGTCACCCCCAATTAAATCAATAATAACCTATGGAACCATGAAAAGAATTACCCATCATAGAAAGCCTTAACATAAAGTGGTTAGAAGGGCAATGTTGTCCCTCAACTATTCCAATGAATAGTAATTTCTCTTTTGTGCTCCAAGACTTTACTCACATCCTTTCATTTTTGTTAAATTAAAATAATAATAATATGAGAGTTGATTTAATGTAACCCGGTTAACTTAATGAGTCTAGAGATAACTCGAATGACTAGTAAAAATATAGTCTGAAATAAATAAATTTTAAGATAATATATTTTTTAAAAATAATATTAAGATGACAACAAATTGGATCAATTCGGGTCAACCCAAAATAACTTGACCAAATTCACAACAAAAACTCATAAGGCTGTCACATTTCTATAGAAAATAAATTAAAATAAATTATGAAATATAATTCTCAGTTAACCCAATATTTAAAGAATAAATTTAAAAAAATCAATAAAAAATAAAAAAATGACTCGAGTAAACAAAAGTTAACCTATCAAACTCACAACCCAAGTTATAAGATCAAGATAACCTTATAGAAAGAAAATCAAAATAAATTATAAAGTCCAATTCTCAATCAACCCGATGTTGAAGGATTAAATGTAAAAAAAACAATTAAAAATTATTAAAAAAATAACCAAAATCAAACTGAGTCATGAAATCGAGATAATCTTATATAAAGAAAATCAAAATAATTTATGAAATTTAATTCCGAATAAACCTAATATTAAATTAAAAATTAAAAAACAAAATCAAGAGAACAACAAAAGAAAATTGAAAGTAAACGTGAATGTGTGGCAATGATCAAATAAGAAATGCTTTTATAAATTTTCAAGAGTAAATAATGATAGTTAACATTATTTCATATAAGAGAGATAGATATAAGAAAAAAACGATAGGGGAGAGAATTAAAAAAAAATGATGAAATTAAAAAAAAAGAAAAGAGAATGAATAATCTTGTGGAATGTGAATGGACATGGATTAAGGAGTATGTGTTAAACTTGTAGAATGATAGAAAATAAGGTACAGGAAGAACTATTATAATTCCAGAGTTGGGGGGTAGATTGAGCTTTATTTGATTATCATTTCATAATAAAAAAGACAAACAATTGCGATACAGAGGTCGAGACAAAATAAAATATAAAAAATATTAGTTTCATCAAGATATATATTATCATCAAACTTGACATAAATTATTAATTCATTAATATTCTTATTTTTAATATAAATTTAAAAGAAATATTATTTATGTAATAAATTGTAATTTAGTTCGGTTAATCCATTTTTTTATTGATATAAATGAAGAAAAAAATTATAATCTTCATTAGTTGGTTAATTTTATTCAATTTTTATTTGAAAGTCTCTTTTATCAAAGAAATGAAAAAAAAGAAAAGAAAAGGGCTAAAATCTTTTACCCATATATAAAAATCTCCTTCTCCTAAAAACAAATATTTGAAAACCTTCTAGAAATGAACAAATATCAAATCCTCCCTGTAAATCCTCTCTTCCGTAGCAGGATAAAAAGAAAAAAAAAGTGTTTTTAGACTCCTTTAAATTATTTTCAAGAGTATTTTTGGAAATTTGTTTTAAAATCCTAACTAGGCAAACAAGTTAAATTGAAGTCTAAACTGATTTGAGTTAAAAAAAAAATAGAAAAGAAAAAAACCTGGCTAACACAACAACCCAATCAACCCGGAGCTAACTTGATCAAAACTCAACCATTAACCTATTTTGTTTTTTCAACATGCAGGAGCAAGCACACTTTTTACAGGTTTCCTTGTATAGATATAGACTAAGGTTTTTTTTTTTTAAGGAATATTAATTAGTTTTTCATGTAAATGCCCGTGACTTGTGATTAGTGTTTTAAAACCCGGACCGGCCTGGCGGGTCGACCCGGGCCTGGAACCGGTCCGGATGGAGGCAAAAACTCGCTTGGAAATTAGCCCGGGAAAACCCGGTCGAGCCGGCGGGTCGACCCGGGACCCGGTCCACCCGGTCAAACCCGGGTGAGACCTGGTCAATTTTTTTCATGCCGCTGCCTCTTCTCTTCCTTCGACCTCCGCGTCCCGGCCTATTGCACATGCTGCCTAAGGAGCAAAACCCGAGTTGGAGGAGTTCCATTGAAATTCACACTCTTTACCTTTTTCTCACTAGCATTCACTATAACCCCAGCTCTCCTATCAGTCTTCTTCGCCATCAATGGCGTCATAATCCCTTGCTCCTGTTTCCACAATCCTTGCCCTTCTTTCCACCCCATCTTCGCCATCATCCTCTGTGCCGCAGTCATTTGTCCACCAGCACCAACTCCCAACCCTACCGTCCCTGACGTCCCAATACTAAACCCATCCCCATTCCTGGGTGGCGAAGAACTCCTCGGAACACCTCCACTCATGGCAGCACGCCTTCTCCACGCTTCCTCCCCATAAATATTCACATCCCTAACCCTATTCTTCTCCCTCTCCCTCTCCTCCTCCTCCTCTTGCCTCCTCCTCTCAATCTCCCTCAACCTCTCCGCTTCCATCGCCTTCCTTTTTTTCTCCCTCCTATAATCTTCATAATCATTCGGCCTGGCCGGATCATACTCCTCAACAACCACTGAATTCACCCCTACCAGTTCCGGTTGCGGAGCCACCTCATCGGGTAGCACAGTCGCCGCTGCCACGAATGGAGAAACTAAAGATTTGGAAGCAGAGATTTGGGGTTTAGGTTTGTTAGGGTTTTTTAAAATAGTTAGTGGTGATGTGAGAAGAAAAAATTAATGTGTTGTAACTAGTTTTTTTTTTTGGGTTGACCCGGGTTAACCCGGGTCAACCCATCTGACCCGTAACCCGATCACTTGACCGGATCGATGACCAGATCGGGTTTCAAAACTATACTTGTGATAAATTGAGCGTTTGTTTGACGTGCTAGTAAGAGATTCTGATTAATATTCACATAAACAAAGTACCAATAAAAATTATTCTGTTTAATGTTTCGCGCGGCGAGCTATTTTGGTCCCCTTCCCTGCAGAGCAGAGGTAGCCTTGTCCTTCAGAGTTTAGAATCTGCTTTTATTTTTATATTTTAAATGTATTTTTAAAAAAAAATAAAATTTTTTATTTTTTTTACTTTAAAATAATATTTTTTTAGTGTTTTAAAATTATTTTAATATGTTAATATTAAAAATAATTTTTTAAAAATAAAAAAATATGATTTTAATATATTTTTAAATAAAAAATATTTTTAAAAATAAGTATAAGAGATTGATATCCATTTTTCTGCGTATGACCACTTCACCTTCGTTGCTGGGGGTGTAGGGGCACATAGTAACATGCTTCCAAACAGTTGAATTCGATGGGGAGCAGAGCGCTTCTTCGGTTTGAGGTTTTGACTGTTTTTGCCGACTAATCATGGTTTTGAAAAATTTTATTTTTTTATTTTAAATTATTTTGATATAATATGAAAAATAACTTTTAAAAAATAAAAAATATATTATTTTAATACATTTCCAAATAAAAAAATATTTAAAAAAATAATCTCTATCACAATCTCAAACACTGCCATTATCGTAGGCTTGTTGGTGAGTAATATACATGTATTTGATTAATTTTATTTATTAATTCACAAAAAAAATTAAAAGATTAGGTGATTTTATTGTACCTCTTCTCATGAAATACTATTCACTATAATAGTATTTTGTTTTCTTCCTTTAGGTTTTTTTTTAATCTGTCTTTTTTTTCTCATTTTTAATTACATCATTTAATATTAGATTTATTAAATATTGAGTTTCATAATTTTTTTCAATTTATTTTTTATGAGGTTATCACAATATCATGACCTGGACCGCGTGTTTAACAAGTTGACTCGAGTTATTTTTCCTTTTTCTTATTGATTTTTTTCTCAAATTCATCCTTCAACATTGGACTAATTGAGGATTATGCTTCATGATTTGTTTCAATTTTATTTTTATGAGATTATTTCAGTCTCATAACTCAAGTCACGTGTTTGACTGGTTAATACAGGTTGACTCGAGTTGTTTTTATATTCTTTTTTATCAATTTTTTATGTCATTAGAATTCGGTATTTATTTCAATTTGTTTTCTATTGGGTATCTTGGTTTCATGAATCAGGCTGCGAGTTTGATAAGTAAACTTGGATTTATTCGAGTCAACTTTTTTCTTTTTATTAATTGATTTTTTTAAAAAAAATTTGTCGTACAAACATTGGGTTTATTGAAAATTGAGTTTCATAATTTGTTTTGATTTACTTTTTATAAGGTTATTATGGTCTTGTGACTTAGCATGCTGATTGAAAGGTTAATCTGGATTGATTCAAATCGATTCAATATATTTGTTTTGTCTCAATATTTATAAAGAATTCCATCTTGAATAATTATTTTGAATTAAATTATATTTTTATCGATCATTCGGGTTATCTTCAAACTCTTCAAATCAAATGAACTATATTAGATGAATTCTCATATAGTCTAAATATTTTTTTTAACTAGAAAAAACATTAACAATGAATGACTGGATACTGTTTTCTTACATTAAGTTTTTTTATCTGATTAATAATATAGCACTGGCCAAAAGCCAAAAATCTAATAGTACTCTAAAATATAGTCATAATATAATTACAAGTATAAAAAAATATAATATCCTGTATTAAATATTTGTGCGGACTCTCTGTACCTTGTAAAAGAAATAATACAGAAGCATTAAATGTTAGCATAGCAGTACACTGGAATGAAGACAGATTTCTGTCTTCATGTCGAAAGATAAATGAGAACCAAGAAAAAACAAGTAGATGAGGCAAGAGGTGTTCTTATTCTTACTAAAAACTAAAAATCAACTAGTGTACGAGTTACTTTCTTCACTGTTCATCAACGAAAACCAAAAACAAGTACAAGGTTGGTCACTGTGTTCATATAACCAGTGAATCTCCTATTTTTTTTCAATTGAATTTTCTTACGTTCTAAAATTAAATTTTAATAGCTCAACTCCTATAATAGTTTTTATTTTGATTAAAAAATTTATTTTATTTATTTTTTAATATTAAAGTTAGAAAGGAAAAATAATTAGTTACCACGATATCAACAATAAAAATAATCAAAATTGATGAATTTCATCCGACAATGAAAGTTTAACGGTGGTAACTTTTTGATAAGGCCTTTATACATTGGGCAACCCAAGCCTCTGCACTTGGGTTGGCATGTTTTTTTATTAAGAAAATCTCCGCATTGGATTTTTTATGAATTTTTTTAATATTAAATTATTTTTTATTTTTTATTATAAAAATAAAATATTATTAAACTAATTGAAATTTATAATTTAGATCTTTGACAAATTAATTTGAATTAATCATAATTGATCATAAAAGTTTCCATGAATATAGTCTGGTCAGAATTGTTTTTTTTTTGAATTTTCATTGAGCTCTGTTTGGACCGCACTCATAAAAAAAAAAAGAAGCTTCGTCTCATAATAAAATTTAATCCTGTTCATCTAAGAAAAAGATATTGTATCTAAAACAAAATACATTAGTACATTAATTATGGTTTTTGTTACAGTGATTTAGCCGAAAACTCTAGTGTTTTGTTAATTAATGTTAATAATGAATTAATGGTAGAATCTCTCTCTCTCTCTCTCTCTCTCTCTCTCTGTTTTTCTTCTTCTTCTTTGAATTTTATATTGCAACACAGCTGTGACGAGCTGTGTATGCAGTTACAGCGATGCATTACATTCTCGTTCTCCAGTTATATTCCCTAAATCAGAATTTGTCCATTACCACTTTACGAATATCTTCTCCTGTCCTTGTTGACTTCTTCTTCTTCTTCTTCTTCTTCTTCTCTCTCTCTCTCTCTCTCTCTCTCTCTCTCTCATTTCCAGGACCAATTTACACCAGCCATCTAGAATACAAATAACCAAAAAGATATATTTTGAATTATACCACTTCAATATTAGCTGTATCTGTAACCCCACAAGAGATAAAAAGGAACTTCTCAAGAAATCTAAACATAAAATATTGTGAACTCAAAACACGCATGGAATCATATTTTCTATTTTCTAGTCGAAATTCTAATACATATGGAATCATATACACAGAGAGAGAGACGCATTTTATTTTGTTCCATAAAAAATATGCTTGTTGGACCCAAGAAAATCAGAAGGGGATGAAAATGACATATTCTTGAGAATACTCTTTCCAGGGAAAAAAATATTTGCAGAGAAGAAGATAATATCATAAAAATCCTGAAATTGCATCTGAATTAATTTCAATATCATACTTTACCTAACCCCAATAAGGCGACTGAGTTTTACATTGCTTACATTACATGTATGATTAGACACCACTTTGATCCCTCTTCTAACTCTCCTTTTTAAATAGTATAATCCTTGCTAGAATATCTGATGATTTCATCATATTTTTTAGAGGTCAACTGCGTAGCAGGTTAACCTGATT
Source organism: Populus trichocarpa (assembly GCF_000002775.5). Lineage (NCBI taxonomy): Eukaryota > Viridiplantae > Streptophyta > Magnoliopsida > Malpighiales > Salicaceae > Populus > Populus trichocarpa. Next base: position 11,706,913 of record NC_037291.2, on the reverse strand, counting down.
TACCATGTCCTTGTTGAACACCACCACCACCAATATATATTGTATATATAAAAGCTGATAGCCTTGTGTGTCTATAATACTGATTTCTGATTGAATTTAGATAAAATAATAAGAAAACTTATTAAACCCAAATTTAATACTCAATAATCGGAGGTATTTTGCCGGTGCTGTCTTCTTACTGACCCTCTCTTCTCTCTAATTAATGAGCCATCATCCTACACATAACCCAGTCAATTTTACTTGTCATGTAATGTTGCTTATTGACAGAAAGTAGCTCCAAGCCTGGGCCCACCCACAGGAAGAAAGGAACCGCACACCAAATTTCTCCCGCACTTCACAGCATAGTTGTGAACCGGACTCGAGTTTGATTTTATAAAACGGTCGGGTCACTGTGTAATCTAGCCAATTCACGGATCACCAAATCAATTCCGTCAATTATGTTTCTTCTTTCTCAAACAAATTTTTTTTGTTTTTTTTTTTAAATATTTGGTTTTCATGTATATATTGCATCAGGTTATCTTAGATTTAACAGAATTAATATTAAAACTTGTTTAAATTAAAATTTAAATCGTTTTCAATTACATGTTTGAAAGATTAGCCCAACAAGAGGAATGGGTTTTGATAAACATGCTTCACACGAGGAAATTCCTAGGGTTTGAACAGTAATACTAAGAGCTCCTCATGACTGGATGCCTGCCGTGTTCTGGACATGAAAATTGATCAATTGATACGATAAATATGAAAGCAATGTTAGAGCTAGATATTCTTCAACCTAACAGTAACAGCAGTCTTGTCAATTTTGAGTAGGAATATAATTGACACCTACCAAAACAAATTGACCATTCCTTTTTGTTTCTCATCATGCAAGTATTAGTCGAAATAATCAGACAGCTCCAAGCCCAACTCCATCTACAACCCAAATTTTTGCTGACAAATTCTAACAATCTAACTTTTTTTTTTTTGTTTTTTTCCCTTTGAGTTGCATCAAATTGCCCACATATATATACTCTTTCCATTCCATATCAGCATAGCTTCCAAATGTAAATTATATATCACGAGTCAGTTTAGTTTTAAAGTAACAATTTAGAGTTTTAGTTGAGTCGTCCATGTTTGAAGATTCAAAATGGAGGAGCGGTGGGTTTGGGTCAAACATCACAAAAGTCCATAAAGATGGTGCTGGTCAAATGGTCCCATTGATGTTCTTTGTTGGAGCTTTGTGTGCCATAAGTTGTGCTTTCGTTCGAGGAGTTGTAACCTTTGACAGTTGAATTGTCTTTCGCCCGCAAGTCTCCAGCACTGGATCCTAGGCACTGACCTCTTGATCTTCTAGCAAATTTGCTGACAAAAATGTGGTCAACGACACAGACATGGGACAACAAAGCCTTGTCATTTGCTGAAGGCACAGGCTTGCAGGCCGCAGCAGCAATCTGTTTCCACCATTACGAGGCTAAAGCCCATACTAGCTAAACACCATAATCGTTGATCCCTAGTCAATGCAGGCCCAAGAGTCTTGACACTCATGACTCAACCCATAGTGTTAACTCTTACGAAACCTTGAAGGTCTAGTCTCCTGTACAAAGCCCGAGAGAAATCCAAAGCTTTCTTTCTCTGATTTTTTAGATATTTTTCAGACTCGAACTAAACTTATCCGTAGCTAATATGAAATCTGCTAATCAGAGGTGTAACCAGAAATTGTAGATTGAAAGGAAAAATAAGAAAGTAATTGATTTTTGAAGATGGAAAACATGTAAAATTGAAAAATATAACTAAAAATTTAATATTACAATTGAAAAATGTGTTTTCAAACAATTTTTTTTTTTATTATTTGTTTCTCTTATGGTTTAAGGACGAAATTGTTGAAATCTTAAACAGTTATTAATTTTCCGGTGAAAAGTCAAACTATCAAAGATCGTTCCGTGGCAAGATAATTAAAAGTATATTTGTTTTTATATTTTAAAAATATTTTTTAAAAAATATAAATTTTATTTTATTTTATTTTAAATTAATATTTTTTTAGTATTTTCAAATCGTTTAGATATATTGATATCAAAAATAATTTTTTAAAAAATAAAAAAAATATTATTTTGATATATTTTCAAACAAAAAATATTTTAAAAAATAATCGTTACCACATTTTCAATCACCTACATTCCCACACGTTTCAAAAAAATACAACCACGTGTCTCTATCTCTAGGTATGAAAAGAAAAAAAAAAACACAAAAACTTCAAGCTAGCAACCTTATTCGATCGGTTGTAATTTATTTGACAGACAGAGAGATGTCGAAGAGCAGCTGCTTACGCAATGGCTACAGCAAGGTAGCCCGTGTGCTCGGCAAGGGAGACCCCAAGAAGCAAGACCTTCCAATGGTAGAAGACCACCCTGCGGGACAACAACATGCACAAGAAACCGTGGAGACGTATGGTACAGTAACAAATAACATAAAAAGGCTAATCAAGGAGTTCAGAATTTCCCTACCAGAAACCCTATCTCCATTCTTACTTCATAGACCTATCCAAATGCGGTGGTACATTTACACACCTTTTCTTCCTTCTAATTTCCTCTTAATCAATTTTGTTGGAAATTCTCGAGTCTCTTCTGGGGTGTATTTTGATAGCACCTGGTTTAGCAGTTGAAAATGATTATCGTTATGTTGGTGTGTATAAGGTGTTGGATGTGTTACAGAAGATAAAAGCAGAGGATGATTCAACTCTGGTCATGCAGGGAAGGGATATGTGGAATTGTGGATCATGTGCCATGAATGTTGATGGCACTAACACTGTGGCCTGCCTTAAGCCCGTTCATGCAGCCACTAGCGAGGCGATCAGAGATCTTGTTGTCGATCTCACCATCTTCTACATGCAGTACAAGTAAGGATAACACCATCTTTTCTGCCTTGACATTCCCCCATTTCTTTATTTTACAAGTCTTTAATTTCTAAGTTCACTAATGCTAGCCTTTCCTCGTATCATCGTCAGCTGTAGTGCTTGTTGCAGTGTATCCTTCCTAGACAACGAAGGCACCTGAGTGTATCCTTTGTGCTTGTTGCAGTGCTTCATGCCTGTCGTATTGGTGGAACCCCGAGGAATTCCTTGGACCTGCTCCTTTGCTCCAAGCTTATCGATGGATCTGTGACAGGTAACTTGTTACTCTTGCATCCCTTCGCATCAAATGCTATCTATATACGCGTTCAAGATCATTAATTTGATTTTCACCTTTTCATTTAAATCATCTGATGCAAATGGGCTCCTTCGATTTTACTAAAACATTATGATATTATAAAAAAAAATAATTCTGCGTAACAGTAGGAATGAATTTGCGGATGAAAGGTTGCAAGCATTAACGGAAGATCACATGAGATTATACAGATGCAGAACTATGAAGAATTGCACTGCTATCTGCCCCCAAAAGCCTAAATCCTGCCGATGCTATTCACAAGATGAAGATTAGGCATTTACTTTCTGTGCGAACGGAGGAAGTGGAAACCGATAACAGTGTCAAAGTAGGCTAAACTCAGACAAGTGAATTCAAATTCACTCGAGATGTCTATTTATGTTTTTCTTTCTAATTTATTTTTTTAATATTAAATTGATAAAAAATTAAATTTCATAAATTATTTTAATTAAATTATTATGATCTTAAGATATGGATCATGAGTTTGACAAGTTAAATTGAGTTGACTAAAAATCAATTTTTTTATATTCTTTAAAAAATTTAAAATAATTAAAACAATTTTATTTTAATAAAAAATAATTTCAAAAAAAGTTAATAAGTCTTTAACCCTTGTTTTATCTCGAGTTGACCCGAGTCAAGCTGAATCAATCCTTTCTCTATTGCTTCTTAAAATCGAACAAGTTCAAACTATAAATTAGCCCGGTTTCGGATCAACTTGTCTAGTTAATCATTGTTTTATAATTAAAAATATTATATTATTATTGATTTCAACACTTAATATAAAATAAAATAAACAAAATAATATCTAATTATTTTTTTAAATATATAAGTTTGATAGATGGCATTAATACATTTTATATATAAAATAAATTTTTTTATATTTTTTTATATTTTATTTTATCTATTATAACCAAATAAGATATAAAAACTATTATTTTATTTATATACCATTATCAAATATAATTTTATCTCTATTTTATTACTATTTGTATTATTGTTTTTAGAATAATAATCAAAAGCTATCAAATTCACTAATTAACCTGAACAAATAAGTTAGAGCGCCAAAATTGCTTTGTATTACTCGCTCATCGACATCTCGTTATTCTCAAGGAAGGAAAAAAAAAGGTAATAAGGCCAGGCAGATAAAGGGCCTTAACCCAAAACTTTAAGTTTGGCTTTGATTAGCAATATTAGAATCTAGAAAAAGAATTACTACAAAACCAAATCACCATGGATGATTTCTGGGCTTAAGGCTTAAGCCTCATTGGCGCAGAATTAGAAAGCTGAGAGGAGGTGAGGTCAACAAGGCTTCTTTTTTTAAGAAAAGAAAAAAAAACAATCGAGCTCGATCTTTTCTTGGTAAGAAATCCACATGTCCTTTTTCAATTTTAAGCTCAACAAGAAAAGAAACCAGAAACCAATTCCTGTAATAAAATAAATAAATAATTATGCCCATTTCTCGCTTTCTTTCCTTTTCCTCCAAATACCGCCCAAGACAGGCTCTCAATCTACTTGAAAGGTCCCTCTCTCTTAAACTCCTTAAACCTTTTTTTTTCCTTCTATTTTTGTTATTTTTCTCTGGATAATCAAGAAGCTTTGTTATGCAGCAATTACCAGTTCCTGGCGTAGTAGAAACTCTTCTTTTTTTTTTTCTTTCTTTTGATGTTTAAGCAAATGGGTTTTCTTGGAAGGGTTTAGGGCTTAGATTACAGGAATGCATTTTAGTTTTTATATATGTACTTATGGAATTGAACTCTGTGTAGTTCTGTTTACTGTTCATTCGTTAAAGATTGTTGGGTTTTTCTTATGATGGTGTCTAGTTTAGCATTATTTAGTAAAAGTCTTTTCTTTACATTTAAAGGATGATTTCAAAGACAATTGTTAGTGAATTTTTTCTCTGAATTTTGTGATGTTATTAGTTTTCCTGTTTATTTTGGGGGCATTTTGATTATATGTGAATCATTGGTGTAGGCTTGGTCCATCTAAGAGGGTTCAATCGAGTAATCTTTCAAAATCAACAAGACAGAATAACGGGAAGCTGGATGTTCGTCTTGTAGAACAAGTACAAGTCGAACCACGGGTTCCTCGCTCCTATGCCATTGTATGCTGCCTAGCCCCTTCATTATCGCTAATTGATATGTGTTGGTTCTCCATTTGATGTGCCATTTTTAGAATATGGTAGATTTTGATTGTTTGTTTATTTATTTATTAAAAGGAGGTGGATTCTGTAGTCGAAACTATAATTGTTTTTTAAATGTGTAATCTTGCAGCCAGCTGCTATACTCGGATTTGCTGGATTGGCAGCTTTTGTGCATTATAATGATGAGAGGCGAGCAGTTCCAAAAGGTACATTCTATGTTTTACTATTATCAACCGACTGTTTGTAATGGATCTGGAATTTTATTTGCAAGAAAATATTTGTCACTTCAACATTTTGTGCTTGTTGGTTCAAACATAGGCTGATTTCTTCTTGGTTTCTTAGATGGAGATAATTAATGTTTTGGTTCTTTGTCATGCATGTCAAAGGGGAAAATTCTGTGATCATTTATGATTAATATGAGCCAATCCTGGATAGTAATTACTTAACATTTCCTTGTTCAGCAGTATCTTATTACAGTGGTTTGAAGGGCTTTTTTTTTTATATATATAATAGTATTTGCATTTATGTAATATTTGCTGAACTTTCTTTGTTATTGAAATTTACCTTGAGCACATTTTGCTGGACTGGAACTGTCTATCAACCTATAAACTCACTTGTGCTCTTTGTTATCAAGATGCCATTAAAATAGGTGCAGCCTTTTAGGGGAACACAGTGCTTTCAATTGGGTCTAGTTCTATTGAATCTTAAGAAAGAAGAGTTGCTGCGCTACACCATCAGGATTAACAAAGAAAAGTCATATCAATCCTCTTGGTGGCCGCATCCTTTTTCTTTTTTTCTTTTTTTGAGGTTCACACATTGTGCTTTGGCATTATATTTATTGATTGCTTAAACCAATTGATCACTTTTGAATTCATATTATTCTTGGTTCCGTTGCTTTCACCGAGTTCTTAAGAAACTTGAACATGAAACAAGTAAAACACTTCACCAAATTGCATTTCACCTCACATTTTTCAAAGAAATAATCTAGCAAAAGAATTATGGGATACATGTTAGGCTGCTGATATGCAAAACAAGTGGTTCCTTATCATGTTTTTTCGCGTCAAAATGAGGTACCCAAACTTCATCACAACAAACATAAATGGGTTGCAAGACCCACTGAGATCATCCATAAGCAAAAAAATATACCTAGTGGTGGCCCAAATAAATGTTTTACACTCTAAAGAGTGTCACTGACATTCTCCTTCTAACTTTCTGAGTAATCGTCACTGTCCAGGCTCTCTGAGTTGTGTGACTCAAAATGTTGCACTATGTAACCTTACACTGTTACACCTATTGTCTGGTTGGCTTCATCTTGGAATGGAATGTATGTAGGATGGAATACTGAACCTGTGCTCTGTCATCTCTATGACTAGTGATTTGTTCACCATATTGTTAACTACTGTATGGTAGTCATCAAAATAAAGGCTATTGTTGGGGTAACAGTCATGTTTACTAAACACTGAGCTTCTGCTTCTGGAAGATCAATTGGTGCTTGATTATCTTCTTTCTGAAAAGAAATGGTGAACATAACCAAAAGTGGTGTGGCCACCACTTAGCTGCCATGTGGTGGTAACACCAGGTGCAAAGCAGCTTGTTTAGGACTTCTTTTAACCTTGTTCTCCCACATTTTTAATTGTATTTTTTTTGTATATTGGTCAGGTCAAGGCAGTGATCGTGGCAATGTCAAGGGTCCGACTATTGGTGGTCCGTTCACCCTAATTAACACAGAGGATAAAGTAGTTACTGGGAAAGACTTTCTAGGAAGTTGGGTCTTGCTGTACTTTGGCTATACATCCTCCCCTGATGTTGGGCCTGAGCAACTGAAAGTGATGGCCAAGGCCATAAACACATTAGGTCTGATGCATTAATCAGCATTTTTTTTCCCTCTTCCTTTTTGTTTATTTTGGGTGGGGGGATTGTATATCTGACATCTGTATCTTATATGGATCTAGAGTCTAAAGCGAATCTCAAGGTTTTGCCAGTGTTTGTCACACTTGATCCTCAGCGTGACAATCCCTCTCATCTTCGTGCTTACCTTAAAGGTCAGTCATATACTTGCTACTGCACATGTTTCATACAATCCATTAGTTGTGTTGTAATAACTGGCTGTGGTTAACGTATACTAATGAACTTTGAATGACTGCAGAGTTTGAACCAAGAATAGTAGGATTAACAGGATCTGTGGGTGCTATAAGGCAGATGGCACAAGAGTACCGTGTTTATTTCAGGAAAATTGAAGAGGAAGGAGAAGATTATCTTGTTGAGTCTTCTCATGACATGTAAGCCCCAAGCTCAACTACTGCTTTCTTTTCTTCTCATTTTTTAGTTTCTTCTTCCTCTTTGGCTTGATCACGAAGTGGATTTTATGAATTTTAAAACATGCAGGTATTTCATCAATCCAAACATGGAGGTGGTAAGATGCTTTGGCGTCGAGTATAATGCAGAGGAGCTATCAGAAGCAATACAAAAGGAATTGAAGAGAACCTCGGCTTGATTGTTTTGAAAATTTTGATGTGCTCGTAGTCTTCGGGGAATTTTGTATTTTTCAAGGCGTCTAACTCACATTCCTATTCTTTTCTTCTATTTTCTCAAAATATAGTTGTAGCGTCAGGAATGAACATTTCCAAATCCATGACTTTTTAAAGAATGTAATGATTTTTTGCTATTCGAAACAGTTAGAAAATGAGATAGCATTTGATAGTCTCCGGCAGAATGTAAATCTTTGATTATTCTCTTAAACTAACCCAACATTCCTTGAGGAAGTATATTTAACTATATTCAAACTATGAATTTCAACGTCTAAGACAACCTTCTCGTGACGGTTTGTACTGGAGAATGGTCCATTCAATCGAGAAATAAGGGTAAGACTTTGCTGTATGTGCCTTTTTAGACTGATTTTCTACTTCCATTCAAAGGACACGTGATGCCGAACAAAAAAACTGAAGAAAATTAAAAGCAGAGAAGGAAAGAAGGAAACCAAGAATTAAAAGCAGAGAAAAAAAAATAGGAAGAAGAGAATTTAGAAGAGGAATGGTATGTTATTTTATCAATTCAACAAAATTATCTTATAAAATGAAAAAAAAATATAAATAGCATGATTTTAAAACATTGGCTGACTTTTCATGACCAACTTATAGTTTTGCACTAAAGTATAAACTTTGTTAAAGGTAGATACACTTCCAAGTACAACCTCTCTTCTAAGATTATCATTCAAGCTTTTTCAAAATCTATTTAGAGTCATTGTCTCATCCTTCCTAACCATACACCTCATTCTATATTCATCAAATCGTGTCACATACTCATAAGTATGTTTATTTCCTTGCCTCGAGTTATTCCACTAATCTAAAAGATTTTCTTTATAAGAACGAGGTAGGTATCTTTTTTGTAACTTAGTTTTTATCTTAACCTAATCAATAATAAGGGGTTGACTTCTCTTTGCCAAAGACTTTTACACACTTTCCCAATAGAGCGAAGCGGTACCACTAAGTTTTATTTTTGCAAATTTCACCCTCCTAGTCTTAGACAAATTATACTGGTAAAAAAAATGATCTATGTCACAAATCCACCTATCAAAGATCTATGGGTCAAGTTAACCCTTAAAAGTTAAGGCTTCTAACTTGATATGTCTCATGAGTCAATTATCAGGGTCATCATAGTCATGATGATTATGATTGTGGTTGTACTAGCAATTCCTAGGGTGAATTGGCCTCTAAATGTAATTGTTTCAATGTTTACTATCTTCAGGGTCATTAAAGTCATAGTGACCCTAACGGTGTTCATGTTGGCAGTTTCTACAGGGAATTGGCCTTTGATGGTGCCAATGGTTATCATTAGAATGCGTAAAGTTTTTATGATTATCTGAGTGGACATGTTATTCATATCAGCTCGCATGAGCTGTAATTGCTTTTGAATATCCCTAAAAACATTACTATAACTCGAATCCATAGTAATTGTGAGTTCTGGATTGTGTACTAGACGACTACTTCATAAATGCATACACTACTAATCATAGGATGAGACTGAGATCACAAACAACAATTGTAATTAAAACACAATATAAAATTAAAGTTAATATTTAATTTGTTTATCTTAGAGACTAAACAATAACATATTAAACCAAGAAAAATTGCAAGTAAGCAATGTTAGTCTTCTAAATGCAAACAACTAGTGCAAACACAATGTTTAAATTTTCACACAAATTTAGCCAAGCTCTATAATTAATTAAAAAAACTAGATATTTAATATAAATGAATAAATAAGCCAAAAAAATTAAGGGCGTGCTATATTTTTATGTGCAAGCACAAAAAAAAAATATTAATGTTAAGTCTTGCCCAACAAACCAAAATATATTACTAATAATGATATTCAATGGTTATTTATTTTTTTATTTTTTTTGTAGAGGTTTACAAACCAGATTGTAATGGAATATGCTGGAAGATACTACTGCTGACGTGGCAAAGACTAATGATACGACGAAGACTACTTGTATGGCACTGACATGTCAATGCTAGCCGATGTGGTGCTGTCATGGCAGTTCTGGCCAACGTGACAGTATATGCTGATATGGTGATGACGCTGGATAAGTCAACTACTCTGCCTTGAGAGACTGGGACCATGGTCTTGATCTGCTGCTATTGGTATGAACTGGCTGCCATGATGGCACCAATCTTGATCATTGTCAATATGTTGTGTTGGTTGCACCAGGTGGAGGGACTGATGTTTGTTGCCAAAATAAAGGGAGAAAGGCTGTTGGTGTGTTGCGGCCATTGTCGTTAGTGGAGAAGATCTGAAGTGTTGGAGGTGGTGGCTAGAGAATTGTTGTGGAGACACTACTGGAGAAGCCCGATCTGCTTTTTGGTGGCTGTGCGAGGATAACGTCCTCTACGATTGATAGTTGATCTTTAACAGTTGTGATGGCGGTAGACTAGTCTGTGTTTGTTGCGGCTGGTGGATGGTGGCTACTTGGTTGGGAATTTGCGGTAATGGTTGCGCTTCAAAGTGTTTTTTATTTAGAAATGCATCAAGATGAAATTTTTTTATTTTTTTAAAATTATTTTTGATATCAGCACATCAAAACGATCTAAAATATTAAAAAACATATTAATTTTAAGTAAAAAAAATTTAAATTTTTTAGAAATGTGAGTTGAACAGCGTTTCTAAACGGGTAAGGTATTGTGCCTATGTTAGAAAATGAACCATATTTTTTTTAAAATCAATTGTTCATGATAATTCTACAAAATTTCTAAGTTTTGAAAACTGTGTTGAATTTTGAGGATTTACACAAGTCCTAAGAGATTGATTAACCGCTAGAACAATTAAAAGCATGTGTCATAATACTAAAGTTGATGTGGAAAAAAAAAGGTAAAAAAAAACTAAAAGCAGATAAAAAAATAAAAAAGTCAAAAATTAAAAGCAGGCAAAGAAAAATTAGGAAAAAAAGAAAATTTAAAGTATGAATAGTATGTTAATTTATTAATTCATCAAAACTGTCTCACAAAATAAAAACCAAAAACATATAAATAACATAATTCTAAAACATCTAACTATTAAGTCCAGTACATCAATTAAAACTATCTAATATTAATAACTCAAATAAATAAAATAAAAACAATAAAATAAATCTACATTAACTCAATTTCCTAACTAAAAAGTAACATGCCAGGCAACTCTTAGGGTATATTAGAGATTGTGGTAGAGGTTATAATTTAAAGTGTTTTTCGCTTAAAAATACATCAAAATAATATTTTTTATTTTTTAAAAATTATTTTTAAAATCAGCACATCAAACCAATCTAAAAACATAAAATAAATAATTTTTTTAAAAAAATTAAAATTTAAAAGAACACGGTAACCGCAATCCCTGTAGGAATGGTTTTCATCCATATAGTCATGTAATTTACTGTGTGTATGTCAGGTGTCCCACGAACACATAGCTATGCTGTTAGGAAACGACCTTCCTATTATTTTTTATATATATACATATTTAACAAAGATTTATTCTAGTTGTTGCAGGCGCTTGAACCCTTGACATGGACTTCAGAATGAAGGTTTCCAGAGGTTAGTTGGTTGGAAGTGAATATATATATATATATGTATATATATATATATATATATATAGACCCGAATCTTAATATTCTATGTCGGTCGATTTCTTTTCCCTTTAGAATTGAGTATTAATTAATTAGCACATAAATTACTAGGAGGTTGGTCTACAAAATGTAGCTTCTATGATACGTGCAATGCTCAAAGCCTCAAATATGCCAACGTGCCCACCTCTACTTCTCTTCATCGGCAGCACGCCTTCATTGGCTGTAAAGAAAAAGAGAAGGCTCTTGGAAACTATGCTTTCTCTTTCCCATAATCCCAATTCTTTATTGGTTTTTTTTTGTGATTATGTAATGTTACTGGATGGCTGGCAATGCACCTTGATTTACGTCCGTGATGTCCAGTAATCATCTGATTTTTTAGGTTTGATTTTTATTAAAAAAAAATAATTAAATTAAATTTTTTTAAAAAAACTGAAATTGATTCAAACCGATCAGTTTCGATTCGATTTGGTTTTTTTAAACAAACACCGGTTCAATTGAAAATATAAATTAATTTAAAATAAAAAATTTAAATTCTTTTAAAAATATAAGAGTATTTTAAGAATATTCATGCCAAATGTAGGGCAAAGGCAAGGAAATACACTTCTTTTCTTTGCTAAAAATTTAGAGATCCACGTTTGGTAAAAGACCGGGTCTCTTGGTTCCCCCCTTTTCCACCACACACGAAACATGAAATAAAAGAGAACAAAAAATTGAACAATCAAGACCATCTTCCCCCTTTTAAAGTTTAATAAAACTATACCAACTGTAAATTAGTGTGCTCCTTTTGCTAAAGAAATTTACAAATTTTCCCCCCACATTCATCATGCCATTTCATGTCTTGTCTGTAACAGAAAGAGAGCGAAATCAAAGAGATTCTATGTCCTTGCAGCCACTTCAGGGGCCCTTCCAATCCATCTCCTGGAGCTAGCTAGCTATTTTCAAACCCCACGTCCATTCATTCTCTCTTTCTTTTTTCCTGGATTTAGGCAGGGTTCAATCTTCCTGACTGGCAAAGCCCATGATATATATGTATTTATACTTCGAATCTCTCATTTCTGATGGATAATTTGTGTTCAATGTCTCTCCATCATAATGTTTCAATATTGTTTTCATAGCTAAATAGCTAGCAATGTTCTGTGTCTTTGTTGGTTTAAAAATGTGCCAACCTTCTCTACCATAAAAGCTGCATTACCTGTAAGACTCGAGGAGAGAGGCTCAAAGGTCATCACAGAATATGGGAGACTTGTCGCCCGAAAAGAAATCTGCAGGTTGCGGCCTATTTTCAGCGGTTTTTGGTCAAAGAGTTTTTTGGCCAAGAAGATCAACATCCACAGGTTCAATTAGTACAATGAATGCAGCCAATTTCACCAAAACACCTAGCACGCCGAAGAGGCGAAGGAGTGGCTCAGATGAGGCTGCATTTCTAGGCAATCCGTCTAGCATAGCAGAAGAGCAGCGAAAATCTATCACAAAAGCTCCCATGCATCCCAAGATCCCTCCTTCAAAGAACCAAAACTACGGTAGAAAACTTCCCGAGGACGCAACCAAAATATCATCTGATCAAGGTCATGCCAATCAAAATCAAGGTTACGGTAATCAAAATGCTTATGTTAAACATGGTAGGAGGGTTCCTAAGGAGGCAGTTGGTCTTTCAGGTGAGCTCGAAAGCTATATCTCTGATCATCAGAAATCTAAAGGAAGCAGCACGCTTGTTCGTGCTTCATCCAGCAATGTGATGCTCCTTGGCAATTTAGGTAACTTGAGGCAGGGAGGGGGTGGAGGAAATACGACTTCTCGTGATGTTCTTGATTACCTTCCTAAGACCGCAAGAGAAGAGGTTGCAACTCCTAATGGGAAATACCCTAATAGTGTAATGGGAAATGTAGTGAAGAAACAGAATGAAGAGAAACCAAACGTAGGTGCGCAGCCTGCTGCAGGGTCTTTATGCAGGGCTCTCTCTACTAGAATGGACCCTGAGCAACTTAAAATTATGGGTAATGAGGATTACAAGAATGGGAATTTTGCAGAGGCATTGGCTTTGTATGATGCAGCAATCTCGATTGATCCTAACAAGGCTTCTTATCGGAGCAACAGAAGTGCGGCATTAACAGCTCTAGGTAAACTTCTGGAGGCAGTCTTCGAGTGCAGAGAAGCCATTCGAATCGAACCCCATTATCATAGAGCTCATCATCGTTTAGCAAACTTGCATCTCAGGTAAAAAAAAAAAAATACCATTAATTGCCCGGAGATTCTAATTCAATTTAGTGCCATGTGCTAATTTTATACGGTGTTTCTTCTTTCCATTGGTGAAAATTTTATGTGTTCATAGATTAGGCGAGGCAGAAAAGGCTATATATCACTACAAACGCGCAGGGCCAGAAGCTGATCATGCTGACATTTCAAACGCTCAAGCTCTTCAAGCCCATCTCAGCAAGTGCACTGATGCTCGTAGACATCGAGATTGGAACACCTTGATCAAGGAGACTGCGGCTACCATATCTGCTGGGTCAGATTCAGCACTGCAAGTAATCCACCTAGTTTTCATTGAACACGTTCAAATATTAAATACCGCCGTGCTTGCTAAACTAGTTGTGTGTCTAATATAGATATATGCATTGCAAGCTGAGGCCTTGATAAAGCTTCATAGGCACCAAGAGGCCGACGAAGCATTGCAAAAGGGTCCAAATTTTGATGTGGATGCCTGTACACAATTTTTTGGTCCAATTGGCAATGCAAATTTGTTGATGGTACGAGCTCAGGTTGACATGGCTATTGGCAGGTTAGTGATCTGTGTTACATAGTCACACATTATTAGAATTGCATTGGCAATGCAAATTTGTTGATGGTACGAGCTCAGGTTGACATGGCTATTGGCAGGTTAGTGATCTGTGTTACATAGTCACACATTATTAGAATTGCATTAGAGGTGAATCTGCATGAGAGCGTAGTATATGATTGCATAGGCTCATAAATAATTAAAAGAAAGGAACGACTGTAATCTGGTGTTGAGGAACAGCTCAAAAGGCATATTTTTGCTGGTAAAAAGTGGAACCAAAATACATACAAAGTCAAGGAAAAATCTGACCACTTACCCACCAGTCACCAACTTGCTCAACTATTCCCTAATGATTGTTTGGGTTAAATGCTTTGATTTTGAACCTAAGCTTTTATGGTAAAAGCAGGGTTTTTTTTTTTATATATAACAAAAGACATGCTTTTCTCTGGTATTTTCGCTTATTAGTATAGAAAATTAAAAATTAGCAAAATAAAACTGATGTAAAAAGTATTTACGAAATAACACAGCTTTTTTCAAAAATCTTCTTATAGATTGTTAATGATATGCTGAACACTTCTCACGTGAACTTGACAGGTTTCTATTGTTGACTACTATTAATGGGGTTCACGTTCGAGCCAAAACATATATTTGACTATAACTGAGCCTGTCTAATTGAAATAATTAATGCCAGCTTTTATTCGCTAACCATTTAATTTAGTCCAATATAATTGAAGGAATGCATCGGTTAATTGTCCTTATTGTTTATCGAGTTAATAAAGCTTTTAACCTCTGGATTAACAGATTTGATGATGCTCTGGCCACGGCACAACGAGCAACAAGGCTTGATTCTAACAACAAGGAAGCATATACGGTGCTGAAAAAGGCTAAAGCTGTAGCTGCAGCTCGATCACATGGCAATCAGCTTTTTAAGGCAGCAAAATTTTATGAGGCATGTAATGCATATAGTGAGGGACTTGAGCATGATCCCTTCAACTCAGTGTTGTTGTGCAATCGAGCTGCCTGCCGGTCCAAGCTTGGCCAGTATGAAAAAGCGGTGGAGGATTGCAACGCTGCCCTTACTGTGCGCCCAGGTTACGCAAAGGCCAGACTAAGAAGAGCTGATTGCTATGCAAAGGTGACTATATTTAGTTTGTGCAGCATGTTTTGAAATGTGATGTAGCTTTTTATTTTTTACAGAAATTTAGATGATGTCAAATTTGGTTTGATCATGTCTAATGTTTGCTTCATTGAAATAGTTGGGAAAATGGGAAGTTTCAATCAAAGATTATGAGATGTTGCAAAACGAAGCCCCGGAGGATGAAGAACTGGGCAGGGCCTTGATGGAGGCCAAGGAACAGCTCAAGAAGCAGAAAGGACTGGACGCTGCAGCTTGAAGATCGAGGCCAAGTAGTGTAACGTAGAAAGAAATCGCTAGAGCAGCTATCACTCTATCAGAACCAATGAGGCCAAGAACCAAAAACGAGAGACTAGTTATGGCTAGCGTTGACCGTGATGCAGCAGATGGAACACACAAGGTTGAGATCAGAAACAAGAAACTGCTATGATTAAGGGAAGAAATCTCACTGATTGGGCATCATGGTTTAGAACATGGTGTAAAGGACTTGGTTTTTTTAGGTATAGATTGATGCTTGTGTGAAATTTTTTGAAAAGATGTATGACACTGAAGCTACTTCTAAGAGTGCAAAATCACACCAAGAAAGGATGATGTAAAAAGCTTCATTTTCTGTCGAGAATCAATGTTGTAAACATGAGTTACAGATTGCTAGTTAACATAGTTTATAGGGTTCGGCCTGTCTATGACGGGCTTGTTATGAATTTGTTGGGCTTGTTATCAATTTGTTTAAGAGTGTGGTAATTTATATTTATAAATATCTTTTTAAATATATTTATCTTGAAAAATATTAAATTATTGTATTTTTAGTGTTTTTTTTATAATTTTAATGTGATGATATCAAAAAATTTAAAAAATTATTTTAATATATTTTCAAACGAAAATAATTTTAAAAAACACCACACAATGTTGGTATTTGATATATCATTGAGATTTTCAAATTCAATAATTGTTTGTCCATTCATTAAAGTTTTTAAAATATAAAAATATTAAATACATTTTTTTATACATATAGAACAACCAACAAAATCACCGAAACAATAGTGACACATTTGATTTTAAAGAAAACTAGGGTTTATTTTATTCAATCAATAATACATTTTAATCTCAATGTATACATAAAGTGTTTATTTATAGATATCCAAGCATATAAAATAAAATAAAAAATTAATAAAAATACTAATTTGATATTGAAACAAAAACTCCTCATTTAACTTCTAAGTAATAAATACTTGTACTAGAAACTCTGTAAAGATATCTATAATGTAAATCAACGAGTAAAACATAGTAAAAATAAAGAAAAGTAGGGAAGTCAGAGAGAGAAGGTCAAGAATAAAGAAAATAAGTAATCACTTTGATCAAATTTCAAAGCAATTTCTTGATTAATGTTATGAGATAAATTTAAAAGAAAAACATAAAGAGTTAAATCTGGGTGAATCAAAGCTGCTCGGAAAACTTCATTCAGAAAACGAGGTAAATCTATGTTAAAAATAAATTATGTTGCTTATGTTTTTGAGTTTATCTGCAGTGGAAGACCTATTCTATAGAAAATACCTATTCTATAGGAGTTCAATCCACGTTCTAGGTAGTGGAGATATTATTGTTATTCTGTTGCTATTTCTTGGTTACTGAACAACCTCTTGCTGTTTATTCATTCTACACACTAAGAGTATTTGATCTTCTATTTCTTTATCATTTCATAACAGTGGTATCAAAGCCACAAATAGAAGAGAAAGTGTGAGAGTCTTAAAACAGTGTCCACCAAATAGTCCACAATAGCAACAACTTTCTTTTTATTAATTGTTCTCTATTTTGCAGAAATAAAAATACGATGGCTTCAGAGACAAATTTTATGCAGGCAACAATCCCTCGTTTTGATGGTCACTATAATCATTGGAGCATGCTAATGAAGAATTTCTTACGATCAAAAGAGTACTGACAGGTGGTCGATTCTGGGATAGCAGAACCATAAAATGGGATCATTTTAATAGAAGCACAACTACTGAGTTGAGCGGCTTGAAATTAAAAGATTTGAAGGCAAATAATTATTTATTTCAGGCCATTGATCGTTCTATCTTGGAAACAATTCTTAGGAAAGATACTTCCAAGCAAATATTGGATTCCATGAAGAAGAAATATCAAGGCTCTTCAAGGGTGAAACGTTCACAATTGCAAGCTCTCATGAGAGATTTTGAGACTTTACAAATGAAGGATGGAGAATCAGACACCGAATATTGTGCAAAGACCATGGGGATATCAAACAAAATGCGATTTCATGATGAAAAAATGGACGATACTATAATTGTTAAAAAGATTGTACATTCCTTATCGTCAAAGTATGATTATGTTGTTTGCTCAATCGAAGAATCTAAAGATATAAAAGCTCTTTCTCTTGATGAACTTCAGAGCTCATTGTTAGTACATAAGCAGAAGATGAGATGAAGCACCATCATAGAGGAGCATGCTTTAAAGGCTTCTACCTTTACTGAATCCTCACACATGAGAGGAAGAGGTAGAGGCAGAGGTCGAGGCAGAGGAAATCGAGACAATAAAGATGGAGGTAGAGGAAGAGGACGTGAACAACCATTTGGCAGAACTAATGTGGAGTGCTATAGATGTCACAAACTTGGTCATTATCAATCTGAATGCTATACCAAATTGCCTCATAACAAAGAGAAGTGGCAAAAATCGAACTTTGCAGAGAACAAAGAAGAAGAAACTTTATTGATGGCGTTCCATACGAAGGATCACAATTGTGAGCAAGATGTTTGGTACTTAGATACCGGCTGCAGTAATCACATGTGTGGTAGTAAGTCTTTATTTTCTCATCTAAATGAAGACTTTCATACTACTGTGAGTTTTGGTGATCATTCTAAAGTTAATGTTATGGGCAAGGGTGATATTCAAATCAAAACTAAAAAAGATACAATTGAGACTATCTCAAATGTTTTTTATTTTCTTGATTTGAAAAGCAATTTACTAAGCTTGGGACAACTACAAGAGAAGAGATACGTGACAACAATAAAGAATGGTGCTTGTGAAGTTTATGATCCTACAAGGGGTCTGGTTGCTCATGCTAAAATGACACTAAACAGATTGTTTCCGCTGCAAATTTAGACTCTTTAATATTGCTTTATGGCTAGGGAAATTGATTCAACATGGTTGTGTCACTATCGCTATGGCCATTTCAATGTCAATGGCTTAAAGATATTTTATCAGAAAAACATGGTGATTGGTCTTCCTAATATTATTCATTTCAACAAGGTGTGTGAAAATTGTGTTGTTGGCAAACAACATCGTAAAGAATTTCCATAAAGAAAATCATGGAGAGCAAATAAGATCTTGGAGCTAGTACATTTTGATCTTTGTTGACCAATAAACCTATCATCAAATGGAGGTGAACGATACTTCATCACCTTCATCGATGACTGCAGTTGAAAAACATGGGTTTATTTTTTACAGGATAAGTTTGAAGCTTTTAATGCATTCAAAAACTTCAAGACACATGTTGAGAATGAAGTAGAGAGAACCATTTTAAATTCTTCGTACAAATCGTGGTTGAGAATTTTGTTCAAAAGAGTTTCAAGATTTTTGTGATGAACATGAAATTCAAAGACACTTGACTGCAGCATACACACCACAACAAAATGGAATATCGAAGAGAAAAAATCAAACCATTCTGAATATGGTGAGATGCATATTGACAAATATGAGAGTTCCGAAGAATTTCTAGCCAGAAGCTGTGAAATGGAGCATTCATATTTTGAATCGCAGTCCTACATTTGTTGTTCAAAACATGACACCTGAAGAAGCCTGGAATGGACGAAAGCCATCAATTGATCACTTTAAAATGTTTGGATGCATTGCGTATGCACATGTTCTAGATGAGAAGAGAAAAAAGCTAGATGACAAAGGCAAAAAATGTGTACTCCTTGGAATCAACGAACACTTGAAAGCCTACAAATTGTTCAATCCTATCACAAAAAGGATTGTCATCAGTCGAGATGTTGTGTTTAAGGAGGATAGCACTTGGAATTAGACAAAACAAAGTGCAAATACTAGTATTGTTTGATGAAAAAGAAGCATAAGTACGTGAACAATCAGACTAATAACCGCAACACCAGCAACACCTACAAAGCCTGCAATCAAACCAGGAATTACAACAGCTGAGCCTTAATGAAGATCAACTAGCTCAAGAGGGTTCACGATCTCAACGAGGCAGAAGAAGGCCAGCTTGGATGGAAGATTATGAGGTGAGTGGTGTTGTTCAATCTGGTGAACAATCCGATGATTTTTTTCCTATTATGTATTTTTATCAGATTGTGATCTTATCACATTAAAAAAAGCTGCTAAAGAGTCAAAATGACAAAAAGCCATGGACGAAGAGATCATGTCAATTGAAAAAAACAACTGTTTGGAATTGATCAAACTTCCCGAAGGACAAAAATCCATTGGTGTTAAATGGATTTACAAAACCAAGCTAAGAAAGATGGCAATGTAGACAAGTACAAAGCCCGACTCATTGCGAAGGGGTACAAACAAGAATTTGGTATTGATTACAAAGAGGTGTTTACACCAGTTGCAAGAATGGACACTATTTGCTTGGTGTTATCAATTGTTGTTTAGAACTCATGGCCTATTTATCAACTTGATGTAAAGTCAGTGTTCTTTCATGGAACATTGGAAGATGAGGTGTACATTGATCAACCTCCTGGATATGTGAAACAAGGTCATGCGGATCAGGTATACAAATTAAAGAAAGCATTATATGGACTGAAATAAGCACCAAGAGCTTTGTACAGCTGTATAGATGTTTACTTTAATAAGAAAGGTTTTTTTTAAATGTCCTTATGAGCACACCCTATATGTTAAATCTGGAGTTGATAAGAAGATGTTAGTTATGTGCTTATATGTTGATGATCTCATTTATATGGGTAATGATAGATCCATGTTTAATGAGTTTAAAAAATCTATGATGAAGGAATTTGATATGACAGATTTGGGGTTGATGCATTATTTTTTAGGCATTGAAGTAGTGCAATCATCTGATGGTATATTTATCTCACATAAAAAATATGCTCTGGAGATTTTAGACATGTTCAAAATGAAGAATTGTAATTCTGTTTCCACCCCAACTGATCTCAGCTTGAAACTCATCAAAGATGACGCGAGAAAGAAAGTGAATGCTACTTTTTATAAGCAAACAATTGGGAGTCTTATGTATTTAACATCAACCAGGCCAGATATCATGTATGTTGTTAGCTTAATCAGCAGATACATGGAGTGTCCAACTGAAGCTCACCTCTTGGCTGCAAAAAGAATTTTTCGATGCTTGAAAGGCACTGCAGACTATGGAATCCTGAATAAAAGGGATAGAAACTCAAGCTTGATTGGTTTTTCAGATAGTGATTATGCTGGAGACCTTGATGATAGAAAGAGTACTTCCAGATTGGTGTTCATGTTAAATTCTAGAGTTGTTTCATGGTCATAAAAAAAACAACAAATAGTAGCTTTGTCAACTACTGAAGCTAAATTTGTTGCTGCAGCATCAACTTCGAGTCAAGCAATTTGGTTACGCAGGCTACTTGACTTCTTACAAAACAACCAGCAACAAGGTTTAACCTTAATCTACTGTGATAACATGTCCACCATAAAGCTTTCAAAAAATCCAGTACTATATAGAAGGAGCAAACACATTGACGTTAGGTTTCACTTCTTACGTGATCTATATATGGAGGGTGTTAATGATTTGGTGTTCTGCAAGGGTGAAGATCAGATTGCAGATATATTAACTAAGCCTCTTAAGCCTGCAATTTTTGTCAAGCTTCGAAATCTAGTTAGACTTTACTCTTCAAAAGATGTCATCAGAGAAGGAGTAGCAGCTGTTAATTCCTAAACTAATATCTACAGATATTAGTTTAAGGGAAGGTGTTAAAAATAAATTATGTTGCTTATGTTTTTGAGTTTATCTGCAATAAGTAGTGGAAGACCTATTCCATAGGAAATACCTATTTTATAGGAGTTCAATCCACGTTTTAGGTAGTGGAGATATTATTGTTATTCTGTTGCTATTTCTTGGTTACTGTACAACCTATTTAAAGGTTTCCTGTTTCTTCATTCTACACACTGAGAGTATTTGATCTTCTATTTCTTTATCATTTCGTAACAATCTAGGTGATCCACTTCACTGTTGTTTAAATGACATTTTGACATGGCATGAACGGTCCAGATCTAACAAAAACATTCTTAGATTCTTATACATAGTTTTGATTTGGATTAAACTAGAGTAGATTTTGATTTTAGTTAAATCAATTTCATTCCGAGAACAGAGAAATTTGATCTGTCATATGGTACAATCTCATATATATATATATTGATTTGAAATTTTGAATATTTGAATTAAACTATAATTTTTAGAACAATAGAGATAAAGAAAAAAAATATCAAACTATAAGATGTTTAGTGTTTTTTTTTTAATATTAAGATATTGTTTAATTATTATTTTATGATAGAAAAGATAAAAAAAATTAAAGAAAAATAAACAAGATAGAATAAGAAATATAATAGTATTTAGCAGTGATGTATAAGATATAATGTATCTTACTTTTAATAGTGACCAAGACAAAATAAGTTATAAAAAAGTATGTTTTATTCTTAATATATATAATTATCAAACTTATATTTTTTTTAAAAAAAGATATATATATTTTTTTCTTTAATTTATATTAAGTGTTCAGATTAATAATAATATAATAAACATAGATATAAAACCTAGACCAGCCTAGCTGGTCACCTAGGACTCAACTAACTCAAGGTTTGGATCAATCGAAATTAAAAAAAAAGATTAATTTGGCTTGATATGGAAAAAGATCTTGATCGATCCAAGATAAAACCTTAATAAAAAATTCATTGAATTTTTTAAGAGGCCAAACAGTATTGTTTTAATTATTAAAAACAAAAATTAACCCTTTTAAATTATAACCCAGAATCAAACTAGGACTCAAACCTTGTTTTAGATCCATCCTTGTTGGGGTTTTAAAATAATATTAATAATTATCTATATGTAGTCAATTAACCTGTCATCGATTGCAGGTAAGAAAAAATAATAATCTTTTTAAACTTATTTTTATTTATATCTTTTCAATCAATTATATTTATGTATTTCATGTGTCACGGGTTATTTAAAATTTGATTTTTAACTTCAGATCAAACAAAACGTAACGCCTGAGAGATAAGATCATGAGATTAGATTAAATCTTTTGTGTGGAAACAAGCTCATCATCTATCACTGTCAAATTGAGAATTCGAGGAATAGTTTTTATGGGTTCCTCATTGTTGTCTTCTTATCCTGTTCCATGAGATAAGATCATCATTTCATACCTGTACGATTACACACCTTTCTTCAGTGCCAGATAAGGCCCCTTAATACCCATATTATGACAATTAATGCATACCACGACAAATTGACCTCACCATTCATTAGATCCAATCTTACCGACAATAATAATTAAAAAACAAAAAACAAAAAACAAAAAAACAGCTCCACATTCTCTGCATCTAACTAGTTGCCCCTCGGAACAATATTCAAAAGCCTAAACTATCATCATCTTCTTAATCCATCATAATTCACAACGATTAATCTCAAAACAAGCTTCATTAGCATTATAAATCCTCGTATAATTAAAAGAACAATGCTTTGGACAACTTTAATACATATATATATAATGTCGAGCAAGACAAGATCTCCTCACTTCCATGTTATTGAATATATATATATAATCAAGAACATTTGTCCAGATTATTTTCCTCATCAAAAGATGATGATCACAGATCGTCAAAGCTTGATCGATCCAACACAACCATCTACCAGACACACACACACACACACACAATTAACCTTGAAGTTAAGATCTCTATTACATAGAAGAGCTTCCGGCGGATTTCTTAACATCAAGATAATCACAATAATCCCTAAAAGCAATTAAGCTATAAGGCGAAGTATCAAGGGCCAGCCATTGCTCAATCTCGAACTTCTTTTGTGCACAAGCCGCATGGACCCCTGTTGTCGTCACCTCCACGTAGTTAACGTACCAACCATGGCCTGAACCTGACCCATCAGAGGTCAAGTTCAAGGCGCACACAGGTGCATTCAAACATGGTCCTCTCCCACTGAAAATGTCCAAATTGCCCCTCTCGAAGTAGTTGTGGCCTGGCTCCATTAGCCCTCCCCATCTCTCAAGATCTGGGACCTCCACGCCATAACCATAAGTGTCGTACAGTGTCGCGCTTATGATGGAGTCCGTGCCTCCTTTGATAATGGATCCTGTTCTTACGTACATTGTGTATACGCAGTCTTCATCCTGCAAAAGCATAAAAAAGAGGAAAAGACAAGAAAAGGGTAAGTGAATGAAGAATTATATTGATACCAGTGATCAACAGATGAAAAAGGATTTTGAGGGTGTAATGGGAGTTTAAGAGATCAGTAACTTACAGAAAATACTATAGAGGAGAAGGAAAGGAGGAGGAGGAGAGGGAGGAGGAGAGGGCGGAATGACATTTTTTCCCCTTCTTTTGAGTTTGTAAGAATGTGAAAGCTATGATTGGTTGGAAGTGGGCTATATAGAGCATGTGAGCATGGAACTAGGGTATCAATTTTAACCAAAGTGCACGAATTTTTTTATTTTTTTTTATCGTGTAATTGCTTCAAAATTCTGTCAATTTAAATTAATTTTTTTTTATTTTAGAAAGAGTTCCTTCCAAAATAATGTCATAATTGATAAATCCAGTATTTTTAAAATTAAAAGGAATTACTTTATTTGATAAGAAACAAAGAACAATTTTTAAAACAATTGTTTTTTTTACCAAATAAAAATACTTTTTTTTTTGCATTTACTATATACAATTAAAATTATTATTTCTAATCCAAATATTCGATTGGGACAAGTAAGAAATTGGTGCAGCTTATCCTATTACTGTGGATGGCCGGTGTGTTATTTAATTATTTATTGTATTAATTGTAGGGTTAATGAGCCAGTGAGTTCTTGTAATTATTTATTGTATTAATTGTGTTTAATTTTTTTTAAAAAATAAAGGATAATGTTTTTGGGATAATTAAGGAGAGAGATGCGAGAAGCAAAACTTGGTTTGATGGGACCCACAGCATCCAAACAAATTCAGACACGCATATGTGTAAATGACATTATGTCTGATTAGTAATTATTAGTTTTACTGTACAGATTTCTACGTGGGTTCGATTAAAAGTTTTTATAACATTTTAAAAAAAAAATTTCATTGAGTTTTTGGATTGTGGTTCGCTCGTGATTTTAAAATTTTTTTAAAATTATTTTTAGTTTTAAATTAATTTTTTTATTGTTTGAATGTATTGATATCAAAAATAAATTTTTAAAATAAAAAATATATTATTTTAATGCATTTTCAATAAAAAAATACTTTAAATAACAACATTTACCACACTTTTAAATAGGCACTTAGAATGCTATTTTTTTTAGCATTATCATTAAAATCAATATAATAGTTCAAACCTAGAAAATCCCGACTTATCTCTTTGATTGACGTGTGAGAGTTGCGCAACATGACATTGTTGACTAGGGAGGTCGAAAGAAAAAAAAAAAGGGCAGGTTCACCTTAGTTAACTTGTCAAACTCGTGACCTGAGTTATGAACTCCACTAGATTGAATTAATTTTTTATTATTTCATTGTATGATAAAAATTATAAATGATAAAAAATACAAAAATTAATTCATAATCAATTCAATACTGAATGATAAAATTCAATAAAACCCAACATGGAATGACGAATTGAAAAAAACAAGATCAAAAGATAAAAAAATAAAAATAAAAAAAACAAATGATCACTGAAAAAAGCCATGGAATATATATATATAAAAAAAAACCAAGCACATAGCCCAAAAACAAGCCCTCACACTTAGACTTTTTTTCTTTTTTTTAGGGGACATGCAACTAAAACAAATTGTTGCATGGTAGACAACATGTCATCTATTATATAACAGAAAATATTGCATGTGTTAAGACTCGAACATGCAACCTTCAATATGTAATCTTTATGTGCTAGTCAAGTGAGCCATGGAATAATTTTATTAAAAAATAATTAAAATAATATACTAACTTGATTAATTGTTTATATAAACAATTAAATCGACACACAATTTTTAATTGTAATAATAATAGATGGAAGGAGTAATGATATTAACAGTGTTTGTGAATATGTTTTGTAACCAATCAGTTGATTATATGTATCATTAATTTTACCTTGAAATCACTTTCAAAAATAAAAATCAACCGAATAAAAAAACTCAATTGAACGCCGATCTACTTTTCTCAGAATGTTTATAAAGAAACAACACATTCATTGAGCTGTTATCGAGAATAAGAACCTATTGACATAAAAATCATCTTTTTTTATGGGTGGAATGTGTCAAGCTGACAACTCTCTTTCCTTCATCGTTTTCCAACGAGTTTCTCTCTTGTGTCTCAAACTAGGAACTGATAAATGAATAATATAAATTTTTAAACCAAAATAACTTCTCGTGTAAATTTAAAATTGGCCACGGGAACTTCCAATGGTTTTGCATTTTGGTCTTTATTTCTTTAAGTTTTGTTTTTTTTTTTTTTACAAATTTAAACCATAATTTATTAAATTAACCACAAATAGATGCTCGAAAAAAATTTAAAACATGAAAATGAAAAACAAATTGGGGCATTGTTTATATGAACAATATTAACACCCTAGATTTTAATATATTCCCAAATCTTTTAGTATATTTAACAAGCTAGATGACCAATTAAATGTTGAAGGATGAAATCAATTAATTTTATTTATTAAAAAAATATAATTGCTTTTAAAAAAACTAAATTTAACAAAGAGAAAAAAAAATAATTTAGAGGCAACCTGTGTTATTTTTCACAATGATTGAAAAATCTCCTAAAAAGCAAATAAAAAAACAACAAAATGCTGGAGGATGAAACTGAAAAAAATAAGTTTAAAGAAAGGGAAATAAAAAATCAAGCAAGTCTAAGTAAACCTAATCTCTCAAACCCATATTCTTTTAGATCCGAACTTAACCAAAATGCTAAACATTCAATCAGTTAAGTATTGAAGGATGACGTTGTTAATAAATCAATTTTTTTAAAAATTTAATATAAAAAAATGAAATAAAAAAAGGATCAGGTTGGATAGAAAATAAAATCAAGGATAAAATTATAAAAAAGCAGTCAATTTCAAAAACAATCTTAAATAAAAACAAATAGCAATCAAACAAACGGAAACCAAATCTAATAAAAAAAAATCAACAAGGGATGAAATTGAAAACAACTTCTAATTTTATAAATTATCTCAAATAAAAAAATATAATTACAAGAATAGAGACCAAACTTTAAAGGAAAATAAAATTGAATGATTGCTTTGAAATTTTAGAAGTCTAGCATGAAAATTGAGGAACGAGGACAAAAAAAAAAAAAGCCACACACGACAACTAGTCGTTGAAAGGATGTCAAGGCGTTGTGACTATTGTTCATGTGCCTCTAGTTTTTTTTTTTAATTTTTTATTTAACAATTGACACAAACATCCTTAATGAAAACTAATAATTACAAAATAATCAAATATAAAAGATAAAAACATTCTTAAATTGAAAGGGTAATATTATTTAATTTGAAGGATAATGAATAATTTAACTTTATTTAAATTAAGTCAAATATCAAAAAGCCATGGAATGCTATTATTTTTTTCTGTGAAGATTAAATTAGTAATTATACGGTTTAAAAGATAAAAAAAGATGATTAAGCCCTTAGTTCAAGGCTTAGAGAAGTTTACCTGTAAGAACAATGAAGTGATTTTAGACCTTATTGTCCCGTCGAATTCTTAAATAACTTTTTGACTATTTTGTAAAAAACTATATTCTATCCCCAAAACAAGTAAATGATAAAATAATAATTTCATTATTGAAAATCCATAATAAATCCTCTCTTAGTTGACAGTAAAAACTTAGCCTTCATAGTTTTTTTTTTTTTTTGTAATCTTAATTTAATTTAATGACAGTACTAGTAAAATAATGATCCCTGTGATATATATCGCAAGAGATCTACGGTCAAAAACTCTCTACACCTCATAAGAAAACTAAAAATTATATCAGTAGTCGACAATGAATATAATTTATGCAGATATACATAACTTTCCAAATTATTTTTATATATGTAGCCTAAAACTATATATTAAGTCGGCCATTACCCTCGTAGAAGTCTAGCATAATATCAACATCAATATTTATAAATGCAAAACTATTAATTAATTCAAATAAAAATAATTAACCAGTAAAACAATTATCAAATTCAAATCCAATTATCTAATAAACATCGGCAAATGTCAGATGCCAACATTGTAACAACATCTTTATTATCATAGGAAATTTTGATCCAATTCCACATCTACCACTTACAAACTAACAGACACCCGGCCTCTTAATAGCAATATATCATAATAATAATAATTAAAAAAAAAAAAACTAAGAAGAACTTAAACCAGCAGATGTTTTAGCTCGATCATCCGCATGATAATCACAATAATTCCTAATAGCAGTTAACTCATAAGGTGAAGTATCAAGAGCCAGCCACTGCTCAATAGTAAATTTCATCTGTGAACAAGTCGCATGGACTCCTGTTTTAGTCACCTCCACGTAGTTAACATACCACCCATGACCTGACCCTGTCCCATCGGAGGTCAAGTTCAGGGCACACACCGGTGAACTCAAGCACGGCGCTCTCCCACTGAAAATGTCCAAATCGCCCCTCTCGAAGTAGTCGTGACCAGGCTCCATCAACCCTCCCCATGCTTCAATATTGGAGATCCCCACGGAGTCACCATACTTGTCGTAGAACCTCACGCTTATGATCGAGTCCGTGCCACCTTTGATGATGGACCCTGTTCTTATGTAGAGTGTGTACACACAGTCTTCATCCTGCAAGAGATCAGAAAAAACATGAAGAAGAAACTGTTTAGAGATAAAATAATTGAAGGGATGTAGATGGTATTATGTGGTTTTAAGAGGGCAACTTACAGAAAGGGCGATGACGGAAAAGGAGAAGAGGAGGAGGAGACAGAGGAGGAAAGTGTTTAGGGACATTTTTTTTTACTTCTTTTTGGCAGGGTGTGGAAATGAGTAGGCTTGATTGGGTAGGTATATAGTGATGCGTGGCTGGTATTGTCTATTTATTATTTCTGTCTAATTTTGCGGTGTGTTGCTCTGTAGTTGTCTCGTCAGATGTGAATATTATTATTATTAAATTTTACTGAGCTTTTTCTCATAAAATATTATTTATTAAAATAATATTTTATTTTTTAAAACCATTTTTTTTCAATTAGATTTTTTTGTTAATTAATTTTTTTTAATATTTAATTGATTAATATTTTCTTTTTAAATAGGAAATGTTTATTTTATATTATGTTTATGACTTAAAAGATTAATCTAAGTAAACTTATGTTATTTTTTAGGTTTTATTTTTAATAGTGTTTTTTTTTTAAATTTTATTATTTAACATTTGTTGAGAAATAAATTGAAAACCCGAGTTTGAGTATGTGTGTGTATATATATGGAATTTCTTAATTTTTTTCATGTGAAATAATTATATATAGCTTATATTTATATGAAATATTTTTTAATTTTTTTTGTATGAATTATTAAAATTTTAATTTTTTTTTAAAATTAACTCGAATTAATCAGTTTAACTCAAATTAAAAAATATCTATCTCTAGACCTGTCCCCGTTTAATAAACATGATCCAGATGATTAATTAGTTACAAGAATGTTTACCATAATTCTCTTTTAATTCATATAATACAGTAATATATGTGATCATAAATAACAATTAATTTTTTTCACAAAATCAGAAGGGGTAGGGAAGAATATTTTAAGTATAAAAAACTATAATTGCACACATATTATCATCAACATCAAAATCTTCCAAATAATAGGCGTGGGAAACGTTTTACATCATCTAACAAGCCATCTGTCCCCTCCGCTCTGTCAAAGTCAAGTAGTCTGCTCATTTGAAATTACTAGATTAGCCTTGCCAAGTGTCTATCAGAACAACGATGAAAAGTAACTCCTGTTATTATTGTTTTGTGATTTGACAGAGAAGAGTGGCAAATTGGTAGGAAAATGGTGCTAAGTGAAAGAAACAAGACCTTAATTTAAGCTAATTGGTGGCAAATTGGTCACTATCACACCGCCTCTTGATCCTTAATTTAAGCTAATGGATGGAGAATTATATGATTTCATCAAGACCGTTTGTATTAAAATTAATAAAAAAAAATACATATATATTATGTCAAAACTTGAAATTTATATGTTAAGAAATTATTCAGTATTTTTTATATATATATATATATTCTTCCTGCACTAAAATTATAAATTATCAAAGGAAAACCCAAGAAGCTCCAACTTCTTGGCTTTTGACATTAGGGTGTGGCCGTGTATCTCCTCCACACGCCAACTGTTCGAGACGTTGCAGCTACAAGGACCCCAAACGAAACTTAAAACTCATTTGTAGATTAGGTCAATAAAAAGATTAATCTTTATATCATTTTGCTTGCTTAAATTATATTGTTATTCTATTAGTTTTATTTTTAAAATCATTTTTAATATGTAAAATAAAAACCAAAAGGTTTATAGCCGTCCCTTGTAACTTTTTTTTTTGAAGAACAAGAATAAAAAAAGAACTTTCGAAAGAGTCAAGGTGTTTCAGGGCCCTCATCGACGTGCGTGAGAGTAAGAGATGATTAGATGCCCAAACTAGGTCTTCTGATATCAAATTTAGATGGGCTAGATCGTAACTGAAATGAGATTAATCTGTAATCTTGCACAAATAAAAACTATTGGGTCAAAAACAAATCTGCTGGTCATGTAGATCTAGGTCTGGCCTGGCTTCTCTGCTCAGCTAAACCTCCACATTTTGTGCTGGGTGACAAAATTTGCCACGGGAAGAATGAATTTAATTCAAAAAATCATCTCTCCTTAGTAGTTTAAGTTCTTACATAAACTTATAAGATATGATTTATATTATTCTATAACATATCCCCTCAAGTAAAAGCTATTTGAGCTTGAAACTTGTACAGACTCATATTACTTTGTGCTTAATTTTAATCAAATAAACGAGGATGATAAGATTCACACTCGTAACAGTTTGGTCATCAATACTTTGACATATCGCTTTCTTTTTACCCCTAAAGTTCCTCTCTTCACCGTTGTGAATGTTATTGTAAAAAATCCACCTTCTACTCGAAACAAAACAAATCCTGGGAACCAAATCACATTCGAAATAAAGAACCCGAATGGAAGAATGGGTATTTCTTATGGTAGCAAAGGAGATGCTACATTAGCATACAAGAATCACAAGATTGGAACAGGCAAATTCCCAACTAGTTTGAAAAACTTTAAGTTAGGTTTAAAGGACACAAAGAAAGCATTACCTGAAGATGTTGAAATGAGCATTGATCAGGACATAAAGGGAAAAAAACATGTCTCTTTATCAATAAAAATTGATATTCCTATCAAAATGAACGTTCTTGGGGGTTTAAGTTATGGAGTAAGGAAATCAATGTTGTTTGTACTTTCAAGGTAAGCTCCTTGGGAGCAGGTAAGGCTGTTCTATCTCAAAAATGTCAGTCCAAATTCAAGTAGATGGTGCAATCATGAATGATGATGATTGTAATTGCGTATGTGACCATCAATAAAATGTAAATGGTCTGCGGTTTTTTCTTTCATTTGAATGTTATTATATGTGGATTATAATATCAATTGCTTTATGCCTCCCTTCCAAGTCTCAACGAAACTTTGACATCACTTGTTGATTTGGTTCAGGGCAAAAATAATTGCACTAATCTTTGTACCAATTTAGCTGTGATGTTACAGTTGATTTTAGATCCATAGTACATATCAGAGGTCACAAATATTTAGTTTTTATATATAGCTCGTATTTTATATAATTGGGGTTAAGATGTAATAAGGATAAAAAAAGAAAAAAACTAGCATGCATATTATGCTTATATGGAAAGTTATAAGGAATTAGGAACTCAATATCTCTCTATGTAGGACCTGAACTTAAACTATAAAATAGAGGGGAAAAGGCAAAAGAAGCTGAGAAGACTGGTAGAAAAAAAAAGGCAAATGAGTTGTTGTTGGTTGTAGAGAAAACTCCCATTCAACCCATATTTATACTGATTCTTGGAACAAAAAATGATGTAGAATTAATCACTGTCATTTTTCCTTAATTATATGCCATAAAAAAACAAAATTTTCTTAATTACCCGCCATAAAAAAGAATAAAAACATGATAGTTTTTTTGTCTTAAAAACCAAATGTTTTCCTTTAAAAATAAATTGTTTTGGGGGAAGAATATTCAACCTTTTTATTCATAGTTATCGCAACCTGGCATCGCAACAACCTAAAAAGAAGAACATGTTATCTAGTTTTTAAGGTCTAGTTATGTTAAAAGAAATGTGCTACTACCCCTAAAGCATTCTATGTAAGGTAAGTTGTATTGCTGGTCTTATTTTAATTTGTTAATGATTTGTTGTGTTATAATAGTGGTCTATTTATAAGGTGATAATGAGTTTTGTTGTTATCTATTTTTTCTGAGGTCCCACATAAACAAAAACATAAAAAAGGGATAGAGAAAATACAAAAAAAAAAAATTCAGAAAAAAGTTCGAAGAGAATAAAAAAAATATATCAGTAAGAAGAGTATACCAAAACGTCTAGAAAATCATCGAAGATTGGTTGAGGAAGATCAAATATACAAGATTGAAAAATTTGACAGAGTATTTTCGACTGATGAAGGCCCTATTGGCAAAGAAAATTTAATTTGAGGAGAGAAATTCAAAATTTGATGTTTAAGGACTCAATTAGAATTTTTCAAGGTTTAATTGAATTTATCAAGGGCTCAATTGCAAGAAACATTGATTTTTAAAGTCAATTTAGGCTTTAATTGAAAGAAATTAAAGTCTAGGAGTCAAATTCTATTTTTTAAGAGTTAATTTGGTCAAATTAGGGGCTTAATTGCATAATATTGAAGTTTGATGGACAAAAATGACTTGATTGAAGAGATCAAAAATCAAGGACCAAACTGGAAAAGATGTGTGAATGTAGGGGTTGAAATTGACCAATTCAGAGGCCAAATTAAAGAAATTGGAAGTTTTTTTTTTTTTTTATCAATTGAGGGTTAAAATGCACAAATTCACAATCAATGACCAAAATAAAAAAGACGGCCAACTTAGGGATTGACAATTAAGTTTAGCGGGGGTGAAATTGCAAGAAATTAAAAGTTTAGAGGCAATTGTGTTTGTGCCACAATTGGAAGAACAAGGACTTAATTGAAATTTACTAAATCCCAAATTAAAAACCCTAATCCCACTTAGACGACGCGTCGTTCAATACTTAAAGAAGAGAATATGAATGACATGTCGTTCGGTCGACTTGGCCTCTGTTTTTGGCAGTTTTGGCTGATTAAGGTGACAACTTCAAACGAATGAATGTGAAGCTACAGACCTCCAAATTGAGCAAGGTTGAATTCAAATGAAAGATATGCATCCTCTCTACCAACTGCAGGTGGTTTCAGGTGACGTTGACGTCAGAATTACTCTTACAAGGTCTCAAAATTAGGCAACCCAGTTAGCTCTGATAGTTTTGGATGATCGAGTTGACAATTTCAAACGAATAAATGTGAAGCTACAAACCTGCAAATTGAGCAACTTTAGATTCAAATAAAAGGTGTACACCCCGTTTATGTCTACCAACTTTAGGTGGTCTTAAGCGACAATAACATCAGAATTGCTCTAACGAAACTTTAAAATTGAGCAACTCAGTCAACTAGGACTAAAACACAATTATGTGAAAAAACCAATTTTCTTTTCGTGAGTTCACCCTCGAAGACAAATAAAATTGAAACCAACCTTGTTAAAAACCCAAATCTAAGAAAGAAAGTATACATTACATAGTCCTAGCAAGACGTGAAAAACTTGTATTGATTGATAAGAATACAATAACAGTGTCGTGGATATGGATTCAAAGAAATTTCACCATGTTTCTGCTATAACCTCAGGCCAATCAACATGCGATGTTGTCATAACATAGCAACTGTGAAACTAGAATCATACCTCGAAAATCAGGTTGTACTGATCTCCTGATGCCTTCCCTACTAAACCTTTCCTTTGCTACTACTCTCAAACTTGCTAAGTTTTTGTTTTTCAGCTTGAAAGTTTTCCCTAATTCTTTTTGCTCTGTCCTCTTCTGTTTCCTTCCCCCCCGCCCCTCCATTTATAGGTAAAACCAGGTTTGAATCTCCTTCCAAAAATACTGTCAATCTTGAAAAATTAACTCTTGAAGATTGGGGTGGACCTGGGCTTGAAATTGGGTAAGGCGCTGGCCACTAATATTTTGATGGACTGATGGATAATGGATGGGCTACCCATAATTTGCAAGCCCAATCTAAAATCTTAAATTTTGAAAGAACAAACATCTCCGCTCCAATCACTGTTTAAATTAAAGAAAACAATTTAAGAGTTGGTTAAAGCAATGAATAAACCTACAGAGAACATGAGGGCTGAAAATTAGTTTTTTTTTTAATTAGAAAGTGGTTTTTAAGGAAAGTAAATTCATAAAAAGTATATTATTTTCTGATATTTAATAGTGTTATGGAAAATGAGTTTAATAACGCATTCCAGTGTTTGGTTATGTTATGAAAAATAATCTGAAAAATAACTTATTAATTTTTTTTAAGTTTATTTAAAGAATAAGAATTAAAACTGACATATAAAAAATTTGAAAAAGGATGAAATTAAATATTTTTTTAAATTTTATAAATTATTTTAAATAAAAAAATAACAATCAAAATAATAGAGACAAAAAAATGAAGGATAAAAAAGTTAAAGGAAGGTAAAATTGAAAAAAAAATATAATTTCATAAATTATTTTAAATAAAATGAATAGTAATCAAAAGAACGAGAATCAAATTTGACAGATAAAAAAGTTGAAAGATGATAAAATTGAAATAAAAATTAATTTCATAAATTATTTCAAATAAAATAAATAACAATCAAAAGAATGAGGCCAAATCTAATAAATTTAAAAAATTACAATTAAAAACCAATTAGAGAAAAACAAATAACAATAATAAAATGAGGACCAATGTTGATAAAAAAATTAATTTAAATCAAATTCTAAGGGACATAATTGAACAAAAAAAAAGGATTCAAAATAAAATATATACTAATTAAAAGACTGATGATCAAATTTGAAATAATTAACAAATAATATGATATTTTTGAATTTTTTACAAATTTTAAAATGTATAATCTACCCAATATAAAAACATTCCTGAAAACAAATTATATATTTTTAATTAGAAAATGTTTTTATTAATCATTTTTTAATGTAAATAAACCAGAAAGTTTGGAAAATTCTGTAGTTTTTTTATCAAAAAAAGCCAAATACGATCACATGAAAACATCTTTTAAATAGTAGAATTAATATACGCTGATTCGGATATTCATGTTAATTTTTTTTTAAAAAACTCTTAAATAGTAGAATCATGTAGTTGTACGCTGACCTTAAACACATGAAATAATAAGAATCTGAGGCTTCTGCAACTTCAACGACTTGAAGTGGAGGTAATTTTATTTATCTTTTATAAACCTTCAAAATTAATAGTCAGATTTGAGACGAAGGATAAAAAGATTAGATTGACACAAAGATACACCACACCACTACGGTTCATTTTAGGGCAAGGAAGGGCCCATTTGGAAGCCCATGGGTTCAGACTGTAGTTTTGACACATCCGCATTCCAACAGCCCAGATCTATACACGAAACAAAAAAGAAAGAAAAAAAAATCAAGGCCTCCATAAACAACGGCCGTTTATCGATTTAGTTCCCAAAGGAAAACAATTTTCTGATTGGGTTTTCCATCTTCCCGGCATGAACCGACGTTAAAATTGTAAAGGGAAAAACAAAGAGCATGATGTGCATGTATTGTAGAGATAACGATATTTAAAATTTATACATTCTGAGATTTATGAATAAGATTATATGGGATTTAATAATTTTAAATGAACAATGAATTGATAAATAAATGGTCCATGCATAGCATAGAGTGCACCTATCATTGTTCCTATTTTCTTTCATGAGAGTCAATTTCTCACAAATTGATCTTCCTACATATGTAGCAATAACATTTCTGAATCGAGATTATTGAAAATAATATGGGTAAAAAGGATAAAAAAATTCTTGTTTTTTATTAGTAAAAAAGAAGGAATGAAAGTCGTCACCTAATATTTTGGTTATTAGAAACCTTAACTGGTCTCAAAGTTTGGGTAATGAGACTAATTGCATAAAGGGTAGATTTAACATCCTTAATATGCCTTACCTGAGGTAAGTTGTATTATTTATTTGTTTGATCTAAACTAAGATAATGTTGTTAATACGCCTTACCTGAGGTAAGTTGTATTATTTATTTGTTTGATCTAAACTAAGATAATGTTGTGTTTTCTAAGTGTTGATCTATCTATAGTTTAAGAAAAGTCCTTCGTAATAAGAAACTTCTTATCTTATCAGGTTAAAACCTAACCATTCTAATACAAAAAAACATAAAAAATAAAATGAATTGTCTTTTTTTATTTAATATCAGGAATACGTTTTATGTATAAGTTCATAATCTCATATATTAAAAGAAACAAAATAATTTTTTTTGGTATTTTTGAAACGTGGGCCAAGTTCTAACGAATAATCATAAACTAGTTTTGATACCCTTTGAATGATTCTTGTATTTTTTTTAAAAGCATGATAAAAATGTAATTTTTTTTATATATAAAAAATAAAATATGCATGAAAATTTTAGAATTTGGCCATTTGTAAGGAAAAAAAGAAGAAATATATATATATATATATATATATATATATATATATATATATATATATATTATATTTTATTATTTTTTAGACTTTGTTTGGCAAAAAACCCATTTCTGCTAATAATAAAATTACCAAAATAGGCTTAAGGGGTGTTTGCTAAACACACTATTAAACAAAAACATGGCAAACCAAACAAGATCTTAAACTTTTGACCCATTTTTAACCTGATCGAGTTGACCTGACTCTTTTGGTTCGACCATAAACCGAACAAAAAATCATGGTTTGAGTAAAAAAACAACCCAAAAAACAAAACCAAAGTAAAAAAAATAAATTAAATACCAAAGAAACACAAAAACAAAAAAAAATTATTGAACAAAATATATCAAATACAAAATAAAAATAAAAATGAAGAACACGAAAAATATCGAAACCCAACCCAGCAACGTAAAACCTAAATAAGACTAGATACAGTCAAACCAAAGGTATATACATTTGAAAATCATGCAAGGATTAATAATCTAGCACCCATTCACTTCGATTATCTTTTAAACATCATAATTTTGTAAAAATAGGTTTCGCTTTAACCAAAATTCTAGGATTAAAATCCATCAAAAACTTGTTATTGATGCAAATAAGCTCTAGATTATTTACTAATCAAGCATAAAAAAGGATTATGTGGAAAGAAATGGACCAAAACTAGTTTGAATCAAGAGTTTAAGGTAATGTTCTTTCCAAGAACATGCCCAGACCCAACCCTGCAATATGAAACCCAAATCAGACTAGATACGGTCAAATAACGAACACATATATGTTGAAAATTATGCAAGGATCAATAATTTAACATCTATTCACTTCAATTATCAAAGAATAAACACGATTTTGTCAAAATGAATTTCAGATTATAATCCATCAAAAACTTGTTATTGATGCAAATAAGTCCTAGCTTATTTACTAATCAAGCATAAAGAAGTGTTATGTGCAAATAAATAGACCAAAACTAGTTCGAATCAAGGGTCTAATATAATGTTCTTTCCAACAACACGAAGAATATGCCAAGAAACCCAACAAAAACCCAGCTACTGCCCAACATTTCGAAGCCCAGAAATGAGTATTTTTAGCTTCTAAAACATGCTTTCTTTATCACAACATGTTACACTACCATATATAAACATGTTTGAATCTAAAAAACTAACAAATAACATCAAAACATAAAAATCATGCATGAGGTAACAAATCCAAAAACTACAAACTTAAATAGACTAAATGTTCATGTAATATGGATTCAAAATTAGTTTTTCTAAACTCATTTTGGTCATGAACAAACCTAACACAACCAGGAAAAACATCCTTTCTTAAACATGCACTGCTTAAGTTAAACAAAAACTAAACACTATATATCAGTTAAACAATAACATTATTATATCAAAAACATTAGAAAACTTAATAAAAACTTTAGTAAAAAACAAATGCATTAAAAAGGTGAATAAAACATCATTTATTGAGCATTTCAAACTTCTTTTCCATGCTTGTAAACATAAATAAAAAAAACAATAAAAAAAACACTTCAAGCAGGCCACAAGGACCTAATTTTGAATAAAAAAAATACTTAGAACACCTATTCTTTATTTTGCTTTTCTTTAGAAAGTTTTGCCTCTCTCCAACTTACTATCATTTCAAAGCTTGAGAAATCTTTTATGTTAAGTTTCTGGATCTTTACACTTAGATTTCTTATGAATATTTTCCTTCGTCTTCACTTTTTTCTCTCTCATCTTTCTCTTTTTTCAACTCTTTTTTTAAAGCGATATTTATAGGGTTTTGGGAGGTCCTGAATCCATTTTTGACCTCTTGATCTTGATATAAATGTTGTAAACCCTTGATAAGAACCTATCAAGGAGCCTTTATGTATAAATACATAAAAAGAAGGTCGGTTCTTGCACAATTGTGCTTTAGTCATGACTGACTGAGATGCTCTTTTTTAAAGTCTTGTCGGAGTAATTCTGATGTGATTGTCACCTAAGACTCAACAATGAAGAAACTTTAAACCAAGGATTTTTTTTCCTTGTTTCCTGCTACGTGATAAGTATAGATATCCTAAGACAAGTTAAGAATTCTATATACAAGGTTAGCTAGTTTTCCTCTAAGCATGGATGTTATTTGATTCCATGTGCCCAGCTACATGTAATAAGATCTTAAATTCAGTATTGAGTCATATTCCTTCAAAAGATTATAGTTAACAGCAAAAAGAAATCGCCGAAGTAGACAATTATTGTGCCCTGTACAGGATATTTCACTTTTTTTAGTAAAGCAAGTAGCTTAAAGGAAGTGGTACTTCGAAGAAAGTGCTTGATTAAAGCAAGGAAACTTTAAAAGAGCATTAGCTATGTAGACAATGCAAGCTTTTGAGCAGGCTTGTTCCTCTTTTTCTCTTCACAAAACGCTTTACAACTTGGTAATTATGAAATATTGGAAAGAAGGGTTTCCCCAACCTTTTTCTTGCCCGCACTTGCTCATGGTTGGTTGGAAAATATGCTCCTTCTTTATTGGGATCAATGTCTAATTATATTTTGTCATTTATACACGTTGCTCTCTCTCTCTCTCTCTCTCTCTCTCTCTCTCTCTCAATGACCATTACTAGTCTCTCAAGATAAAAGTCAAGCTAAACAAATAAATTAAGACTCCTTTTGACAAAAACTTGTGCAAAATAATAATAATTATTTTAATTCCTCTCATTTCTAGGTACAATATAATCCCCCTCTCTCTCAATGAGCAATAAGCACAGTACTCTCCATATTTTCGACCTTCTCTTAAAATTAATTGGAACAATATGCATGAACACACCTCAAGAATAATGAACACAACCTGCATTAATTTATTCTCTTCTCCATATTCAATGTTCTTGAGGCATCCTTAAAACTCATAAATTTGGTGATGAACCATGCACACACAGGCACTTTTCATTTGTTCCCCGAAACAAGGGCATCTTAGACACATGTGAATCCATGTGACCATTGGCTTTTGGCACATCCGACCAATAACTGCTTCGAACAAGTTCTTGCAAAAATATTTTTGATAACTGCTGTTTCTTTTTTATATATAAAAAACATAAACATGTGGTCATGCCGTTCTAGGACAAACTACACAAGTGTTCCCTTGCTGTGGCTCGATCCTCAAGGCGGGGACCTGTTCAGCTATTCTATACAATGTCACACGTGTTAAAGATCTGTTTCTTGTATCGCAAGTACGGGACCATTCCGTAGACAGCTTAACCTGTGGCAGTGGCACCACCACAGTACTAAAGGGGCGTTGCTTCTTGATAAATCTAGCTACATGCATGCCAAATGAATATAGAAAGCACATTATTGGGAAAGATCTTGTTTATTATAACTGTTGCATAATTTTGGTGTCATTTTTTTCCTTCTCCATGTTCGATTCTACTTTATCTAACCGACTCCTTTACATGTCCAGTCCTTTAAACCAAATGAATTGGTTAAGTGATTGGATCACAAATTTTTTAATTGGTTGCTATGGAATTTTTTATTTATTAATTCATATCATTTTTTTGTTTTCCAGATTTACTCAATTTTTTAATTAATTATTTGTGGATACTTTGAAAATCACATATATTAATATTCTAAACTACTTCATCAGCAATAATAGGTTGAATAAAAATAAAATTCGTAATATAATTTAAAATTCAGTTAAACTTAAATTAATGCAGGACAATTGGTTATTATATAAAAAATATTATCAATGAATTTTTTTTCGATATACATAACATCAAGATTATGATGAATTAAATTTGTAAGTCAATATGAAAGCTCTTATAAATGCTCTCATTCACTCAATTGTGTTTAACACTAAAGCCATGGACTTTGTCATTATGTGAAGAACTTCTAATATGTCTCTCAGTTAACTTGAACACTTCGTATAACATTTCCAAACCAAATCAACAAGGTAAAGGAGAGAGCTTTTCAATTAATCATTTCAAAACTTATTTGATTGATACTATATAGATGATTCATGGGCAAGAATCATCGATGACAATAAAAGAGAGAGTAGATTTTCCTCTATGTATTAATATAAAGACCTTGTTATGCTCTGTACAATAAGGATAAAACAACTTGCCATGAGTACTCTAACATGAGAACATGCTATAAGTTGAAAAATCACTAATAATCCACATTAAAAATGCCTTTAATTGAAAATTATCCTTCCTATATATATAATAGGTTTTAACACCAACATATCACAACTTATTCAACTCATCAATCAAAGATTTAAGAAAAATATTAAGATTTTTCCCGAGATTTTTGGGCTCAAGAATCACCATTGCCAAAAACATGAATGGTTAGGTAATGCACCTATAAGAAGGCAAATTATAAATAGTTATAATTATTGGCCATCAAAAGTATGCATTTGAAGATATGCCAAATGTATTAAATCGATTGTTAAATAACCTTAATTGAATATTTTATAGATCAAATAAAATCCGGGTGGACATTATTAAATTCCTTCCATGCCTCCTTATCAGATGGGTGTATCATAAACCTATCATTTGACTTATGAAAATGATGCCATGTTATATTTTTGGCATGATGTGGAGACATGAATATTATAATAACCTCATATTGAAAAATCTAATTCAACAAATTATCATGAATAAATTATGAAAAAAAAACCAGGGTTATATATATATTCGATAGAGTTTTCTATATATTTATAACATCTCAAGTTATCGACTTAATATATTACACTTCATTTTTTTTCAATTACCTGATTCAATCATTCTGGATCACAATCATAACAACCATCACACAAACAATGACTTTTTAAGCACATTGATATTTCTTTTTAACAATATGTGTTTATCTATATCATTTCCAAATTTTTAAAAATTTGAACATTAACATTCATGCGTTAAGGTAGTTTCTAGATAATTTTATTAGTAATACTAAATTCAACACCATCTAAGAAATTTATGGAACAATGGTAAAAGAATACATAGTAAGGATTAATTGAAATACTTTTAACCAAAAAATATAGAGTAAATACAAGATAATTACATTAACTTTTAATAGAGGACATTAGTTAATAATTACATTTAAAGTTCATTTTAGACAAAGTTCTACCTAATTTATACCAAAATGAGTACAACTCTAACTACAATGTTACTCTTGTCTTAGGTGAGATAAACTTGTAAATAAACATTTTCAATGAGGTTCACATATCAAATTTATCCTTTTCAATCATAACAATAAAAGGTACAAATCATTATTTCTTATTAAACCAAATCAATAATATTATTTCTTTTCATTAACTCTTTGTATATAAATTTAATTTTTCTACATTAGACACTTTGATGTCCTTCTTCACCGATAAATGCCAATATCAATTCCAAATTAATATCATTAGTCATTATCACAAGGACAACTAATCAAGGATATGCTGATATTATTTATCTCGGTATCATTAGCTCCCATGTCTTGGATAGCTAATCAATTTTTCAAGTAATGTCGACACTAGTGTAACCCTACTGACATCATTAGCCTTTATAATCTGAAACACCTAGTCAAGTCTATGATAATATCGATACCAAGACAATCCTGTTGATATCATTAGCCCCTATAATCTAGAAGGCTAATCAAGTCCATTCAATGTTATTTCTTTCCATCTTTTAGGTTAAATTTCAACATCAATAAAACCTTATTGACATCATTAGCTATCAAAATCTTGGATCGACTAATCAAGTTCTTGTCCATAATACTTCCTTAAAAAATGTTGGTATTAGTCTAGCGGATATCATTAACCTCTGCTTAATGAACAATAATTCAATTCATACTTTATTTTTTCTCTTCCCTTAACTTCGTGATACTATATATATATTTTATGGAATTTAAGGAATTTAATACCACAACGTAATATTGCTAAATTCTTCTCTTTTTTTTAGCATTTGAATGGAATACCAACTAGCCTGACATGCTGATTCTAATCCTTTTACGCCTTGAGGTCTGGTCGTCGTAATATCCCCTGTCAAAAACATGATTATTGCATTACCACAATTTTTTACAAATAACCTCTCTAGATCACCCAAACACTCCTTTTAATCCTTTAACCTAAGTATTTTCTTGTGATTTTTGGAGAATTTTTTAAGAAAATAGGAAAATTTCCCTTCCCCTTTCTAAATTAATATGGTCGGCTACACTTGGATTCCTCAAGAAGTCAAGTGAGCTATTTATATTAATTTCAAGGTCCTTACAATTACTACAATGCCACTATAATTTAATTCAGGTGTTTTTCGTTTAATTATACATCATATCTCGGTCTAATTTAATGATTAACTATATTTAAAAAAAATTTCCTTTAAAACTTCAATTTTAATTATTTTCCAGTACCCTAATTATTTATTTATTACTTATTAATATTTATCATTTTTTATAATAAGGGGTTTACAAATAGCCTTTAAAGTCTTGGTACCAAATTTTTATCATCAGGCATGCAATTGTTTGTAAAATCAGTAAATTTATTAAAGG
The DNA here is from genome assembly GCF_000002775.5 of Populus trichocarpa. NCBI lineage: Eukaryota > Viridiplantae > Streptophyta > Magnoliopsida > Malpighiales > Salicaceae > Populus > Populus trichocarpa. Next base: position 11,664,136 of record NC_037291.2, on the reverse strand, counting down.
TAGTCCGAGTCAAATTTAAAAATAATTTCATATTAAGAAATTGCATACAAGTATATAATTTGGATTGTTTGGTATACCCATTTCATAAAGACTCCTCTATAACTTTCAAAAGTTTTTAAAAACTAGCTGCCTCTAGATTAAGAAGTTTTTCTATTACCACAAGATAAGAAACCCTATCATTAAAGACTACTCTAATGTATCACCAACCCCCATTGCATTTAGAACCATATTCCTATATGAATTTTCTAGAAAAATAGCATTCACAACCCAACTAATCCTAACTAATGATGGCCCAACCAACATAAATATTAATAAATTAAATTAAATTAATAGACACTTAAAATATAACTCTAATTTATTAATGTACCATATTAACATAAGTATTTTTTTCATTTATTATTATATTAAATTAGTAAATAATTCCAATTTATTGATGTACTATTTTTACCTAAATATCTTTTTCATCAACAATTTAATTAAATCAAATTAAATAAATAAACATTGGAACTAAAATTAACTTCCTAATGTATTATATTAACACACTAAATATTATTTCCATCAATAATTGAACCAAATTACTACACAATTATAATTAATTCAGTTTATGAACATATAATAATAATCTTAATATTTTTTTATAAACAATTAAACAAAATTTATGCACATTATAATAAACTCAATTTATTATTGCACTTTATTAACCTAAATATTTATTTTCACCAAATTAATGTACATTTAAATGAAGCTAAATTCTTAAAACCCTAATTAATTGCAAAACAATTTGCACTTGGTCATTTAAATTTCAAAAAATTGAATTCTTTTATGTATACATATCAAATATAATTATTTAATTAAAAAATACAAAAACATTAATAATAAAATATTCAACCCATTAATAAATATGTAAATAAATAAAATTAATAGACATTCATAGCAAATAATACTTCATCAATGAATGATATTCAACCTATATCATTAATTAATTAATAATTAACAAGCATAATAGATTTAATACCCACAGCTAAAAAATAATGATACAATTATAAACCCATTCTCTCTATAAATTATCCTACATTAAACATAATAAATTCAAACCAAAACAAGGAAAAAAAGGTAGGAAAAATAAAGAAAATATTTACATACCTTGATATTTTGTATGAAATCAAACTTCGGTCTTCTTCTCCTCCATCCTCTACCTACTCCATCGCTTTGCCACCTATGGTGGCTGGAATTAGCCAAAAAAAAAATCATCACATATTTTTTTTTACCATTTATAAATTTACTTTAATAATACAACAAAATAAACACAAGAGAAAAGAGTGACTAGAAAGTTGTTAATGTGTTCATATTTACTTAAGAAAATGAAGGGTCTATCATGTGGGTTTTGAAGAAAAAAGCAAGGGGATGACAAAAAACAAAGATCGACCACAACTATAAAATTGGTAAATACAAATAAAAACACCAATAAAATTTTTTCGTTGGTATATTGCGATGACATTTACCAACATAATTTTTCATCTATGTATCCATCGGTAAACACCAATAGAAAAATTCTCTTGGTATATACCAAGGGAATTACAGTGGGAAAATAAGAAATGAAAAAAAAAAGTCAAATAGTATGATGACATGTAACTTTTACAAACGATATTACCGACATAAAAATTTTCTCAGTATATATTGAGGGAATTATGGAGGGTATTATAGTGGGATTCAAAAAACGTAAATCGTACGATGACATGATATTTTTACCGACATATTACTAATGGAATAATTACATTGGTAATGTCATCGAAAATATTTAATTTATAACCTAATAATCAACCCTCCTCTCCCCTTCCCCATTTATCCTTCTTCCTTATGCATTTTTTTCTACAACAAGCAACCAACCCCTTCTCCCCAATCTCAACACAATTCCACTTCTCACAGCAAATTTAGCCACTACAACACTTAATTTTTTAGTATCTGTGTTCGGATTCAAATTTTATTGAGGATTCTCTGCTTTAACTAAGCAAATCTACCATTTTTTTTTTATTTGAACTCAATTTTAAAATGTTAATTGTTTTTGCATATTTATGTAGTATATGTATTTTATTTGGGTGTTTACTTATTTTATAGTTTTTTCTCATACAAATTTATTGTATGGATTTATGATTTATACATTTTAGAGTTTGTTTTATATTTTGTAAAATTGTATTTTTTTTTGTAAATTGATGAAAATTATGTTGAATTTTTTACTTAGGTTTTTTGTTATAAAATAAATAATGGCTTATTTAACGGGTCCGTTTTATATTTTGTCAATTTTATTACCGAGTTGAAATTTTTGATATATGTGTAAAAATTTAAATTTATGTAGATAATTGATAATAAATTAAGAGTACTATTAAAATATATTGAATAAGTTTGAGCTAAATCAATATTTATTCAAATTTATTCAATTAATATAGTTAATTAATACATGTTGTCATCCTTATTTTATATAGGTTTGATATAAGTAATGGATAATTATTCATGGATATATAGAGATTTACCCCAAGAGTTATGGAGAATTGATTATTGTAGTGAAGTTTAGAGTTTTATTAATTACGCATTATCTAATTCGAGAAATATTAGTGGAGAAGGTATTACATGTCCATGTAAAAAGTGTAAAAATAAAAAGTTTTTCGATATAGATGTTATAACGATGCATCTTCTATAAAAAGAGTTTATGAAAAAATAAATGTGTTGGTATGCACACAGAGAACCATATGTTCTTTATGACACCATGGTAGAAAGGATGATTGAGTTAACTTCTAATTCTAGTGTTATGCATGGAGTTGTAGATGACAATAGTAATCCTTATAAGAATATGGTTATGGATGCGATGAGAATAAGTCAGGGTAATGCCGGTCAATATCCAATCGTGGATGAAGAACCTAATTTAGACGCGACCAAGTTTTTTGATGTTTTAAAAGATTTTGACGAACCATTATTGGATGGTTGCATAAATCATAGTAAATTATTAACTGTTACACAAGTGTTCACCATCAAGTTAGATTTTGGGTTGAGTAAGACCAGTTATGATAGAATTATCGTATAGGTGAGAAATATTTTACCTAAAGGGAACATACTGAAAGAGAACTTCTATACTGCTAAATCCATGATGAAACCCCTCGATCTAAGATACCAGAAAATTAACATGTGTCAAAACTTAGAATAACTTAATACAAATAAACAATGTCAATATCAAGAAAAAAAAAACATTACTTACATGATGTGATCGACCTTTCATTCTGCAATAATCTTGCCAGAACAATCATATCTAGAAGATGAGATTCTAGCTCTACGACCTGTATTAGACAAGCCTAGGTTGGTAGGTGTCTCTTTATGATCGACATTTAAATGAACAGTAGGCTCTCCAAAACTACTTTTTGATGAAGCAGTAGCGCTCTTGTTTGACTTCAAACTTTTTCTCGACATCTCCAAAACAAAAGCCAAAACCCTAACCTCATTAGATAATGACATAAAGCATAAAATATAATGTTTCAAAAATCCCATCCATAACACGTATGAAAATGGATGCTTAAGTTTAAAAAAACATTTAAAAGAAACCTAATTGGTTTATACATAAACTTGCAACACTGGATTCGAGTCTAAAGTAATAAACACAAGCTATAATTATAAAATTGCATTTTATTAAAAAAGACACGTTGTTCTCTACTAGAACAAAATTGATACCTAAAATATCATAACCCACAAACTAGTATGCAAAAGATATCATTTGTAAAGAACTTGTTTTGCCAATTTCATGTTGATTAAGTATTTAAGCCAAAACCTTAATCTCATTAGATAAAAAAAAGAGACCTATTATGTAAAAACACAATCTCAATAATGAATTGAAGACGTTGCAAAAACTAATGATTTTCTCACTTCATCTAACTTACATTCATCATGTACACCATAATATATAACATCTATCATTACCACCACCACCACTACTATCATGATTAATTATTGATGAACACAAATTTTTCACTATAATAAACTAACATCAACCATACCTATACTACCACATATAATATAAAACGATCTACAACACTTCCAACACCAACACCATTATAAAAATTAATTATTGAATATAGTTTTCATCTAACAATGCCTACTAGTCAAAATTCAAGTAGTATAAACAAATTAACATAATTATTATAAAAATTCAAAAATCCGAGTGAAAAAAACATATAAAAAAAGAATGCAAATTCATCCAAATTATATTAAATATACTACAAATCATGTAAAAAAAATTATTACATTAATAAATTTAAAAGAACTAGAGAAAAAAATCAAACTAACCTATATTTACACACACAGACACACACAAAGAGAGATAGATTGGAAAAAACACAAAAACCTACAACATTATCAATACAAATATCAATTATTCAACATAATTTTTAAAAAACAACACCTAATAGTTAAAACCCAAGTGGGAAAATACAAACTAACCTGACCATTTTAAAAATTTAGAAACTCAAGTAAAACAAGATGAAGAAAAAAGGACCTATAATTACAACTAAAAATCATAGTTTCTCAGTGCAACTAAAACCCATAAAAGCTCAAAATCATCAAACCCAAAAGACCATAAACCCTAATGAGAATTAAAAAAAAAAGGACCCACAATAAAAGAAGTAAATAAAGGATGAAGAAACCTTATAAATTCTACCTAAAAGGAGAAGAGGTTTTGAGCAAAAGCAAGTGAGTAAAGGAAATTTTGAATGAAAATAGGGGCAAATTAGGGATTTGAAATAGATGAAAAAGAAATAGGGAAGGAGAGGAATTGCAGTGTGTTATTTTTATTTAAATTGCCGATGAAATTTTTACTGGCATTGCCATTGATAATTTGACACGTCATCCAATGCTGGTGGAAATGTCGATGGATTTTTTTAAAATTTGTATTCTATTAGCGATTTCATCACTAATAATAACCTTACTTTCTGATAGACTGTTGTATCAGCTATTATGTAAAAAATACCAAACTTTTCTATAACTTTCCAATAATATTTGCATGTCTGTTGACAATTTCATTTGAAATTCCTAATCATTCTGTAACTTTCCGATGAAATTGTATTTTTGTCGTCAATTCCATCGGGAATGCTATATTCATCGACTGACCCATCAATGTTTCACTATATTTCATTTGGTTTATTTGTTAGAATCTCTTATCCAACCTAAATATACAACAATACAAAGCATATTCAAACCAATAATTGCTCACATTAAAACCACTACTACAACAATAAACACTTGAAAAATATAAAAAATATAATGCATTAATATAAAGCACCAATAAATATCTTAATCACACAATGTCAATTTTATTACACTATGATATTTCACATCTAAATTAATTCAACACCTTTTTAATCAAAATCACCATCTTTATTTTTATCATTGTTATGTCCATCATCATTTTCGTTGTTGAATTCTAGGTCAATCTCATTATTTTCATTTACTTTACTGTGTTCATTGTTATTTAATATTACATTTAATTAATCAATATCAACATTAATATAAGTATTTTAAGTGACATAAAAATTTCAATTTTCTAACTTGGTTGATGTAGCAACTTGATATAGATCAACTAGTTTATCATTTGAAATACACCATCTCTCTTAGTTACTTCATTGTTATCATCTTCAACAACTTGAACATGAATTTTAGGTTAGGTTTTCACAATGAATAACCAATCAACTCAATTATGATCCCTTCTAAAAAAAGAAATGTATATATAATACACTTGTTTGCATTATTTGAAAAAAAAAAACATCATTGATGTTGCAAAGTCTACCTTTATTTATTTATTTTGACCATACCATGGTGATGATCTACTTTAATTCCTCTTTCAATATTATACTGATAACATATGAATAAAAATAATGTATCTTACTAACTATAATATCACAATTCAATAACCTCTTATAACTTGCCATAATAATCAATTTTAAACTCAATAGAAATTGAACCCATTACATAAACCTCAATATTATGTCTTTCTACCCTTACCTTACTCTCTAGTATGAAAGACATATCTATTGAATAAATACTTATTATGACATTGTACTTTTGTTTTAGAACCCAAAGATGAGAATTTCAATCTACGAGCATTGCCTCACATGTAGAAAACCTGGTTAAAATTAAAACCATTAATGATAAAATAAAAAAAATATAAATAAGTCTATTATTAAGAGTTTCGAGTTATTATATACTTACATGTATTTTAAATCACGTGATAAATTATTCCTCTTATAATTAAAAAAATATGAGCTTCAGTAACATTTGGATTTTTGGATAACAATAATTGATGATGTTGCCTATAAGAAAGTTACTAAATTGAGTCTATATGAGAATATAAGAGAAAATAGTTTGAAACTATATAATGATAAAAATTAACTTACCGAGCAAAAGGTTTCAATTTATCACAGTTGAATAACATATAAATATATGCTTGTATGAATTCAATTTCATTTAAATATCTTCTCTTTATTGTATTATTTGATAATGGTTGTTCAAGATGGCAAAATAAATTCCCACTTGAAGGTAGTTCGCCACCATCATCATGTATTGAAAGGCAATTGATTTTTGTTGCAAAGGTGAGGCTCAAAATAATATGAGATAAAAATTAAATCTCTTAAACAATATAAACCTCACATATTAAAGTCTCAACATGCGCTTTAGTTTTTTTATATTTCTCTTAAGGTTGAATAAATATCTGCATACAAGTAATTAAAGATGAATAACTGAATGTTTACAAAAAGACAATGAACAATTACTTAGGATGCTTGTAATCCTTAACATGTTGAAAAGATACATTCATCTATATTGCACATGCCCTCCAACGTTTTCCTCACATATTAAATGAATAGGTAGATGATTTATTGAGTCAAAGAAAAATAAAGGAAAGATAATTTTAAGTTTGTAAATTATCTTAATGATGTTCAATCAAGTTGCTGTATATATTGGGAATGTAACTTGTTGAATAAATATCTTTAAACAATGACTAATTTTTATGAGTGCATACCGTATCCTTTTTGGTAATAAATTCCTATAAGCAATTGGAATGAGTGTTTGCATAAATGACAATCATAATTATTCATTCCAAACAATCATTTGTTTTTACTTTCACATCCATGATCATATTAAAAATATTATCATACACATTCTTGTTGATATGCATGACATCTAGATTATGATGGATGCCATTAGTCTTCTAATAAAGAAGCTTCCAAAAAGTACTCCACTTTACCCAATTATGGGTCACATCAAAAGCAAAAAACTTGTGCTTACCATAATAAAAACCAAATACAATACCTTTATACTATGAAACTACATCATATAATTCTTCATCTGATATTATTGACGATGCAACATCCCTTTTAACTTTACATTTCAAGATGTCTTTGTTTTTTTTTTTTATATCAATGATGACTTGACAAGAACCTTTGGTGGCAATTAAAAAAAGAAGCTTTACCATCATTTATTAAGATAAAGACCTCATTATTTTCTATACGTTATGGATAAGCTAATTTCTCATTTGTGCTCCAACCCAATACCATCTCATACATAGGATGATTATTTATAGTCCTTATCAAAGTTGTCTTCATTTAAAAATTTGTTTTCTTGAGATATCATATGTTAGAGCACCAACTGACCATAACTTATTCAACTCATCAATCAAAAGTCAAAGATAAACATCTATATTCCAATATGGACTATAAGAACCTCGTATGATTATAAATTAAAAAAATAAATTTTAAATACATACTTTTCTCTGGGGGTAAGTTGTATTATTAGTATAATTGGCCAACAAGAATACGGTGTAACAAAGAACCTAAATGGATTAAATCTATTTGTATATAAGATAAGATATACGTTCTATGATTCCATTAAAAATGAAGGTTACACCCTATTAAACTACTTTCAAACTTCACCATCAGAAGGATGCACTATGATTCCATCCACCTTATCACGTGAATGATGTCATATTACGTGCTCAATAATTTTTTGAGACATAAATAACTTTTGCAGCCTAAAAGTGATTGAGAAGTATCTTGATTTTTTATATGTGACAACTGTCCTACCTTTACCAGTATTTAATTTATACTAAGCATGCTAATATGTTTTACACTTGATAAAATTTACATATTCCTAGTAGTACAACATGTGAAAGTTTGGATACATCAATTTTTTTGGTATCCTAGGCCAAGAGGTTTTGTGATGGATTTTGCAGCATAAAAATTTTCTTTCAACCTATTCCTTTTAGGTAACATGCTTTTAGCCCATTCAATGATGCTATTATAACCGAACTCATTAAATCCATAATCTGATTTGATGGTAAACACTCATGCAATGGTCGATAATTTTCTATGAGTTGTGAACCCATCCCATAATGGTTCATCAGAATCTTTAAAAGTTAAAAAAACCTAGCTATATTTACAATGAATCTTTATCTAAAAGGATGTTACATGAACCTTCACCTAAATAACCCTGATTCTTTCCCGTTATATTAATCATAATAATCTTATAAGGATTACTATTATCATCCATAAATCCATATATATTGCTAGAACTAGAAATTAAGCCAACTATCATTTCTAATATGGTTTTGTAAGGAACATAAGATTCTCCGTGTGCAAACCAATAAATATTTCTCGATGAACCCTTTTTAAGTAGATGCATCATCACAACATCTTTATGGTGAAACTTTTTATTTTTAAATTCACACATAGACATCTAATTTCACATGCTCTAATATTCTTTAGATTATAAAGTATGAAATTAATAAAATCCCCAACCCCTTAAAGATAATCTTACCTATACAACCCTTGGGGTGAATCTTAATACATCTAAGAATGATACTCCATTACTTATAAATCTATATAGAATATTGATGATAACATTTATTAATAATGTAATCATTCAATTCAAAAATAAACTTTTTATTAAAAATAAATTCACAATCCAATAACTAATTATCATCTATAAACAATTACAATGTATCGTTAAAATTAATGGGAACTAAACAATCAAATTAACAACAAATAATTGGTACCAAACTAATTATTCATTATTTATTCAATTCAAACTTATTCAGTCTAAATTAATATCCTTTAATTATTATAAATTCAATAAAAAAATCAAATTTCTATAATTTTCCCCAAATCTCCAACTTAACAATAAAATTGACAAAATATGATTGTCACCCATTAGATAACTCATCACTTCTTCAATTATAACACATCTAAATTACAAAATCAAACTCAATTTCATCACATAACAAATAAATTCACTTTCTCTCAAATCCCAAACAAACCCTAACATACAAATTATACATTTATACAATAAAATTCTATAGAAAAAACCTGTAAAAAAACTTAAATATAAACCTAAACTACAAATAGTTAAATTTGTTTCAAGAAATTAACCTAAACCATTAATGGGATGCAAAAAGAATGGTTAAATTTGCTTAATTAGTGTAGTGAAGCTTCATAAGAAATTAAACCAAGAGTGGGATATGGTGACACTTCTGATAAATGTAGGTTGTCTGATCTAGTGGGTTGAGTGGCTAGATTTGTGAGAATAAAGGCCAAATTTTTCAGGATTGTTGTGTTTTTGGCAAGAAGAAGAAGAAGAAGAAATGGAGGGGGGGAACTATTGTAAATTATTTACGAAACATATTCCGTCCGTATTTTTATTGAAAATATTCTACATAAATATTTCATAGCTATTTCATTGTACATTACCAAAGAAATAATTTTCGTTTTAGTAGTGTTTGTATATATATCAAAGTGCCAATAATCTTATTTCCTACAAAAAATAAGAAGAAAAGAAACCTAATATTATATTAATAACAAACACTCAAGTGTATGTGATCCAAAACAGGTATCTCTTTCCAAGGACAAAGAGGAGATGGTGATTTTACTAGTGAGAGTTGTAGCATTGGGGGCAGGCGCCTGTGCTTCCTTCCCTATCAATAATTGAAGCTTAAAAGACTTGGTTTATTTCAGTTAAGGCACCAATGATGAATGTGGAACCTAGTGGACTCCATCTTTCCACGTCCGAAAGAAACCGAGGTTGTCAAAGCATGGAGCCATGTTACTGTCCCTATGCAAAAATTCATGTGTTTTCTTCACATCAAACACTTCCCCGTAAGTGGATTCCAACTCCTCATTCAACCCTATATTCCCTTACCCTAGTGGTGGGCTTCCTTTCAAAAACCTAACAAAAAAGTTGATATCATTCTCCGAGTCCTTAAAAAGCCAGAAAACAAAAAAAAAACCTGTTAAAAATGAGTGAGGTTCCATTCATATCCAAGGCGGGTTCGTCCAAAAATCTAGGCACCCAATAGGGTATAGGTATGTTCTAATTAATGCGTGTACGTAAGCAATGACACTACTTCCTATCACATAGGTTCTAACTAATTAATACTACATAAGCTTATGCAGTAGACCTATTATTTGTATATCTTCCTCCAATGAAGTTTTTTCAACATGCTTCTTGTATCAAGAACAGACCACACAGCTTTTTGAGCATTTGTAACTAATATCAATTTTGACCAAATTATTAAATTGTTTTGACTGACAGAAAATAAAATGTTTGAACTAAAAAAATTGGTATGACTTGTGTCGTATTATGGTGCCAACTCACTTTTCTACTCATAAAAGTGTATCTCCCAAGCATTTATTAAATTTCTTTCCACATCTTTCTCCTTCCTTGTCTGAGAAAAGGTTTTATGTGTCCATCTTTGGTATGCCAAAATGGAGGCAGGTATGTATATATATATATATATGTGTGTGTGTGTGTGTCTCTTAGATACATTTGCTCACAGAACTTTCTTTACCAAGGAAGAATTTAGAGTTTGAACTCAGCCAGAGCCATTTTAAAACATAACCTTGTAGTTTTTAAACAATCTGTTTCCAATAAGAGAGGACTCATCATAGACACCTAGAAAAGGAAGAAAGCTTTCTTTGTAGATATCAATTTCATAGATGCAATCTAGGGAGTAGTTAGGCAGTCCCTTGGAATCTGAGAAAGTAGTAAAGAACGGAAGTTAACCCAGCTACTAGAATCAATAATTCCCTATGGTGCAACAATTATTGACCCATGATCACATTGAGAGGTACAAAATCCACCTTGAAATATGGATATCACTGTTTACCAGAACGTGCATGAGATATTGTATCTGTCTTCGATCATTACACTCATTATTAATAAATCTATTTCGTGGTTACACATTATCATGATTTATGCATCCATGCTTCAAGGCAAGGATGCAAATTAAGAACTGTAGCCATTGTATACCTTCAGATAAAAAAGATCAAGAGACCTGGCTAAGTGTTGCAGCATCTTGTAAAGAGGAGGGAAAAAAAACTCAAAATAGGATATCGCGTACAACATTTTTATATTTTTTTTCATCATCCTTCTCATAAGTCTCTCCTTTTGACTCAGCATAATATAATTTCAAGTAAAAGACGAAAGTTTAATCTATAACATGGGGCCTGCACATTACCAAATCTCCAAGTGATCCAATCATAAATGAAAACGATAACCTTATCTCCAAATTAAGGATTTGTCAGTGAGTTAGCTATGATAAGTTCTATCTGCATACCTTTTCTTTTCTTACATTGCATTTTCTAGTAAGTTCTGAATGTAATGAGTGAGTTGCCCCTACCTTAGCACAAAATTACAGATCCTTGTGAGCTTTATTAATGTTGATGCTAAATAATGTTACTCAACAGTGATTGATCTGTACTAAATATGGTAATGGTGGTCTATCATATAAGATCAATAATGCATGTTTGTGTTTTTACATGGCCATGCCAACTTATCTTCTTGGAAGGATAAAGTCATTTCATTTTGCTGGGTCAGAAAATTTGCCATACGTTGCTTTTCTTTCTTTGTATATAGTGACTGATCAGCATCATCTTTTCTTTTTACACAACTCCATACCTTCCAAATATGTTGTAGAGAGTACATACAGCAATCTTGTAGTCCTTGACGAGTGATTATTGAGTTCCTTGTGGAAAGCAACAAAAGGAAATGCAGCCTTAAACTCTTCCTACCTTTCTTAAAAGAGATAGATGGCCTCTGAGATTTTTCTAACCGGTCCATTTTAAGATCTGTAAAGCAGTTATCACACGATACCTCCCTTCCTCAACCTTCTAGCGGGGGTAGCCTTCGAAATTATTAGCAAAGGAATATTCACAAAGCTGGCAACCGTGGGCTCAAGGACCTTTCTCTTACAAGCATCGTTTGTGAAAAACTTTTACATTATCAAGAAAGTGTACCAAATATTCCAAGGTAATTGTGACGTAAAATGCGAAAGGTTCTTTGTCTAGAGTTTCCTTTGAAAAAAATGAACTAGACATTTGAAGCTGCATAGCTGAAAGAAGCAGATTCTGAAAGCCTTGTGTTCTTTCTGTGGTATACATAATTACCAATCCCATCAGTTGTTCAAAGTCGTCGTTGCGTTTGATTAGTATCCAAGATAAAATAAACAGATATAAATGTATTTGGATTAAAAAACAAAAAAAAAGATATAAATTTAAAATTATTTCTAAAATATAAACAAAGAAAGGCATTTAAGAGGGATTAAGTTATTTGTTCATATCAACACACTTTGGGGCTTTGTTTGCGATTTGAGGTCCCAAGCACATGCAAGTGTGTTTGAGCTAAAGCATGCCAAGCTGCAGTGGCTTTAATTACATTGAAAAAATAATAGTAACAATAATGTCAAGAAAAAAAAAAATAGTAACAACATTGTGAGGCCACACTAATTATATGTTTGGATGTTAACCAAACCCAAATTTTTTTCAGTTTTTGGATTGCTCAAATGCAATGCCAGCACACTCTTAAATTGTTCATCAAGCTAGGTTTTGTATTTGAGAATGAGGCTATTAATTAGATGGGGAGTAACGTTGAGATGTTGCTACATCATTCTCCCAAAATATCGTAAATCTCAAAGTAGAGACTACTTTCTGTGGAACACAAGGTTTTTAATCAATAAAGTAGGATGATTAATGATGAAAAATTGAACTTGGTTCCCACGTTCATGTCCTTGGACATGAAGGTTGAAGGCCTTGGAATGGACTTGTTCTCACATAATAATGGATCACTAGCTACGGAAAAGATGATCTGTAGCACCATCGTCATTTAGTAATGAATTCCGTTCAGGGGAATTATTCTTGCAAATATCCTTTCCCAAAGATGCCCCAGAAAGATGTGCAAAGAAAAAACAATTTGTATTCTTTCAGCGCAGCCCATATGGGGAAGCTTACAATATTGTTTAATTATTAGGTTTGGTTATGGAGAGCACTTACACTCTCATACACACTCAATTTAAAAATAAATCTTCAATATTTTATTTTTATTTTGAGCTCGAGTCAAGGGTGTAGAGGAGATGAGATTGAAATAACTATGCATTTAATTAGATTAATTACTTGCAATTACGTTACAGATCTTAATTTCCCCTTGTACCCAGCTAACTAGCTACAAGATATACGTACAGAGCCTTTCAAGCCAAGAAGATAGTCATTATATTTCCCTACTTTTCTTGTTCATACTTTTTAATCTTGAACAAGAGATGATCACATAGTCTAACATCCCACCCTTAATTACATTTCTTGAAGGGGTGGGTATATCTGTACTGTCTCAATCTTCCCACTACTCTTTACACCACCCTTGACCGCCCTTGAAAGGCCAGCCGTTTCCACTCCACCAAACGTCGCAAGAAATCCATAACCTGTAGGAGCATTCAAAACTCATAAGCTACATGGCTGGCTAGCTTGTGTATCTGCTAGCTAGTTACTGCTCATAAGAAAAAGAAAAAAGAAAAAGAATCATCGATGAATAACAGCAATTATACATGTGGTGGATACTTGCCTGGGTGGGTTCCTGTAGGGAATAAGATGCACTAGTGTCCTTTGGGATTTTAGAGACCAAGATACCAAAACCTTGTCCTCTCTCTCTTAGTACCTGATAACAGTAACCAAAAAATATTATTAGCCTTAAAAGATCTGAATTAAAGTTTGATGTATAAAGAAGGAGAGTTTTGTTTATATTTTAAGCATTGGATACCTTAAATGCATCTTCGTCTGTTCTATCATCTCCAATGTAAACAGGAAAAACATCAGTGCAATTGGCGAATCCTGTAGGAGATATATATATATTAATTAGTAGAGTTAAAGGTCATGAATTAAAAGTACAATACTAATTATTATCCAGCACTATTACTTGTCTGGCTTTAATTTTTTTTTTCCCAAGTAGACAGACAAATCTAGTGGGGGGTGAGACCTTTTTAAACACTTGGTTTTATTTATTTATTTCGGTTCTTGAGATACATTGAAGCTGTATGATTCCAATAAAAAAAATAAAAAAGTGTATTTTTTTAGTTCGTGATTATTATCAATCAATTACAGGAAAGCGACAGGAAAACAGCACTAAACTTACCAAGTGACTCTAACAAAAATTCAAGAGCCTTTCCTTTGTCCCATTTAATGGTAGGGCGGATTTCTAAAACCTGTGTAAAACAAAATGGTACTGAAAGTGAGACATCTCTTGTTTTATATACTCTTAAAATATTACAAAATTAAGAAATAAATAAATACAATATTGTTAATTAATTTATTATTAGATGCCAAACCACACCTTTCTTCCTTGAGTAAGTCGAAGCTTTGGGTACTCCTTCAACACTGACTTAACTACTTGTGCCAGTCCACTCCATTTCTGTATTTTTTTCATGCATTAAAGTTAGTTAAAACATATATTACTTTTTAATATAATAGTCGTAGCAATATTATTTGGTGCGCGACTCCTACTTTCTCATCAACGCAGCGATAGTGCACAGAGAGGCAGAATTTGTTGTTCTCCACCTTGGCCCCTGGAGTTGTTTTAGTTTTCTCTACCAATTCTTCGTAAACCTGAAATCCCATTATCAAAAATGATGTAAATATCATCAAGTCTTTGAATTATTTTTATAACATAGAGTGTTATCAAGTAAATTACCTCATCTATCATGGGAAGAAATTCACTGGCAGCCTGAAAGACAACACCATCACCGCCCTGAAAAATACAACATAAAAGACAAGAATTTCTATCATTTTGCGAAAGAAGATAGGGGAATTCATTAAGCCATTTACTGGATGGTACTTGCAAATACAGTGGTAAAGCTCACTCACTTTCTTGTATTTGGAGCCTTTTGCTGGTCCTTTAATGTCCATGCCATGGCTTCCAGCATAGTACAGTTCTGCTAACCGTACAAAGTTATACACCTATAAAATATAGATAAAAATTACGAAGTTAAGCTCAGAATTACAGACCACACGAACAGAAAAGCCAGAGTAAGATGTACTTATTAGCCTAATATTACATTAAAGAAAAGGAAAAAGCTTCCAAATGTACCTTGTCTCTGCACCTCCCACTCACTATTGCAGTAGGGAAAAATCTTGCAAGCTTTCTCACTGTTGCTCTCATCTGAGTTTACCACAACAGAAACTTCAGTAACAATATATATATATATATATATATATATATATATATATATATATATATATATAAAGAGATGTACTGTACAAAGGACTCAATACCACCTGCTTGGACATGAAAGCTTTATCTGGGTCATCAACAATAGGAGAAAGTGTGCCATCATAGTCCAAGAACATAACAATTTGCTTTCCTTTAGAGGCATCAATTATCTGCTCAAACATCTCCAGTGCTGATGGGTGGTGAAGCTGCAAACACCACATTAAAAATAAATAAATAAAAAGGAGTCATCTTTTGATAATTGCAAAACTGGTCCTTTCTCGAACTTGAATTAGTATAGAGATTAGGTTTTTGGGTTCTGCGTGTACTCACAATCCATGAGCTTTGGTCTTCATTAACAGAAGGCGTGGACTTGATATGAGTAGGAGATGAGGCTCTCATGGAATCAACCCAAGCATTAATTCTTGCTCCTCCATTGATTTCCAGATTCTTTAAGAGTTTCTTTCTAGAAATGGATATGTAACCACCTGGTGCCGCTGGAGGTTTCTGGGCCGCCGTTGTGAAGATAGAGGAGTTTGTTACATGCACTGTGATTGCCAAGTTGAGTCCAGAGTTTGTATCAGCCACTACCACATTTTGGTTTGTCATCTTTCCACTAGAAAAAACAAAAACCAAAATCACATTTTCTTTCAAATTAGTACACCAAGATTTGGAACGCAATCAAGACTATAAAATCAAGAATCAAGAAAAACCCATATGAGAAAACTACTCTACCTTAAGAGAAGACACTAATATTAGAAGCTAGAACAAGCTGTAGTAGTGAAGAAGAACCAGAGGAATCGAAACAGGGTACTCTGTTTTATCACTCTTTAAGCTTCAAGAAGAAATATAGAGAAGAAGAAAAAGAGAGACAGAGAAAGAGAGAATGTGAAGAAGAGAAGCCAACAAACCGCTCACAAAGATTTGTTAAGAGAGAGAGCGAGAGGAAATGTATGCTTGCAAGAGAGGCACAGCCGAATGGTCGATTTATAGTTGCAAACCAAGACGGACGCGAGGGCCTCATGCACCCTCTCCTAGTAAACTCTAAACTGCGGGACCCACAGAACTGGCCCAGCACCCGAAATCCTGAAGTGGACCCACATGCGGCTTTGGCCCCTAGCCGTCTTCCATAAGGACCATAACTTCCTTGCCAGCTAGTAGTTTGTGTACGTGGAAGACATTCTTTGGTTGACTTGACTATGGTGGATTCCCGCCACGTGTAAATACTAGATGCCAGCCCCACCAACTCGTCATCCACCTGCACCTTTGGCTTTGGATGCATAAACAATTTACAGCCCACCTCCGATCCCTCCCTCTCATGAAAACACCAACACCACACCATGAGAAAGGAAAGGTAAGGTCTTGAGCAGTCTTGACCTGACCCTTCCCTGTCCTTAAAACGCCCCTTGTAATCACGAAGAAAACTAACACCTCTAACCTTCCTAGTTATATGGTATTCTGCAAAACCAGCTGCGATCTGTTCCTTTATGTTCTTCCATTCTTAGAGTTTTTAATTTGAGCATGCAGAACCAAGCCCGTGCATCTTTTGCTGGATAGTTTATTAAACCTGCGTTGTCTGTTTTATTTTACTCCCTAGCTAGATCGTTTATATTCAAGTTAATTTCCATCCATTACTAAAAAGAAAGCATCGGTCTGTAGATATACAATAATTAAACGAATACATAAACAGCTAAGAGATTACAATTTTACATGCTTGTTCTCTTAGTTACATAAAGTTCTTTCTCATGCTAAAACATTCATCCTTCGGTTCTAATTAATTATCATTTCACCGATTTCACAAATGTCATCATTGGATTGTGTGTTCTTCTTTTTATACATTTCTCGCTTTAAGAAAGATGGGTGATTCTATTTTAATCCGAGGTATGAATTTGCATCAAGATCTTAACGTTTGTACATAGTTTAAAATGGACAACAGCCTATGTAAAAGAATTATGTTTTTTAATAAATAAATTAGAAGCAAGAGGGGACAGTTTTCTTATTATTGCGAGAAATCTCGAAGAATACTATAACATAGATTTTACAAATTCATGAAGAAACACACCCTCACCTCAATGTTTTCGATTCTGGAACTCAAATATAATACACTGAAAAATGATTATTTAAGAAGTATAAATGAACTAATTAGAGCACTAAAATTCTCCAGAACTTTTGAATTCATTAGGTGTTTGGTGAAAGAAGGATAGTAGTACGTAATTAATTCGATAAATACTTTATATTTTTGGTTTTGTGAATTAGCAATATTTAATTCTGTATGGTTTCTAGATTTAATTTTTATTGAGAGTTTGTATAGTTCAAAACATCTTTAAATTAGTATATATTGTTTTAGTTCATTGGGAGGTCCGTGAACCTCTTAATGTTATACAATAAAAGACAGCCCTCTCCATTATATAATAATTAAATAAACAAGAGTTATTAAGTTTCGTTAAAGAATGTTATTAGGTATACTTTCTTCATTAAATGAAGTTATCGAATGCATTACCGCGAAGTTATGACTGCTTCTATTGTTGTTATGGTAATTTGGTAGGCAACAATCACCAAACAAGTTATCTCTGTATGTGAATAACTATATGTGTATGGATTTAACATGTTAACACACTAATTTTTAAAGATATAATGTTTTATATATATCGATGTCTATATATGTCTTATCATTATATTTATTTAATAATTTCTTTTTAAAAAAGAAGATGTCAATTTTGGTAGCATAAGCTAGACAATTCATATAAAAATCCTTTAGACTAGCCTTGGTGTACGTGCTTCATTGTGGGATTAGATTTTTTTCTTCAAAAAAATGATGTTTAGGTTTCGAAATAAGGTAAAATATGACAAAAAAAAAATACCAGTCATGACAAACTTGTAATCCTGGTAATCAGAACGGAGTCAATCCGAGATATCCCATCAAACCAGTGACCTAGATCATAAGATTTGAATACCCTAATAATAGAAATATGGAAAAACACTATATATATTTTTTATATTTTTTGTTATGGTATAATTACTCTATTACCCTCGCATATAAATTCTTAAAGGATTTACTTGAGGGGCTAATTTGTAATTTCAAAATGCCAAAAAGGACAAATGAAATAATTAACTCGGCCTCCGCTTTCTCCTTTTATTTCGCATGCATTGCTACGTATCTTCGTCTATCACCAAATGTTTTGGTAGTATCTGTGCTTTTTTTAATAAATTATTTCACACTGTATAATTATATATCAAGAGAATAAAAAGTTATTTCCGTAAATTATAGTTTACTGGTAGAAAAAGGGGAGCCTTTTGAAGATGCTAATGAAGAACTATTGGCTTTTAAGTTTTAGGAGTTAGTAAAATAGGAAAAGTTAAGTAATAATAAAGTACAAAGATACATTTTCATAATGTAAAAGTCATCCCGTGTTCTTCGCCTAAATCTAAGCTTTCAATCCCCTCTTTTGTTTTTTTTTTTTTTTTGTAATTAATGTCATTATCACCTTACTTATTTTGTTGGCTTCGAGTACTTTTATTATTTGTAAAAAAAAATATATATGTATTTAATTAAAGAGATAGTGTATATATATATATATATATATATATATATATATATATAAAAGATAATTTGAAAAAAAAATTATTTATTTTTAAATAATATAGGAGATATATTCCTCTGTCTCCATCATCTTCATTTTATTTATATTTAAATAGTAACTAAATGCTACCTAACATTCCATGGTACATGCAACTAAGAATATGCACACCATGTCAAGAAAAAGAAACATAGTTAATCCACTATTAAGTATTAGTTAGAAAATTAAACTAGTTAACCAAAATCAAAGGTGTTGGTTTTTACTTCTTTTATTTCAATCAACCACACAATCTTTTATATATATATATATATATATATATATATATATATATATATATATATATATATATAGATAAACACATACCCACGCACATAATCTTTTAGTATTGTTCTTTTGTTGTTGTTAAGTGGAATGAAATAAATCATAAATTGAACCTGTGATTTCTTATCAATCAAAAACCCAGTGGTCGAAAAAGTTATTCCACCGTGCCATTTGATTTGTCTCTGCCTCCTCTTCATCCCAGTATGACGCGTGTAGTCGCCGTACCTCCGGTGCGTTGCCAACATCCTTTTCTTTTTTTCCTTTCTTTTCTCTTTCCACCTAGAAATTCATGTTGCATTCTTTTGATTTCTTTTCTTTTTATTTAAGATAATTTTTGAATTTGTTTTTCTTTTCAATTTCACCCCTTTATTTTTCTATCCTTTCATATTTGATGCTAATTTTTTTCCGCTTTGTTTAGTTTTTTAATTTGGGATATTTATTTTTTATTTTTATCATTTAGCATTAAATTGATTGATAATAATTTTTTTTAATTGAACTCAGGTTTTCAATTTCAGAGGTTGAGAATTTGGGATGTTAACCTAGGTTTAGAAGATGCGCCCAAATTATTTTTTTCTTACAATTACTTTCATACTGGCTCTCCTTCAATTATTGTGGATTAGCTATTTTTTAATTGATCGAGGTTACTGTTGTCTTTTTTGTTGTTGCACAATTTAGTTACTATAAAGCCCATAAATGCAAAACAACGCTTAGGTATAATATTTTTTTTTAAATCACTTTTAAAGCTTGACTTTAGGGTCTTAATTATCATCTTAGAGGCAATTTGATCATTTTTACTTAATGTTGATAATAGTTTTTTTAAAATATTTTATTTTTTTTTCTCGGTTTCATTCATCAATATTGAATTGGTTGAAAAATAGATTTTGTGAATGGTTTGTTTTCTATATTGAATTGGTTGAAAAATAGACTTTGTGAATGATTTTTTTTCTTTGTTTAAGGTTATCACGATCTCAACAATTAAACGTCTATTTTAGGATTGATGCTCGAAATTGCGAGCATCTAATTTTTATCAAATAATTAAGTAAAAATTATTTTAAAAGCAATTATTAAATCCAACTAAGTTCATGAACCGAGTAGCGTATGACCAGGATTATCCAATATGCTATCATCTCAATACTTTTTTTAAAACAATTTCTTGGTTTTTCTATAAGTTGATCCATGCTTTTTTCGGTCATCCATATTTTCTTTAAACCCACTAAATTTCCATGTTCTTAGTACTTTTTTATGTTTTAAAAACATTAGATCAGCTCGTCGTAGAGCGCAAACAAATGGACTAGATATTATTAGTTTAGATACAAAAACGTTTTAATAGTTATCATTTTTTTGTCTCCATTGTCAAAAAACCTTAAATAGGAATTAAGCTTTCATGCTTTAACATTTTGAGTTCACGCAATTAATCTTTTTTGTCGCATTTAATTAAAATGAAATAAAAAAGACCTAAGTTTTCATTAGCCATTTGAAAACTCAACAATACCTTTTCATATGAGATTACTCGAACAAACATTATCTGTTCAGAACTTTAGTATCACCTGGTAAGGATGAGCATCATATATATCTTTTAATTTAAACACCTCAAGGACTTGTACAAGCATATAATGGACATTGACAGCTAACAAAATTATTTTGTAGATTTATCATCACAAAATGGAATTTGGTATCAAATATTAAGCTGTATAATCAATATAGTTAGAAGGTGGATACTTAAGTTTTTCAAGTATGCTTGTGGTTTAGATTAAATAGTATAATCACCCTAACCTAAATAAGGATACTTAAGTTGACTAAAGGGGGTTAATATATTTCATGTAGCTTTGGTCGCAAAAATAAAACTGCATACTAAATTTTCAGAGTATAGGCCGATAAGTTTAATGCATAACTTGTACAAAATTATTGAAAAATTATTATCCAACAGATTGACATAGGTTATGCCTAACATTATTAGTGCTAACCAGATAGCTTTCATCTCTGATAGACAGATCTTAGATGGATTCATGATGGCAAATGAAGTTGTACACAATGTAAAGAAAAATAGGCAACATGGTTTTGTTATGAAAGTGGACTTCTATAAGGCTTTTGATTCAGTTGTTTGGGAGTATCTATAGGAAGTGATGTCATACATGGGCTTTAGGAAAAGTTGGATTTCTCTAATCAATGAATACAGTACGGGATTTAAGTTATCAATTCTTATTAATGGTTCACCAAGTATGGAGTTTGGAGTCCACCGTGGTCTACGTCAAGGTGATCTATTATCACCTTTTTTGTTTTTGACATAGTTGTTAAAGGGTTATCAGTTCTGTTCAAGAGAGCTTCAAATTCCACCTTGTTTAAAGGAATTAATTGCGGAATGGCATGCATCTGAGTCATTTATAATATGTAGATGATACCTTAGTGTTTTGTCCTAATGACTTCCATTCGATATCAATTGCTAAAAGGATTTTGAGGTGGTTTAAGTTGGCTTCAGGTCTGAAGATTAACTTTCATAAATTTTCGTTGGTTGGAATCAACCTAGATGATGAATATACAGATGGAATGACAAATGCAATATATTGCAAATGAAACTCACTCTCAATCCAGTTTTAGGACTTCTATTAGGAGCAAATCCGAAACGACTCTCCACTTGGAAACTTATAATAAATAACATCCGAATAAGACTAGGCCTATGAAAAGGATGTTTATTGAGCATAGCAGGAAGAGTGTGTCTTATTAAAAATGTGTTTTCCTCCCTTCCTTTATATTACATGTCTTTTTTTCTTATGCCAAAGAAGGTTGCTAGGGTTATTACTTCAATTTAGAGGAGATTCATATGGTGCGGGAATTCAAAAGATCAAACAATTTATAAAGTTGCATGGCAAATGGTGGTCAAGGGAAAGAATAGAAGAGGTTTAGGCATTAGTTCACTGGAAGGCAAGTACAAGGCATTGCTATTGAAATTGCTATGGAGGCTACGTGATAATAATTCGGGAGGCTGACAAGAGCTTATCAATAAAAAGTATCAAGTTTCCTTCACCAATGGCCTACCAATACTTCATCCTAGGGGTGAGCAAAAAAACCGGAAAACCGATTAAACCGAGAAAACCGGAAAAAAATTAACCGAAAAAACCGAACCGAAAAAAAAACCCGATTAAACCGATTAATTTTTTGAAAAAACCGGCCGGTTCGGTTTCGGTTTTATAAACAAAAAACCGAAAAACTGAACCGAACCGAACCGAACCGAAACCGATAAAAAACCAGAAAAAACCGAGCCAAACCGGAAAAACCGAGCCAAAACCGGAAAAACCGAGCCAAACCGGTTTGAACCGGTTTTAGCCCTAAAAAAACCGAACCGAACTGAACCGAAACCGGTCGGTTTGACCCGGTTTCGGTTCGGTTTCGGTTTTTTTTTTCAAAAAAAAAAAATTTCGGTTTGGTTACTTTTTTTGATAAAAACCGAACCGAACCGAAAATGATCACCCCTACTTCATCCACCTCTTTCAGAAACATGACAATCCATAAATTCTCTCATTGACACAAATTCTGCAATTAGAGATGCTTTAAAGAATAATTATTGGTATCGGGTTGACAATGACAAACACATCCACGCCTATTTTCCTTGTCCATAGCACCTTTATCATGCTTGCTAAATATGAGGGGGTACATCTCAGCTCAGTGGTAGTGGATGCCATACTGGCACAAACTTATATATACGACCATTATAAGAGGAACAATTACAGAGTTTGACTCAACTGCTAGTAGGTATAACTCTACATGAAAACAAAGTTGATAAAAAAATGTGGGGAGAAGAAGAAACTGGTGCTTGTACTGTCAAGAATTAATTGATAACATCTTTTATCCAGGAAACTTCCCTTACTCTCCCCTCTTATGGAAAGGATTTTCCCTACCGAAGATCGAAATGTTCATATGGTTGCTACTGCATGGCAAAGTGTGTACTAGAGCCTTCCTAGCGCACCGCCATTTGATACATCTCAGCCAAGTAACATGTCTCTTTTGTGAACATGAAACAAAATATGATAATCATATTTTCCTCTATTGCTACCATATATGGAGACTGTGGCAACAATTTCAGAATTGGTTTGGCATCTTTGGGTGCCTGCCGAATAGAATAGATCAAATCATCAGGCGATGACGGGACATGGCAAAAGACAAGTTCCAACGAAGTGCCCTAATATTGTATGACATTTTATAGGGGTATTTGGACTGCAAGGAATAAGTTGTTCTTTGAGGATAAGATGCCGGATTGGAATGCATAATTTCAGCTCATTCTTCATTGTCTTACACTTTGGTTAAAGGCTTGGAACAATAACTTTACATACACGAGAAATGATTTAATTAGAGGTTTCGACGACATTTTATCATGCACTAATAAGTGAAGTGTTTTTAGTTTACGAGCTTGTCAATGCTTCTTTTTTGTGTATCTCTTAATGTTTTGAACTTTAGTTTACCATAATTCTAATGGTAAACTGATTTCATCAATAATATCTCATTTATTAAAAAAAATTTTGACTACCTAAACATGCATGAATATATAGCTTTTCATTTGATATTTATGGCAAATAATTAATCTCAATTTTTTTATATATTGTTGTTTCAAGGTAATAAAAGCATAATTACTATATTTATTGAATTAACCAAACTCAAAAATCTTAACTTCTTTTCAATGCCTCACAAAATGCTGACTTTATCTATCAAGTGTGGAAACAACTAAAGCCCGACAAGAATATGTAGAGAAAGGTAAACTCCATAACATAAAAAACAATGGTAACGAGTAATTATTGACACCAGAATATTTACCTTTACCAAAACTTTCCACCATGTTACAATAATACACTGACACAAAACTCAAAAGCATGCCCTTTTCCTTTATTTTCTTCTCATTGTTACCATATGCGGATGAAATGTTTGCCGTCTAACCAACAAATGACTTCCACGGATACACAACTTCATTAAAAAAAAAAACAAATTTTAGCTTAAAATAATATATATTTTTTATTTTTTAAAATTTATTTTTGAAATTGATATATGAGGACAATTTGAAATTATTAAAAAAATAAATTTAAAATAAAAAAATTCAGAAATTTTTAAATGTGTTTTTCTAAATGAAAAAAAAAAAAGACAATCACACTCGGGGAATAATGACCACAAGCATTGTTTGCGTTCAATGCGACACCACACGTGTGATTAATTAGGCTTCTCTTTCTCTCTTCCCACTATCCTTCACATTATAAATTGATAACAAACGTGGCATAACATTGTGGATTCTATGGATTTTTTTTTTAATGTGGGTCCAATGCAAAACCACATGGTGAGAAAACAAAGGTCGGCGGATTCGAGAATAAAACACACAAAAAAACATCACAGGCTCTCATGTACATATAATGGATGGATGGTGCTAGCTCTTGTCAGTAACGTGCACCTCTTTCATTGATTCTACGAGTAGGAACCAGCACCATGAACAGGTTGCTAGTACAATATTTTCTTTGTTTTTTTTTTTATTTAAAATGTATTTTTAAAATTTTACTTTTTTGTTTTACATTAAATTTTTTATGACTTTAAATTATTTTAATGTATAAATATCAAAAATATTATTTTAATATATTAAAAAAATATTTAAAAAATAACCACTGTACTGCTGCAACAGAGAATACAAAATCTAAGTAGGGTGGCACACTGAATACTAGGTGAGTATTTGCTTTGTCCTCGAATGGTGTAGAAAGAGGTATTTCTTGAAGTTAAGGGGCAAATTTTATTCTAAGAGCACGTGAAATCGTTCAACTTATCAAGGCCTTGTGATATCAGTGTTATATCATTAGTCACGTCAATTTATGATTCCTTTCAATCAAAATTAAATTTTTATTCCACAGTTTAAAACTTTGTTACATGGATAGAGCCTAGATCGAGGTGTAATGTGTGAAGTTATTCGCGTTTTTAAATGAGAAAATCTCCAGACAAACTCTTTCATGGTATCATCGAATGGAACGTTTCTAGGGTTAAATTCCTTGCGTTCTTAATTTGCGTGTCTTTATTTTTTCTTTTTCAGTTTCTTTCTAGAGATTTTCTTTGTTTGTCTCTTTAATTCTGTGGCATTATATATGTCGTTTGCTCCATCATTTACATCCTCTATTATTTCATCTATACAATCTATGCCATTGCGAACTCCTGTTTTAAATCCACATGTCACACATATCTGTGATTATGTTCCTGAAATGCTCACTAATGACAACTATTTAACATGGTCACATCTCTTTTTTTCCCTGTTTTATGCTAATTGAAATTGTTTAGCTTGCTTAATTAGCAGCTGGATTAATGCTATATGGTTACTAAGGACATCATTCATTTTCTTTATCGTACAAGAACTTCTAGTGCAGCGTGAAGCGTGACTTGTTCTTCATAAACACATTTTGGATAAATCTATTGCCAAGGAGCTCGATTTAAAAGTCCAAGTCCAAAACCATAAGAAAAATAATATTTTTATTTATACTAACTGTCAAGAATTGTAAGAATATAGTGATGTCCTAGCTCCCTGTTTTTTATCATTAACAAGTGTCCCATAAACAGAATGGCCTTCCATCCACTTATGATTCACTTTTTACTGTTGCTTTTCACCAAAAACCATGTCCTCTAATCCATGAGCTATGGACTATACTCCTCACTCATGAGACTCAATTGGAATATTTTGATTCAGGATTTACTAGTAAACTAGTAGATACCCATCTACCATCTTTGATAGCCTCTCAACCAAATCAGTCCTCTTTTTTTTTTTTTTTTTTTCTAATTCTCAATCTTTCTCTTCTGATTCTCATGAACATTGTGGTTGTGGGGGATGCTGGCGTGGTCATGGCCGTAGCTGTAGTGGTCAATGGCCCTTTACTTTTCCATCCATGAATTTTCCTTCCAATCCTAATCTTGCTTCCTAGTCATGGTCTTCTCCGACCTGCTCCGATGAACATGTTCTCACAGTCCCAATTGTCTCTATTACATGCCAAATTTACAATCAATATGGCCATATTGCATGAAATTTCACAACCCGATATAACTCTCCTTTGGGTATGATCTCAACTATTGCAGGTGATAAACACTCTGCACTTGTTGCTCTCCTTTGGGTTTAGAGTTATACTGTCCATATACAAACTTAGTCCATGTTCTATATATTTGTTGTGAGTGGAGTTGGCACAAATGATTAGAACTCCTTGTGGGGTAACTAACCCTAGTTCCCATGGCCCAAAGGAGTCTCTCATCAAAAACATTTCTCTCTGCGCGTGCACGTAATTCTTGTTTTTTTTTCCTTATGTTGGCCCACACTTTGACACGTGGTTTTTGCGTGGTGATCCCCGCTTTGCCCCTTCACACGGGGCTGTTCTTCACATATTTGTCATCCTTTGTCAGGTTGTGAAGTGAAATTCAAAGGCTTAATGAGCCAAAATGGTCAAGTCGTCTTCACAAGTTTGATGAATAACAATGATCATCTAGTTTCGTTGGGTGACAGCCAATTGCCACTTGACATTGTGCAAAAAATTATGTTTATGTTTAGTTTATGATGGGACAGGATTATAATGGGACCTCTAGTTTTTGTTTCTGTCTCTCCGACTGATTGTGGATATTGAAGACACAAACCCTTTCACTTCAAGTTTCCATTTAGCACTCTTGTTTTATTTGTTGTAATTATGTACGTTATAATTTATTAAAATCAGTTTCAGAATAAATTAACGTTTCATGTATGCCTGTGGCTGTATGACACAGAATTTGGTTAGGACAGAATTACCTTGTCATCTCCGTCCACTAGAAATCAACGAGACGTTGATTTATTATTATTATTATTATTATTATTATTATTTTATAACCTAGAGTATCCGGGCTAGTTTACATGCACCACAATTAATCTCCGGATTCACTGAACATCCTACAAGTTCAATGAACATATAAGACACCGCGAGGATAATGACCATTAATTTATGAATATACAAGTTGATGTCGGGACGGTAGGATTTCTAATTAATTACCGATATTTGAAACTGCTCTCACTTTCAATTTCTATTTATTTAATATGCATTAACTTTCTTTAATGAAATATATTATCATTTGCATTGAAGTGAAAGGGTTTGTGTCTTCATGAGTTCTTAATTAACATGAATTATTTGAATCTCCAATGGAAACATGTTAAGACTAAATTTGAAATTTTAGGTTCAACCTTATGATGGCCATTGATGAAGTGGAGAAGGCCACGCAGTGAAAGGTAAGAGAGTTTGTTTTGCGTCAAAACCTCATACTAAAACACAACAAAACTGCTGAAGAAAACGTCTGCTTCTTCAAAAGATAGCGTGGATAGTAATTCATGGAGTCTTACAAAATATTGGAAAACATAACTCAAAATAACAGCAAGCTCAAGGAAGATTCTCAAAACATTCATAACTAATATGAAGAGATACTCAAATAAGGGAAGCAAATAATTTAAAGTTGGAAGCCTAAAACAGGATATAGATCCTAATGAGCCGTGTTTTTTTTTCATTTCGGATCAAATTTTTTTTTTTTGTTTAAATGCAAAAAGAAAATATTCAAGCGTTGTACACATATTATCTAGCATTTCTTTTAATTGTTAAATAAAAATTTGATGAGTGTTATATATATATATATATATGTTAAAAGAGATATAAATGCTAACTAAAATATTAATGATTGTGTTATATACATGTATCAATAATGTTAAAAATATGTTATCGAGATTTTTTTATTTTTGAAATTGAGAGATAGATGATTTCATGCATTGGAGAGGCATTCAAAATTTTATCATTTAATTATATGACAATAAATTGTTTTCGTAGGAAGAGCAATAATTTAAATTACATTGAAACAAAATAGTTTGTTAGTATAGTTCCTCCTATTCTTATTTATATTACTGCTACAAAAAAAAAATTATTTGTTTATTTTTTATTTAATGAAAATCAAAAGCAATCAGAACAAATTATAAAATGAATTGGACGATTTGAAATAAGAATAAAAAATGTATCTCTCTAATCAAAACCTCTTTATTTTATCAATATAATTCATTTTTTTATATTTATTTTACTAGAATATTTATTTTAGAAAATATCTTATCATAATCATAAAAACAAGTTTTAATCATAAAAAACTAATATTCTTATAATCTTAAGATGAATTTGTTAAAAAATAGTTGAATAAAACACTATTCACGCATTGCAACAAGGAAATTTTATGGACATGTTATTAAACTTTTCTTGGCCTAATAGGTCAACCTACGTACAAACTCCTAACCCGATCCCTTGTTTGGCCTTAATTTTAAATTAAATTTGGTGAAAGTTGATTTGATTTGACTCTGTTGACCTAGTGAGACCAAACATATCCTAATTTGAATTAAAATTTTTTTTAAGGATGATGTTGTTTTAATTTTTTTTTAATGTTGATAGAATAATTTTAGATCAACATGAGTTAATCTGTCAAACTCGCAACCCAAATCATGAACCCAGTTGAGTTTAATAACTTTATTTTTTGAAATATATTTTTATTTAATTATATGATAATAAAAATAAACATAAGCAGGAAATACTATATATAAAAAAATATTGTTCGTTAATATTATAAATAAATGTTATAATTCTATTTGAAAACAAAGTAAAAATTAAATAGTATGTAATAAAATATGCTCCAAATACATTTCTAATATTTTATTTATAGATTTTTAACTAAAATTGATGAAAATAAAAATTAGGCAAAAAAACAATAAGTGTTTGGCTCTTAGTGGGCCAGCGTGCCTAGTCCATTAAAAATAAAACCAGACACCTAAGCTTTTTAGGCTAGGCCAACATGCCTGACAATCCCTGTGTTTTTTTTTTTTTTAATATGGGTAGATGAGAAGTCGTCCAACCATTATTTTTAAAAGAAAAAAAGGCAACATGTCATCTATTGGTGGTATTCTGGTCACCTCAGGTATCTCAATAAAATCATATATAACCTTTAAATAACTTTTGATAGTTCAAACTATAAAAAAATATCTCAAATAAAAAAAATCCCCAAGCCATAATCTATACTTTCAACAAGTTGAT
Organism: Populus trichocarpa; assembly: GCF_000002775.5. Lineage (NCBI taxonomy): Eukaryota > Viridiplantae > Streptophyta > Magnoliopsida > Malpighiales > Salicaceae > Populus > Populus trichocarpa. Next base: position 11,634,621 of record NC_037291.2, on the reverse strand, counting down.
GGTTAAAAAACATCTAAATAAAACTCCTCACGTCAAATGAAATCCTCTAACACTAAGATTAACTTTTTTTTTAAAGCTAAAATATAGACAATCGACAACTTTCTCTCTCTCCCCCTATTTTACACTATCTCTCTCTCTCTCTCTCTCTCTATATATATATATATATATATATATATATATATATATATATATAAAATTTTGGGAATGAAACATAAAATAAATAAAGTGTGAGACTAAAACATTAGAACCTCAATAAAAAATAAAAAACTTTGAGGATAAACTCATATTTAACCTCAAAATAACCTTTAATCTGCCAAAAAAATAATCTTGAATAAATGTTTTTTGAGACTTGATCCATGTTTTTCATTAAAATAAGGGTTAAAAAACACCTAAATATAACTCATCATGTCAAATTGAACTCATTGACACTCATATCAACTTTTTTGGTTACGAAAATATAAAAAATCTACAACTTTCTCTTTTCTCCTTTATTTTTTGATGACTCTCTCTCTCTCTCTCTCTCTCCATAAAAAATTCATCGATTGAACTGCAAACTAAATAAAATGTGAAACTGAAACATCTAACCTTAATAAACAGTGATAAAAAAAATAAAATAAAAAACTTTAGGGATCGGAATTTTAAAAAGGCACCCTTTGAACAATAGAAAATGAAAAAAAAAGTTATAATTTTGTCTTAGTGTCAAATTTAGTTTTTGCAATAAAATTAAATTCTATATTGACAAATCAAGCATTAATTTAATGTTGAAATATTTTTTAATATCGAGAGAACCCTATAGAAAGTTAATTGAAAACATTATAAGCCCATAATCCTTGTTAATACAATATGTCAGAATAAAATTAAAAATAAAAATATTTTGGTGATTGAAATAGAAAATCCTTCAATGATAAAAAAAAAACAAAAAAAATATTGTTTCAATTTATAATGTTTTCTTTCTTAGGCTACAACATTTTCTCTAGGCTTTCTAGTTTTTTTTAAAAAAAATTCATTGTATTAATACAGATCTTGTAGGTTGAATCACTAAAAGGAATGGAAATAAATATTAAAATAGGATGGAAATGACTATACAGGCTATTTTAGTGACCTCAAACTATATAATTTTGAATCAATTTTTCAATTTTGACTTACATACTTTAAAAGTATAATTCATGTTATCAAAACTTGTAAATATTAAAAGTTAAGTTGTCTATTTATTTTTATGAGATGACTTCCATGATTGTTCTATTTTTTCTATTTAATTTATGTATTTTTAACAAATCTATTCCATGTTAGAAGATGATGAAGTCATGAAAAAACTTCAGAAATAAATAGGTCTTTCATTGTTGTGTCCTAAGATGTTGGTATGACTAGGCTGGTCTTTATTTGATGGGTTGTACCTACACTTTACCTGATGGATAGATGTTTGCTTGAAAAATAAGTTTTCTGATAAACAATAGACTTTACGATGCTTAAGTCAGTAAAATATAGTAGGGAAATAATATAGAAAAGAAAAGTGTTATGAAGGTGAATATAATACATATTTTTATCATGTGAGTGATTGTATGGCATAAAGTTGCATGTAATAGAACTTGTGTTGGCCTAGAATGGCTTGCATGTTGCTTGACTTTCAATGGAGTAGCTCTAGCTTTTAATGGCCGAGTATAGCTCTAACCATGAGAATTGCTGGTTTTGTATGACAAGATTGTATGGAGACTTGGTTCTGACTCGGGCCTTGAAAATGGATTATGACTGGTAATTGGGTGTATTTATACACATGGTCCTTGAACTTTTTTCATGGAGAATGAGGCATATTATTAGTGGAGAAATTGGTGTTCACCAATGGATGTGTAGCCAAGCAATCAATTGGAGAAAACAATGGTAGTTGTTAATGTTGTCTAGTTCTTTTCATGTAGAAAAAAAATGTTGGTTAGCCATGGTGATTGTTGATTTTTGTGTCATGCCATGGTTTTTATGTCATGCTATCATTGATGAAATGTTGGTGATCATGAACGAATCCCTTGATTCTCCTTTTAAATAATGCTCTAGTAAAAGATTGATGGTGTTATAGAGATTATACTATTTGAAAACGAAGGTGTCTCTTTCTAGTGACACTTGCATGCTCTTCTTAAATGATAACTTGGTAAGAGATTAAGGGCATTGTTTAGATTATACTCTTTAAAAACAAATATGTCATTATTTGGTGACACTTCCCTCTTCAACTCGAATATGGTTCTTCATTGTCTATTTTACATTAAGAAGAGTCCAATTAGAGAGAGCATATAAAACTTTTCATTAATCAGGGCTCAATAGCAAGTTGTTCAAATATATTTTTCATGTTTAACATTTCGTTGTTGAATATCTAAAGTTAAACTTTGGTGCTTTCATCTTCTCGTTGGATGATGTAAAAATGGTTAATCATGCTTTTCTTAGCTGAAATGCTAGCGTTGATATAAGATATGAGCTTAATGTAGAGATCGTAAAGGCCAAAGTTGAAGTTAGGTTCAAGGTTATGATACCATACCCTAGCAGATCCATAAAATATCATTAGAAGAACTTTTCACATCACATCACATCACTCTTTTGTGTTAGAAGATCTAGGATTCTTCTAACATTTTGGATGTGCTTTCTAGGATATATAAGATCATCATAGTTGTTCAAGTTAGTCTTCACAAGGACACATTCTTTAGAGAGGTGAGTATGTAACACTCAATGACAAAGTGAAAAGTCTTCCACCAGATTAAGACTAATGTTCATTCTTAGGAGCTCATGTAGTCCTGATCTCGTCTCACGATTATGTCTTTTTCATCAGGGAGTATATGAGTAAAAGTTAAGGGAGGATTGATAGAGTTAGCCACATTTTTTGATAGGATTTGTGGAAGAGTGATCTTCAAAGCGAGAGTAGCTCCTTTGTAGAGTTGGAGTAACATGCATACTTCGCACATCATTTAGTCTTGTTTTTTTCATAAAACTGGAGTTTTCTTTGTACATTGAGAGCATGTAATTAAGTTGTATGTTGTATTTCATGTTGATAGAATGGAAGAGTATGGGGTTGTTCTTATATGACTAAAAGAACATTGTTGAGTACTTACACTTGATGGAAGAGTTGTTGAAAAGCCGAAGGAGTTGGATATTTTATGGTAAGGAGATCAATTAATCTCTCATATCTAAGAGTTTTGTTAACCATGAAAAAGTATGATGGGTGAGAAGGAATGAGATAGCTTTTGTTTAGTTTCCTATAAACAAATGCAACTAAAGAGGTTCTGAAAAAACTAAAGGCATAAATAGCTCTTTTCATGGTTGCATCTTAGGATGTTGGTATGACTGGGTTGGTCTCTAATTGATGGGATGTACCTGGGCTTTACTTGCTTGCTAGATGTTTGTCTGAAAAACAAGTCTCTAAGGAACAAAAGGCTTTCTGATGATTAAATCAGCAAAATATAATAGAGAAATTATGTAGAAAGAGAAAAGTGTAATGAAGGTAAATGGAATGTGTATATGTAGCATGGAAGTGACTGTATGTCTTAGCATTGTATGACATATAACTTATGTGTAGTCTAGAATGGCTTGTATGTTGGCTTTTAATGGAGTAGAAGTGTAGCTCTAGCTATGAGAATAATTGACTTTATATGAAAAGTTTGTATGGAGACTTGGCCTTGATAATTGATGGTGACTGGTTGTATTTATACACCTAATCTTTGAACTTTATTCATGGAGATGGAGGCATGACATTAAAGGGAAGTTAGTCCCACCATTGGTTGTGGAGCTAGGCAATTCATTGGGGAAAAAAAGGTGCTTGTGAGTGCTATTTAATGCTTTTAATATAAGAAGATTGTTGGTTAGCCACGATTGATATTGGTTGTTATGTCATGTCATTATTGATAGAAATGTTGGTGATGGTCAGTATCGTGAGCCATGATATCAGTTAAAGTCGGCCACCATAAAATGTTGGCCTTTATATTAGTAGAATCCGAAATATTGTCCGGAAAGCACAAGGCTTGAAAAATATTGGGCAATCAAATTTGTAAAGTACTTTTTCTGGAATTCTATTTTTTTCTTCTTCTTTCTGACAATCAAAATAATATTTTGTCACGAGTGATATTTATTGTCCGATAATATGGATTATTGTCAAGAAATGTAGCAACAAATCCTTGTTTTCACACCTAAATCAAGTCACAACGTCTTGTTTATGTATCTAATCCTTGATTATATACAGATCTTCCTCAAGATTGATTCGTTATTAAAATTATACTCTCCTGTAATTAATAAATTCTATACCTGGCAAGGTTGGTCCCATTTGATTAACAAAAAGAGGAAACGAATGCAAAACTACAGAGAATTTAGAGCTCCCTAGCTTAATTTAAGAAGAGAATATTGGTTATTTATTCAGAATAATTTAAAACTGTAATTATAACTTAAAATACCTTCTTCTTTTTTTAATCCTTTTACTATACATTACGTGAATCTAGGATGGGAAAAATTGAATGTTGATATGGTAAGGAGCCTCTTGCAAGGTTTGGTCCTCTTGCTCGGCTTGTTTCGGATCTGATCATTCATTTATTCAACCTAAAGAAAGTAAAATTACTCTATTTTTATTCGATTTTTCAACCTAAAGAAAGTAAAATTACTCTATTTTTATTCGATTTTTTTTTAATTGGAGGGAGGATCGAAGAATTACATACTAACCATTTGAGGGTTAGTTAACCCACACATATGTCCTCAAACTGAAGAGTTTTTGCATTTTTTATGCAGAGTTTTTTATTTTTTATTTTTTTTCCCATAACGTGGCAAGTCATTGTTGATAACTTGTAACAATACTAACCAGTAGATTCACTTTATTATGTCATCTAAGTGTCGAAATACATAACAAAATGTATCATACAATTTTATTTTCATATCATATTAAACAACTCATATTCAAGTATCAAAGCATAATCTTCTAAAAAAAAACGAAATTCATATTATTACATGTTGATATGGTAAGAGTTTTTGACTATTGTTAATAAGCTTGTGATTATCTCTGGAGATCAAGGTTTGTACATCAAGTTTAGTATCTCATCTTAAATGAAGATGGGGTAAATTTTGAAATAAAAAAATAATTTTTTATATTTTTAGGATATGTGCTAATATTAAAAATAATTTTTAAAAATAAAAAAATATTATTTTAATGTATTTCTGAGTAAAAACATTTTGAAAAGTAACCGCTACTATATTTCCAAACACCAATTTTTTACTGTTACTCACTCCACTCTTCATCGATGTCTTGCTTAAATCTGCTTCGCCGACTCTTTGTAAGTATGTATTTGGTTTTAGAATAATTTTTAGAATTGCAGTTTGAAAGATAAAAAGATTAAATTTATTAATTTCAAAACAGATTAAAAAATAAAATTATTTTATATTTTTATTTTTTATCACTTCAACCCAACACATTTCTATATTATATTTTTGTATATAATTCTTTTGTTGTTGTCTTAAGCACGAACTAAACATAACCTTTTAATTTCTATTGAAAATCAATTAGGTCCTATCCTGGAGAAGAATCAAATGCTAGATCTTTTCTATTATAAAAAAATAAATCAAGTTTTTGTTTTTATTTTTATTTTTATTTCTTGAGGACATCTCTTAATAAAAAAAATAAAAATGCCCGGGAGATCCAGCAGATCGAATTGACATGGCCATGGGGTCAAGGATGCTGCATTAGCAGAAAGGCTAAGCAAAAATCAGAGGGCCTCTTGCCATACGATAGAAGCACGGAATCAAATTAAGTGACCATTGGATTCTAGAGCTCCTCCATTAATGAGCCTGCTTTGTGGAACGATTCATAACTTAATGCTGCTGTTCTAGGGTACATTTACAATTTATAATTTATTGGAATTCTTATAAGAGTAGCTGGATTCAGTAATTGGACTCCCAAGACAAGTCAGATGCAGTTATCCCCGGACTTGGGATGTGTTTGTTTAGTGTACGCAGTCATTCTGTGTTTTTTTTTTCAGAGAAATTAATATTTAAAATAAATTTAAAAATATATATTATTTTAATATATTTTTAAATAAAAAATATTTTGAAAAAAACCAGAGCGAAATACTAATTACTATCTTAATAGTAATTCAAAGCAGTGTTATAAACCCTAGCCCAACGAAGCAGGTCAACTCAATAATTCAATGCACGGCCAAATTTTATTTTAAAATGGTCTTTTTTATTACTAAAATATTCTAAAAAAGAGAATATTTTTCCTTGATGCTTAACTTTTCATGATCTTACCTGATGTGCATCAATAAAAGAATGGCACAAGAACCAATATGTAATTAAAATCTTATAGAAGATAGGGATTAATTTTGATATCAATGACCATTTTAAAAGAGAAATATCCCATACAATGAGCTCTATATGTGAATATATATGGGTAATGCAAATCTAATTGCTCCTATTTTAGCATTTGATTTTTAAAATAAAAAACACAAAGATGGTGGGAATTAAACCGTCACCGTTTTGAAATTATAAAAATTTATTTTAAAATTATCATTATGTTTTCTGTTATAAAACAGTAATAAAACGCTAACTAAAAAAGACTACATCTATAGTGAGAAAAATACAATGGGTCCTAGGCATTTTCCACTCTTAAAAGTTGAAAATCTAATCATATCCAACATAAAAGCAATAAAGCAGAGAAAGAAATGAAAGATGTAGAAGAAAGGAAATGAATATTCTCTATATTTCCTTGAAAAAACCTTTCCCATCTTTTTTCCATCGCCCCCATGCTTTCTTTTGCACGTCCAAAGGGAATAACATTTTGTTAGCGTTTTATTACTTCAAAATAGACTATGTACAAATATGTTAAATCAAAGGGTGAAAACCTCGCAGCCAATATATAGCAAATTCGGAATATATATAAAAACTTCGAAAGCCAAATCCAAGTCTTTTTCAGTGGAAATTCCATGGATGTTTTTAAGAGAGACTTTTGGAGATTCCACGACAATGAAGTGAATAACCCACAAAACAGCAGATAGATAATCAAAAAATTGGTTAAGTAACCGAAATAACTTCCACACCGACATATCCCCAAGACTTTCGGTTAATTATAGGACCCAGAAAATATGATCTTTCGCCGTCCAAGTGCCACCCATGACGTGGAACCACACCTTAATTTGTATGGGATCGCCCTGTCAAGTTGACAAATAAACAAGTGTGGGTCCCTGCCATGCTGATCCCCCCACAAAGAATAAATCTTCTCTTCACTCGGTTTTTATCTCTAGCTAAGCTGCATGTCCCCTTCTTTAGTATCCTCTCGCCTCACTTTCTATCTTCTTTGCTTTGCTTGTTTACAAATGCTACTTTATATTCTAAGGATAGATTCAATAATTGAAGCCCACAATCTATCTACGGAAACCAATATTGCACAAAGTATGTAAAAGAATGCACAAAGTGTGTTCTGATAAGGTAGAAATAATTTTAAGGTTTTGGTTAATGTTTATTAAGTTGTGGTAAGCCAAAATTCTAATAGGGATATGTAAAAGAATCGATTATTTGCCTTGCCTTGTTTGTAATTAAATGTGATGTGTGTGTGTGTGTATGTAATGATGATGATGAAGAAGAAAATTATTCACAAAATTACATCTAATAATTTAAAATTTTAAATTAAAACAAGTTTTTGATATAATATTAAAATTTTAATAATTAAATATTAATTAGTGTGAATCTCATTAATTTTATTCTTCTAATTAAATAATTTAATAACAAGATTGTATAAGTTTCAAGTTCTTTTTTAATTGTTATAGAATAATATAAATTATATCTTGGGACCTTACCTAACAGCTTAAGCTATTGAGTTGAAATGTTTATTTGACATAATATCAGAGTTTTGATGACTAATCGGTCACGAGTTCAAGTCTCACCATCTTATTTATTTGAAAAAAAAAATTAAGCACAAAGTAGTGTGGACCCTGTGCAAGTTTCAAACCCAAAGGACTTTCACTTGAAGATGTGTGTTAGAGAATAATATAAATCATATATTGAGATTTCACCTAACAGTTTAAGTTGTTGGGTTGAGATGATTTTTTGACAAAAATATTTTATTAATTAGAAAATAAAGTAGAATATAAAAAATAATGTATAATCATGTAATGATTAAGATTAGTACAATAATACAGTTATTCTGGTTGTAGAAATCACATAGAGTTAAGTATCATAAGTACTCATTTTATATATATATTCTTGAACTTGTATTTTTCATCAACACTATCATTAATGAAACACTATCATTATTTATTTAATTGAGCCTTAAAATTGTTAAAGTCGGTAATTTGAAGGGAAGCTGCAATTATTATTGTAACTTTGAATTCTCCTGCCTGCAACCCTATGCGACTTTTTTCTTCTTGACAAAAGCAATATTGAATTCTTCCCATAGCTCTATAAAATCAACACTTGTTATGTGTGTAAATTTATCACTACCATGGCGAAGTAGAGCTGCCAATTTTATCACACCACATGGCAGTAGACAGAACTGTTAATAAAGTATATACCCATCACATTCTTTGAATATAAACTTAAAGTTACAGAGAATTTGGGACTAGTTGCAAGTGTGACGGGTCAGTCAATTCGACTTTCTTATCTTTTCCAATAATTTAACGACAGGATAACTACCGATAACTACCAGATAACAAAATGAAAAGAATCTTGCCCCAATTTCTTTTTCCTCGTTGGAAACAGTTTTTAAGGTAGAAACTAGAAACAAAACTAGGATTTCAATGGTCAGAAATAAACAATGTTAGCTACAGTACTAGGGAGATGTTGTGATATTAGCACAAAGAAATTAAAATTTCATAAACAACACCGCTACAAAATATTATGGTAAAATAACACAATTTGTACTTATCATGATTTTAAAACATTACATATAAAAAAATTATAATTAGAAAACATGATATTAAATAAAATCATGACAACCAATTAAATAACTAAAAAATTCTAGTAACCAAATGAAGATAACCAATGAAATGGTTAAAAAAATTCAAATAGCTAAATCTCTTCCTTTGTTAATAATGAACCATAATGTTTTTTTTTTTTTAAAGGGATCTTGTAAGATTTATAGTGAATTACATAATAACTACAATTTTTGTCTTGTTTTCATATCTTATAATTAATTTTTATAACAAAACAAACTCAGATGAATTTAGGATGAATTGCATAATAATTTGTATGAATTCTTGTTAGTTAATTGTAAAATTATTTTGGTTGATGACACTTGTAAATCCAAGAACTAATCCAATTAAAACTAAACTCAACAAACAATCATGCTATCTTCATTCACCTAGCGACTTATAAAATTTTGATTTTCAATTCTAGCACTCAAAATATTCTAGTTTTCTAAATTATATCAAAGAAATTTTTTTTTATCAATTTCAACTCAACAGACCCAAACCTAAAAAAAAACACAATATTACAAATATACTAAAATTAACTTTAGACTCATAATTAATAAAACATATTGAAAACATATAAGCAAGTCTATTTATCTACGCCTATGTCGTCTACTGGATGAGCTAGATTCATCAATAGCACGACTGCCTCTTGCTTGAGTGGCCTCTCCCTTATCCATGACATCATCAATAATTAATGTCTCTTCAAAGTTTGCAAGTGTATTATGACAAACAATGAACCACCAAGATGCATAAGTGTATTCTTTTTTTCATAGAGATTACAAAGCACAATGATATTCTCTTAACCCTCCATAGCAATAAGCCAAACCAATATTCATCAAATACATACATTAAATTAAAGGTTCCATGAATAAAAAGCATCATTCAACATATATATATATATATATATATATTAAAAATTTACGATTACTTATATTATTTTTAATTTGCTATGCACGTTGCTCGAACTACAAGTCTGTCGATGGAAGAACCTCCTCAGGGTCCAATGTAATGACCCCACATATAATACATATATACCAAATCATATACTCTTTCTCTGTAATCACAATATGCATCTCTATAAATATCTAATTTTTATGTGCATCCCACTATGATAAATAAGCTTTATGATGGCTTAACTAGTTGTAATAATCATTTTTACACCAATGATTTATGGCGTGCAACACATCACTTATATCGATGTTAACTATAATGTATTGTCTATAGCCAAATTATAACGTTACTCGATTTAGGCAATGTAACGCAACCATCTTAAAAAAATATCAGTGGATCAGTGATGTTGATATGCCAATCCTACCAGTGCAAAAAGCATGAGTAACCGCTAGTTTATCATACTTATACGGAGTCTACATAACCTACATTACAAGTGTCAAAAATATTAAATGGAAATAATAGATAAAAGTTAAGTTGAATTATGAAATAAATTGTTCAAAAAATACCTAGATGTGTTACTGTCTATCTACCTCGCTCTAATAAAATGACATCACATATATGAGATTATTATTAAACTCCTTAATCACATACCATCTAACATTATAAATCACAAGCTTATTAGCATTTTTAAGTAACATTTAGACAATATAATTGCATTTAATTATTTTGAACATTGCATCGCTTACATCCTAATAAGGGCTGAAGTGTAACCCTTATAGTCTACACAATCATAACTAACTTTCTCTCCATCTAGTTAAGCCCACATAAAGATGCTCTTATGACCATAGTTGTTATTAAAAAAAAAAAAACAAGTTATTTTTTTTTCATATTGCCTACAAACATTTGAAATATAAATGAAAATTTAAATTGTTTCATTCGTACCGGTAAAAGTAGTTAACATCTCTCAATTTGTTTTGCCCTTTTTTATACATGCAATGCATAGATGTGTATACAAACATGTCAAGACAACAAAACCCAAACTATATGTAGGGATCACATCAAAATTCTCTAGAAGTGTCAAATAAATGACAGGCACATTTTTTCTTGTAAGTTTTGTGAATATAACATTGGTAAAGATATATAGTATATACTCAACACACTTGTATAAGCTTTAGATGATCAGACTAATTCACATATATTTTATAAATACTTAACAAATTCAAATGATAATTTAATGAAAACATGAGCAAGACCTCATCTTCAACATCATTTCGTGGTGTGGCACATGTCTTCTCAAGTCAATTAAGGCATATGTTACCCCTCATCAATTCCATAAGAGGGGGTGACAATCCAAATGCATGCTTACATAACGTAACCCAATTAAACACCCCATCGAATGTGACTACTCGTCCATCAATAGGATGTCCAAGTAAAATTGTCATATTCTACAATGTAGGTGTCATTTCCTCATGCCTGAGGTGGAACATGTGCGTCTCACATCTCCATCTCTCAATTAGTGTATAGATCAAGTCGTGATCAAGCTTGATATGCTCTAAAAAACTAATGAATAAAAAACAAACTTGAAACACAAATGGCTTTACCTAATCATATAATGTGATCAACTTATATGTTTAGCAATACAATTTAAAAATATAAATACATTGAATGTTAAGTAATGAAAGTGTTATTTGAAGTTAAATATATTTACAACGCCAACAAATACATCCTTTAATTAGTATCTATCTTGCAATCATAAGATAGAACTATCAACGAGCCTGATATGCATGTATTGTGACTCAAACTCTCCATCAAAATTATCAAGCGTGTTGGGCATGTCAACCTCATAATATGTATGCCCCTAATAAGATAAAGATCTGCCACCTCATATATTCGACATTTTATATAATAATACACATGTAATATAATATTCAATAAGTTTAATATTGTAAACAAAAATAAAAACACAATAATGGATTTAAAGCAATAACAAAGTACAAAATAAATGTATTAACAAACATATGTTATCGGATAGGACATGTTTTCCTATTATGGCTTGTCTCATTGCATATACCATATTTATAAGGTGTATGTTCCTCCCTTGCACACATCTTGTTATGCTAACGAGTTGACATTCATCGACCACGCTCGAGTTTCCATCTAGATAGGTCTATTTCCATTCAAGGTCTAATGTAATCACTATATTTTAACTCATTTGGAAATGGATGGAATACCATGTCATATGTTGATATGTAGCTCTGAATAGTATAATGATCATCAATATATTATGTAAAGTCTAGGTGATTCTTAGCCTAACATGTAAGAATGTGAAATGGTAAATGGATTGTTTGTCTTTTACCACACATGTAAGTTTTGTCATTCAATCTTACTATTTATTTGACTTCTTTGACAACACCTAGTTTTATAGGGGTGTTGACCTGAAAACCCTGTTATTCATCATTGAACAACATTGTAGTGTAATCTTTCAATCTATCCTTGTTAATTGTCAATTCAACTTGAATTGTTTGTGGCCACATTATTTCATGTTGAATGAAATCATTTGCTTGACCTCTTCGATTAAGCAAATAACTATTGTACTTGTAAAATATCAATTCTAGTAGAGCAAAAACAAGCATTGAATGAGCACCTTTCAAGATATGATTAAATGATTTAGATAGATTGGTTGTAATATTTCCATACTAGAGATCACTATCATAAGAAAATGCCTTTTTTTGTTCTCGCTTTAGTCGTTCTTTATATGCTATGTCCAACTTGTATATTCTAAAGAATCACAAATTAAATTAAGTGTGTCAAGTTTTAGGTATCGTACCAAAATCTTTAGCCAAAGAGAACATCATTAGAAAAATAATTGGAGAAGAACTAAAGGTCTTGACAATATCTAAACGAATAACTACAATTCTTGAACATCTTAATTACTTTATTGCCTTACCAGGTAATTTAGGCATATTAAAAAAGATATTTTAGATTTTCTCCTAGACCCAACTGAGCATTCACCACAAATCTATAGGTTTGTTAAATGTAAATGCTTTTTATAATAATTTGTTGTCTTTTCATGATCATGTTGTGGAACATAAGTTTATAACATCTTCGGCTTAACCAATTATAATCTTTGTTGTGATTGTTGAACAATTGATTGATTAACTACAAACTTTCATCCCTGAAATTGATCCATCTATGAATCACGTAGATTTATTGACCATGAAAATCCATAAAAAGCATAGATTGGATTTGAGCCTTGGTGTGTAAATATTTATGTCTTTTGGTTTTACCCATATCATATTAATTTCTGTTTTTTTAGTTATTGTTATTTCAGGTGTTTTCTTCTATACTTCACCTTTCTGACTTAAACATTGAGGACAACGTCTCATTTTGGTTGGGGGATAACATAGTTGAAATCATTTTAAAAAAAATTCTTTCTGATGTTATTAAAACCATTTGATAGAACTGTTAGACTAATGAGGAATTTTTATTTTTTTTTACTCTGGAGATGAATCATAGTAAATATTTTCCAATAGTTATTTGCAAAATTCATAATAAGGTTTTATCATATGCTTATTTTTTAATTATTCAAGTTTACACACTCTCGTACTGTTATCACTTAATTCTACTCATATACTTATATAGAAAGTATTCATAATTGAATTATTACATTATTTGTGTTTTTTTTTATCAATGGTAGCAATTAAGGGAATAATGATATGATCCAAGCAATGTTAGATTCGGATTTTGGCGTAAACGTTCCTACCATCCAAGTTTATACTATTGAGGATAACTTCAAATTAAACCGTTAGATCGAGCTGAAACTTTACCAGAAGATTCCAAAGGTATGTTTCTATGTTGAGGTACAATTTCAGGTGAATTGGAGTACAGGAAAGACTTGCGATATAAGTCAGAACAGGTTGTATAAATTTTATTATTTACTTCATTTTGACTTGTGTACTTCTTATTCAGCAAGGATCCTTTTTCTTATAAGGATGTGGGAGCTTGTTTTGGGATTTTCCTTGTTCCACAAGGATCTTTAATGGGAAGCAACATAAGTTCCAAATGTAATAAGAATTCATTAATGTTCCAGAATTCTTTTCATAGAAATATTCCTTATTCATCCTAGTTACACAAGGAAAGAAGGGTTTGTGGTATTTAATGATAGTTTAGTTATTTTTATTATTTTCTTTCATGTTTGGGCTTAATTAAAACTTTGTTTTAAGCTAAGATCTAATGCTTGTTTGGATCAAAATTTGGGCTTACTAGTAAAGGTTTATGAGTCAGTTTTGTAACTGGGTCAAATCAGTTCACTATGGTAGATCCATTAAGGTTAATTTTTCAAGAACTATTTAAACTCATGTAACCTAAATTTTAGCAGCAATTGATGAATATCACTTCTGAATTTTTTAGTTTTAATTTGTGAGAGTGATTCTTGCATTCTACGGTTCTTGAACAAACTGAATCTAACTTATTGAAGATTAACTAGCTCTGTGGTATCATTCTACTTTATTCCTATAGTGTTGGTGCATTCAGGCAGCTTTCCATTGTGTCACACTCCTATCAGATTGATTTCAGCTTTCCAGGATAAGATCTCAATCTTGATTATGAGTTGCGTGACCACATCATTATGAGGTTCGTATTAGTTGATATCAGAGTTATGCTCCAAAACAAGGTCATATCCTTCATTTTTTTAGTGTTCCTTTAAGTTGTTCAGTGTTTGTGTCGTTCATCTTCTTGTTCTTTATGTCAGCAACATCTAAGAAAAAAAAGATTTATATTTCATCTTGTTTTTATCTCTAACCATATCAGTAGCATATAAAAAAAGAAAGAGATTAGATGAAATTTGAAGGATGATTCAATTCTGCCGCAAAACACAACTCTCATATAATCATAAGCAAACCACCTCAGAATCAATTGAAACTTCATATTCTATCTATTAGGGGTGAGATCACACCATATATTAAATTTGGGCTTATTTTGATATCATTTACTTAATATTTTAATTCGAGGTTTAATTCTGGCGCAAACTAATCATACAAGAGGTTTAGGTATGTGGATATAAGAGGACAAATAAACTAAGATGTTTTTGTTTGTTTGGTATCAAAATACTAAATATTGAATTTGTGGACATTTTGAGATTGTTTGGTCTGGATTTCAATTATGTTATGTAAAAATTGCGTAACAGGTTAGATTTGCGTCAAGTTCCAAAACGTGATCCTTACTATTTGTTTTTGTTCAAATATTTTTGTTTCTATTATAATTGGGTTATTTATGAGTCAAGTGATTGTTTTCACTAATATTCGCTTCTGTTTTATTTCGTGTCTTCGTTTCGTTCACAATTCGTATGAATTTGCAATGTTACTCGCGAAATCATAATTATAGTTTTGTTATGCTTTGTTTTCAGTATATTTATTGATTATTGAGTCTAAAAATTATAATTGGATTGCTCTGTGAAGACTACTAACTTTGATTTGTTGATTTTAGTTCTTAAAGAACCAAAAGAAAGCAAGTTGTGAGGTAAAACACGTAGTGAGCTTATTAGAGTGAAAAACCTTGATTTTTATATGAAATATGAGAGGTGTAAGGATATATTTTGTGCAACTAACCAAATTTTACAGATTTAAAGAATGTCTGAAAACAATGAATCAGTGACACAAAACGCTGACATCGCTTTCCAATTGCGAGCCTTAGGCCAGCAACTCGAGCTCTTGTCTAGGATGTACAAGGATCTAAAAGATGAGGTGAATTTGATAAAGCAACAGAACACTGGGGCTGATCGCCAAGAAACTACAGTCCATAGGACCGTACAAAATGTCACATCAGATTTTGAAGAATTTGTTGATGAAAACGCAGATGCTGGTAAAGATGATTATGATTTTGCATATGTTAGCTAAAGAATCAAGTTTGGACCAAATAGGGCTAGGAAGAATGTGAATTTTTGTGGCATGGGGAATTATGAAGATATGGATGGGGAGTTGGACTTTATTAAACTGAAAATTTCTAACTTTCAAGGCAAAAACAATCTCAAGGTGTATTTGGAGGGGGAGAAAAATATGGATTGGATTTTTTTTATTGTAGTAGCTATTTAAAGGCAAAAAAGTTGAAAGATGATATGGATTTGATGAAGCAACAGATTAGTAGGGTTGATCGGAGGAGATTCAATATGAGTAAGGAAGAGAAACGGAGGTTACAAGTTTCAAATATTTATGATCATAATGCTTCTATGAGGTTAGATAAAGAGTGTGAGGCTAAACAACTTGTAAGGGTTTATGAAGAAACAAATAAAGAATGTGAAGAATGAAGAGCTTCAGTTCAGCGCTAAAAGAATGAAAAATGAAAGAGGGCAGCAGTGGTTATCATTCAAAAATATGTTGTAAGTGGATGGCAAGGCGTGTTTATTTGAAATTATTATCCACTACTACATTTATACAATGTTGTTGCAGGCAAGTACTTGCAAGAAAACAACTCCAAAGGCTTCAACTAGAGGCTAAGGAATTGTCCATTAAAGCTATTGGTGATTTGAAGATGAATCATCTTGAAGAGAGAGGGAATGGTACAATCCAAGCAAGGTCAGATTCGGAATTTGGTGTAACTTTCCTACTGTCCAGTTTTACGCTATTAAGGATAACTTGAAATTAAATTGTTGGATCGAGCTAAAACTTTACCAGAAGATTCAGGAGGTATGTTACTATGTTAAGGTTAAATTTCAGGTTAATCGGAGTACAGGAAGGACTT
Organism: Populus trichocarpa; assembly: GCF_000002775.5. Lineage (NCBI taxonomy): Eukaryota > Viridiplantae > Streptophyta > Magnoliopsida > Malpighiales > Salicaceae > Populus > Populus trichocarpa. The sequence goes on along the minus strand of NC_037291.2, from coordinate 11,618,083 downwards.
GCGATATAGGTCAGAACAGGCTGTATAAATTTTGTTATTTACTTCATTTTGACTTATGGACTTCTTATTTGGCAAGGATCCTTTTTCTACGAGGATGTGAGAGCTTGTTTTGGGAGTTTCCTAGTTCCACCAAGATCTTTAATGGACAACTATATAATTTTCAAGTGTGGCAAAGATTCATTAATGTTCCAATTCCTTTCCTTATAAGGATTCTTTATTCATCCTAGCTATACAAGGAAAGGAAGACTGGTGATATTTAATAATAGATTAGTTATTTTTATTATTTTCTTTCATGTTTGGGCTTAATTAAAACTTTGTTTTAAGCTAGGATCCAAGGCTTATTTGGGTAAGAGTTTGGGTTTACTAGTAAAGGCTTTTGAGTCAGTTTTGTAAGTAGGCTAAATTTATCCACAATGGTAGATCCATTATGATTATTTTTTCAAGAACTATTTAAACTCATGTAACCTAAATTTCATTAGCGATTGATGAATATTACTTTTAAATTTTTCAATTTTAACGTGTGAGAGTGATTATTATATTCTTTAGTTCTCGAGCAAACTAAATATGACTTATCAAAAATTAACTGGTTTCATGGTGTCATTCTACTTCATTCTAATATTGTTAGTGTCTTGGGATAGGTTTTTATTGTGTCACACTCCTATTAGACCAATTTTGGCTCTCCGGGATCAGATCTCAATCTTGAGCACTAACCTCTCCATTAATGATGAACACCAATCACCATCATTTTTTTTTTACATATTCATATTTATTTTCTTGGCCAATATTTTAACTAATTTGGTGGAGATTTTTCTCTTTAGTCTTTAATATTTTTCTTAATGTATTATTTTTTAGTTGAAAATCCCTCTAATAAACATGGGGTTTATAATTCTTCCTTCTTTTTTGAGATTTTGTCTGTAAAATAAAAAATCACCTTCTTCTAGAAATAGTTTTAGATACTTCCTTTTAATTTCTAACTCTCTTTCCAATGTCTCATTTTCTACTTGTGATTTTTTTCATATCACCTTTCCTTCAGGCACCACTTTATTTCACAAATGTTTTTCCCTTAGGTTAGTAACCTTTACCGGTTTAACCTCATATATTAAGTCTTCTCGAATTTCTATTGCCATTTGGGAAAGGACTTGAGAAGAATCCAGTACTACTTTTTTCACTAGATACATATGAAACACTATATGTATCTTCGATAAATGTATTGACAATGCTAATCGGTAAGCCATTGGTCCAATCCTTAATATAACTTCAAAGGGACTAATATACCTTGACGTTAACTTCCCTTTCTTTTCAAATTCAATTACATTTTTCTAGGGGATAACTTGTAAAAATACTTGATTACCAACTTTGAATTCCAATGATCTATTTTGGTTATCAATGTAACTTTTCTACCTATCTTAAGCCTATTTCATTTTGGCCTTAATTTCCTAAATCTTGTTTATAGTAATATGTACCAATTTTGATCTTAACTGTTTCTTCTCGCCAACTCCATCCTAACATAATGGAGTACAATATTTTTTTCCCATATAAAGTTTCAAATGAAGCAATACCTATGATGGTATGATAATTATTATTCTAAGTGAATTTCACAAAGGGAATATGCTTGAAAAGATTGGAATTTTAGAGGAAAAAATTAAATCTTTACGAAGTCAATTGGTTCAAATCAGGGGTAAAATCATAAGAAAATCAAAGTTTTAGGGTCAATTAAGGGTTAAATTAAAGAAATTTATAGCGAAGGATCATTTTGAAAAGGTGCCAAACTCTAAGGACCCAATTGATTGAAATCAAGGGTGAAATTGAAGAAATTTGAAAGTTTAATGGTTAATTTACATAAATTCGAAACCAAGAACCAAAGTGAAATCAAAGGATTGATTGATGAGTTTAACTACTGAAATTGAGAAGACAAAGAGAGGGCTAAGCTCAGAAAAAAGATGTTGGTTCAGTCCAAACAGGAACATCATTCGATTATTGGATCATAACTGGAGTTGTAGAACTTAGATTTAGGTCTGGTTTTATGTATGGAAAGCTAAGACATAGGCCTAAAACTTTCATGAAGAGTCCAAGATTTAAAAGTGCCATTTTTGAGTTCAAATGGTAGCAATAACGAAAAAGTCGGAATTTGTCTTGCAGCCCAGATAATGTTGAGTGTTCAGCGCATATCTCGAGTTCTAGAAGTCCAAATACGCCTATAAAAGTTCTACTGCTCCAGTTATGATCCAATAATCGAATGATGTTCTAGTTTGGACTGAACCAACATCTCTTTTATAAGCTTAGCCATCTCTTTGTCTTCTCAATTTCAGTAGTTAAACTCATCAATCAATCATTTGATTTATGTGATAGGCCTGCATTTAAAATGAACATTTACCATAAATTAAAGGTATCTTATATTATCAGACTTGTTATTATAAAACATACTCTAGTTAAGGAGTTATTGATTCTTAAAAAATACACTTTTAAGTATTAATCAATTTGCAAGTTCCACAAAGCAAGGCATTCATCATTCAACTTCCATTAATCTATCCAAATAAACAAACTCTCATTAAATTTATATATCTGCTTCATACTGTTGAAACAAGATATTAATAAACCTTCTTTTTATGTGCTCAATGTATGAAAACATAGATGATGAGGCTTTTATTGGAAGAAAACAATATTTTGTTCTAATGTTTTTCTAAGGTTAACTCTTTTAGGTTGGGATTATTATCTTTTTTTTTTGTCTTTTTTTTATAATATATATACATATAACTTAAAACACAATGCATCTTTAACCCATGTAATGAGCTTTCGGCTAATGACTCCCAGATCAGTTAGTTTTAGGGCATTAGGTGTTGAGACACCCCTACGAGCTTAGTAACTCAGATTGCAGATACTGATACGTAGATAGTGCAATGTTTAATTCTCTTAAGCTTTTCTCCTTAACCCATGTAACAAACACTGGGTCAATAACTCCCAAGTTAGTTGACTTTAGGGTATTAGGTGTTAAAACACTCATTCGGGCTTAATTGTTTAGGTTAGGAAGGCTACGGAACCAAACTTATCTATGTTTTTATTATCATCAATATTATCAATTTTTTTTTGTAAATTATATGTTATCCCTTTCCCTTAGTTGTTACCTTTAACAAAAGAACATAAATAATGTAATAATCCAATGTGCAACACTTTAATCATATGTTAAAGTGTTTGTGTGAAAATACAGGTTTAAAAATACTTGTTAAGTGAGTATATGAGTAAAATCAAGTGATAACAGTGCGAGAGTTCGTAAACCTGAATATTCAAGAAGTATTCTGATAGACCTTGATAAGAATATTTACTAAGATGCATCTCAAGAGTCAATAAAATTCCTCCTTACTCTGCCATCTTAATAACAGTTTTGTCAAATGGTTTTAATAATAGCAAAAAACAGTTAGTAAGTTAGTTTTTTTTTTAATGTCAACTACTACCCTCCCCTCAACCAAAACGAGACATTGTCCTCAATGTCCTCAGGTAGAAAGAGCGAACACTAAGAAACCTGAAACACACTTAAACAAATATAAGAAATAACAAAACAAAATAATATTCTATTAAAAAAATCAAAAGACACAAGGTTTCACAAATGAAGGCTCAAATCCAATCTAAGCTTTTTACGGCTTTCCATAATTGACCAATTTATGCGACTCATGGAGGGATTAATTATAGAGATGAAAGATTGTAGTTGGTCAATCAATTGTTCAGCAGTAGCAGCAGAGACCATTAACATTTAACAAACCTATAGGTTTATGGTGAATGCGCAGTTGGGTCCAAGAGAAAATATAAAAGATCTCTTTCAATGTGTCCAGACCACCTGGTAAGGCAATGAAGGCATCAACATGGTTAAACATTGTATTCATTCGATCAGACATTGTGGAGACCTGTAGTTCCTCTCCAATTGTTTTTCCAATGATGTTCCCTTTTGCTAAAGCTTTGGGGATGACCCCCAAAACTTGACTGCCTCCTAAAAATACAGATATTGACACACCCTCCATTAACGCAAGGCTACCTCTCTCATACACTAAATGAATCTTTCTCTCAGCTAGTACCTGACCAAGATGATTTGCTGATTCTAAAAACTCCTTTTCTTTTCCAGGACTGGATCGATCAAAAACACAATATTTCTTATTTGATGACTAGAGGAACCTGCCATTTCTACATACTTCTATGTTTGTTGAATGTATGGGTTGAGTAGAAATGAAGGGAAGAAAGAGAAGATTTTATAGATGAGAAATTAAAAATGCAATCATACCACCTATATGTAGGCCCACTAGAGTGTCACACACACACTCTCTCTCTATTCATTTATTTAAAATGTGTATGTACAAGTAGTTGTGATTGTGGCTTACATCTTCCCTTGGTTTTACGTCCAAGAATGGCTTAAACGCCCTCTATGGGTCGGGGATAAACTTCCTGTCCAGTTTTCTTAAAAACTGACAAACAAGGTCTTTTTTAGTCAGATTTCCAAGACTAAGTCGATCATGTTCTTTATGAAAATGGGGCTATAAATCATGAATTGTACGATGCACATCTCCACTAGGATGCGTCTCAAGAGTTAATAGAAGATTATCTAAAGACTCCTTACTCAGTCTATCCTTAATGAATTGTATTTTATCTTCACGGTTTATAGATATCATTTCTAAAGAATGACATTGTGCATTACAAGTCCATTTGGCACATCGGTGACAGACTCTCAGTCGTTTTGCACGACGTTTCTTTGTAAAAGTGCTTTTACCTGTCCTAGGTATATATGAAATAAAATAATTGGAAGACTCACCTGATAATCAGACCTTTGCTTCAATCATCCAATGAATATCTTTAGGAATTCCATGGTTCATTAACAACCTTAATCTTTCACACCTAGCACGATAAATGTTTGCAATCGTATTTGGAGGCAAAGTGGGAAAATACTTTTTTAATTTTTCAAGAGTGGTGTCCATTTTTAGATGAGAAGTGGGAAGAGAATAAAAGGAAGAAGAAAACAAAACAAAAAAAAAACAAAAATAGATACAAGAAAAGTGAACAGAGAAAAAAAAATATTATAATTTATACAAGAATTTACCTCCCCGGCAACGGCGCCAAAAACTTGATACGATCAAAAGATTAATGTTTTATCCCAAGTGCAGGAGTGTTGAAGTAATAAATAACCTGGAAAGATCGGGGTCGAAGCACATGGAGGTTAAGTGTTCAGCGCATATCTCGAGTTCTAGAAGTCCAAATACTTATGTAATTATATTCTTATCTTGTTTAACTATGTTTCTCTTATTCATAATGTTCAGCTAATTTTATTATGTCAAGATGAAAATGTTACACTAATGGTGTAAGAATAAGTATAGTATAAACTCAACATAGACTTTAATGTTTGATATTAACATGTTTTGTATTTATTATCTTCCTCACTCTTAATACCTTGCTTGTTAAATGCTTAATCTAGATTTGTGTTGAATAACCCTTGGTACAACAAATACTTGGCACTTTCATAGCCCAATTGTATGGTATAACCGACACTTGTGCTATGAAAGGAACTTGATTTGTTGTTAACATAAGTTATCACCATGAATACCTGATAATATTTACGAGTATTGTCATTACTCGAATAAGATAGTTAATTTAATCATGTTAACAATTTATAATCCGATTAGAACCTCCTTTGTGTGTGGTTTCCAGTCAAGTAATAAAAAGAGTTTATACTATACTTGTTTGAAATACCATTAGTGGATCCTTTAACCTTGACAATTTATTTTATATTTGTTTAAATCCTTACATGAATATTACATCTCAAAGCTCTCTTCAACTCCTTTTCTATTATTATCTATTTCTTTATTTGTAGTTTATACAGTTAACCTCCTTGTGGATCGACCCCGGTCTTGCCGGATTATTTATTACTTCGACACTCCTCCACTTGGGATAAGACATTAATCTTTTGATTGTGTCACTATCCCCCTCCTATATTTATCTTCCTTTACCCTTAGGTGATAGAAAGCTATGGTTGTATATATATGATGTACCATTTGATCCTAATGAAAGAAGAAACCATTTATTTTCTTAAGATGGTATCAGAGTAGCATCCTGGTACTTGAACCTTTCTACACCTTAAAAAAACCGTGTCCAATCAAACACCACCAAAAGCCAAAAAAAAAAATAACAATTCCAAAAATCCTGTAATGGATTCATCACATCCATACTTTGTTCATCAATCAAATCACCCCAGTCTCATGCTCGTACCAATAAATTTAAACGGGATCAATTACCCATCTTGGAGTAAATCCATGATTCATGCTCTCACAGCCAAAAACGAAGTTAGCTTTATCAATGGGTCCATCCAACCTCCTTTAGAAACTGAACAACCAACAGAATATGCTCTCTGGAATCGATGCAACAATATGATTTTATCATGGCTTGCTCACTCAATGGAACATGATTTGGCCAAAGCAATCGTTCATGCCAAGATTGTTCATCAAGTGTGCAAAAATTTCAAAGACTAGTTTTCACAAAAGAATGCACCAACCATATATCAGATACAGAAATCCATCACCTCTCTCTCACAAGGCATCATGATAGTTTCAGATACTATAAAAAAACTCAAAGATTTCTAGGATGAATTAGAAACATATCAAACCCCTCTTACATATAACGAGATGACAACACACAATGCACGGAAGGAAGAAGATCGAATGATGCAATGCCTTATGGGCCTCAATGACACGTACAATAGTGTTCGTAGCAATATCCTTATGATGTCTCCATTGCTTAAAGTTCGCCAAGACTATTCACTAGTTATCCAAGATGAAACACAGCGACAAATAACATCAGGATCAATAAAGAATTTTTCTATTGCAGCTGTTATTCATAGTCGATCAAACAATATGTCGAATAATTCCACAAACAAACATTGTGAGCATTGTGATAGAAACGGTCATACAATTAAAGAATGGCGGGCCCTTAAATGTCGCTGTAACTATTGTGACAGGAGAGGCCACACTGGGGATAGGTGTAAATTTTAAAATGGGACATGGATACCCAATGAAACGGGAACTCAATGCAGTAGGCATAATCAATCCAAGCAACAACGTCTAGGGTCAAAAGGGAACACCAATCTGCGTGGGCCTTTCCTGTTGCCCACACAGTAGACATAACTCCAGTGCATAGGGGCCAATCACATGGCTTCAGCAAGCCAACCCAACTGGCTCCTCAAACCAATCTTTTACATGGGCTCTTTACAGAGCAACTCCAACAACTAGCACAAGCTGTTTCTATGATAAGTTCAACTCATTCCTCTGATAATAGCAATGCTTATGCAAATGTTGCAGGTTTGGCTTTCTTTTTTATCCCTTCCATCAATTATGTGTTCACCAAACCTTAGATTTTAGATAATGGAGCTACTGATCACATCACTTATGACTCCACACTTTTCACCAAAACTGAATCATCACAAATTCACACTGTTAATCTACCCACTGGTTCTTGAGCCCCAATCACTTCCACTGGCACCATACATTCAATTCAAATATCACATTAGATAAAGTTTTGTGTATTCCATCTTTTCATCTAAATTTCATGTATGTCAGTAAACTCACTAATTCTCTAAATTGTTGTGCCATTTTGTTTCCTACCTTCTATATCTTGCAGGAATTGGCTATGATGAAGATGATTGGCTCGGGTAAATAGTGTGGTGGTCTTTATTACATGTCTCCATTGCAAAGAACCCCTTTCTCATATCAAGTTTCCCTCTCCTCTCATTTATGACACATGCAACGTGGACACCCGTCCCCTTCTCATCTTAGATTAGGTTGTCCATTATTGCCTTCCAATACTATTTTTCTTGATAATAATTATAGTGTTTGTCCCATGGCCAAACAAACAAGACTTATGTTTTCTCTAAGTTCAGTATCCACTAAAGCTCCTTTTGATTTGTTACATTGTGATATTTAGGGTCCGCACAAAATTCCCACACATTCAGGGGCACGCTTCTTTCTCACCATTGTAGATGACTTTACTAGGTGCACATGGAATTTTTTATGCAACATAAATCTGAAACCCAAACCTCCTCAAATCTTTAATTACTTTTGCTCATACTCAATTTCAAGTCAACATTAAAACCATTCGGGTAGATAACGAGTCCAAGTTTTTCTCCATGAGGGATTTGTTTTCAAAATAATGACATTGCATATCAGCGCATTTGTGTTTGCACTCCCCAACAAAATAGAGTCGTCAAATGCAAGCATCGCCATATTATCACCGTCGCATATGCATTACCTTTTCAATCTCACTTACCAATTATTTTCTAGGGTGAATGTGTCTTGACCGTTGTCTACCTCATTAACCGATTACCCTCACTATTACTCTCCAATAAATCACCTTTTGAATTGTTATACAATCGTTCCCCCTCACTCGACCACTTGAAGGTTTTTTATTGTCTCTGTTATGCAACTATTATCCATCCTATTTAAAAACTTGACCCTCAGCCACACATTGTGTCTTTGCTGGATATCCTACTAGCCAAAAGCGTTACAAACTTTACAATTTGGAGACACATAAATTCTTTGTCAGTCGTGATATTATATTCTGTGAAAATCTCTTCCCTTTCTCTCTATTTTCGGCCTCACCTACCTCACAAACCCCTCCACCTCACTTTTCCTCTGATTTCCATGAGAGCTGGACACCACCAGCTGATACACCCAACCCACCAGTCATTATGCCTAACCTAAATGCCGACCCATCATAAGCACCTGATATACCCACTCTCCTACCCCATCTATGTTCCCTTCGCCTGTGTTGTTACCATCCATCAAACCCACCCCTACACAAACAGATCACCCCATTCCTCTTCCTCCTCCCTGGCAATCCACTTGCCCTAAGCATACATGTCACCACATGTCTAACCACGTCAATCACTCAACCTCAACGCCTCGTTCTGCCTCAGGTACTCAATATCCTCTTTCTCACTTCCTTACCCACTCTCGTTTATCTTCTACCCATTGTGCATTTCTCGCTAAGATTACAAGTCACACAAAACTCATATCCTATGCTCAGGCTATTCTTGATCCAAATTGGTGTCATGTTATGACTGCAGAATTAAAGGCATTGCAACATAACCACACCTGGAGTTTGGTTCCACTACCTATAGGTCATAAACCAATCGACTGCAAATGGGTCTATAAAATCAAATACACGTATGACCGTACCATTGAGCGTTATAAGGCTAGACTTGTTGCTAAATGCTACACTCAAGTTCAGGGCATTGATTATCAGGAGACTTTCTCCCCTACTGCCAAGCTCATTACTCTTCATTGTCTTCTCATTGTTGTTGCTGCTCGTCATTGGCTCATCCACAAATTAGATGTCCAGAACACTTTTCTCCATGGTGATTTATATGAGGAGGTGTACATGGAGCCTCCTCCTAGTCTTCACCGACAGGGGGAGAATGTTGTGTGTCGGCTTAATAAGTCACTCTATGGCCTCAAACAAGCTTCCAGAAACTGGTTTTCCACCTTCTCAGATACCATTCAAAAGGCTGGTTACCAACAATCCAAAGCTAATTATTCTCTTTTTACCAAGGCTCAAGGCATTTTATTTACTGTAGTTCTTATCTATGTTGATGACATACTTCTTGCAGGAAATAATCTTCAAGAAATGGAATGTTTAAAAAGGTCCATTCTTAATCGCTTCCGCATCAAAGATCTCGGAGACTTGAAATACTTCCTGGGCATTGAATTCTCTTGTTCCAATAAAGGTATTTTCATGTCTAAAAGAAAGTATGCACTTGATATTTTGCAAGATTCAGGACTTCTAGTTGCATGTCCAGACAAGTTTTCAATGGAACAGAATTTGAAACTCACTCCCACAGATGGAAAATTACTAGATGATCCAACCAAATACAGGAGATTGGTTGGCCGATTAATCTACCTTACTGTCACAATGCCTGATATAGTCTATCCTATTTGAATATTTAGTGAATTCATACATCAGACCCTCAAAACTCATTAGGATGCCATCATACGAGTCCTTAAATACATCAAAGGAACTCCAGGTCAGAGTTTGTTGTTTTCTACCACCAACAAGCTTACATTAAAGGCTTTTTGTGATTCAGATTGGGAAGGTTGTCGTGCAACAAGGAGATCGGTTATAGGATATTATGTTTTTCTTGGAAATTCACTCATCTCATGGAAATTCAAGAAACAAGCTAATGTTTCAAGATCATCAGTAGAAGCTGAATATTGAGCTATAGCTAACACATGTTTGAAGCTAACTTGGTTACTCTTTATACTACAGGATTTAAAAACCCCACAGACAGCTCATGCACTATTGTTTTGTGATAATCAGGCAGCTTTGCATATTGCAACTAATCCTGTTTTTCATAAGCATACAAAGCATATTGAAATATTGTCACATAGTTCAAGAAAAACTACAAGCCAGGGTAATTAGTCCTTTATATGTACCTACATGCTTCCAATTGGCAGATGTTTTAACAATGGCCTTGGGAAAGGATCAGTTCGTGACATTGCACAACAAGTTAGGACTTCATGATATTTACTTTTTAACTTAAGGGGGAGTATTAAAAAATATCTTTGTAAATATTAGTAATATCATTACTTGCTCAAAATTAGTGTAGATCATATCCCACTAATTTTGGATCACAGTTTCAAAGCCTTAATAGTAGGATTGATAGAAAGCTATGGTTGTATATATATGTCGTAACATTTGATCTTAAAGAAACAAGAAAACAAGAAACCATTTATTTTATTAAGATTAGCCCACCATCTCTAGTGTTCATGTGATTATGCTTGACGTAGGCTTTGGCTCTGCCTATTCTAAACCTCACCTTAACCAGCTTTTTCTTTTCTTTTCTTTTCTTTATTTTTCTTGTAGATTTGGATCTTACTACTTGAATAAGAGAGTGTCTTTTTAAGAGTTTATTTTTTATACAACACCTTCGTGTAATAACAATGAATTCATTTTTTTTTGTTAACGTGTAAAGGGTGCTACATTAAAGATGTATTAATTAATTATCTGCTAATGTTGTTTTCATTTTTTCTAGTATTCACCTTGAGGGATACAAGTATTTTTTTGGTAGCTTTCTTTATCTTTCTACTGAAATTGATATTGTTGTCGAATTTTTTTTCTTGATTTTCTATTATTCTCGTGTAATTTAAAAATACTTGAAAAATAATGTTATGGTTAGTAGTGGGGTTGTTAGACAATTTTAATTTTTTTCATATGTTTCCAAGTCTAAACAAGAGATTTTGTGGTTTGGTTGTTAGATATGGGATTAAATTTCAAAGGCAATTTTTGGTTTCCCAATTTTCAATGCTAAAAAATCAATTTTAACCAAACAAAACCAGTTTAATTTGAACTAGTTTTTAGTTCATTTCGAGTCATATTTTCAAGAAATAGTGTCTTTTGATTTGGTTGAATTTTTTAACCCAAACCGGACCAATTGAATAGGGTTTGTTCCTCCGGAATATCCTTTTTCTTCTATGTTTCTAATGTGTCCAATTAAAAAAGGTCAAAGAAGCAGTTTGACATTGTCCTTTCTCAGTTTTATTTTTGGTCTGTCATCTTATCAACAGATTATGTTCATAAATAAAATGAAATCGATACAAGCCACCGCAGGTTAAATTACCATAAAAGGATCTTCTTGGTTTTGTGATCTTCTTTATTTCAAATAAATTACCATAAAATCTTAGATTTTCTTAAATACATTGGAAGATGTATTATTAACAAAACAATTATATTAAAATTGCATATGAATAATATATAACTTTTTGTGAAGAAATAATATATAATTTAATAAGCAGTAAATGTGGATCACATTAATGGATCGACCTCTTATAAAAAAGAATAAATTTATGTTCCTATGTGCTTTTATGTGGGAATCCCATTGTTAAATCAAAAGCTATGGTGTAAATTGCCAATAAAAGCGTAATACATGTCTATTTTAAAGAGTTTAACAAATAGCAAACGGAACCCTCAAAAGTATGGTAGTGTTCAAAAGAGATGGGCCACTTGTTGCTAAATCTAATTATTGAACTCGCATCCCCCTTTTTTTTTCACTTTGCCTTTTATTGATTTTTTTTTTCAGGGATTCCATTATTCTTAAACAAGTTGTCATTTTCTACCCTTTTCTCATTCTTTTATTCTCTAAATTATTATAATTTGTCTCTTCTAACCACCCTTTTATCTTCTTTTTTATTTTATTTTATTTTTTCTGAAACCATCTCTTTCAATACTTCAATAATTTAGAATATAGCAGAATATGTGAAAGGCTTGCTGGTATGCTCTTCTCTCTCACTGAGTGGCTTTGCCATTCTAATACTTTTTGTTTTTTTAATCTCATGAATGGCATATATACAAAGTTAAGATATCTATGATAAGTTTTCTAATGTTGAGTTTGAAGTAAATCGTTTGCATATAGACTGATATAATTTATGAGAAATTCTTTCTTATAAACTCTTTTAATAGTATTTAAATATTGGATCATAATTTAAGAAATAAATATATTTATTACTAGGCTAAACCTTCAACATTATTTACTATTTTGTTTTTATAAATTAAAGCTATATATTTTGTTCCTACATGTAGTTTTCAAACATGAATCCACAAGTAATACATATTGGACGATATTTTTTAAAATATTGATATACGCATATATTAGATGATAATTTTATAAATATTAAAACTATGACATATTGAGTCAACTCGGATTAACGTGTTAAATTTATGATTCGGATCATAAGACCATGATAACTCTATAGAAAGCAAATTAAAATAAATTATGAAAGTCAAAATTAAAAAAAAAACTTTAAATTAAAAAAAGAATAAAAAAAGTACCCAGATTAACCGACCAAACTCACCATCTAGGTTATGGGATTATGATAACTCCATAGAAAGCCAATAAAAAAAATCATGAAATTCAATTTCCAACCAACCCAATGTTAAAGGATGAGATAAAAAAAATTTAATTAATAAAAAAAACCCAAGTCATCTCGGGTTAACATGTTAAACACGTTATCTGGGTCATGAGACTGAGATAAACTTATAAAAAAATTTAAAAAAAATTATGAAGCTTTATTTCCAACATATCTAATGCTAAAGATTGAAATCAAGTAAAAAAACCTATGAGACCGAGATAAATCCACTTATAGAAAATTAAAAAAACCTAATTCCCAAACAACCTAATATTGAAAGATAAAAATAAAAATAAAAACTAAAAATAAAAAAGATAGGGTTGTTGGAGGGTGAAATTGAAAAAAGATATATATATTCAATTAAAAATGAATCAAGTAAACGCATGTCAACCTGTTATATTTGCGGTCTTGGTCATGAAATCAAGATAATCCTATGGAAAGCAAATAAAAAAAATTATGAAACTCAATTAAAAAAAACAAAAAAATAAACATAGTCAACCTGAGTCAACTTGTCAAACTCATGACACTTGTCATGAGATCGGGATAATCTTGTAGAAACCAAATAAAAAAAATACAAAACTCAATTTTCAATCAACCCAATGTTGAAGAAAAATCAATTAGAAAAAACAACAAAAAAATAACATGAGTCAACTTGAATTAATTTATTAAACTCGCGACCTAGATCGTGAAATTAAAATAAATTCATAGAAAGTTAATTGAAAAAAAAAATATGAAGCCCTGCTCCCAACATATATAATCTTGAAAGTTGAAATTGAAAAACAATCAATATATAACCGAACAAAAAAATAAAAAAAATGATAGGACACAATTCCTTAAACAATCTAATATTAAAAGGTAAATTAAAAAAACATAAAATATCATTTTAATAAATAATATTTTATGGGTGTGACTATAATAATTTATCCATAAGCTTTAATGTTGTGTTAAAAATTATAATTTTCTCTAATGCAATGATTGTTGTGTCTTTCATATTGTTCTAAGATATATCAACACCAACTCCTCATTTGATTTTAAGTTAGTTCGATTGGCAATTAAAGACACTACACGTCCTCAAAATTGATAAAAGTTGCTATTCTATTATAATAATTTACTAGAATTATTGCTCGTGCTCCACCGTGGAATAGGCAAAAAAAAATATTATTAATCTCAATGTTAGAAAAAAATGCTAACGTAAACAAATTCAAGTTTTGTGCTATTTATTCAATCGGTAATCTAAATAATATAAAAAAAATACAACAAAAAAACTAAAAAAAATCAATAATAAAAAAATATTAAAAAGAATCGGACTTAAGTTTATTAGATTATCAAACAAATGAATTAAAAAACCATGTGACAATAGGTATAAAATTGAGATGATCTCATAGAAAAAAAAATAAGGAAAAAAGTTGGTGGGTATTGGGATGAAATTGAAATAAATTGATTTAAAAAAAATATATATTAACTTGTATTAACTTTTGAAACCGATGATTCTGATCATGGACCCAAGGCTAATCTAATAGAAGGCAAATCATAAAAAATCACAATAAAAAATGATAAGAATAAGAGAATATAGCTTAAAAATAGGAAAAAATCAACTCAGACAAACCTCCTAAACCTAGTATAATATCTAAAACTTGCAATTCGTAAAATCTTATATTCAGGTTCAATTAAGAAGTTTAATTCTCAACCAATTTAAAAAGGCAAATTACAAAAAATAACAAAACAAAACCCAAAAAAAAAGGATAAAAAAAAACAAGCAAACCCGGACGAACCTCTTAAACCTGGTCTAATTTCTAAAACTTACAACTCGTGAAATTCTAGACCCGAGCTAAATAAAGAAGCTTAACTCTCAACAAATTTAGTTTTCAAGGATGAAGTCGTGGAAAAATTATTAATAAACAAATATGCAAAAAACAAAAAAACAATAGCAAGAACAATGAGGATAAAATTTGAAAAAAAAAACAATTTAACAAATGATCCTAGAAAAAAAAATTAAAAATAATCTCAAACAAAATAAATAGCAATTAAAAAAATGAAGACTAAATTGGAAAGATTAAAAAAATCATAGGGGTGAAATTGAAAAATAAAATTGTAATTTGATAGGTTATTTATATATTTAAAGATGATAGGGGTGAAATTAAAAAAAAAATGTAATTTGATAGATTATTTATAGATTAAAAAAATACTAGGGGGTGAAATCGAAATGCATTTAAAATTTTATAGCTTATTCTAAAATAAAAAAAATGGTAATTTAAAATCGAAATGCATTTAAAATGGTAGGGGTCAAATGTGAAGGAAAAAACAATTAAATGGACTATTTTGAAATTTTTCAGGCCTAACACAAAATCCCGAGTAGAGAGAGAAGAAGAGAGAGAAAAATGATCACTAGTACCAAACTAGAAGCACTTCTAGCACACGCGTCACAGCACCATATAGAGGGTGTCAATATCTTCCAAACACTACTTCAGAAGGCGGTTTTTGAAGGTCAAACGGCCCCACACATGCTACTTGAGTAGCGCGAAGGCCTTCCACACGTGCCAACAAGTTTTTTAAATTAATATTTAATATATATCAATTACAATAATATCATTGATGAGCCTCCAAAATTATAATAAAATCAATGTAAAATAACACAGGAAAAAAAAAAAAAAAACCTTCATGAGAGAGTTATATCATTGAGCAGCCTCCAAGTTTTTTTTTTTGTATGCATCTCACATTCATATTATTGCTTGGTACATGAGCAGCCCATGTGTGAGAAAAGAACAAACCACGATAGGAATTTCTCAATAAGGAATCATATCAAAATATCATTGAATAGAGTGACTAGCCAGAAACTTGACAAGACCATCATATGGTGCATGAAATTCTGTCGGATTCCAAACAGTAGGGTTTAGTTTTATAATCATATGCTTTGAGTGTTTGAAATCCAAATAAGATGTGAGTTTGAAATCATGATCACGCAACCTTCACATTTTGGTCCAAATCCTGCGAACCCGACTCCATTAGTTTGTCCCTTTTGATCATCACCACAATGACATCACTTCATTACCACTCCCTTCTTATCCTAATAAGAATTTTGTAGTCGGCAAATGCATCCAAAATTTATTCATGAAGAATAACAACCTATTTCTCCATGTCAAGGATTTATACAAAAGAATTCTTGAGCTTCTTTTCCATGTGCTTTCCCTTTTCTTTTCTTTTTTATCTTCCTTTGTGTATTTTTATTGTCATTTCGTTGTCATATATATATATATATATATATATATATATATATTGAAAGAGTCGTCACTTCCAACTTTGATTTGAGATAAAAACCCTATCTTCTTTTTGCATCGTTTTGGTTTATCCCCTAACCATTTCCAACTGAAATAGCTGCTAGTCTTTTATTTGATGTAGTAGGACCCTTCATGCTAATGTCCACGTCGAGATGATGGTGTTCCACGCGGGCGACATCGATGTCTTGATTAAAAACAAAATTAATACTATGAAGATCATTCTCAAAAAATTAAATTAAATTAAATGCTCCACACTTTTCTAAGAGAAAGCGGAAGTACTGTATATGATTAATACGATTTTATATGATTAATTTGTGAGAAAGTATGATCCTTACATGCACGATAATTAAATATCGTTTTTTAATATTCTTTTGTAAGGATATATTTTGATACTATTGCTATCCTCAAAGTGATATTTGGACCTAAAAAGAAATAATTGTATGCTGTCTATAAAGCTTTTAGGACATAGCATTTCTTTTATATGTAGAGGGACGGGGTGAAACCAAAGTTGAACTTAACAAATAATATATTCCCATTCGGGTAAATAATGATAGCTTATGTAGTCACATATACATATAGATGGGAAATACATGCTATGACCTTCAATGTCAATATCGAATGTTCTGACGTAAATCAGAATTAAAATTGATCAATAATTGATACATATACATAGTTGAAAATTGATACATAGAATGTAAATAAGTTTTAAAAAAATCAAAACATTGATACCAAGTTGAAAAAAAAATATGAGAAAAGCTTTTAATGAAAAACTTTGAATTAAATTTTGTTAGCATAGATTTATTACAAATTATTTTTACTTGAATTAATTGAAAGCTCATATCGTAAATTTCTATTTAAGATGCATATTGAATATATATTTTTATAAGATATAAAAGCAATAAAATTATATATTAAACTAGAAAAAGTTTACGGTAATACATTAGTTGGATTGTCTATTATTTAAACTTTTATTACTTTTTAATTAAGTATAAAAATATAAAAAATAAGTGATACAGTAGTATTTTTTAAAAAAATAAATAGTAATTAAGAATTCAAATTCAATATACATTGAGAAAATTTATATTATCTTTTTTATAATATAAATTTTCTAAATTAAGTTTCAATCAATATAAAAAATTAAAACACTGATATCAAGATGGAAAATAAAAGAAAATGTTCTACAAATTATACAAATTTTGGGTTAAGAATTTTCAATGGGTGTGATATCTCTTAATATTCGTGTTTAAATATAATAGAAACAATAAAAATGGACATGACAACAACAACTTAAAAAATTATGATAATATAGTTAAATATATAAATAACTAATTATGTATACAAATAATCAAAGAATCAAAATTGTTTCACTTGACATCGACTAGTTTGATATTATTTTCATTATCATGGGAGATCTATATATAAGGCTTTTGTCACCATATATATTTTGCCAGCCCTAAAACCCTCAACCTTTTCCTTTTCCTTTTCCTTTTTCCTTCTTCCCTTCCCTGATCCTCCATTTCTTTTTCTTTTTCTTTTCCTTTTCCTTTTTGTCAAATATGTATCTATATTTTCATATCTTTATGTGTGTTTTTAAATAAAGAGGATTTAGATGTTTACAAATTTGGATTTCAATTTGTTTGTTATTATAAATTGAAATTTAAACGATCCAGATCTTGATATTAATTTGTTGGGTTTTCTCTTTTATTGGGTTCTGGTTCCTACATGTTAGGGTTTGTTATTCTATAAATAAAGTTTGTTGCTTGTTTTTTATTGTGTTAATTATGGTTGGTGGGGAGAGATTTTTCATCAATGGAGTAATAGATTTGTGAATGTGTGATCCTACAAGTTTTTGCAAGACTAATATAAGTATGGAAGGATCATTTGCTACTGGAAATACCAATTTTAACTCTTGCTATTGTCAAGATCTATTCAATCAGATTTAATTATTATCATTGTTATCTTTTTATATTTATTGTATGAAAATAATGTTGTATTAATAAAATACTAATTTTCATTAAGGAAAAAAAGAGAGGTTAAACCTTAATTTCATCCATAACATATTACACAATTCTCAATAAATTCCCCAAACAAAATATTTATCAACCGAGTCTCTAACCTTTCATACACTACCAAAAAATTAGCAAATACAAATGAAAATACTAATGGAAAAATTTCATCAGTAAATTGCAGTGAAATTTATTGACAAAATAATTCATTCCTATATCCCTCAGTATACACCGACAAAAACAATTTTGTCGTTATATGCCGATGGAACTATAATGGGAAAAAATAATGTGTCATGCTTACAAATGGTATTGCCGACGAAATAAACTCGTCGATAATACTCATTGGTATATCCATCGGTAATATTTATGTTATGAGATGACGAGTGACCCCCTTTCCCTCCTATTTCTTTTTTTTTTCTCTCTCTCAATTTTTCTCTATAAAAAACAGAAAACCCCTCCTCCCTAATTTTATCATAAATCAAACTCTCATCACTATAAATTCGGTTACCTCAACACTCAATTTATCAACATCTCTATTCTGATTTGATTTTCTTTCAGGATTCTCCACTTCAAGTAAGCAAAACTATCTTTTTTTGGTTTGAACTCAATTTTAAAATGTTAATTTTTGTGGCATTTTGATGTAATATATGTAGTTTGTTCGTGTGTTTACTTATTTTATAGCTTTTTACATAGAAATTTTTTGTTTGAATATATGATTTGTACGTGTTAGAGCTTGTTTGATATTTTGAGAAATTATATTTGTTTATAATTTGATGAAATTTATTTAGATTTTATGACTTAGGTGTTTTGTAATGAAATAAATAATAGCTTATTTAGTGAGTATGTTTTATATTTTATCAATTTTATTGTTGAGCTGAAAATTTCAATAAATCTAGAGGAATTTGAATTTTATTGAAAATTGATAATGATTTAAGAGTACTATTAAAACAGATTGAATAATTTTAAGTTAAACAAATGTTAGCTAATTTATTAGTTCACATAATTAATTAATACATGTTGTTATCAATATTTTATATAGGTTTGATATATATAAGTAATGAATGATTTTTCTTGGATGTATTGAGTTTCACCTGAAGGTTTACGAAGGATGGATTATTATAATAGAGTTGAGAGTTTTATTAATTACGCACTATTTAATCCGAGAAATATTAGTAGAGGTGAGATTATTAGATGTCCATGTAAGAGGTGTAAAAAAAAAAGTTTCTCGATCCAGATATTGTAACAATGCATCTTCTACAAAAAAACGGTTTATGAAGAAATACTTGTGTTGGTTTACACATAGAGAAACCATATGTTCTTTACAAGATCATGGTAGAAAAGATGGTTAGGTCAACTTCTAGTTCTAGCAATGTGTATGGAGTTGTAGATGACAATAATAATTCTTATAGAAATATGGTTATGGATGTGATAAGAATGAATTAGAGTTATGCAGATGAAGAACTAAATGCAAACGTGGCCAGGTTTTTTGATTTTTTGAAAGACTCCGATGAACCATTGTGGGATGAGTTCACAAATCACAGTAAATTATAGATCGTTACACAGGTGTTCACCATCAATCAGAGCATGGGCTTAATGAGACCGGTTATAAAAAAATTGTCGAATGGACAAGAAGCATTTTACCTTAAGAGAATAGGCTAAAAAATAACTTTATGCTGTCAAATCCATGACGAAACCTCTTGGCCTAAGATACTAGAAAATTGACATGTGTCCAAACTTATACTTGTTGTACTACATTGAAAATGTATATTTGATCGGGGGCAGAACATGTGGACATTTTCATTATAAACATAAAATTGGTAGGGAAAAGACTCTTGTCGCACATAGAAAATATAGATACTTCATAATCACTCCTAAGTTGTAAAGGTTATTCATGTCTTTAAAGACTGTTGAACATATAATATGATATCATTCACATGATGTGGTGGATAGAATCATGGTGCACTCTTTTGATGGTGAAGCCTGAAAATATTTTAATAAGGTGCATCCTTAATTTTCAATGGAATCATGTAATGTACATCTTGGGTTATATACATGTGGTGTACATAATGGAGTTGTATGTTGAATTTTTTGTTCATGTAATGAAAGGATGGGAAGTTATTCTTGTATAGCTATAACAATATTATTGACCACTTGCACTTGTTGGGAGAATTGTTAGAGCCCTGGAAGAACTAGACTCCTGGTGGTAGGAAAGTTAGTTACTCTCCCTCATCCTTGAGTTTTATCATCCATGAAATATACTTTTTATAAAGACTGAAAAGGAATCAACTATCTTTTTATTCTATTTCTCATAGACGATGCCACTAATGAAGTTATAGAAAAACTTCCAACAAAACTCAGGCTTTCTATGGATGGGCTTGTGGTTTGATGGCTTGAACCTTTGTTTTTTTCCTATTCCTAAAAAACTAGTCTCTTATGAAAATATGGGACACTCAAATGCTTAAGTTAGTTATGGAATAAAGAGAAAATAATATGCATGAAAAGAGAGAAAATGAAGTAGGGAATGTGTATCTGTGTGTATAGTATAGTTTGGCTAGCTTTTATATGATTGTGTTACCTAATTTGGCTTTTTATGGCTAAGTGTTACTCAAGATGGTTAGAATGGGATCCCCTAACTTTGTATGGCGATTGTATGACCTGAATATAAATTTCTCTAGCTTGTTGGCCTAGATGTGCTGACCTATTTTCCTAGTGATTGCATATATTTATACACCCTAGGCCTTCACATTTTTACATGGCAAAAAAAACATTTCATTGGTGAAAAAATTGATGTTGTCATTGGTTGTTGAAATGATCATCCATTGGAGAAACAAATGGTGTTCTGCTTGTCATAACCCATTTATAGGTTATTCCTTAAATTTACCTTTTTTATTTTTAAAATAAAAATAAATAATAAATAATAATAGCAAGGACACTGACAATGAAGAAAAAGTTGGTTGAGGAAGGATTTCATATATGCATAAAATCAAGTTGCAATTTTGAATGAAGTTGGAAGCCTGATCGTACCCCGTTATACCCAAAACTGGAGAGACAATGCATATTCAAGGTCAAATTAAATAATTAATGGATGAATCTGTATAAAAATTAAGTCCATGGACATAATTAGATTTTTAATAGGCCAATTTGATTTAATCACAAGCCAAATTAAAGGTTGAATTATGTTTAAGAATTAATTTAGATCCAATTAAAGGTTTAATTATGTGCAAAGACTTAATTATACTTTAAATGAGTCAAATTAATTTTATTAGAGATTTAATTGGTGAAAAATTAAGTTTTGAAGCCAATTTGGGCTTAATTGAGACGATTGGAATTTTAGAAGATCAATTTTAATTTTTACCAAGTTAATTGATTGAAATCAGGGGTTAAATTGAAGAAATTCACAGTCAATGACAAATTTACAAAAGGCACCGAACTATGATGATCCAATTAATTGAAATCATGGATTAAATTAAATTAAATTGAAATTTTAATGGTCAATTGATGGTGAATTTGCATAAATCCAAAACTAAGAACCAAAATAAAAAATATGTTGAAATTCGAGGCTGACATTGAAGTTCAGTAAGGGTAAAATTGCATAAAATTAGAAGTTTATGGTCAATTAAATGTGCAATTGAAAGAAATTAAAAGTCAAAGGATCAAAATGAACTTTGGCCAAACCACTAAATTAAACCCTAAAAAATCCACAACGGCACCATTTTGGACAATAAAAATATAAGGACTAAACGACGCATTGTCTAGTTACTGTTTAATGTTTTCTTCCTTTTTAGCCTGAAAATACTGCTCATAAACTACTTTTTAGGGGCCTTTAATACTTCATATCTTCACCAAATTTGACAAAACATATACTGTCATGATAGCCTGATATTTGACTACACCCTAGTATAGTCTTTTATTGCCGATTGACGACATAATGGTCTTGACGCCGCCCCAAAGTGACCAACTTAGGCAGCTTTTAGCTGCTAACTTTTTTAGGTCATGATAGCAACTTTGAATAAACAGTTAGGATCCTTCCGGTTCGAATTAAGAGCCAAGATTGGTCCCTAAAAAATATAAAGTGTCCTTCTTCCACACCTTATAAATAAAGGTGGATTCCATGCATTAAGCATCAAGAAATTGGGGAGCAAGGTGAATAAAAAAACAATTTTTTCAACATTATTCTTTCTCTCTCTTCGCCATTATTTCAGCTTCAACAGCCACCCAACCGCCTTAGACCGCCTATACACCCTCACCAACCCCAGCTTCTTCACCAACAATCATCGTCCGCAACTATTGTGAACAGTGGCTCCACCATAAATTTCTACTCCCTCCAGACAATAATCCAGTAACCAATGCCCGTTGTTGATTCTTCTAGCGGCGGCAACCACCACTAGCGTCACACTGGTCATCCCAGCAACGGCAACCACCTCCACACTAGGCAATCATCTCCACCGCCATGCCCTTGTTTTCCTCCTTCTTTTGCATGTAAACATGTAGAACATGAATTATAATTCATGTTCTGCAGTTTGCAAAAGCAACTTAGTCTCCGGGTTGGGCCAGTGACTAAGTTGCATGGGCTGGACCAGTTTCGGCCCAGTCCAAATAGTTGGGCCAGGTCCACCCCAATGTTTTTTTTATAAAAAAAACAAGAAGAAGAAAGAAAGGCCCAGTCCATTGGGTCGCCTCTCGGCCTAACCCAACCTGGCTGGGTCTAGCCCAGATGGTTGAGTTGGGCTCAGCCCATATAATAATAATATAATATTATATAAAAACAAAAAATAATGTATAAAAACAAAAAAAAATCCAAAAATTTCCAAAAATCCTTTCAAAAAATTACCAATTTTGTTTAATATCGGGCCGTAAATTTATAATGTAAGATACAAACCAAGTACAAAATACCTAATTTTCTCTAAAATTTTTGAAAAAAAGAAAACAAAAAAAATCCTTATTTCTAAAATACAAAAAAAAAATATTTTGTTTTCATGTATATAGCTAAATCCTAAAATTTTTTCATGCATATTTTCTAAAAAAAAGAATTATTTTTATCATATTTTAAAAATGCAAAATGAATATTGTAACAAATTTATAATTATTCGTTAGGGTTTAGTCAAAATATCAAAAATCCTTCAACAATTATGTTGTTTAATTAATATTTGGAGTGATAGGATTTTGTTGTAAACTTTAATATTTGAAATTATAAAATTACATTATAAAGTATACTCATAAGTATTAAAGATACAAAGTGCAAAATAAATGCAATGCTGAAATTTAGACCTTAGAACGGTTAGGATTTAACTCAATAAGGTAGAGACTTCCTCACGAAGGGAAATCTACCTTGAACCTTAGACAAGACCAATAGATAGAAACATGACCTAGAAAAATAATCAAATAACAATGCAACTTATCTTAAGCAGGGTGCATTAATTAGGGGTGATACGTCTTTCCATTGCATAATCAGTCTCTTACCCAGACTCTCGCAGACCATAGGTTTTTTAGTAATCATAATACTAGGTGGCGACTCCTGAACTCATAATCATAATTTTATAATTATACTTAAAACTCGTCACACATCTGAGAAGGCGGACCCATCATCCCAGATGTCGTGCTCATCACGACATTGCCAATGCTATTGTATAGGGAAAAAAACCATTAGCTAGCCATGGTTGTTTATTTGTTAATGTGCCATGACATTCTTGTTATTCTTGATATACCACTGGTGAAAATTTTATGTGCAAGAAAAGTTTATGTGCGTGGCTCATAAGAACTCAAAAAATATATATAAAGGATGTGTTAAGCAGGAGTAGAAGGACCCGATCAACACCGGGTCTGCGGTGGATTTTTGGAATGAAATTCCATCCATCACCAACATTTTAAGGGAAATATCGTTACTAATATACTTTATAGTTGCATTTCAAACATTATCTTTGGTATACATGTTTGATGCCTTAATTTGATTAATTTTAGTGGCAACTATATCAACTTTAATTAATAATTTTGTAGCCTTAACCAATAAAAGATATAGCATCATTTCTAAGATATGCCACAATTTGTTAACATGTAGTCTTGAAAGTACTTCCAAATTATTTAGTGGTGGTCGACATAAATATCATATTTATATCGAATATTGGTAACAATCTATATAACTGCCATGAAAATTAACATAATTGAAATAACCAGAGGTGTTTGAAATGCCGTTTTAAACTATGTTCATATTTATAGCAGCATCTTTCCGTTAGAACTTTTAGAAAGCCCCACTAAAAGTTAATTCAATTTTGCTGTAATGTGATACTGGACCTTTAAGATCTAATTAAAACTGTTAGAAGTTGCTAGTGGAATCATAGAATTCGTTGGAGCTGAAGCTAGAAATTGGCATATGTCAGGCCCGCGTTTCATTCTTTGAAAGACGTGGATATGCCATGACAAAGCATACAGTCATTAGAATATGAATATGTACAGTTTCACTTTTGAAATCTTTGTAAAATAATACCTAATTATAACAAACAACCAAACTTCACCTCTACGTCTCTTGATCATGCAGCCTCCCCACATGGGAAAGAGATGCCATGGAACACATATTGATTTGAATATCAGTTCAAGTAGGATGTCCTTTGATTTTCGACACTTTGCTGTCAAGGGCGATGAATTTGCCTCATAATATGAATAATGTACGGTAGATAAATCAGCATCAACATTTGAAGTGGTTAGGGTTTCTCATCGACACGGTAGATATTCTACTAATAGTTGCAAAGAATCCTATGCTCTTAGAATTCAACACCGAATAGGTTTGCAGGAGAAGAGTAGAGCTCTCTGAAAGGAAAGGAATAAAAAGGGGGGGAAATATGTAAATTTGGTCTCGAGTCCACATCCTCGAAGTGTTCGAAGTCTTCCTTGAATAAGCATTAGTTCCTAATCCTTTATTTTCAATGAATTCTCTCACCCTCTAGAATAGTACTTTTGCAAAAGAATCAATGACTTCGAAGTTGGTCTTTTCTTTTGCATGCCTATGTCACCCTGAACTTTCAGTCTTAATTTGAAACTCCAATTGGAACCATATCTACATTTGAGATTTCCTTATGGAGTTGACAAAACATAAACCTTCACTTTGGTGCATGCATGGTTCCCTGTTGATAGTTACAAACTTACAATACTTGGCCAACTAGGGATTAACTCTTTCTTCTTGGACCGTTTGAGAATTGAATGTGCACGTGTGGGTTGAGCCAAATGTAGTCGAACAGGGATCGAACATGTGATGAGCAACTGGGAAGTCCTTTTGTTCTCTTTTCAGCATAAAATACAAGAAGATCATGGAGCTGATAGTCACAAAAAGAAATAAGAAGAAGAATAATCACAATTTGCAACCAAAAGATTGTAGAGAGAATGACTGCTTTTTCATACATTTGAATTTTGTGGTTTAAAATCTATAATCCCGACGTCAAATTCGCGTGCTAAAAGTTCAAAAGCAAGATGCGAAGCTCGCATATGGGTAGAGGGAAGATTTGAGAGATCATAAACTAGCTTCAAGATATCCCACGTTGAAGCAAATTATTCATCGAAGATTTGAGAGATCATAAACTAGCTTCAAGATATCCCACGTTGAAGCAAATTATTCATCCTTTAGCTCTAGGTTCATTGCTATTAGATGTATAATCTCATTTATTATACAACAATTTGTAAGTGGGTGGGTCTAAGGACATATTAAAATATATGCATTCAAAAGTAAAATGATGTATGCATGGTATTTCATTTCTTGGTAGAAAATTTTGATTCTAAGATGGGATTCTTGATAGCATAATATCTGGTTGATAGGATCTTCTACGGTTCGCAGCTCTTCAAAAATTAATTCTCTCAGAGAACATAATTCTGTTTTCTTCTTTTTCTTTTCTCCATTGGTCATCAAGAACTTCACTTTTACAAGACAATAGCACTATGTACCAGAAGGTGCATTTCTTTTTCTCGAGTGAGTATAGACGTGTATGGCGCTCCTTGCAGATACTCCATAGGCAGATCCTTTAGTGAAAGTTTCATTCAAGTGGCTTTTTGATTGAAAGATGAAGAGACTATTATTGTCATATATAGGCCAAAATTGCGAAGTGGCTTTTTTATTGGAAGGTAAAGAGACCAAGTACTGTCATATATAGGCCAATATTACGAATTGTCAACAAGAATTATTAATTTGGTTATGTATTGCTAAAATAAAAGAAATTACATCTAATATTGTATATTGAGTGCTCTAACTAATGAGGTTGGAAAAATAAATAAGATTGGTGATGCTTTTTATAGGTTGATAAAACTAGATCCGGACTCAATAATATCTGCAAGAAAAACACTCTAAAACTTAAGTTAGTATAGTATTTGTTCAAGTGATGAGAAAAATAAATATTCTCTAGGTTTAAATCTTTTTTAAACCTTATTTAAATCTTGTATGTAACTTATATTTTTTTAGACATATATTTTCTACAGAGATAGAGTCTAGAAATATAAGCTCTGACAGATCTTTTATTTAGAGAATTGAAGTTTTGTATATATAGATTTTCTTAAGATAAATATGTTAAGAAATATCTAAAATATATACATACACTCTATAAGATAGTTATGGAATTGTGTATATTATATAAAATATTTTTATAGTTTTTTTATTTATAATCAATAACAAAATCTTTAGTACATGTCTTTGTTTAAATAAAAATTATCAACATAAACATGTTTTCTGCATAATGGTTGTCTATATATCTAATAGATTCTTTTAAATAAAACAAAGTTTGAGTACTAATGATTTTAATTTTTTTTTCATTATAATTTAATAAAAATGAACTATCTTCCATTATATAAATGCATAATGTACTAAAAATCTAAAGTTTGTTATGATGCTTTTTATTCATAAAGTTCCTCTTCTTTTTTTCTTTTTTTGAGAAAATACATGACTCCCTCCGTATTCATGATTATTTTTATTTTGATTCAAAAATTAATTTTGTTTATTTTTCAATTCCTAAATTTGAGAGATGACTGATAAAGTGGTTAGAAAACAGCAAGGAAAGGGAAAGTTATCGGTTTTGCCGCTTTTCAATGACAAACTTGTTATTTTTTATGTCAACGGATTTCATTTAATGAGAAAAGTTTGATGGTAGTAGTGTTTTTTTCTAAACATCCATGAAAAAGAAGACTGGATTCGATTTAATTTTTTTATTTTATTGGTTTTGGTTTTGTTTAGTGATTTTAGGGTATTTTAGTATTATTAGGTGATTCATAAAGAATTTTATAGTGTTTTGATGTGTTTTTAGGAGAAAATTGCTTGAAAAATAAATGTTTTTGTCCAGAAAACCTCTTCCTTAATTTTCAGCCATTACAATATTGGCTGGATTCTATATTTCAATAAGCAATGTTTTAAAAAAAAATAACAAAGACGAACAACATGTCATCCATCCTATTAAAAATAATAAAACGTTGGCCTAGATGTGTGGCCCTGCTCTAGGCCAATGCACCTGGGGTCTCTCTTTTTTGCTTTTTGGGTTTTTTCTTTTGATTTAGTTTTAATTTTATTTTTTAGTGTTGGGTTTTTATTGTATTTTTTTATTTTTATCCTTCAATATTTGGTTAATTTTGAATTAATCTTTACTTTTTTCATATAATTAAATTAAAATATATATTATTAAGCCCAAAGGAGTGCCATGGCTTAGTTTATGAATTTAAGGGATTGATCTGAGTTAATTTAATATGTTGTTCTCTCAATGTTTAAAAAAATATATCATCTTAAATTTTTTTTTAAATCAAACCATGTTTTTACCATTAAATTGTCTTTGGACCTACCCACATGCCTAGGATTTTTTTTTTTTTTTTTTTGTTCATTTGGTTTTTGTTTTCTTATATTTTTATTTATTTATTTTACATTTGAACATGTTTAGTCTCAAGGCAACTTCTGAATAATTACTTTGTGAGGAATTTTTTGACCCGCCACCAGCTTTGATAACAATACTAAAATAAAATTTTAATATATTTTTTAACTTTCAAAAAAAAAAATTATGTCAGCACAGATAGTGTGGTGGGAAGTAACCTAGTATAATGCTAAAACCATGAAGCCCACGAGAGAAACTTCTGAAGACCCAAACATTTTACCTGCTGCTGCTAACATTATCTTGCTGTTCATAAAAGCCCAAGTAGACCCACGATTCAACAGAAGCCAACTTAAATTAGTAAATGTCTCCCCCACATCTATCCTCCTCAAAAGCAATATTATTTGTCAATATATATATATATAGCAAGTTTTATTAGATTCCGGTAGTTTTATAAAGATTCAACTCTAGCCATCGGAAGCCACCTTAGGGTTGTTGTATGCTTTTGTAATTATACGGGCCTATCACTTGTCTTATTCCATTTGATGGTATGACTTTGTCTAAATTCAAGCCCAATTTATCATATTTTGAGGAGGAGGGCCAAGGTCCTCAAAATTGATCATCTCTATATTCTTACTAAATGAATTAAATTGTCTCTTTATTTTATAAATAATTAATTAGTCTTTTTAGTCCATTTCATGTTTGTTTCAATTATTTAAAAAAAAAAGTAAATAATATGGAAATGAGAAAAGAAGACAATTTTTTAAATAAATTAGTGTTAAATTAAGCATGGCTAATATTGATACAATGAACTAATTAATTAGTTTTAAAATTAAAACTGTTTGATTTACGCAAGTCATGACCTTGTCCAAGAAAAAAAAAATTACACCTTTAAAGGCTAGGGGGTGAGCACTGGGCGGTCCAGTTCTCAAGTTTCGTTTTTTTACGGATAAGGATGTTTTTATGTATTTTTGGGATTAATTTCCAAGAACTTCTAAAATCATGTCTCAAGAAAGTCATGCAAACTTTAATTAGTATTTACTATGGTCCTATTTTGAGTGTGGTGGAGTTTGTTTTTCAAAGTGTTTTTTGCTTGGGAATACATTAAAAAAATAATTTTTTATTTTTTAAAATTTATTTTTGACATCAGTACATCAAAATAATCCGAAAGCATAAAAAAATAATTTGAAACAAAGAAAAAATTTAAAATTGTTCAAAAGCATGATTCGACTGCACTCTCAAACACACTACATCCTATAAAGATGGTTAGTGCTTCACTGTGGGCTGGACTGATTTTTTTGTAACGCAAAAAAGCAATGCTCAGATGCTGCTTATGTATTTTAAAAAAGAAAAAAATCAAGTTTAATTCAATTATATGATGAAAAAAACAATGATAGTAAGTGAACCAAATATTAAAAGAAAAGGTGATAACAATTGTCACACATGTGCGGCGTCGCGGCAATCATCCTCCCGAGTCAGGATGGTCGGGAATGATGTGGGTGGAAAGAATAAGAAATTTTTGTCCTTCATCAATTAAAAGAGGGAAATAGAATTCATCACCTGGTATTTTGATCACTAAGAACCCTAACTGATCTCAAAGTCTAGATAAAGGGACTGATGTGTTTAGGAATGACGTATCATCCATAATTCAACTTACATAAGGTAAAGCTACATTGTCTATTTGTTTGATATAAACTAAGGAAAAGTGTGTTTTTTAATTATTGGTTTGTTTAAGGTTAAAGAAAAGTCATACTCAGTAAAGAGATCCTTATTTTATCAGGTTAAAAACATAACCAATCTAATGCTGATATAAAAATAAGAGAAACTATCTTTTATTTAATACCAAAAATACGTTTTACATATAAGTTCATAATTCTAAATGCTAACAGAAAACAAAATAAATTTTTTGGTGTTTTTGAATTTAATATAGGGAATACGTCTTACATGTAAGTTTGTAATCTCACATATTAAAAAGAAATAAAATAATTGTTTTTGTTATTTTTGAAATGTAGGTCAAGTTCTCTTGATTTTAATAAATTAGTTATTAAATAAAAAAAATGCATGCAAAAATAAAAGACTATTTTTTTGTGATTTTTTAATATGATGAAATATGCAGATATAATCTCTCTTTTTTTAGAAACTTGATCATATGCAATTTAAATAGTAAAAAATATTATTTTTTAAAAGAAATATTTTTTGTTGTTATTTTTATGGAAGGGAATCGATTCATTTCATATCGAAAAAGCACCTCATATGTAGGTCATAATTTCAAATATTAAATGCTGGAGGGGTAAAAAGGTAGGGAAATCAAAATTGATTGCAAAATTATCTTCCAAACATTTAAAAATTAGTAAGAACTGACGAAGTATGTATTTGGCAAGACGCAAATAAAATGTTTTTATCAAGGTTATTTTAACCACGATATCAATTCAAAAACAAATTATCATTCATCAACTCAAAACCAAATAACACCAAAAATCCACATAGAGTTTATTAAAGTTACCTATTTCGTTCAAATTTCATAACAATCCAAATAAATCACCATTAACCCCAACACAACTCATACGCCAATATTTAACATTCATAAAACAATCACAACCCTAAAAACTAAACCCATAATTCAACACAAGTAATCAAGTTATTTCAAAATCCAAAAAAAAATCAAACAAAATTAATAGTTCAAATATTATACACAATAATAAGCATTTTGTCTCAAACTTCACAATATTTTTGCAATTTATCAAAAAATAATTTAAGATCATGAATCGACCTTCTAAAGGCTGAGAATAAGTTATAGAGCCTGTTGCAACCAAGGAAACAACATTGTACATGGAGGAATAGTGTCAGGGCACAGTTTTCACCTGCCACCACTACTGACTGCGGTTTATGCACCGCCGCCAGCGAAGCAAAACGATGGTGGATCTGGAATGACTTCTTTCCTTCTTTCTCCTAGTGTTAGTGGTGAGCTTGATTTTTACCTGCAAAACAAAGAAAAACCACGCAAGTAATCGATTTTAATTTTCCTCTTCTTCTTGGTTTGTTTTTTTTACTATGATTTGATCTAAAAGTTGCTACCATTGGATTGAAGGTTGCTTGGGGTGGACTGGAGCTGGGTTTTGGTCTATGTTCACGATTTGATTTTAACAGTGAGAGAGGGAAAGAGCAGGGTTAGGTCATAATGTGTAGTGGTTTCAGTTGTTGGATCTTTGGTGAGGACATGCTGCAAAGGATGCCCTTGCTGATAAGAGGGGACGGCGCTGCTTCGATTGGCAGTAAAGGAATCAACCATTGAGTTTGTGTGTGCTACTTCTTTGTTGTTGTTGATAGTCGCTGAAGGAGAAGGGAAGCTTGATGGTTGTTTTATTTTTGGAATAAGAGAGTGAAAGGATAGATCTAGTGGTGTTGATTCCAGTAGTTGGATTTTCAGCATGATCATCCTATGAAGGACGTCGCTGTTAGGGGAGGAGACATCATTGCTGGGAGGAGATTGTTGTGGAGAAATGAGAACCATCATTGGGTTAATGATAGAGAGGGTTGCTCGCAGTGAGGCTAAGCTGATAGTGGGTGGTTCTAGTGGTGAAGATGAGAATGGAGGTAAAAGAAAGGTTTGGTGGCGACTCACACATTGGTTGAAAGAGAGAGTTATTGGTCGGGGGAGGTGTGGTTTTTTTGTGTAGCTAGTAGTTATGTTTAGGTTTACTGGGGGCTAGGAATTTTTGTTTTTTTAATGGCTCTCTCTCATTTCCTTTCTTGTATGTGTGAGATAACCACCTATTTATACGTGGAAAAATTTGTCTTCTTCCCTAAATGCTGGTCCAAAAGGCAACCTAAATTCACTTTAGTCCCTTGTTTTCTTCACGCGCTGGCCCATTCATTGCACGCATCAGCCCTTCTTTCCTTTTTTTGCTCACTTAAGTCTTTAATTTGATAATACCTCTTCAATTAATCCATAAATCTCATTTAACTTGTTCAATTTAATCCCTATTTCACTAATAAATCTTTAATTGGGGCCGCAATTTGATTCAATATAATATCTAATTCAATAATGACTCTTCAATTAGGGCTAAAATCTCACCCCGCCCAAGACAAGCTCTCTTCTTTCAATTTATCCCCTTATTCTATATTAAATCCTTGATTTAATATCAATTTTCATCTTATCTAGGCCCAAATAAGCCTAAGTGGAAAAAGAATAGGGAAAGGAAAGAGATACAACCGATCGAGCTAGTGCTTTATGATGGTGTCCATGACCCGGGTTGCCTATTTGACATTTACAATGATTGACCATATGTTATTAAATATGTTGTTATCTCAATATTAAACAACAAAAAACATAATCATTTTTTTAGGTAGGCCCATAATTGTTTTGGTCGTTTGAGTTGGCTTTGCTCTTGTCAAATCTACTAGCTCACATCGTAGCAACTCTCATATATTTAATTTGAAGCTTGGCCTAGTAAAGAAATTGGGTCAAGATTTTTGAAGGTTTGGTCGCTTGCACAGATTTATTAACATTATTAATGAGTTCCATACAGCCTGCCTATTTTTTTAGATTTTTTCATGATCAATAGAGTTTGACAATCATTGACTTATTTTTTTTTTTTTAGTTGTATCGGGTTTCCATAGGGGTCAACCTTATATGTTATGGTTTTACATCATTTGTTCATAAAAAAAATGCTCTTGAGTCCATTTGTTACACCTCGAAACCATACCAGTAGTGAAGCGCAGCGTAGGCAATAAAACTAGTTTTTAACTATTTTGCATATTTACTATCATATCAAGTAAATTAGCATAGCTTATAAAAAGAAGATCCTTCAAGAACTAGTGGTCAGACCTTAACTAACGAAATGGTAATTGCTATGCTTTAAATTCCAATAACCTGAAAAATATATTCACATTTTCTTTCTTAAACCCCTTTTAATCAAACAATTCAATATTGTTAAAATTCCAATATTTTAATATCATCAAAATTGTTTTTTTTTTATGGAAACTTGAATTTAACTCCCAACAATGACCATAAATTATAATTTAAAACATGAATAATCTATGATTATAAAGATTCAAAAATTTTAAAATTAATTCCAAAGACAACATTGAACTCCCAAGAGAATTTAAGGACTAAAATGTAACTTTCTTAGATATCAAATACTAAATTATAGTTGAATTATTTTTTTTCAACCTTCAGATCTATAACTAACAGGAACATTAACAGAATTAAGCATGTTCTTCTATTTGTCATCTCTCAACCAAATTTTTTTAATCAAAACATATGTTAAATAGCAAAGGAATTTTATAAAGAATGTTAGTTAGTTGTATGTGTGTTGTCGCAGAGAACTCTTTGAAAGTGTCAATAAACTCATCCCAGTTCGGCAAGTTAACATGGTGATTTGATCATTCGAGCTCTGGCCTGGACTTAGTCAACCTGGCTGGTGCACTTGCAACTTGGTCAACATAATCAAACAACTAATAAATAACAAAATAAAAAAAAAGATATAGAAAAAAAAATTAAATTATGCCCAAAAAGTACTCAAAACAAAAATAAACTATCAAAACCAACAATAAATTTAAAAAAAAAAACTTCAAATTTTACAAAAAAAAAAAACATATTTGATGTCGAAAGATTTTGAAGGAAAATTTATTTTTTCTTATTTATTTTTATTTCCTATTTATTTTAGGAAAATATCTTTTATGTTTTTTTAATTTGTTTCTATTTATTTTAGAAAATGAAATATTAAAATTGGTAATTTTATGTTTCCTAGTTTATTTAGGATGTTTAGTATTTTTCCTTTATTTTCAGGTTTTCTAGTTTGTTTAGGTTTTTTCTTATTTAAGAAGTTGTACACTTTTTAGAGAAGTAGACTACATCAGAGTTATTTATTCAGTAATAAAATATGAATTAGGGTTTTATATGACAATCCTATTTGGCTTTGATTTTGTCTTTTTTGTTTGTTTTTTCATTTATGTTAATTGATATCAAAGCTCAATGATCCTAATGGATATTTGCTTGTTGTGTGTTAAAGTAACTATGGCTGGAAAAAGTAGTAGAAAAGGACATGCTCATGTAGAAGGAGATAAGGAGGTTCCCCATCAAGAAAAAGATGTTCATGAAATGGTGTTAGAAGACATGCGGGGATATATTGCATAATTGAAAAATTGTATTAAAATATGGTGATAAGAGACATATGGAGACAAGTTGCAAAACTAACCCGTTAGTTGGTAGAGGTGAGGATCTAGAGGATCGTGAGAAGAGTAATCATAAATTCATGGCTAACTTTAAGAATTCATTTCAAAGGCATATGCAGAAGAAGCAACTTCTTGATCAAGATAAATATGATGTTGAAACTGAGAATTTTAATGATTCTAGTTCATTTATGGATTGGAATCAACCACCGAAATCTGATAAAGATGATGCTGGATGAAAAACTTAGATATAAAATCCTTGGTTTGTAATGTCCATGAGAAGGGAACCAAATTAGATGTGATTCTGGAGATGATTTTTAATTAAGCACATTGCGAAGGATGTGTCTCACATGTGCTTGAAGAGAATTTTGAAATTAATGGGGTCAAAGTTAATGTTCTTGTACTTTAGATAAAAGTTATGAAGTAGATTTTCAAATCTTCTCATAACTTTAAGATTAATTTCATTGTGAGGGAGGCTGAGTATGTTGTTGATAGATATAATATTTCTAATGAAAAGGTTAAGCACGTAATGGATTGGAAATTTTTTATTGGACAACCACGAGATAAGGGTAAGAGCAATTTGAATTCGAGGACAAGTTCTTTCCAACCCAGAGAGATGAGGAGACTAGTGTAGGAGGATTTTTAGGGGGCAATTACTTTTCTTAGTGATTACTATTTGCTATTTAGTTTAGGTTTTGTAGTGTTTTATTTATTTATTTTCTATTTAGTTTAGGAAATCAAATATTGAGATTGGTAATTTTATTTCTCCTAGTTTGTTTAGGACTCTCATTGTTTGTCCTTTATTTTTAGGTTTTCTAGTTTATTTAGGTTGGTTTTTTTAGTTTATTTAAGGAGTTGTAAACCTCTTAGAAAGACAGATTACATCAAAGTTGTGTGTAACAATCTTATTTGGCAATTTTATCTTTCTAGCTTGTTGTTTTATTGTTTGTGTTTTTGTTTGCGTCGAAAGAAATTTAAAACCCATATCAAGATATGTGGAAGTAATCACAACAAAATAAAAACACCTTATAATAATGAATCAATATAAAATTTATAACTAAATCACCAAAAACAACACACAAAACCACCTTTTTGAGAGACTTGTAACTATGCAAAATGAAAAGGACAACAAAAAAACAAATTGAAACCGCGTACAAGATGCACCTTAAAAACCTTTTAAGAAACTCTAAATAATCTTATTGAAGATTGTTTTTAAATAAACATTAAATATACCACCAATCTAGTAGGTAGATTCAATTACACCTCTAAATTATTTTGATTTCTCAATTAAAAACTTATGTAGAATCATTTAACATAAGTTGTTAATTTGGATTGAAATATAGATGTAAAGCCTTAAAATGGATGAGAGTCCTTAATTGAGAATTTATAAAATTTTAAGGATAAATTTAATATAAAAAAATTATTTGGTGATGAAAACGAGACAACCACATATAGTAAGAGAGTATTTTTTTAGGTTTGTCAAAGTTTTTTATTCAACAATAAAAGATATTATCAACTAACTAGTTTTTTTTATCGTAATTCTAACTATATTAACTAAGAACAAAATTTTGCCTAATATCTTTTGTTTGGAATTTCTATATAACTTAATCCTAACATCTTAACTGCCAATTGAATAAAAAAAACTCTTTTAACTATAATTAATTATGATAAATAATAGTTTTATTGAATATGTCCCCATGTTGCCAATGAGGCCATGACTTCTTGCTAATTCCATTACACCCTAATTTGATCATTTCCCTAGAGAATCTATAATAGATTATGACTTTCTACTAGGAGCTAGTATTTTTTATTTGGTTTAGCTTTGGATAAAGGAAAAATTGGAATTTTTATTTTTTAAAATTATAAATTGAATCGAACCGAAAACTAGTTCAAAATAACCATTTGGTTTGGCTTGGCTTGACTTTTTTTTCTTCCAAACCTGGTTAAACCAGCCTAGAAACTCATTGATATTTTGTCCACATGTTATAGCAATGAAGAAACTGTAGAGAAAAATCACCAAAATAATTGTTAAAACTATATAAAATAATAAATTAAAAATCAACAATAACGAAACTGAGCGTAAAATTCTCATGAAAAAAACTATAGATCTGATGATGTCACAAGTCATGGTAATAGAAATAATAAAAAGCAGAGAGAAAGGGATGAAAACATGCCCGATTTAAAACTTTTAATTTTGAAACTGATAATAACTCATTTGTCTCTTCATCTTTCTCTTTCTTTTCTAGTGTTATTGTCGTGTATTGATCTTATGTATTGCTCCCTTGCACTCTTTTTTAATTTCTCTAATTTTTTGTAGAAATGAGAGGGAAGGGGAGGCCATGGCACGGAAACCATTAAACGATAGTAAATTATTATTATTATTATTATTATTATTATTATTATTTAATTATAATAAGCAATAGTAAATAAAAATAGCAGTATCGAACTCGGGCAAGGGGCGTGAGGGTTTCAAGTATTGGTTTTATGATGGATGGATGGTTGGTTGGTGGTGAGATAGGATACATCAATGAAGGAAGAAAGGAGAAAAGGTTTCTTCCTTATGTACTTCATCCTTCCTTCTTACCTTCGAGTTTGAGTTTCTCTTTTTGTAATTTTTCAAGTGTTAAGGATTAAAATATAAATTTGGCAGGGGGGGAGGGAGGGAGAGAGAGAGAGAGAAAAGAGGCGGGGGAAAGGACATGCAAGGTTGTTGTGGTTTTGTAATTTGTGTTTGGTTGGCTAATGGTTTTTTTTTTTTTTAACATTTTGGGTGAATTAGGTTTGATTTTTTTAGGTTTTATTTAGGTCTAGTTCGGTTCAGTTTACTCTGTTTTAGATGTTTTAAATTAAAACTAAACCGAATCAAATTTTTCTTTGAAATTTTTAAATCGGTTTTTTTTTTTTATGGTTTGATTTTTTCTGTTAATTTTTTTTGTTTTCTTTTTTGTCTGTTACACATGTTTTCCTCACCCCTACATACAACGCACCAAGTTTTCTTTTTCTTTGTTTTTTATGACTTGTAAATTGATTAAATTTTCACTTTTGCAAATTCTTTTGCCTCTTGCCTCCGCATGGTGGCAAAGTTCTCTCCATTGCCACCTAGGCCCAGCAAACCGTGGGCACCCCCTATGATTGTAGCTTGCTATAAAAATGAAGGATGCTGAGATTCTTATCTACCCTTCAAGGCCACATAATGAAAACCTGTAAAGGAGATACGAGCAACTTGGTTTCTGACCTTTCTCTTCCTTCAAAGGAATCCCTGAATTACTTTTTTTTTTTATATATCAAACAATCCTTGAATTTCTTTGGGATGCAAAGTTTGGATCCGGTTCACACTTCATCTGGCCTTTTATAGGATGGCTATAGAGAAATTGCAAGGCAAAGCAAACAAAATTTAAAACCATATGCTAAAAGAAATCTAAGAATCAAGAATCAAGAAAAGAGGGATGAGGAGCCCTGTGTTGTAAACTTTGTGAGGATTCCTGGTGGCCCAAGAAGGGCTTTTCAAGGTCTCTATCTTCCCTCAATTTGTTTTTTGGCAGTGTGAAATTGTCTTGGCACGCTTAGAAGAAAGAATAAGAATATATGATGATCTTTTTGAGAAATGGTGGTCTCCAAAATTCCTTATCTCATGCCTAGAGGGATAAGCTAGTGTGTGCATATTTATTTCTTTCTTTACCATAAAGTTACACTAGCTAGCAACCCGTGGTTTTGCTCTTCTCTCCTGTCAATCAAGGCCTGCAGATAAAGAAGATGGTAGAACCTCCTAAAGTGACGGGAGATCCCAGATGCTTCCACTGCATATTTTTTTATAGGGTTTTTTTCTCATACTAATGGCTTGATAAATATCTCATGCATTCGAAGTTTTTGTCTGTGGCCCATTGCCCCATATCTGTGTATAAAATTGCCTTCGGACCTACGCTTGAACATGGAGAACATGAGTAATCCGTAATTTGGGGCATCAAGTCCTTCAAAAGTCAATGGATTAACAAGCAATTATGGGACCCTAGTTCAATTTGATTGACATTTGAGAAGACACATGAATACTTTCAAGAGGAATTTGGATCACTGAATTGGGGAATAATAATAATGCAATTTTGATAATTTTCGCGACTGTTGCTGTATTTTTCTGGGTAGCACTTTTTGGCAAGCTTCACATTTGACAGTGGACATGCCTTAAAATTCAAAGGCAGCATTAATTGAGCTATAATAATTGGATTCTGTTCATTACCCCACTTGGAATTTTGTTCAATTTGGAAGCATTTATTGGTCCCATGAAATTTCAATCAATCTGTAGTGTTGTAGTTGACAAGCAATCATATTGGAAAATATATATATATTCCCAACGTTTTTGCCTCCATGTGAATTGGCACATGTCGGCTACAATTTGATTCTTTTTTCTCCTGAGAATGGTTGCATCTTGGATTGAAAGTCCCATACAGTCTTCTTCTCTTGCAGGAAGATTTGTTGGAACTTGTACTCAACTTCTCTTAATTATTTTTCAGATTCTAAATGTGGGTAAACCACCTTATTAATAGCTTATTTTTTAAAATATTTTTTTATTTAAATAAGTATAAATTAATATTTTTTTTATTTTTTAAATTTATTATTGATATCAACAAATTAAAACAACCTATAAATATATAAAAAACTAATTTTAAAAAAAATCACAAATCCAAGAAACTTTAGGAGATTATGCAACATAAAATATCGGCTCCAAAGTCTAATTCTTAAAAATCTTTATTTAATCCATTTATATTAGCATCTTTTTAAGAGTATAATAAAAATTGTTTTTCAAAGTATTTTTTGTTTGGAAATGTATAAAAATAATATTTTTTTATTTTTTAAAATTTTCTTTTTATATTATTACATCAAAATAATCTAAAAAAACTAAATAATTAATTTAAAATAAAAAAAAATTATAATTTAATAAAAAATCAATTTAACCGCAGCTATTTGTCTAAAGCAAGTCTATTGGGAGCTGGAACCAAAAACTTGACCGCTTTGTGAAGAGACGATGCTAAATTATAAAAGTACGAAAAAAAGGGAATGATAAATTTGCCTTCTGTTAAAAAGGAGAGCTGGCTAATTCAATGCTAACGGCGTCGTAGAAGGTTGGTCATTCTTTATTCCCATAAAATTCTTCAGCCTGTTCTGCTTCTTTCTTCTTCTTTTTTTTTATTCATGGAAAATCCAGAATTTTTTGGACTACATAATTATAATACCCTGTCTCAAATAGTATTGAGCTAGCCCTCGACTCGTGCTATGTTGCCAATAAGATGCATTTTCATGTATTATAATTTTTTTAATTGAAAAACAAAAGATATTGTTTATGGTTTATAAAATAAATTAATAAATTAAAAAGGAGTTGTTATACTAATTAAATATTAAAAGAAACTAATTTTCCTAAGTAAAAAAAAAGTTACATGCACCAGCAAAAGTTTTACACTAGTTGTTATTTTTATTTTAAGGATAACATTAGGGAAAATAAAACTTTAGAGATCAAATTAAAGTTTGTTGTACCAAAATCTAACTAGGGCATGTTTTGTTAATCCTTATCAAAATTAATTCTAGTTCTCTTAATTTCTATTTTTAACCCTAGTTAAAATCTAACTTTACAAAATCAAAAATTAATTCATCTTTGAATACCCCTCAAAACTCAACATATGCAAGATAATATAAATTCAAAGAAATGCAAACAAAAAAAATGATGTTAACATAACTTGGGAAATTAATTTACAAAGATTAAAAGTTTGATGACTAAAATAAAAAAAAAATTGCATTAATTGTTCATCAGTGTAGTCCACAATACAATAAGAGTAGTTCTTCTGATCTATTTTTTCTAGCATGGTTATAAGAAAAACATCACTTCCATTGAACTCCTCTTAAAATGATGAACTCATTGAAACAAATATCACTCTTTTGATGCTCGAAATGTGGCGCCATTTGAGCATTTTCTCTCTTTTTAAAATTTCTCGATATTTTTCTCCCTCTTCTCTCAACATCCAAGGATTGAATTATATATATAAAAAAAAAAGATTGGTAATGAAATCTGAATTGCAAAGATAATAGGAACCAAATGATAATGAAAATAAAACTTTAACGATGAAATTAAAGTTTGTTGCGCCAATATCTAACTAGGGCATGTTTTGTCTATCTTTATCAAGATGCTAACCCCAATGTCTATTTATCAAAGATAATAGGGAAACTAGAGAGAAGTAACAACAAAAGAGAGAGAAAAAAGGAAGAGCGGAAAAATTTCAACTGGTTAGCGTTCAAAATTCATTTTATTACTAGGTAAAGGGTCTAAACCTAACTCTACAAGCTTAATTTAAATGGAAAAGGATTGATGTTAAATTTGTGAATTTTGGCCTAAGATTCATGATAGAAATTTAGGTGAAATGTAAAATTTGTTGTGATGATAAAGATTGGGGTATAGTATGTTATAATGGAAGATAATTTAGAAAGAAGTCATGAAGAAGAAAACATATGGTTCAAATAGAAGCTATAAAGTCGGCCAAGAAGGGAAAATTTATTGTATGATGGAACTCTGTTTATTCAAGTAAATTGTGTTAGATTAATGCATGAATTTGTGTGGAAGATGGTTATAAATAAATTTAGTTATGTTGTATTAAATGATTGAATTTTTATGTTGTTACAAATTTGAATTCTTGAGGAAGATTATTGAATGTAAAGGTAAAATTGTTTGTATAATGCTTGATTTTTCATGTAATGGAAGATTTTTTATTAAGAATTGAAAATGGATCATAGTATTAAAACAGGTTGTGGTGCTGGCCATTAAAGTAAAGAAAATGGAAAATATAAGATTTTAAGAATTTCTTAATAATTGCATGAAATTTTTGTGTACGGAATTGTTCGTGATGATTTAAAATTTGAGTGAAATTCTTATGTTAGTTTATGATGTTGTAAATTTATGGTACAAGAAAGGTCAGAAGATCTATTCAACATCAATGGACTACAGTTAAAGCATAGACAACGAGTAAGTGTTCTACACTTGAACACTTTTAAGAATATAAAGATTTATTGACTACAATTTCATTAAATGTGTATCATTTCTTGTAAATGTAAATTATGCAAAAAGAAAAAAAATAGTTTTAGACTAGTTGAGGCTAATGGCGTCTATTTCTAGACGACCGGGATATTCTTTTAGATTAGCTGAAGTTAGTGGAATTTGTATTCAAGCGACTAGGATAGTATATTAGACGAGCTAAGGCTAGTGGTGTCTGTGTCCAGACGACCATGATATTTGTTTAAACTAGCTTAGGCTAGTGGCGTTTGTGTCCAGGTGATCGAGATATTTGTTTAGACTAACTAAGGCTAGTGACATCTGTGTTTAGGCGATCAAGATAGTATATTAAACTAGTTAAGGCTAGTGACGTCTGTGTTCAAACAACCAATATATTAGATTAGACTAGCTAAAGCTAATGGCATCTGTTTGATAGATGACTAGGACATCGAATCTTTATATGCTTTTGAGAATATGTATGTGATTTGTAAAAAAAAAAAAAAAAACTTGGAAGTATAATGAATTTGTATTCAAATTTATTCAAGTTGTTGTTTAAATTTTCTAATGTAATGAATGATTTAAATTTTCAAGTCCTTCATATAGTGAGTGGTGTAATAGATA
The DNA here is from genome assembly GCF_000002775.5 of Populus trichocarpa. Lineage (NCBI taxonomy): Eukaryota > Viridiplantae > Streptophyta > Magnoliopsida > Malpighiales > Salicaceae > Populus > Populus trichocarpa. The sequence continues at coordinate 11,576,236 of NC_037291.2, read as the reverse complement.
TGCTTAGTGTCCTTTTCATGTATATTAAGAGAATCTTTTGTAACATATCTTATTACTATAATTTAGTTGTATATAGGTCAGTACTTGTATAAATGGAAGAATTTAAGATGTAATTTAATCTCATATTTTTTTAATGAAGTTGGAAGTTTAAACATATTACTAAGTTTTTAGTTATTACATATATTTCCTTTATTTATTTTGTTTCTTTAAATTACATGATGGTGCATGATAGTCTAATATAATTCAAATTTTATAATTCTATTATATTATCTTTTTTATCAGGGTGATGTGAATGAAAAAGGATATGTGGTTGATTTGGTTGAATAAAAAGGATAAGGTCCAAAAAGGTTGGACTGAGCCTATGAATTTTGAGTATCATATTACAAGTTATAATGTTGATTACTTGGAATCTTGAATTTATAGGAAACTCTGTTGAAATTTCAGAAGAAAATACATTTAAAAAAAAAGATAAACAATGAAAATATATGATTTTGCTCAAATCGGTCAACCGACATAGTTTACCAATTGATTTGGTCGACCGTTTGATGAAATAAACAATTAGAATCGCTATTATCTCAATCCATTTAAGGAATTGATCAACCGATTGATCAACCAGTAAGGAAAAATAAGAGCTACGGAAGATACCCATCGACCAAATTATTGGCCGAATTAATCTGGTTGACCATTACATTAACAGTGTACTGTCACACAAAAAATTATCTTTTTTTCATTATTGAAAAGGAAATGAATCAAAAATTGAATCTACAAATTGAGGATGTTACAATATAAATTCAAAGAAATGTAAACAAAAAAAAAATCATATTAATATAACTTGGGATGATGAAGTTACAAAGATTAAAAGTTTGGTAACCAAAATTAAAAAAACAATTATGAATGTTCATATGAACAATATAGTCAACAGCGCAATGTTAGTAGTGCTATAATGGAGTTAGGTGAAATATCTAGCTTTTTTAGATTATAGTTAATTAGCTAGTATTATTAAGCTCTTTAAACTTATTATAACTTAATGACTAGAGTTTTATAGCGAAAGCCATATAAGTGTTTAAAAAAAGAAAAAGATGGTAGAGAGAATTTATTTAATATAAATTTTTGAAAAAAATATGATAATTTTGAAATAAAAAAATCTTGAGAGTTCTTCATTTATTACTTAGACAAAGAGGATGGTATAAGGCATAATTGATTAAAAAAAAAAAACATGTCTTATTGCTAATTTCTTGATTTTAAGATAAGTGACATGTTTTTTTTTTATGCAAAACATGTAATATATTAATTAGGGTTTATTTCATGAAAATAATATTAGGTCAAGAAGTTTAAAGAAATATTAATATATGTATAATCAAATCTAAGTATTATAATATATAATATATCATTAAAAGTGGATTAATAATGTTTTATAGTTGATTTATAGTTTGAAATAATAGTACAGTAAGTAAACATGAAAGCTGAAATTGTTGGTTTAGAAGTTGGTAGAGGGTGTATGTTGGACCCTAATATTGTACTAATTAGGTGTTGTATTTTTGTGTCAATCTTGTATGAATAGAAAGCTTATTTTCTCGAGTTTATATCGTCATAAATAGTGCATTAATATGATATTCTTAGAGCTACTTATAGTTAAAATATTGAAGGAATCGTAGGGTGGTTGACTACCTTTAAAGGTAATTACGAGATTAATTATAATTTATATATGGAGACTACTAGATAAATTATATATTGAATAGGAAGGTAATTAAAGTGAGATTCTAACCTAAAATTTGGCATGAGATTTCATGTTGAGTTATGATCAATTAACTAGAAAATATGTAGTTAATTAGTTAAAGTTAAGTGTAGTTTTAGGATTTTAATTTAAGTGAACCTATGATTTATTTTGATCATTTTTGTTAAGAGTGTTATGAGTAATTTGACTCAATTTGAGGATCTTTTGGATTTGTGTATGGTGTTAGTAACTTTTCATCTTATTGGTTAGATTGTTATTAGAAATGTTTGTGTGTGTATTCATTTCAATTATATTTTATTTATAAAATAGGAGGACCAAGCATGATAAATATATTATAAACAATATAAATATATTTTAAATATGATTTTAAGTGTGTTTTATGAATATGATTTTAAAATGAATGAGAAAGTATATCAAGTGTTCATTAAAGCTTTTGATTATAATTGTGAATTTGTTTTAAATAAGAATTGAATGTTTTGGATGGGTCTAAATATAAAAATCATTTACCATGTTTTGCACCCAGTTTATAGGGGATATACATTGAGACCTAAATGCATATTATATTTAGAATTTGATATCTAGTCATATAGCAAAATATAAGTCATTGTTACTTTAATTAAATTAATCGTAATCCTCTTACTTTAAAAATGCGTGTGCAATCTATTTTTGTATTCAAAATGAACAATTTGAATGATTAAAAGTATGAGAATAGATTTTGTGATCATTGATTGATGCTTTAGATCTTAAATTAAATTGAAAAAAGTTTGAAAATGATTTGTAAATAATGCTTTGATACTTGAACCTTTTTTAAAAAAATTGTTATTTTAAATATTTAATGAAATGGTTTTGAGCTATATATATGTTTTGATATATTTGGTATAACTAGAGAAATGAACTAAATGTGAGTAAATGTGAGTGCAATCCATGATTGTATTCAAAATGATTAAAGTGAATATTTGAGAAATGTTTATGTTTAAAAGTTTGAGATCATTGATTGATACTATGGATCTTAAATTGAATTGTTAGAAGTTTGAGAATGATTTGCAAACAATATTTTGATACTCAAGTCTTCTTTGAAAGAATCATCGTTTTGTATGTTTAATAAAATGATTTTAAGCTTTGTGTATGGTTTGAAATGCTCCATCAAGTTAAAGAGATAAATTGTTATTCACTAAGTTTGTGATGCTCATTCCTTATTTAGTTATATTTGTTTTTTAAATTATTCGAAAGGAGAATAGGTTTCTTAGTGAGTGCTTTGAAGGCTTAAGTTTATTATTTTGAGTTAAGATATCTTGCATATCTAAAAATATATGGAATGTATGGCATAGTTATTAAACCTGGACTGGCCCAGCGGGTCGACCCGAGGGCTGGACCAGTTCGGGTTTGTCAAAAGACCGGCCAGTGCAATGACCCAGCCAAACTTAGTCGACTCGGCGGGTCAACCCGTGACCCAGTCGATCCGGTGAGACCCGGGCGAGACCCGGTTTTTTTTTTCAAATGTGGGATTTGAAACCATTTAGTATATATACTTTATGCTCCCAAAAAAAAATTATGTTTTTTCAATGTGGGATAAAAAACCTTTTGTTTTAAATACTCCAACTTAAAAGGATAGCATAGTATCTTTTTAATGTGTGATTTGAAACCCATTAGTATATATACTCTATGTTCCCAAGAAAAAAGTTATATTTTTTCAATGTGGGATTTGAAACCCGTTAGTATATATACTCTATGTTCCCAAGAAAAAAATTATATTTTTTCAACGTGAGATTTGAAACTTATTAGTATATATACTCTATTTTGAAACCCATTAGTATATATACTCTATGTTTCCAAGAAAAAAGTTATCTTTTTTCAATGTGGGATTTGAAACCCGTTAGTATATATACTCTATGTTCCCAAGAAAAAAATTATCTTTTTTCAACGTGAGATTTGAAACCTATTAGTATATATACTCTATTTTGAAACCCATTAGTATATATACTCTATGTTCCCAAGAAAAAAGTTATCTTTTTTCAACGTGGGATTTGAAACCTGTTAGTATATATACTCTATTTTGAAATCTATTAGTATATATACTTTATATTTCCAAGAAAAAAAGTTATTTTTTTTCAATGGGAGATTTGAAACCCATTAGTATATATACTCTATGTTCACAAGAAAAAAGTCATCTTTTTTCAATGTGGGATAAAAAACTTATTTGATTTAAATACTTCAACTTAAAAGTTTAACATAATATCTTTTTAATGTGAGATAAAAAAAATTTTAAATATTCTTTTAAATTTCATTATTTACAATATGTATAGTCTATATTTACATGGATTTTTTCATATAAAATATTAAAATTTTAATTTTTAAAAAAAAAATTCCAGGTTTACTCGAGTTGATCCGGGTTGACCCATGAAACCCGGGACCTGGTCCTTGGCCGGGTCAACCCCGAACCAGGTTTAATAACTATGATGTATGGTGTAATTATCCGAAATATATAATTTTTTTTTACACTAGTCCTTTCTTATTATACAGTTATAACATAAACTCAACCTTATTTTTTAAAAAAAAAATAGACATCTCAAAATTAATATTGTTTTTTTTTTTTTTTTCCTTTCGACAGCAACACATTTGTCCCAAGACAACAAATGCTCGGAAATGATAACTAGTGCATTAACAATTTTCGGTAATTTTAGAGAACCATCTAATCTAAAGCAACACAAAAATCGAACACCAAATAACATAATTGAGGTTACCATGTTTCGGAGAATCAATATTAGTCCAGTATCTCAGACCATATAAAAAAAATTATTTATTTATCTTTAAAATTTGAAACAAAAAAAAATTACAAATAATTGTAGAGAAATAAGCATTGAATCCAAATGTAAATGTAAAATACTATTTTCATCAAATTTAAGAAATAAATTGCTAAGAAAATTAATTTCGTTTAAGACTCGTAAGAGAAAAGGAATATTAGTTTTTTTAAAAAAAATATAGCATAAGATTTATATTCTTAACATTGTAATGCTAAAAGCATAATTTTAATGAAATATTCCTAAGAACTTTCAATTTCTATTTTATTTACCATTTTTTCCCTTGAAATTCACCAAGAAGAGTCCTTTTCTAAAGGTGGCAAGAATCTAAACATTACCATCTACACGTACCATGTGAATCTGTTGAAAGGAAAAAAGATTTGCATAAAAACACTTGAGAACCACAAAGTTAAACCAAAACATCATCGCATGATCATCATATTTTTACAGAAAATAAGGTTGGATTGATATATTCAAAGACAGGTGCTTAATTACACTGACTGACCTAAAAATACAAACCAGACATAGAAACTCCTCCATGGCCAAGCAAGGAAAAAAAGTACCAGCTAGACCAAAAATAGAAAGAGACGACCCTACTCTTACATATTAACAGCATAATAAATAAAAACTTCTAAAACTGACCGACTCCCCCCCTAGCAGCACTTCTGCAAATGCTAAAAAACTTCATTGCAGAAGCTACTGAAAGACACCTAAAAAAGAGAAAGAAATAAAAGGAAACAAAGATTACATAATAATAATTTAGAACTTAGATAGATGACCAGTCAATCTCAACTGAAGGATACTTCTCCAAACCAAAATTCTCAAACTCGTCCCATTGTAAAGAATCAGAGAAAAAGAAAGAAATCTCAGATTCTGGTGAAGAAGAACCAGCCAATGACTCATCAGATAGAGCTGGTGAGGGTGATGGGATCTCCACTTTAAATTCCTCAACTCCGAGATTCTCGAACTCCCTTTTCAATTCTCCTTGCAAAGAACAATCATCTTCAATTTTCACCTGCAAAGGAGCTGAAACGGTCTTCTTTGAATCAGAAACAGAACAGGGTTCCCCTGTTTCCCCCTGTTTTTGCAAACCCAGGCTCTGACAAATTGCTTGCAACTTCGCATCAACAGAGGAATGGAGAGGCTTGTAGTCACCAAATTCACCAGACACATGAGCTCCTTGGTGGCGAAGATGTGGAAAGTTGAGCCTGGCAAATTCTCCTCTCAGCTTATAAGCAGCCTTATCATAAGCCAAAGCTGCCTCCTCAGCTGTGTCAAAAGTGCCAAGCCAGAGTCTTGTTCTGTTCTTTGGAAGTCTAATCTCAGCAACCCATTTTCCCCAATGTCTCTGCCTCACTCCTCTATAAAGCTTTGTTGGCTTTGGAGGAGGAGAAGCAGATTGTTGTTTCATAGGGACAGGTTTTGGAGCCAAGAAATTGCTAGTCCTTTGGTTATGGACTAACTGTGATGTGGGAGCATGATTTGCCATTTGCTGCTGCTGCTGCTGCTGCTGCTGCTGTTGGAGGTGGATTTTGGCTTGGATTTGAAGGATTTGTGAAGGGGTAAGGTGGTTCAGCCCAATTGGACCTGTTTGCTCAAAACCCATTTGGTTATAACCCGAGAACCCATTAGAAAACATCTGGGTGCTCGTTGGAGTGTAAAAGTTAAGGTCCAAGTTGGGATGTGAAGTGACTGGGAAGCAATTGTTGTGATAGCAAGAAGGATAAGAAGAGAAAGAATAAGAAGAAGTTGAAGGAGATTGTGAAGAATAAGAAGTAGAAGCTGGTGATGGTGAAGCACTTTTCATAAAAGGTTCAAGTGCTTCCATGAGTTCTCCTCTACAAGGATCTGAAAAAACTGGTACTGTAGTGTTGTAGATATCTATAGCTGCTGCCATACCTGTTAATTAGTACTTGAAACAAAACTAAAGACTGGCAAAATTACAAGTGTTGAAAACAAAAGAAAAAAAACCCAGATAATAGAAGAGGTTTTTTTTGCACAAAAACCAACCTTGAGGGACCAAAAACAAACCCTTCAAGTTGATGAAATTAGAAAAAGCTAAGAAACAGAGGATAAAGAAAATCAACCTGGATCTGTATTCTGAATCACCTGGCTTTCACCCTTTTCAAGGGTTTGCTTGTTTTCTTTTCTAAAACAAAGATTTCAGCTTTAAAATCACCAAAACAGAAGAAGCAAGCCCCGAATTAGATTTTCTTTGAAAGACAGACGATTGACAGAAAGGGGTACACAGGGAAGCGGGTTATTAGAGGGGGGGATTGAATTGAAGAAGATAAAAGATGATTTATATATATATATATATATATATAAGAAACTGCTGAAAAAATCAAGATTTTAGCACTCTTTTCTTTGTGGCCTCACTCTGTAGTGTGTTTACACTCTTTGCATTTCTTGACCTCTCCCTATCTCTGCTTATATAGCCCTCCAGCCCATGGTTTCACCTTTGGTTTTCTAATAAATTTCTAAATTCTAACCACTCTTTTATCGATTCTTTATTTTTTGTGTTTTTTTATTGCACAAGTCACAACGTTAGTCGTCAACTTCCAAATACCTCAATTCGATGTAGAATGTCCAATGGGTGGATGACACGTAGGTAAATGTTGAAACTTAGTGATTGGCAGGTGTTTATGAATGAGCAGTTGCCTTACACGTGTTTGCCTTGGATTTGGTAAGAATTTAGTTGAAAGATAATGGGCTCATCGGTTATCTTGCTCTTGTGGAGGTTTATGGGGGTTTTGTCCTTACTATTGTTGCCGCACCCTCTGCTCTGCCACGTCAAATTTATAAAAAACAATTGTGCGCATGTGTTTGGGTACTAGCACGAAAATAAGAAAATCGTGGACAGAAATTAACATTTTGATATTGCGCAATTAATGTTTTATTAATGATCAAGTTCCAAGGGGTTAATATATATATATATATATGAAAAAAAAAATTTGATGTTATATATATAAAATAAATTTGATGTGAAAGGATTTAGATAAGTAAGTATAACATCAAATTTATTTTATATATATATATAAAATTGTGTATGCACAATTTCTAGTTAAAGGAGCTAGATTTAAATAGTGCTAAAATAATATAGATGTAAACTCACATGCATTATGGATAGTAACAATAAGAGGGGGGGATTTTTAGACTTTTCATTACAACAAGTGCTTAAAAAAAGGATGTTTAGACTTTTCATTACAATTAGCATAGGAAAATAATAAAAATGCTCTTAGCAAGCAAAAAATAGTAAACTGATTTTCATGGGCTATTTTATCTTTTACACATAATTATTAACATGTGTTACACCTGGTAGCGCATATAATGTCTTATGAAGGTTAGTGGTTGATATTTTTTGTGTGGTTGAAATCGTATCGGCGGCCCTCCATATTAAAGTAGCACGTGTAGCAAAATGATCTCCAATTTAATGTCGGTAGACTTTGTTTTTTTTATCTTTCCACCTTAATTTCTACATGGCCACCCTAGATTTTTAAAGTACCTTTTTAATTTGTTTTTCCTTCATATTTGGTTCATGTTTTTCTGATTATTATATTTTTTTTTTATTTTTGATGGTTTATAAAATTAGATTTTTTTTCAATTTCATCCTCTTTAAATGTTTATATGTCAGATTTGATCCTTATTTTTTTATTGCTATTTGTTTTATTTTATATAATTTTTATAATTGCAATTCATTTTGCTATCATAACCTTTTTAATTTATATATTTTTTGTGATTTCATCATCTGGCATTAGACTGGTTGGAAATAGAACTTCTTGATTGAACTCAAATTTGGAGTTTCACAGGTTATAAGTTGAAAGACTAACCTAAATTTAGAGAATTCGTTCGGGTTTGCTTGGTTTTTTTAAAAAAAAAATTAATTTTTTCCAGTCTTATTTTTCAGCATTTATTTATTTCTTAAATTTGGTCTTCATTTTTTAATCGAACCTGAGATTAATTGATACATGATCAAGGACTAACTGAGAGGAGAATAAGGGAGAGAAAAGGAATGAGGTAGATTGTCCAACTGGTTAATTCATTGTGATCTTGTCTATTACCTAGATTGTTAATTTAACGGATCAACATGGACCAATAAAATGTATCACCACCTTTTCATTTCATTCCCTAAATCTTTTTAGTAATATTTTTAGTATGAATTAATTTTTTTTCTCCGGATTATTATATCATGTATGATCTCAAATAAAAAACTGTGTGAATGATAATCATTTTTCTAAAATCAAATCAAATATTTATCACTAAGTAGATTAAATTAATACCCATAAAATAATATATATTGTAAAAATAACATCAATAAAAAAAATGAAAAAAAGAGAAACACATAATTAAACTCCGATGCAACTTCGTGGAAAGTTAAATGCATCATTCTTATCCAAACCAACACATTACATCAAATGGGGTATTTAATTTAATATGGTCATTATTACTAAATCCATTGTTAGATTATGATAATTACATATGACCCGATAGATTAATAATTACATTAGTTTGATTGGGTAGCGCGTGCTAAAGTTGATTTTTTTGTGTTACCCATGCTTTGATAAAATAATAATTATAATAAACTTAAGCATGATTAATTCTTTGATTTTAGATAAAGAAACCAACCATGGTTAAAGCTTGGTAATTTGATGTGGTGGGGGCGTGATAATCATGTGACAAAGGGATCCTTTGCCGCAGCAGTTAAACTATTATTTTATTATTTTTAAAAAATAATTTGCTTTAAATTATTTAATTATATTTTTTATTATTTTGATATGATAATAAAAAAAATTAAAAAATATTATTTTAATATATTTTTAAATAAAAAAATATTTTAAAAAACACTTTCTATAATTATTCTAAATACCCCAGAGTGAGAGATGGACAAAGAATAGTCAATTGCGGCGCCCCATGCATCCACACGGAATTTATAAGAGGATGGAAATGGAATTGGATTCTAGAGTTTCTCACGCATGCCTATGATCTAAGTCTAGTTAAAGAAACCATAGTTTATATATATAATTCTTGACCTTATATACTAAAACCAAGATCTTATTTAGTAATTAAGAGTTTACTATAAAAAAAATATCATCTTAATTATTATGTTTTATTACTATTTTATTAATATATTATAGATAATAATTATTTTCACAACTGAAATCTTAATTAGTAATAAAGCATTAATCACTTGTTTTCGATAACCTATATACTTGGTAATAATTATTTGGTGCGCAAGAGATAACAATTATTTGCACAAGTATATTTGAGTCATTTTATCTCTTTTTTACTAATTAAGATCGATAATAATTGTTAAGATAATAACTATTTGTACAAGCATATAAGGTTACATATTAGATAGTAGTTATTGCGTGTTGTGGAATTTTTCAAAAAAATCAAGCGAATAATATTTTATTTTATTGTGATTATAGGTTATTTGAGTAATTTTATCTCTAACCTATAAACTTTTATTCATACATACAATTCTATAAACTAATACTCAATGATTTTTCAATTTTTAATACAACTTCTATCTCATTTGTAAGAGACCTATCATTTATGTCTTGCATAGAAATTATATATAAGAATATCTATTGTAATTGTAACTTCCGGTAAAAAAAAACATGTATTGAATTGATTGATTGTAAACCTTAATAGTTTGGTTTTGTGTGCGTTGCCTATTATAAAAACAAAAATACTGGAATTTTTTTAGAGAATAGAAAGCATCGTTATTTTGAATAATTTAACTTATATATAAAAAAACTTACATTCTTAATCATTTACTATAATACATTTCTATTTTCTCTTGAGGTATAATCAATTTTAATAATATTTTTGTTGAGATCACAGTTTCAGTCCTAAGAGGTTAGAGAATGGAGTTTTTTTAGTAGATGTCTTATGGGCGGTCGCCGAATAAACTTTTCAAATTGTAAGATTTGAACCAGCACTCCACTTGTACTTATTGAAAACTTTCTAAAATCTCGAGGCTCCAACCACGTTCGTGGAGTTGTCATACACATAACTCGAGTTTTTTCACCTTACTAAATCCATGGGCAAGTAGAAGGAAATCCTCCTTTGACTCGAAGTGATCAAATTACTGTATAGACTTTCCTATGTAAAGAAGGATTGCTGATGCACTGGTGGAGCAAGTGTGCCAACGACCGTGAGAAAGTTTGTGATACATATCATTCCAATAGTGCATTGATAATCTACATTTAAAAGTGATTAGGGATGTCAATAACCCGACTCTTGAAAGAACAAACGATGGTTTTTTTATCAGATTCCCATAAAAGGTGCCACTGATGAGATTCGAGTTTACCAAGATGATATCTCGAATAAACGGTTTATCTCTTGATTCTAAAGATCTGATATGTTCTCTCTAACCAAGATGGCTCATGAATCATACCAAGATGGCTCATGAATCATACTTGATACTTGTAAAAGATCTTTTTTTGTATATTTAGGGACTCCCAGATTACTTAAATGAGTATTGTTTGAGAGAAAATACATTTATATTTGAAAGAAGAATTCTTATAGTAGATATGCAATATGAAGTTCAAAAATTAAACCTGCCATGATTTTAGCCATCTTTTTTATAGCCCACGTGGCTTGTCTCTTTCTGAAAGGAAGGGGTCAAAGTGCAAGTAGAATATTTATGACTCGTCAGAGTAAAATATCTTTGACTTATGACCTAATCATGGAGCCTAGGATTTATTGAGTTAAAAGGAGCATGGATTCAATGCTTGACCGAGTAAATAGAAGGTAAGTTAGATAACTTGCCAGATCCAGTTATATATGAGCTCAATGTTTGAATGAGCTTAAGGATGGTGGTAAGTGTAGCTTGCAAGAACTAAGAACTGAGCTCGTGAATGGCGGGTCTGACAACTCGTAAGGTTTAGATATGTCATAGTTTAGTACTTGATTGAGTTCAAAAATACTAGATTAGCATCCTATTTTTGTTCATTTATTAAAAAAGAGAATCCAGGTAAAAAAAAAAAAAGAAGAAGAACCCATCATCCATAATTAATAATAACATTCCAGTAAAAACTAGGAGTCTACGCAAGAATCCACCTTCTTCCTTCATTGAATGAAATATGAAAATAAAAATATTTTTTTAGTCTTGGGACACTATATTAAGCTAACCATGGTTAGTTTCTCAAGTCAAAAACGTTGAGAAATGAGAGGGATGTGTGTGATGCGCCAAAAAGATTGGCTTTAAGGTAGCGTAAGATGTAAGCCAAATGATTCGTTCATCGTGTGGGACCCACGATATGTACAACGGGGGCCTACGTTGACGATGTTACACGTCATTTCCTACGTGGACATCACTTTGAAGCCAAGCAAGGTAGAAAGTACCCATCTCTCTCGTACCTGTCTTGTATCCAACTCTAGTGGTTAATATAGAAGTGATGTGGCTCCACGGTTGCAAGATGCAAAGCTTTCTTGCATTAATTTCATGGTATAGTTTTAATTAATTATATTTTAAATTTATTTTTTTAGAAATTATTAATTTTAATTTTATAAATTTTAAGATTATTAAAAATTTAATTTTAAAATTTACATGGTTATTAATTTTAAAATTTAAAAGATTAATCGAACTGATCCGAGCACACATTAATAAATTAAAAAAAAAAAAACTTCCCATGACTTGGGTGGCAAATAAAGTCCCAAGAAAACACAGAGTCCTTTACGCATTCTTTATGTCTTTGCAAATTGGTGAGCTACAGAGACTTACAGTTAGAACGGTACAAAAAGAGAGCGTCGCTTTAATTAAAATGGTTTATTTGATGAAGCAAGCAAGGCTCAACATCAAATAAATAGCCCAATGCTGCTTTCTTCCTTTTCTAGCTTAGGATCTTAATTAATAATAGAAAGGATAAAGCTTTGGGGATTGCCAGATAATGATGTTTTCTGCTAACCCTTCCATTCATTTCTTAAAGCTTGCTGTAAACTGGACGTACACGGTTATATATATATTAGGTTTATCTATATATCTGAATCTCTCATTCTTTAATACAAATACTTGATGATGAAGGAATTTCAGAGTGGATTTTTCTTTTTTTAAAAAAAAAAACCTAATTATCAAAAATTAGAAAAAAAAAAAACACACACACACAAGGATTCTTGACAAGGGTGCATGAACCTTGTCGAGAAGAGACAAGAAAAGAAAAGAAAATTTAATGTGAACACGTTGGGGGAAGACGTGAAGATCCGTTTGAGGTAGAAAAGGTGTCATCTGGTGACGGCGACTCCTGACTTGTTACCCCCTCCACTCTACAGTCCACCTCTCCGACCTCTCAAAAGCTACTTTCTTTTTTCTTTTTTCTTTTGTCTTTTTCAAACTTCTTTTCTAGTGTTTCAAAAATGTATTTATTTTAAAAAGTATTAAATTTATTTTTTAATATTTTTTAATGATTTTGTTGAATTAAAAAAATATTTAATATATTCCCAAACAAAAAATACATTATACATCACAATATCAAATACATATTTTGTTTCTCTTAAATAATAATAAAAATATCGAGCCACATGGAAGTCACCTTGTATTTTGAAGTCATGTTTAAATATATTTTTGGTAATCATGTTATTTTTGTAAAAATATATTTTTTTAATTTTTATATTAGTATATCAAAATAAAATATTAATTTAATTTTTTTAAGTGAACAGTAATTCGAAAAAGTTTGAAAAGCTTATTAATTAAATAAATGAATCTCCAGTTTGGTATATGAAAGTTTATAGGAATTTTCTGATTTATTTAATATGCAAAAACTAACTCAATCATTAAAAATAAATAATAAAAAAAAAACATCTTCGTGTAGTTTTGTTCGAATATTCGTTTTCCTATTAAAAAACACATGCCCTGACCGAAATAAAATGTTAAATGGTTCTCCCAAGGGCCACATAAAGTGGGTTCTTCATGTGATACACTCGAAGTTTGCCCATCATGTGTCTAGATTCCTTACCTGTAATTTTTCTCTATAGTTTTCATTTTTCTTTAATTTATCAAGTCTTTTTTTTATTTTATTTCTAGAAGTATCATACTAAGGCTACGTTTGTTTTATGAAAAATAGTTTCCGGAAAACCATTTTCTAAACTTTCCCGTATTTGTTTGCCATTAGAAAAGTTGATCAACGAAAAATACTTTCCGGTCAACAGAAAACACTTTCCGATCAAAGAAAAATTTAGCTTGGTTTCCAGGAAAGTGTTTTTCTTTTATTTTGGATGGAAAACATTTTCCAGAAGTTGTGAAAATTTTAGAAATGTCATATTATTTGCTGATTATATCAAATTTGGTCTTCAAACTTTTGATTGCTATATATATTTTTTTTTGAATATTTGTTTTTCAATTTCATCCCTTAGAATTTAATTTTTATATTAACTTTGTTCCTTATTTTTATAATTTTTATTTGCTTTTCCCTTATCATTTTTTAATTGAAATTTTTTATCTATCAAATTTGGTCCTCATTCTTTTGATTGCTACTTATTTTATTTGAAATAATTTATGAAATGTTAATTATTATTACTTTAATTTCTTCATCTTTCAATTTTTTTTATTTTTAGATTTGATCTCTATTATTTTGATTATTATTTATTTTATTTGAGATAATTTATGAAATTATATTTTTTTTTCAATTTCATTCTCATTCAACTTTTTAATTTGTAAGATTTGTTCCTCATTATTTTAATAAACTTAAAAAAAATAAAACATTAATAAGTTATTTTCTAACTCATTTTCCATGACATAATCAAATACTGGAAATTGTTTTCCAACTTATTTTCTATTACACTACCAAACATCAAAAAATAATTTATTTTTCTGAGATTTATTTTCTAAAAAAAATTACTTTATAGCAAACAAACAAATTAATATAAGAAAACAGTTAAAATAAAGGTTTTCTTTTCTTTATTCTCTTCAATTGTTGCCTCGTTTTGTGTTCCAGTTTACTTTTATTTAAAACGTTGACGTATATGCATGTATAGAATTTTAATGAACTAAACCACTCATGTAACTTTGTCTTGAAAAAAAGTAATTTGCTCCAAAATAATCGAACAACCTCCTTAATTAGTTCAATTGTGATGGAACTTCACAAGGGGATCCATTTGTTCAAATATACAGATAGCGTCAAGGATCTAATTGAATAAATATTTTCGATGTTAGGGACCAAGTTATAACATTTGAAAGTTGAGGATTAAAATGTAATTTGACCATCTCTAAGACTCTAACCTCCACCTAGGTTTCTGGGTCTGAATCGGGTCATAGCTGACCAGGTAAAAACATGTAACTTTTTGACATGATATCTTTCTATTTTCCTCGAATCAATTCACTGGTGACATAGAAAACAATGTTTGAGGGAGCAATATCATTAATACATACTAAAGGAGCTCTTCTTTTTATATAATTCATCATCTCATGATTAAAGTAGTGATTTTTTTATAATTTTAATTTGGTCATTGAATTTTTATTTTGCACAATTTAGCCCTTTTCAATCTAAATTAGCACCCGATTGTATATTTTTTAGGAGGGAGTGTTGGATTGAAAAACAAAGGACTAAAATGAAAAATATGGATAAAACATGTGGTGGAATTGAAATTTGTTTAAAAAGTTTATTTTAGTTCCTCTTATTTTTTAGCTATTAGATAATCACTCCCTTTAATTTTTTAAAATCTGATTTTGATACCGAGCTTCATTTTTTTTTTTAATTTTTTTATGGGAGGAGAGAGAGAAACTCATTAGATTCTGACATAGAGAGAAAGTTGTCATTACTGACAATTCTAGCTATCAAAACGATCAATTTTTGTGTCAAATGGTTCTATATCATATGATAATGAGAGTTAAGATTGTGTGTTTTTCTTACCTTAAAAGTGTTTAAAAAAATATATTTGAGCTAAGAAAGATTTTTGGTTTTGAATTGATTTTGGGTTTTGAGGCAGTTTTTTAGTTTGACAAGGTTTCTAAAGTGTTTTACTAGGTTTTTTTTGGTAAGAAATGGGTTAACAATGGATTTGTTGGTGAAAACATTACGAACCCCATTTTTTCGGCCACCAATATGGGGATTCCTAGATGATGCACTATCTTTTTTATTTTTAATTAATTGGCATAGATGACTTGTCTTTCGTCCCATTGACTTAAAAAAAAAATTAAAGGTTCACGCGCAAGATTTTTTGATGTGCTAGGCGCTTGGCCTGGCTTACGAGACCCAGTAACGTCCGGGCCTCATTCTTTTTTTAAAAAATTGATGTTTTTTAATTAAAACCTTTTCTTATGTCATTTTCAAAATAATTTTATAGTTTAAAATAATTTGATGTTTCTTATGATTTTTTTATATAAATTAAATTTATTTTTAAAAATAAAAAATATTTATTTTTTATAAGATTTTTAATATGTGTAGCCTTGCATAATATTTTTTTTTATTTTATTCAATAAATTTTATGCATATGTCAATTTTTATTATAAATTTTTGTGAAATGTTTTTGTCTAATTTTAACCCTCATAATTTTTTCATGTATAATATTTTTAGTCTAATGATTCAGGTCACGGGTTTAGAAAGTGAATAGAAGTTGATATTTTTATATTAATTTTTGTTATTGCCTCGTTAATTTCTATATATTCTATTCACATAATTGAGAAGAAATGTGTCTCTCTTGTGTATAGTAAGATTCTATTAACATTAAACTCTTTATTATTCTTTTTTACGAAAATAAATGTACGGATAAGTTGACTTCTGAGAAGAATATAATCAAAGAGACCATGACACCCGAAGTTTTAATTTTAGTCTCAAATTTTCCAAAACTTATCATTGGATTTAAGGATTATTTCACACACAAAAACAAATTCTACGCCCACCAAAATAATAATAGCAGTAATCATGATTCTAATATAATTATTTTGGGATTTATCATTAGGTTTAAGAATTATTTCAAAATTTATGATCATTGGTTTATTTTATTATTAAATATATCCAAATATAATTCATACTAAGCACAACATTCTTAAAACCATAATTCTATCCCTTTTTGTCTTTATCGAGATCAAAATTAGGGTAATTCCACTCAACTCTCTTGAGAGTACTTTAGATTGAGAACCAATACCATATATACTAGAAATAAATAGTAATTTGATACAAGACTATGGAATTGCTGATGAATATTATAAAACCTTAATGCTCGACTATAAAATCGCAAGACCCGGCCTCTAATGGTGACTCGGATCGCCACACTTGAAAAAAACACCGATCACAACTCATAAAAAAATATATCGACTCATTTTTGTAAGTGATTTTTTTCCATGCTCCGTCGCAATCTCAGAACAATTTCAGGCCACCAACATACACACGTCGCAGATATACACATAGTTGAACCAGTTGACTATTACAAATGTCAACCTCATTGTATCACCAATAATTGTCAAAGATAATCGTAAAGAAATCAGCTGGCTGAAACGTGGCACGCCCAGACGCACATAAGAGATTTGAATGATAGGGTTTTGATCTGTGTAGCACCATAGTTGTTTTCAAGTAGTAGAATCTTATCACCGGAATCTGTCCACTAACCCTAGAACCTTTTGACCTTGAGAACCGGCACTACACATCCCCCACCTGCCAAGGAAATAGCTGCAATTATTGGAACTTAAACTTGGGCAATTGACCAATCTTCATTAAAGGAACAGAAAGATGCTCCTCTAATCTTAAAATATACATAAAAAAGTCAAAGCAGCCTCTCATAATACTTATCGAAATGATGAGTTGTGTTTGCTTATTGACGAATACATAGTGTTGAATACACAAGCATGGCTTCACCCAAGAACTAGCATGTGTGCATCACTTGGATAGAATAAAATAACAGCAAACAGCATCCATAGTTAGTCAATAGAATTCGTAGCCTTGACTGCCTTCATTGCAACTCACGGCTGATCATTACAAGAAGCAAAAAATTAGGCACTAAACCATAAATCAGCAGCCTACCAAAGTTTAGAAAATGTGATATCATTTGGTTAAGAAACGAAACCAAATGAATCTGTAATAACATGGTAAGAAGCATCTCTAAAATGAAGAAAAAACCACAGCACGAAAAAACACTTTTGAATTGACTAAAACCAACCCAAGGAAATCAAACTCAGAACAACTACCAGGTCAATTCCGTAGGCTATGAAAAACTGGCCATGAAAAGGATCCATATTGGACTAATAGGAAGAGAAAGAGACAAGCAAGATGGAATAGTTGAAAAAAAAAAATTGCCATCTCCCCCAAAATGGAGAAAAAAGCTGTCCAACTGTAGGACTTCTAGAACAAATACAAGACTATGACTTAGTCCAGTCTTTCGTGACATGGTTACTGCCTCCTGATACAAAACTAAGGCAACGCCGCGATGGTTCCTCCCATGTAAACTGATTTTGCAACGTTCATTTCAACCTATCTTCCCTGAGCAGCCATACAGCTTTACATTTGACTGTTTAGCAGCAGCATGCCTCATAGGTCTAAACTCGCTCCGCTGCAAAATTTATCGCTGACCATTAAAATTTGAAATTTGCTCCTCATTCACAATTTGCACCTAAGAATATTCTTGCTCGTAATCATCAACTAAAATTACTTACAGAAACCCTAATTGATAGTAGGAGAAATCAGATTCTCGCCTATTATGCAGGCAGAAAGCATCTGCAAGAGATGTCCCACCCAAAAAATTCCATCTTTATAGTTTTTTCCCCAATATCATGGCGCACCTGTTTCCATAACCTAGTTTAGCCTACTAGAAAATCAGCGTTCTTCTGTCCCACAATAGCTATCCAATTACAAATAATAAAAACAATTAAGAAAGTGAGGTTAGCTAGTTTAGAGCTTGAAATAATACCTCACTCAGGCTAAGTGATAATATCAGTATTATGGCAATTAATGGTGCAACAGCTCCAAGGTCACTATTGCTCATCAGTTCACATAAAAATCAAATATAGCTGACACGCGCAGCCCTGAAAACAGGAAAACTCCAGCCCTGACTCGTTAAAAAAACTTCGCTTAAGAAAACATACATTGTTCTCTGAATTATGTCGATATCTGACCATGATCTCCGTCAGTAATACGTTAAAAAATGATTAAATGCCTTTCTAGATAACCCGGCTAAGTTCTTGTACAGTCAACACACTATACCAAGATCCAACCTTGAATAATTGGAGTTTCTATGTAGGAAATCAACCTTGAGGTTTCGAGTTTAAAAAATTGCAAAAAAGGAGAAGAAAAAGAAAAGAAAAGGTCCAACATATTATAACGAGCACTAGTTATTTGGTAATAACAGTATCAGAACCCACCATAAAAGCAGCGAACAAGCTTGATTGCACACCTAAAACCAAACCATTAAGAATTCCTACGTTAAAACAAAACTATTTTATTCTATTTTGCATAAACTAAGATTATTTCAAGGCATGATATCTTCAAATAGAATCTCATTACAATTCCCATGCTCCTGCACTACAAAAAGCTTTTTCATTCTCTTTTGATAGAACTATAGAAGAAGCCTGGGAAAACTAGTCCAATCACAATTTCCTAAACCGATTATGAACAAGTATATCATACCAAAAAATTTCTATGATGTACAAAAGTCTAATGACTGGTTATCTAGCTATCCAAGACTGACTATATTGCCAAATCACATCCACAACAGAGCAATTTGATTATCCACGTCTTCATTTCACCAAAAGCACATAGAAACACAACCTATTCTAATAAAAGGTGAAGACTTTTATTTATGCTTTCATTTGTTGTGCAAGGACTTAGTCCCCTAAAAGTCAAGAAGGCTAATCACTATAAGAACTAACAGTACAAGAAAAACAGAGACCTTGAGCACACCAATATGAACAAGTTTTGTATGACCTGGAGCCTGACAAAGGGGTAAAAATCTCAAGCCATAAGCATTGTTAAGAAATCCATCCACTCAGCAATAAGCAAACCGGAAAAAGACCTTGAGCACACCAATATGACAACCACCATAAAAAGAGGTATCTGAAAAGCAGAGATTTTACTCTCTATCACGTTAGTTTTTGCTCATGCAGAAAGTAACTGCAACAACAGATCGTACAAATGGTGCAGATATAAAATACATTTTTAATGACAATAGTAAACATTGGAGAACTTCTCTAGACAATCCAAGATCACGCAAAAATGCATGGGTACATTACATGTACTGTATGCTGAAATCACAAGAACTATAGTGACAAGACAGCCTAAAATCACCAAATGCATCAGAAGTACCCTAAAGTGTGTCTGAAGGCATTCCAGTGATCCTCTCCAGATCAATCTTGCAGTTGTCCCTCAAATCTTTTAGTGTCACATATCCAGTTTGCTGCAAGGAAGATTTGAGATTCAGATCAAAATTCACAGTTCATGATAAGAAGAGTAATCAAAATAAGTGAGCATTGATTTGAAACTCTAGCAGAGCCACCCCAACTAATAAATAAAAAAGCAGGCAGATACGATATAGAGGGTTTCAAGGAAAGACTTGTGGCAAGCAAATTGAATTGGGAATCCTAATGATGAACCAGGGGCAAGGGTTCAAATTTTCCATCGTGAGAAATGTAATCTAACAAAGCAGTAAAAATTACACTCACAAGCTGGCTGCTTTCATTGGCAAACATGTCTTCCATGTGTCGAAAAAGAGACCTCCAGTGATCAGTGAGGTCAGATTCTAAGTTCAAGGATTTGTTGGAGTTTACTTGGCTATGAATGTCTGTCTGCTTTCCCCTGGAATATTTATTAACCAAGATTCCCGCTTCCTTCTGACTCTTCTTCAATGCTGAGAGGAAATGGAAATCACAAGAGCTCAACAACCAGAAAAGCCACACCATCATCAAAGCATTGCATTTTTAAGAAATGTAAATGGCAGTTCTTGCAGTAATTGGTTTGTTCTCAACAAGCATACCAGATTGTCGACCTTTGATGTCCTGGTAATATAGGTCCGACCAAATATAAGCAGCTGATTGAAGATTGCAAAACAAAACACTCTATTTAGATACATATATGAGCAGTACATTTTTGTAATCAATAGCAACCATAGAAATTACAACAAAAGCAGGGCTTTCAATTACCTTTCAAGCAAAAAGAACAAGAGCAAGCTTTGAGCATGTCAGCACCTGCATTTAGATTGGCACAAACATCACCCTTGAGTGTTGTGCACTTTTCCAACTCAAATGATTTCAAACCCTGTGAATTGGGCAACCTCGACCACTCAACAGAACCACATTTGTCACTAGCTAATCTACCAACTCCAGAAACAATGTCATCACTTGTAGAAGCACCACCAACTAACCCTTGAACTACTGGATTGATCAGCATAACATTGGAAGTGACTTTCCCTTCATCATCACTATCTTTCACGCACAGCCCAGAGCTTGTATACATTGAACCACTAGATGCACAACTAACTTCCCCAACACTTTGTGTTCCCGTACCGCTGCTCTTAACTAAATCAACACTACCATCAATCAAATTAGATGTTTCCTTAATATCACTAGGCCTATCTGCGACAACAGACACAACAGCTACATTGTCCTTTGAGGCACGAGTCTTGCTACTTGTAGTCAATGAATCGCAAACTTTCTCATTGCCACTGGCATCTCCAGTTTTGGTTTCGCATTTCTTTTTCACCAGATTTTCAACTCCTAAACAAACTTGTTTTGCAAAAACTGAATCCCCATTTTCACTATACCCACCTCTAGATTTAAGCCCCAAATCATCAGAAATCGATGAAAACCCCCTTTTTTCTGGCAAATTAGTCACATCTCCCAAAGCGGCACGCGGTTTGGAGGTGAAATTATCTCCACTCATCGTTAATCCAACAAAAACAAGAAACAAGTGGAAAATACCCAGAAACGAAATCAACTTCCAAATCACAAAAATTAAAATCCCATTTCAGAAATTCGCTAAAACGACAAAACCCACTTCACCGATTAGCTAAAAACCAACGAAATTTGCAGCGAACCCACTCGAAACCTAAAAAACAAAAACCAAGAAATGAGTTTCAATTCGTCAACATAGATCTACGCAAACAACGCTGAACTTACCAAAAAAGAATACACGTTGTTTTGCAAGATGTTCAATATGGACATATATATTGTGCAAGAATGAGAAAAGAATCTAAAAAAAAATATGGAAAGATTGATGAGAATAGCATGAAGTTGAAAGGAATAGACTGACCTTAAGAAAAAAGAAAGATTAAGTGATTTTTTTTGAAATATTAAAGAGGGAAACTGAATGTAATTAAGATCTGCAAATTTTTGGTTATGGCGTTAGTTTTTCTTTTACTTCTAATTTTAATGAAAAGGTGCAAGTAATTTGGTTGAGGGGAGGCGGGAACCATGTTGAATTCGGGCCCTGACCCTCCCTTTTGAATTATTTAGGCTTTGGAGCGGGCGGGCGGGCGGGAGGGACCATAACCATAGTTGTTGTATTTGTATACTGTATCCAGTGTGAAGCTTTGGAGTTTGGACCTTTGTCACTCAAATCCATCCCAATATTTCTCCTTTCTTTTCATTTTGGTCGTTTTTTTAACCACTACGATACATTTTTGGATCAGTTTCTTGCCTCTTTTTTTTTTTTTTTTTTTTTTTTCCCTTTCAACTTCCATTAATGTGTTTTTAACATAGTTTTTAGACCCGGCCCGGTCCAAGGTCCGGGTTCTAGGTTTTGACCGGGTCACCGGGTTGTCCGGATTAATTTTTTTAAAATCAAAACGACGTCGTTTTAGTAAAAAAAAGTCAACGGATTGTGACCAGGTTTTTGACCGGGTCGCCGGGTTTAAATCAAAACGACATCGTTTTAGTAAAAACAAAAGTCAACGGGTTGTTACCAGGTTTTTGACCGGGTCGCCGGGTCAGCCCGCCGAGTCACACCGGGTTTTTCCTTCTCCTATTTTTTCTTCAACCCGACCTGGTTCCAGCCCTAGGTCGGTCGAGTCCCAGTTCGACCCGCGAGGCCGGTTCGAGTTTCAAAACTATGGTTTTTATGCTTTTTTATATTATTGAAAAAAAAGGATCGATGTTAAGAAAACTTTTTTTCTTATTTTATGTTCGGTCACCTCTTCAACGATCGGAATATAAACCAACAAACGATGCATCATCTGCCACTGCAGACAATGCTTTGTCTACTTTGTTTTATTAAAAAAACATTGGGCAGGCGGTGCATTATCTGCCTATTTAAAAAATGGTGGTCGAGCGCACGAGCCTAGCCGGCCACCTTTGATATTGGCTAGGCGCGCTGTCCCACCTAGTTTCGGGCATCTGACTTTTTTTTTTTTGTTAAGCCTTCATAGTTTTTCTCTTTTATTTTAATTAAATTTCATTAAAATAAATAGATTAATTATATATTAAGGATGTTATTTTTATTAAATATCATTTTATTTTTAGCTATACTATTTTTTATAATATTAACTAGCATTTTTTTGTATAGTCCTTCATGATTTTATTTTGATTTTTTTCTTAAATATCTTTCAATGGATTTCTTGTGCATGTTTTTTTTATTATTATATAATTAAATAAATTATAGACTTTAAAAAATTCACCACGACATAGCACAAGCAAATTATTATTCTTATATTTTTGTAATACATTTGCATTATAATTATCATAACATTTTTTTTATATAAAAACTTGATTCTAATAAGCTTTTGTTTATAAAAAATGAATATTCTGGTGACAAAGATTCTAAAATAAGGAAATATATTTAATAAGATAAAGAGATTATAATTAAAAAGGTATTCTTTTTTTATATATATTTATTCTAATCACTTTTAATTTTTATCAAATAAAGCACGTAGCACACAAAAGTTATATTTTTTTTTTGTTACGAAAAATAGTTTAAAAAAGAAGAAGAAATTACACCATCAAATTATTTTGTTTGGAATCAAACAATGCAACCAAAATTTACTATAATAAAGTAATTAAAATTATACTTAATATATTATTTTATTAGATTCCACTCAATTTAAAATTTATTTTCAATAAGATTGTTACATTTTTTTTATAATAACAATCATTTTATTAATTATTATATATAAAATTGACCTTGTAGAGTTTTTTTTTTCAAGTTTGTAGTCCTGAATATTCTATGAAAATAAAGTTCAAATCATTATAGTTTTCATAAATATTTTATTTTGGTTCCTTTTAAATTTTATTTAATGAACTATGCTATTTATAAAAAAAATTACTTTTTTTTTTTATCAAAACAACAAAAAACTACATAAATCAGAAAAGAGGTTTTGATGAAAAAAATACATTTTCTCTCCATAATGTTATTATTTGGTATCTTTCTTACAAGTATTTTTTTTTATCATTGTATAATTAATTTAAAAAATATTCCAAAATGTTACTTGTGGCAACATTATTTTTTTTTTTAATAAATTCGTGTTAAAATTACTAAAACATAATTTTTTTCTTAAAATTGAATAATTGTATAATTAATTTTTTGACTTGTATTTTTTTTTAATGTATTCAATAAATTTTATGTGTGTTGGTTTGTATTATAAATTTAGGTTAATTAAAACATTTATTAAACACAATTTGGTAATTATCTATGTTGCGATATTAAATATTTTGATTTATATTTATTTCTAAGTTTTTTTCAGAGTTTTTAAACCCGACCCGGTGGTCGACCCGGCTCAAGGCCCGGTTTCCGAGTTTTGACCGGGTCACCAGGTCGCCCGGGTCAATTTTGATTTTTTAAAAAAATCAAAACGACGTCATTTTAGTAAAAAAAAATCAACGGGTTGCAACCGGATCACACCAGGTTTTGACTTCCTCTATTTTTTCTTAAACTCGGTCCGGTTGCAGTCCCGGGCCGGGCCGGGTTTCAAACTATGATTTTTTCAATTTCATTTTTATTTATTGTTGATGATTTTATTTTTCATTTTCTTACAAAATAATTATTGATTTATTTAGCTAGATACGTGTATAAAGTTTTCAATTTATATATGGGTTTTTTCATTTGAAAAAACACGTTGGAAATTTATACATATTATAATTTTTTATTATGTTTGCTCCCTTCATGGTTTTTTTTTTTGTTTTCTTTTCAAGTCATTGCTCTAATAACACAATGCACTTCTTTTGGTTATTAAATTCTTAGATTTTTTTATTCATTTTAAAATATTGACATGAATATTTGTTGACAAAAAAAAAAACAAAACTCATCTCATAGTATGAGTTATTTTTATCTAGTATATAACTAATTCCAACTCTTTTTTTTTCTCTTAAGGCAATCTCTGGCCCAGAGTTGTAGACTTGTTTGACCTTTCCTGCGAACTTCCCCAAGTTTTGCCTTTATAGTTGAGTTGTGAGTGGAAGCAAAAGTAATCCCTAAATTCCTCATGTAGAAGAAAAAAATGTGGCATCCATTGACGATTAATAGGAGCAGATTGTAGCTGATAATGGAATCTGATGCCCTTCGCCCGTCTGCATAAATATTCAATTTTTCTTAGATTGGTCCTTTTTTTTGGTCGAAATCTCATCGATTCTCCAAGTTGGAAGGGCTAAGCAGACAGGCGAGGCATGATTTGTGAAGGGTTCTGAGAGTGATTCTCCAATTTTAGGTATAATAAGTTTCTTTTTTCAGGTTTTGATTCTTCTGCTAGTTTTTCCTAGTTTCTGTACCTTGATGCCGTGAGGGTTTTTTTTTTGTGTTTTTTTATTTAGAAAATGACTTGTATTATTATTAAACTGGAATAGAAGGATTATAAACATCAATAGTACTTAGATATTCTTTATTCTTAAACTTCGAGGACCTCTTCAAGTCTACTTGCGCTTCATCAAGGCTATATAAGATCATGTTTTGCTAAAGAGTATGGTTCTAAGAAGTTATGGATCAATCACAATTGGTTACGTGGATGACCTTGGAAGGAGTATTTCTGACCACTGACTTGGATTTAATTAAGTCCAAAAAGATTCTCGAGTTGCACATAGTGATTGTCGTGATGAAAAAACTCATACTTTTTTTTATTTGAACTGTTGATTTGTGTTTAAATTTTGCTATAAAGTTTTACAGGCAAAGTTCTACAGAGTATTGATTTATTATACTCAGTCAAATTTTAGAATAGCTCTAAATTAAACCAAGAAATTACAGTTCAAATTAGTTTTGTTATTTTTCTCTCCCTTTTTTTTTTTACTTTCTAGTTTGTTTATGATTTTTATTGACCTTTTCCTTTACTTTTAGATTTATTAGTTTCTTTAGATTGATTTTTAAATTTATTTAAAAATTTATAAACTATTAAATAAGTAGATTACTTGAAGAGAAAATATTAAATAATAAAATTTCAAATTAAAGTTTTTGTATCATGATCCCATTCAACAATATTTTGTATCACTTGTGCTTGTTGTCTTTTTTGTATTAATTTTATTTATGTAGTGGAGCCTAATAATTCTTTGTGGTTTATTCTTGTGTGTTACTGAAAAAAAAATATGGCTAGGAGAGGTGGTATAATATGATATGTTCGTGTAGTAGGGAATGAGGAGATCCCCTCTTAAAAAAAAATATTTTAGAAACTAGTGATTAAAACCATGCAAAGAAATAACAAACTTGAAAGCTTATGAAAAGAGTGATCACGTATCCATAACCAGTTTTAAAAATGCATTAATTTCAAGAGTGAGAGTGAAGGAGTCAACTTCCCTATTGGGATGTGTATCTTGTATATTTAGGGTGTTGGATAAAGCTCCTTTAGATTATACGCAAATTAGTTTATTAATTGGTTGAGTAAAATAGAGAGGGTTTTTAGGCGCATGAAAGTCCTTTACTAGATGACTGTAAAGCTAACAGCTATCAAATTAAGAGTGTGTTTAGAAATATAATAGCATGTGTGGTTTAAAGTATTTTTCGCTAAAAAATATATTAGGATTAGTATGCACGAGTAATTATAAGTCATCCGCTCAAACTGAATCAACAGCTAAATAAAGCATATGTCAGGGTTTTAGATTTGGCTTTAGATTTCAGTGTTCAAGGACTAAAAATGTAAGTATCTGTGATGGACTACAAAAAAATGGCTGTAACCTGCCATAACTAACAAAATGGAGGTAATGTGATCAAGGTTCTCAAGTTGTTTATCTGTTAAAGCCATAACCAGCAAATTTAAGGATGCAAGACTTGTTCGAAATCTATACTGTTACCTATAACATGTCTTTCAAACCAGATAAACGAGAATGTAGCATCATGGACACTTAGATATAAGCGGAATTTTATGCTAATTTAAACGCAATTAAACAAAAGCATAAAAGCTTCTATAAGCGCAAGGCCACTGGCAAAAAAAAAAAGAAGAAAAAAGATGTCAATTTCAAGCAGAATTCATTAAACATGTTGTATCGATCTATGGTTAAGCTATAATGTTGTAATGCCTTTGCTGATTCGAGTCTGCATTGGCATTGAGGCAAGATTTTCTCCTTAAGAATTAAAAATGACAGTGAACATCACTTGGCCAAGAAATTGCTGCAGAGAATTATCTAGCACAATTGTTTGTTTCCGCCCATATTAAATAATATATGAAATAAACAAAGGCAGGTTTTTCGTTGGATTCTTGAGTTCTTTCCAGTATTCAAACTTTTCTACATATGGTCTCTTATGTTCTAGGCAGATCCATCTAGAGTTTTGTTGATGATCATAGATTTGTTTTTATGAATGCATGGAAATCATACAACTTGGTTGGAAAAAACCTAATGAAATGTGCAAAACAACGTAGAGAAAAGCGAAGAAGAGGCGACCATCGACAGTTGCATGTGAAGCAACATGCAACTGATAGCCAAACCTGCGAAAAATCAAAAGGGTAAAACAGCAGCAGCAGCAAGAAAGAAAAACATAATTTTTTGGACATAAAACAACAATTTTATAGTAGCATAATCATTGCAAGGAATGCGCGCATAAACAAATAATTATTATGATTTTTTTTTATTAAACTTTTTTTTATTTAAGTTGTGCGAAAAATAATTATTTTTTTAGCATTCTCATTAAAAAAATAATTGTTAACTTTAATTAATTTTTTCTGCAAAAAAATAAATGATAAAATGATCATAATTATAAAATTAAAGTTAACTAAATAAAAACAATTAATGGACTAAATTAAAAAAAAAAATGAGCTAGAAAAAAAAATTACCCATATAAAATGCACAAGTCTCAAATTAAATTATGTTAATTTAAAAATTATTTTTTTAATTATACTAATTTAAAAAATATTTTCCCCCACGTCAATTATATACGTATAGACGTTGAAAGGCGCGCCATTATCAACAGCTAGGCTTCATCCAATCACCTCTCGCCACCTGTCCACTATTACAATCCCCCACGTCACTCTCTCTCTCTCTCTCACCCGTATAAAAAAAAAGAAACCAACCGGGTCAGCACGTCACTCTTCTAGGCTTCTCTGCCTTCATTTCTTGATCACCACCACCATAGGGGAAAAAATGGAACAAAAGAAGCAAAATCCAAAGGCTGAGGATGAAACCCAGATCGTATCTCGACGAATCCAACGGATCTCCTTACACATAACACCCATACCTCGTCCTCTGCATGACCATGACAGCAACCTAGGGTTGTTACCCTGTGCAAGAAGAGAAAAGCTTGAGGTGGAGACAGAGAAGTTGTCGGTGTATATGAGAGGGAAATACAGGGATATACAAGAAAAAATTTATGAATATTTTAACGCAAGGCCAGAGTTGCAAACACCGGTGGAGATTTCAAAAGATGAGCATAGAGAGCTTTGTTGGAGACAAATGTATGGTTTGATTAGAGAAGCTGGCATTAGGCCTTTAAAATATGTTGTTGAAGAACCTGCCAAGTATTTTGCTATCGTGGAGGCTGTTGGTGCTGTTGATATCTCTCTTGGTATCAAGTTGGGAGTGCAGTATAGGTGAGTCATCATTTCTTCAATCTCTCTCTTTTTGGTGGGGTTGCTAACTTGTTAATAGCGAAATTATAAGGGTTTTGAAATGGGATTTTGTTTTGTATTGCTTGCTTGTTCATAAATTTATGTGGAACTTTTGGTTTCTCTGTACTTTGCATTGAATCAATTTTTTTGAAATGTATTTATATAATTTTTTTTTCCCGTATGATTTATTTGATGCTGAGGGTATTTGGACCATTTAGCCTGTCTAATTCCCATGTTCATGCCAATTACTCTGTTTCATTTGTTGTCGTAGCATTTTGTCAAGGCCTATGTTTCTTCTCATTGGTTTTTGAAATGTCTGGTTCTTTCACGGTGTTGAAATTCTGATGTTGAGACCAAGAAATGACAAAAACAGTTAATTTTGCGTCCTTTGCTTTTCTGTTGAATTGTTTATCATCTGTTTAAAAGAATGTTTTTGAAACTTGCAGTCTATGGGGAGGCTCTGTGATTAACCTAGGAACGAAAAAGCACAAGGATAAGTATTTTGAAAAGATCGACAGTTTGGAGTATCCAGGTTGTTTTGCTATGACGGAGCTCCATCATGGTAATCTTTTCCATCTGTACTATTTTGTCAACAAAGTACAGCAACTTTTTCTTTTTTATACCAGTAGCAAAGTTCATTAAGATTGCAAGTCATAATATTTACATTTATGTGACTCGTAATATTGAAACATTATCTTGAGTAGATGAGGTTTCCTGCAGAAAAATGTGTTGCCTCATAATTTGTGGAACTTTCTGAAACTAGGCATGCGATAGACCCTGTTGAGTTGAATTGCAATTGGCTGATCTCGTAATGATTTATGTGGAGGCCATCTAAGCATTGTCGTAGGTTTTCATTTCATTTCTATTAGCCATGACTATGACGTAGAACCAACTCATGACTAAACCCAAGAGAACAAATTATAGATTGTAGTCATTAACTTTTTGTTTTTATGTTTTTATTTTCTGTGAGAGTGTGTCGTGTGGCTGCTTGTTTTTTTTTTGTGTTTTACTTAACATTTCAAAGGTATGTTCTTTTCATTTTATAATTACAACATCAACATACCTTATCTAAACTCTCAACTTTTGTGCTCCAAAGGCTCAAATGTTCAAGGCATCCAAACAGTTGCAACATTTGATCCCATTACAGATGAATTCACAATTAACACACCCAATGATGGGGCCATCAAATGGTGGATTGGCAATGCGGCAGTTCATGGCAAGTTTGCCTCTGTTTTTGCTAAGCTGATGTTGCCTACTCATGATGCTAAAGGTGTCTCTGATATGGGTGTCCATGCCTTTATTGTTCCACTGAGGGATTTGAAGACCCACCAGGCACTTCCTGGAATTGAAATACATGATTGCGGCCACAAAGTTGGCCTGAATGGGGTAGATAATGGAGCATTGAGATTCACTTCAGTAAGAATTCCCCGAGATAATCTTCTTAATCGATTTGGAGATGTGTCCCGAGATGGGAAGTACACAAGTAGTCTTCCAACCATAAACAAACGATTTGCTGCCACACTAGGGGAACTTGTAGGTGGAAGGGTTGGCCTTGCCTATTCTTCAGTTGGTGTCCTCAAGATTGCTAACACAATTGCCATCCGATATTCTTTACTGCGCCAGCAATTTGGCCCTCCAAAGCAACCTGAAATTAGTATTCTTGATTATCAGTCTCAACAGCACAAGCTCATGCCAATGCTGGCTTCAACTTATGCATTTCATTTTGCCACTGTATATTTGGTAGAAATATATTCTCAAATGAAAATGACTCATAATGAACAATTGGTTGGAGATGTCCATGCACTTTCAGCAGGCATCAAGGCTTACGTGACCTCCTATACAGCAAAATCATTGAGTGTCTGCAGGGAAGCCTGCGGAGGACATGGTTATGCTGCTGTCAACCGGTTTGGTACCTTGAGGAATGATCATGACATATTCCAGACGTTTGAAGGGGACAACACTGTACTTCTACAACAGGTTGCACACATCTCATATTATAGGGTCCTTGCTTGAAAATTCACAATTCAAACTCCTAGGTTGTTAGTTGCTTAAATCCCGACACCTAAATCCATGTTGCTAAACTCTAGGAGAAGTTGAAAAGATAAGAACTGGCCATGTGATG
This sequence comes from Populus trichocarpa, assembly GCF_000002775.5. Lineage (NCBI taxonomy): Eukaryota > Viridiplantae > Streptophyta > Magnoliopsida > Malpighiales > Salicaceae > Populus > Populus trichocarpa. The sequence goes on along the minus strand of NC_037291.2, from coordinate 11,545,707 downwards.
CATTTGTCACTAGAGTGGCAATAGGGTTCATTTATGGGTAAAATGAAATAAGAACTATTATGAACATTACAGACTATCTCTAGAATTTTATGAAAGAATTCTGGTATTCTAGATTACCAAGCACTGTTTCTCTTGGGATGAAAGATTGACTGAATGTTTACGTGATGCAGGTAGCAGCTGATCTCTTGAAGCAATACAAGGAGAAGTTCCAAGGTGGGACTCTGGCTGTTACCTGGAACTATTTGAGAGAATCGATGAACACATACCTCTCTCAGCCAAATCCTGTAACATCACGTTGGGAAGGTGCAGAACACTTGCAAGACCCTAAATTCCAGTTAGATGCCTTCAGAGTGAGCTCTTATCATTGGTTGTTGCTTAAAAATCACAGGCATAAACATAGCAATCTTCTGTATTTTTTAACTTCTGTGATTTTTCTTCTTACAGTACCGGACATCTAGATTGCTTCAAAGTGCTGCTGTCCGACTTCGCAAGCACTCTAAAACTCTTGGGGGCTTTGGAGCTTGGAATCGATGCTTGAATCACCTTCTCACGCTTGCAGAGTCCCATATTGAGTCTGTCATCCTTGCAAAGTTCATTGAAGCTGTGGAGAAGTACCTCCCAAACTCATCTACAGAGCTTTCCATTTTTTTCACACTTAATTGGTTTCTAATTTCCCATTTTATGCGCCAGATGCCCTGATGCAAGTTCGCAGGCTGCTTTGAAACTTGTCTGCGATCTTTATGCCTTGAATCGAATCTGGAATGACATAGGAACCTATCGAAACGTTGACTATGTGGCACCAAACAAAGCTAAGGTATTCAAATGTCTTCCAGGATAGGAAAAAAATCAGGATGTTTTGAACCTAATGCCATATGGGTGTTACGGCATTTTCCTTCTGCATTTTAGACCTTTAATATGAGTTGGATCAAGGAAAACATGTAGGTCTCCTGTATGCTTTTGGGAGAAAATCTAGTACAGATATCTGAGGTATGCTTGGTTGGTTTTCATTCATTCTACTTTCTCCTTGTGCAGGCAATCCACAAGCTCACAGATTACCTAAGTTTCCAAGTGAGAAATATTGCGAAGGAGCTTGTTGACGCATTTGATCTTCCTGATCACGTTACAAGGGCCCCAATTGCCATGCAGTCGGAAGCATATGCTCGGTACACGCACCATGTTGGGTTCTGATTTCAATAGAAAGCAAAGGGCAGTGAAGGATAAAGAGCTTGTATGAGAGTACATTCCATATTACTTTTTAAAGTGATTTTTATTTGTAAATATATTAAAATAATATTTTTTTTATTTTTAAAATATATTTTTGATTTCAGAATATCAAAATAATCTAAAAATCTAAAAAAAATAATTTAAAATAATTTTTTTAAAAACAATTCGTGGAAAGCTATTATAATTGCAGTCCTAAATAGAGCCAAAGTCAACAATTGCAGTTGCTCAGTTAGAGGAAGAAAGGGATGAACTTTCTTATTCATTATTGTTGCTCGTTTCATCTCTTTTGGGTGAAGGTTGAAAGATTCTCAGAAATGCTAAGTTGGCATATACTCAGGTGGATAAGAAGAATGTGGTCAACATTGAAAGAACTATACATTGTTTTAATTTGTTCAAAATCAAAAGAGAAAAACAAGAGGTATAAACTTGCGTGGTGTTTCACCGTGGATTTGCATGTTTTCATCTTTTATATATATATATATATATATATATATATATATATATATATATATATATATGTTTTTTAGGTTATGAATTTTTTATTTTTAATTTTATTATTTAGTATTGTTTTATTTGAGTTTTGGGTTAGTAATTTGTTTTAATTTATTTTTGTATAATTATTATAGTCTCAAAAAATCATTCTGACATTAAGTTGGCTCGATTTTATAAAAAAAAAATGATTTTATTATTTGCAAGAGATTGAAAATAAGAATATCAAAATTGAAACAAACAAAAATAACAGGTTTTTTGTTTTTTTTTTAATTATGGTGTTAATAATTTATTTCAATGTATTTTTTATATGATTATCTCGATCTAAAAAAGAAAAAAAAACACTTTCCAATATTAAGTTGATGCTTAATGTTACAAAAAAAAAATAATTAATTTTATTGTTTGAGAAAGATTGAAAATGAAGAGATTAAAATTAAAACAAAGAAAGAATGGGAGCCTTTTAAAAAAAAATTATGTTAGCACTTTTTTGCCTAATGTTATCTTGGGGTTTTGTCGAATTTTTTTAGTTTGACAATTAAATAATTTAATTCAAAATTTTATTTTATTTACATTTTAATTTTTAAAATTGAGAGAAGAGAGAACATCGTTGAAAAATAATGAATGAAAAAGAAAAAGATTGATTGGTTGGATTCCATTTAAAAAATGGACAAATTTAATTTCAAAATGCTTCTTTTGAAAAGAGAAATGTTGTTAAGATGTTGTTGAGCTTCCAAGTCGTCGGAAAGTATAGATTAGGATTGAAAGGTTTTTTCTAGTTTGATTTTATATTTTTTTAATCGATTTTGGTGTTTTTTGAGTTAAGGAATTAGTACTTAGAATTTATAAGAGTGTCTTTAGGTATTTTTACGTGAAAATAAATAAAAATTGAGTTTTTAAATAAAAAATACCTTGCTCAATTTTCCTATTATATGTCTGGTGATTGAAATTAAGTTTGTAAATAACACGTTATTTTCTTTTAAAAAAAAATAGATAGACAACATGTTTGCTAAATTTTGAGGGCAAAAAAAGCCAATCTAGCTTCTTTTGTATTGCCCAGTGTGTTGAGTCACCCATGCTTGCAAGTCTGGGTTATTTTTTAAATATTTTTTTAAATTAATTTAATTTCTTAAAAATTAATTAATTTAATATATTACGTATTATTTTTTAAAATTATTAAATAAATTAAAAATATATTTTAGATATTATTTTGTTAAATTCCATATAATTTTTACTTTGTTTTCGAATCAAATAATAGAAACATTTTTGTAGTATTAATAGAATTGTTTAGTAGTTTTTTTATTTAATTATTTTGCTACAATCAACTATTTTTGCAATTATATAATTACATAAAAAATAATTTTTTTTAAAAAAATTATTAAATCTATTCAGATCCATAACTTTGATGCCAAAACTATCTGGATCGATACAATATATTACCATCTTAATATTTAAAAAAAATTTGTTTTGAATTTGTTTTTACATCAAACAGTTATTTGGTCTCTCCCTTCACCCATTAAGTTACCTAAATCACAATAAATTAATATTTATATAGTTTAATATGAAACTTTGGTAAAAGTTCATGTCAGGATCTACTTGAAACTATACGATGTTGTAATCCGTTCAGCTGTACCTTCTCTCTTGCAAGGCTGATCAAATTTTCTAAGTTGTTAACATGGAACTGTCCGTACTGTAAAAAAGATAGGCATCATTCACTCCCCTCATTAAATGCAATGGAGTTCACTTAACAGCAAAATGCAGGTAAATGATACACATTAAGAATTCCGATAAAAATATTAAAAAGAATATTAATTTTAAAAAAATATTTCAAAAAGCCACGCCAAGTAGAGGCAATGAACTTGATTAACCTTCACTTTCTTTTAACACACCTCAACCAAGGTGAGGCAATTTGGAACTTGGCAGAAACAGCAGAAAAGAGAAGTTGCAAGCAGTCAACAGCTTCAACTACAGAACAGTGTTGCTAGGAGCATAACAACAAGCGCTTCTCCAGTTGCAAATTTACTCCAAAACAAGATATATTCTATTCCTTCATAAAGGGGTTTGAAACCACTTTGCATTTACAAGTTTCTATTTCCAACCACAAACTTAGAAATGCTTATATGTTCTAATTACATAATAGTTAACACCTAAGTGGCCTGCAATTCAAGTACGCTACTCGAGCTGCTTCAGTTTTCTGTCTGACGTCCTCGTACATTTTCAATGAAGCCTCTGAAAATTTGTTCAGTCTATCAAGAACCTTTGTCAAACTGGCGTGTATGCAGTACATGTTCGAGGCCAGATCATCATTCCTGTCATTCTCTTTCTCCCCTGATTCTCCATTATTTACATCAACTACTTTCTCTTCCTTGTGTAACTGCTCTTCTTGTTGTTCCATTAGGTGATACAAATCAGATAAGAGGGTTTTGATGGCATTATTGAGTTCCTCAGATGGCAAACCTCTGATCCCAGCTGACCAATCACGACATAGAACAAATAAAGGTGGTGCCAAGAGTCGGCGAGGGGAGAATGACCTCCTACTCTTGGAACGCTCCTGTGGTTGCAGGATGCAATTTTGCAGCCACCCATTTAGAGCTTCCACATAGGATGCATGGCTGTTAACCCAGTTTGCAAAGCTTAAGCCAAAGCATTCAACCTCCTGCTGGAGCTGAGCCATAATCTGCCTACGGGTATTTCCTTGTGGAGTTCCTGTTATACTCCTTGAATGGTATGCTAATGAGATTGTGATGTACTGTGCATGATGGCATTCAAGCATGGTCTTCCACATCCTGATCAACCTGCATAGGCTCACTGGTCATTAATATATTAACGAGAATAGAGATGAATCAACACATTTAGTTCATAATGAATCTCATGCGCTCCATGCTTAATTATATTAGGAGGTATTTAGAAATATATTAGCACTTGCTTTTTAAATTAATTTTCGCTAAACAATACATCAAAATTATATTTTTATTTATTTTTAAAAAATTATTTTTAACATCAGCACATCAGAACGATCTAAAAACTCAAAAAAAAAAAATTAAAGCAATTTTAAAAAAAAAACGCTTTTAAAATGTAAAAACAAACAACCTCTAAAAAATTAAATGCATAATTACCCTTGAATTAATTCTAGAAGTTGCGGCTGCAACTCTTCATCTCTCATTTTCTCAATCCGCTTTGATATTGAATCTACAGAGTGAATTGCCACTCTTATGCGTGAATGTAAATCCTTTACAACTGCACGGGTTTTATCAATCACATTAGCGCTTTGATCTTTGGCAAACTGGTGTCTAAGCTGGTCACACCTCCGATCATACTCTCTCCTGATAGATTCACTGGCCTATAGAGACAGAATTATCAGTGAGATTTACATAAAAGAGGCAACAGTAAACTTGGAACAGCCTTAATAATAAGAAACTATCAAGGATAGTTACGAGCATCCACACTCGTGCTCTTTAAATTTTAGCTAAATTTCAACTAAAATAGTTTAAAAAATCATTTTAGCTAGCTAGAAAAAAAAAATTATTACATTCATGCTCTCTAAATTCTAGCTACACTAACTCAAACTTTCCAACTACTTGTTATGAGCAGTAGAATTATACGACCCATAGATAAAAGTCACACGGCAAAGATAGTTCCCAGTAATATCACAAACTTTCCAGCTACTTGTTATGAACAGTAGCATTATATGACCCATAGACAAAAGTCACACGGCAAAGATAGTTCCCAGCAATATCAGAGTTGACAATGAAAATATTGAGAATGTGTTTGTAAAATATGCACTTGAATAAAATCCTTCCATAAAACTCATATCCTTCCCTTTTTAGGATGAAACATTCATTTTTAGTAGACAAAGAAAACATATGGACAACTGATAAATCACGAAAATTAAACTAACAGCAAAGCAAAGTCATTAGACTCGTAATACCATCTAAAATAAGGAGTCATTGGACTAGCATCGTCACTAACTTCTCAGTATTTTTAGCGTAATTGGTTTATCCATGGTTGGTAAAAACACTAACGTCACCTCTAATGCAGTTTTAGAAAGCAGTACATTTACACGAAGCTGGAAATTCTAGAGCATAACAAAAAGAAAGCAGAGATTCTGAAAATGGTAAGTTGTAGGAGCCAACTGCCTCAATAAGCTGTTACATTGCCCATGCTTCATTTGCTACAGTCTTCTTTTTAGTTGCAAGCTAAATAAGCTGATCAAAATTAGACTTCAACAAGTTTTGTTAACAATCTCGAACATTAAACAAAAGGGACCCAATAACCATCCAACTTCAACAACTATACCAAAAGATTACACCTTTAACAATGGTTGGTGAGGTTAAGAAAGAGGAATTGATAATAACAGAAGAGACCCAGCACTTGAATCACAAAAAAAAAAAAAAAACCCAGAACACCTAGTTTGACTAACTTATCATGAACACTACCATATCTCAGAGATCTTTCCTGTACTTTATTACAAATCTTTTTGGAAGCAACTGGTACAAAAATCAAATGAAGTTAATCACCTACCAAATTTCAAGTGGAATACATTGAAATGATACAGCCCAGATTGTTCTTCCTACCCTATCGAAAAATCCTAGATTTGTAACTATCTAATCTAACTGATCGACACAGTAAATGATGCTAATTCAACCCAAATTGCTCTTCCTACCCTAGGCTAACCATTTTACAAGTTCTAGCTATTTCAATTAGAACCAAACAAATTCTCTCAATTTCAGGTAAAAAAATTAACAAATTGATAAACTAGGAGTGATTAAATGCCTCCAGGCTGACACCAAAACCAACACCCAATTAGCACCAAAGCTTCCATAGCGAACCCTTTTCCTCTTCATTTTGCTAGAATAACTAGCCAAGTAGAGAGCAATGATGCTTTACTTTTTTTCGCTTTCACTAGCTATTATAGCTAAGGATTGGGTTTGGCTAGCATGAGTGTGGATCCTCTAAGTCAACCCAATCTTCAAGACAGATGCAACCACAGTGGATACAGACATTCTTGTGTCTCTCTCTCTCTCTCATAATTGAAAGAAATTAGTGCCAAGTTAGCGACTCTTCTTGGCCTCATCTAAACTGCTCTGTAATAACAATTGGCTGACAGATTTCAGATTAGATTTGTGACATTTGAAAATGGCAAAGCCCAAACTTTTTTTTTGGGGGGGGCTTAATTTATACACTCTTGGGCGTGCACAAACATAATTCTCAAACAATAATGCTTAGAATTGTGCACAAGGCTTGGTCTATCAGGGAGGTCACCTTTCGAAAAACAGCATACTCTGGTGGGAGAGCACCAAATTCCTTTAAGACATTTGAACAATAGCTCAGACACGTACAAGAATGAGACCCCAAAGGATTCACATGGTTGTCAGTTATAGAGAACTAGAGTTCAGTTAATAACTTGCTATTACAACTCCTAGGTGTGCATGGGTTGTTAAATGATACCACAAACACATAGTGATGTTTTGAAGGAAACAATGGAAGATCCCAACTGCCACAGAAATGATTGTCCAAGTCCCCAAGAGGCTCCTATCAAATAATCATCAATTTTAATTGTCTTAACAGTATACTAAGCCTCCCCTTATCTGCCGAGCTTGACTTCATCCCCATAGACCATGCAATTACATTTATAGTACGTATCAACAGTTTCGCCGAACAACATTGTAGAGTGTTATTAAACTAATAACAATTCAGAGCTATTCCAATGTGAAGATGTTAAAAGAGTGGGAGATTAAATCCAAACTACCTGGGCACAACCAACTGGTAAGCGGATTAGTCATTTGCATCCACTTTTTTCATCATGCAGACCACACTCCTTTTTTTTTTTATAAGCTTTGACCCTTTTTTTGCACAATAAAAATTACTTGAATACCCTTAAAAGCAAAAAAAAAAAACTTAACTATAGTCTAGGGACACTTTTAGTGTAATGACCCAATTACCCTTGGAAACAAAATTCTCAGTGCATGGCTTCAGGTTTTTTTTTTCTTTTTCAATACCTTCAGGTTTTTTTTTTTTTTTTTTAATCTCATGAAGGTTTTTTTGTAATATTTATTTGATCCTAGGGGCAATATTGTAATTTAAATAATAAAATAAAACAAAAAAGCTACCGACACGTGTGTTGCATGCATTAGCGACTTTACCACCTTCAGGTTTTTTTTTTTTTTTGTAATCTCATGAAGGTTTTTTTGTAATATTTATTTGATCCTAGGGGCAATATTGTAATTTAAATAATAAAACAAAACAAAAAAGCTACCGACACGTGTGTTGCATGCATTAGCGACTTTACCACCTTCAGGCAGCGCGTGCAGTTGACTTCAGTAGTAAAAATTGTTATTATGTCACATCATTTGATTTGTCTCGGCATCCTCTTCCTTCACGAGTGGTGCGATGCTGGTTGGATTTTATTTTTTTCCCTTCATTTCTCTTTTCAACTCAATTTGCATGTAGCTCCTCCTTACAAAATTCATAGCAGCCTTTAATTTTCTTTTTCCTTCAGATTTAGCATGTTCTTTTAATTGCAATTTTTTTATTTGAAAAATTATTCAAATTAAAAATTATTTTTAATTTCATCCTCCTTCAATTTTTTCATCTCTCAAATTTGACGCTCATTCTTTTGATTGCTAATTTTTTTATTTAGGATGATTTATAAAATTAATTTTTTTTCTGATTTTATCCTCCATTTTTTTTCCATTGGGTTTGATCCTTAATTTTTTATTGTTATTTTTCTGCTCTGACAAGTTTTTTAGATTGATTTTTTTTCTCAAATTTACCCTTCAACATTAAATTGATTGGGGATTGAGCTTTTTGATTTAACCCAGGTATGAGATTTCATGGACTATGATTTTGGAATATTAACCCTTCAACATTAAATTGATTGGGGATTGAGCTTTTTTATTTAACCCAGGTATGAGATTTCATGGACTATGATTTTGGAATATTAACCCAAATTTAGAAGATTTGCCTAGGTTTGCTTGGTTCGGACATAAAGATGTATAAAGCCCAACCCACACCTTGCCCAGCCTAGTAAGAAGTCTCTGGGATCAATGATCAATGGAGGAGGGCCAGAGGTTAAGCCACATCTTTTTAGACTGCAATGGTGATTTGGCCTTAATCCAAAAGAGTAAAAAGGAGCTAGACAGAACCAGAAAATTGATGGTAAACCAGGCTCTACATAGAGAACCACTATACCCACAACCGTGACCCCTTTGGCCTTATGCCAGCTTCCTTCACCAGCTTCATCTCCTATACCATTCAAAATCCACATCCCAGAACGTTCGAGGGCAGACAGAAATTGCTCCCATCAAAAGCCCACATCTGAGAATCCTAACAATAAGCTACCTAGATCAAGACCTCTCAGACATGCACAACAGCCATACATATATCAACCTAAAACTGCAACAAGTTATCACAGTCAAAACACCATTCAAATAGCCCTTCAAGGTGGAGGAGCCCAAGTGTAATGGATGAGTTTATTTTGAAAACAACAACAAGAACTGGAAACATTTATAATATTCAGGAGGGGGAAACTGTAGGTCCTACTTCCTAGGGACAAAAGCAGGGGTTAGACCAAGGAAAAAGGTGGAGGTGGGAGGGAGAGACAAAGCCATTGGAGAGAAGAGGTGCAGGGGTGGAGAGGAAAATTACAAAAGACATTTTCCTGTGAAAAAAGAAGATTGAGTAACTTGTATTGATCTTTCAAGCATCTGTCTGTCATATTCAATCCATTCTTCTCTACCTATTTACTATCAATAGAGTAACACAATTTTCCTTTAGATATACTAATCTATGAACATATATTTACGAAAATTGTCACATGCATTCAAATGATTTTCTACGTCACACAATAAAGATTTATGAGGTAATCAGCATCTAATTATGGAAACATGCCCATAAAAATTTGATATGATATGAACACCTTAAATTGATATGCCCTGAACATTGTCAAAACACATTTTCCTGTCATATAGTGTCATGTATGATAAACTACAAACAAAGTCAAGAGGATCAAGAAGAAAGAAATTGTATGCAAGAAGAAAGGCTTAAAAAAGTACCTTTATTTCATCATAGAGTTTTCTTTCCCATGCATACAGTCTGTCAAGGGTGGAGGAATGACTCCCTGCAATCATGCAGAACTCTTCAACAAAATCACTACCACTATCTGAGGCATCATCTTTTGTTGCCGTGACAAGAGGATTTCTTGATGAAGATGACCTTGAAGATGTTGTCCGTTTCCATGTAATGATCTTAGTCATATGTTCTACAGGTTCTACAAAAGCATCGGAGATTCAACATAATGGGAAGAAATATGAGAAACAAATTAAGAAAGTTGTTTATGTCATCAAAATCACCACAGGTTCTACTAGACAATTTGTGAATTCTTCCTCAATATTAGACCTAAAGATTGAATTGTCCCACAAAAACGAAAAACTCCTAAACATTGACTCACAGAACAGAAGCTAATCTTACCATGAGAAACAAGTGCAGTCTTTCCTCGACAGCAAACAAATTTTACAGCCACCAAAATTGCTGAGGCAGATCCTCCTATGAGAATTGGACTTGTTATACAACGATTGCAGAAATGTTCAATAACTGAAAAAAAAAAAAAAACACCAACAAGCATCCATGGCACTGGAATTGCCGTGGACAAACAAACATGCCAACTGTAACTCAGCCATGTAAAGTCAGAAGTAAACCTTTTGCCTCAGAATATCCAACCCTGATATTGTTTGCCTCAAGCATTCTGGAGACCTCCTTCCCAGATTCAGATGCTCTAAAGAAGCGATGCTCTATATCCTTTACGCTTGCAAGAAAATCCTTAGCTCTATGCGTAATGAACTCCGATGGATCCTCTCTTTCTGTAGACAAATTGTTCACTGCTACTGCTTTCTCTCTCCTTGAACCTGATTGTTCAAGAGTGGAAACACTGGCATTTTGCCCCTCTTCTACATGCCTCACTTGACCAACAAATTCTTGTCTACTAGAACCTTCAACTCCTCTCAATTCAAACGAGGGGGCAGTGCCTTTCACTCTAGAGTTATAACTGCCATTTTGAGTTAATGAATTACCAGAACTTTCAACCCCCTTATGCTCCACACCAGGCGTCAGAGTTTCTTCATGTACTTGACTCTTTCCATCTAAACCAACTTTTGTCCATTTTCCTTTTGCATCTACCACACTTTGTTCAATACCAACCTTTTCACCCCTAAACTCACTCCACCCACTCATATTATCAAAATCCATATCCAACTCACTATGCCTAACAAATCTAAAACTCTCACCATTATCACTTGGATCAAAAAAATCCCATGAACCAGCTAACTCAAAAGGAGGAGGTGGCGGCGGCGGCATTGGCATAGAGAACCCCAATGTCTCATCCTCTACAAAACCACCACTATTATTCAAATTAAACTTAACAGTCACTGCATTACCACCTCCACCAGCTCTCATATAACTCATGTTCATCACTGGTGGTGAAATAGGACTCTCAAAGTGCAATGGTGAATCTGAGACCTCTGCATTGTGAGAGGGAGAGGGAGAGAGGTACGAGGAATGTGATGGAGACTTGTCAAGCTCAGTAGCTGAGGTTGTTGACAGAGAAGACTCTATCAAAACCTCTGCTTCAGCGAATCGTCGGAGAGCTACACCAAAGTTTTTAAGAGAGTTTATGTAAGAAACATGAGCTGCTGCAAGATTGTACCTTGAATCAATCGCTTGCTTTATGAACTTCCTCCGTTCCTTGCACAGAGCCAAAGGTTCAGTTTTGTCTACTTTGGAGCCTGCAGAACCCATTTTTGAGCCAAAATATTAAGACCCAGTTCATAAAATTAACTCCATTTCTCAAGCCTGTCAACAGAATCTCTTCAAATGAGGCAATGGCTTCCACAGAAACCAAACTTTGCACTAGAAATGCAACACGTCTCTAAGAACCACACTTGGAAAGACCCAAGAGTCTAAGGAAGCGAAAGACACAGAAGGAACATGAAAAAGCTAAAACCTTTCACCTTAAAACCACACAGCCTTGGTCAAGAAATAGAGCAAAAACAGAAAAAACTTTTCCAAGCCACAAGAGCACAAAAGGGTTTTACTCCAAGAAACGAAAAACCCACTTGAATAAAGCTTTAATTACAAGATAGAGACAATACCTGGGCAATGAAAAACGAAAATGAAGAAGAAAAATTTCAACATACTTTTTCTTAAGGAAGAAAAAAAAACAGGGTACTAGCAGAGACAAGTAGTTGTTTTATAGGAAAGAGGAGTAGTTGGGAAGTCAAAAAAATCAAGCCATTAACGGAAACCTGAAAGATTATTTATTGAAAGCAATGAATGCAAGTAAGGCCCTGAACTTGAAGCGTATCAGTCACAGAACTTCAAAAAGGGTAGATTTTGTACAGTGAGAATGAGAGAGAGAAACAAACTGAAATGATAAAAAATGCACAAAAAGCAAATACAGAGAGCGAGGAATCTGCAAAAGCTGATACAGAGAAGAAGAGAAGGCAAGCCTCGTTTTGTGTGCTTAAGAGTAGTGGTGGTGAAAAGAAAACCAAGGCTATATAGGTGGTATAGATTAGTCCTGAAAACTACTTTTATTTCAATTGAATTCACAAATTTTCAGGAATGAATTCCATCCAAATTTTATATTTTTTTTTATAAAACAATTATATCAATTACATTTAATTTATAAATTTTAATGCTTTTTATTATAAAAAAAATGTGAAGAGTTTGGATAGAATATTTAATTTGGGATTTTTTAATATTTAAAGATTTAATTAAAAATAAAGCTTGATAGTAGTATTATTTACTAATTTATTTCATTTATTTTTAGATTTACACAAGAAGAAGAAAATCCACTAGGTATTCTTGATTAAGGTAGTGCTTGACATTGTATTTTGAAAATGTTTTTGGAAAAATTTAAATTTTTTTTGTTTTAAATTAATATGTTTTTGATGTTTTCAGATTATTTTGATATACTGATATCAAAAATAATTTTTAAAAAATAAAAAATATATTATTTTAATGTATTTTGGAATGAAAAACACTATAAAAAATAACCGCTACCACACTCCCAAACACTCTCTAAAATTGGTTTTAATTGCAGTTTCAATGTTTTAAAAAATTTCAATTGAGTCTCTCCATCCATTTTTATTTTCATCCAAATTTTACTTTACAAATAAATGACTTCTTTTTGTAGGAAAAGTAGTTTTCTATTAGAAGTTTGTGGAAAGATGGAATGAAAAACTAAATTGGAATTCTTTGAATATTTAAGCATCCAGTTATGAAAATTGAAAAACATTTCTCTATCGCCCTATTAGATCCACAGTTGGGGGACATTTTTAGGTTTTTCTAAAACTATTTATTTGTTTTTTTATATATATAAGCTGAGATTATAAAATCTCTTTACCAAATAAAAATATATTAAAATAATTTTTTTTAATTTTTAATATCAACCTATTAAAATTATTAATAAAATATTTTATATATACCCCGGCTTTTCTCACTTTTTATTGGAAAATGTGAAGTATATTAACGGAATTACCCTTAGATTTTCCCGAGGAACTGTCTAACGGCTCCTTAAAAACCGGTTTTTAGGGAATTGTCTCACTTTTTTAGGCTTTTCCTTGTGAAACATATATTGGTATTGAAAAACTATGCTCTATTTTGATTTCTTTTAAGGAAATTCCAAGCTACTTTATGGCACGAGCGAGAGATTAGTCATTAGGGCATCATATGCCCATTTTTTGCAGTAAAATCATGGTGGATAGTTAAATCTTAAAAAGTGGATACATCATGCACTCCACGAGTCACTAGACATGAATTGAAGGTAGTAATGTTTTTGTTTTTTGTTTTTTGTTTTTTTCTATTTATTACTTACGTTTTTGTTGGGTTTCTTTGACTAGCTAATAATAATGGGTCTCAAAATACATAAAAGGAAGTATTTTATATTTTTTTTGAAAAAAATGGGTATGAAGATGGGTTCATCCCACACAAATCTAGAGATAACTCACCGCGTCGGATCGAAGTTAAGGAGGTATTTGAGAATGTGGTTATAATTGCTTTTCAAAGTCTTTTTCACTTGAAAATACATCAAAATAATATTTTTTTATTTTTAAAAAATTATTTTTGATATTAGCGTATCAAAATGATCTGAAAACATCAAAAATATATTAATTTGAGGTAAAAAAAATTATATTTTTTCAAAAATATTTTTAAAATACAAAAACAAACTACACCTAAAACACCTCACCAAGCTAGGTTTATTACTCATAATACAGCCAAAAACACAGTGTGCTGTTCTTTTGAGGATCTAGTGGCTGAATATTCAAGAACATAGAATAAAAAGTGACTGTCTAATTGTTCATTGCTGTTTTTTTTTTTTTTTTTTTTTTTTTTAATTGGGACAGAATCTTTAATGAACAGGAAAGTTGTCCGTGGGCATGGAATGTCATTTAGCAATTGATGGCTTTATGGTTCTGCTCATTTTCAATCGCGGCGTTTTGCATAAATTTATTAGGTCCTCGGAACATGCTCAAAAGAAGGGGGTGGGGTCCTCGGCAAATAAGCCAAAAATATATTATTTTAAAATTTTAGAAAAGAAAAAAGGAAAAAAAAAAAGTTTGATGACACTTGTTATGCACGTGGTGAACATGCATTCTGCTCGACACCTATCTAATCATAATTATAATTACAATTACAATTACCAAAAACATCAAGCTTTATTTGACATTTGCATCCAATCATGTTTTTTAAAAAATTAAAATTATTTTTTAGTTTTAAATTAATTATTTTAATATTTTTTAATATATTAATATTAAAAAAAAATTAAAAAAAAATTAAAAAATATTAAAAAATATTTTAATATATTTTCAAACAAAATACACTTTAAAAAATAAATAGGATGGTGATTTTTTAAAAGATTCTCTACCAAAGCATTATTTGCTTTCCTAAAAAGCTTAAAGAGTGCTTTATATTTTTTTTAATCCTTGATGTCTTTAGTTTATTTTAGTCATTGGTTTTTTTTTTTTAAATCATCTTTGTACACTATGTTAATTTGAATTTAGGCTGAATAAAGGTTTTTGAGGTGTAAAAAAAATCCAAATATTTATTTGTTACTCAATTTTGCAAGGAAAAAAATTAATTTTATTTGTCAAGAAAATTAAAAATACAATGACCAATTTGATATTAGGGTTTAAGTTTGTTTTTTTCATTATTCAAATCACACCTTTTTTACATTTTTGCCTTTATAATTGTTTTAATTTTCATTTTGGCCTTCTTGGTTTTAATCTGTTCAATTCCTTCTTGTTGAAAACATTTGCCTTTTTTTAGAACATTTGCTAATTATATCATTATTAGGAGGACAAAAACTTGGAACTTTATTTTTTTAATCGTGGGTGTCTGGATCAGTTTAGGCGTATCTCGATTAATTCTCTGAGGCCTTGAAATTAACAACCATATAAGCTTTTTAGTGACCCTGAAATTTGTAACACTCGAACCGGTGATCTCTAAAAAGTAAATCCAGAACTTTACCAATTAATTAAGTTATACCTCTCAAAGTTAAAACTTGAGTAACTTTATTAGATTTATTTTGTAGTTATAGTTACACTTTTGGCTTATCTATAATTTTTTTTTTATTAATATCACAAATATAAGTTGTTTGAACTTCGAAGTGTTTTAATTGTTAAAATGTTGAGTTTGATTTGAAGATAAACTTATGAAAAATCACAAAATAAACAAGTATGAAAAGTTAGAAGGTATTTTTGAATTTTCATGCACTGTAGAATTCAGAAGACCCTCACGGCCTCAACAATTTATACAGCAACATCGAATTAAAATTAATCAGTTTTTGTCTCTATGCTACAAAACAACAAGGGATGCAATATTTGCAATGAATGCTAACCTAAAAGAGGGCAATGACAAGGAAACTATTAATTTATCGCTGCAATCACAGGCATACTTTGAGAGAGAGAGAGAGAGATTTATCGCTGCAATCACAGGCATACTTTGAGAGAGAGAGAGGGGTTATTTTTTAAAATATTTCTATTTAAAAATATATTAAACTAATATTTTTTTAAATTTTATTAGCATATTTGATATATGATAATATAAAAAAAATATTAACTTAAAACAAAAAAATTAAAAAAAAATGAATTCCTTACAAAAACACTCTTAAAACATAAAAACAAACATATACTTGAATTTGCCAGAATATTTTCCCGGAATTGCTGAAAGAAAATCCTACCATCGCTGAACTGCGATCTGTAGCTTTTTTACACTAATTTGGTGCTCTTCTGACATGGGAGATGGGACAAGATAGCATCCATAGATATGCTTCATTTCCCAACTTCAATAGAGAAAAAGGGTATCCCCTAAAGTGTGACGATATAGAATTAGAGAGCCCTTTGATTTTCTTTCTTCTGTTTTTGTTCCGGCATAATGTTTGTGAGCAAACCAAGGTCCCGTTTTGTGGATCCATCCCCGTCCTGTCTTGAGACGTCTTTAAGATGTTTGAGCTGCTCTTTTGTAAAAAGAAGTTGCTGCCTGCCCTCCATGCTTAGCACTTTCTACCAAAAAGAGAAAAAAGTAAAGTGAAGAAAGAAAATGGCTTGGACTGTAGACTAATCAAGGTTTTCCTACACAGATTTTGTTTATGCCCTTGTTTTTCGTTGATGCCAAAGCAGTCTTTTCTTTTAATCTTTAAGACGTACAATGATTCATTCTGGAGCCCCTCCCAACAATTATCCTTTTCCGATGATGTTTCACTGTAAGCAAATTCTCTTTCTTTCCTTTTCTTCAAATATCCACTGGCATACATATGATTTTCCTTTTCTTCAATGTACCCTTAAAGATGCGTATGGAATCGGAATTTACATTTTTATTTGTGATTATACCTGGTTTTTTTAGTTCAGGTAAGAATATAAATGTTTGTCTTAAATTGAATTAATTATGATTAGTCGAAGTTTTAACATAAAATATATTAAAAAAATCAAATTTTTAGATGAAGACAATATTAATATTAATTATAAATAATTTTCTTGCATATAATATGGTTTTATATTAGATTATACAAGAAAAATCAGCTTATTCATGCTTTATACAAAAGAACAAAGTCATTACCTTAATGAATGATGGTAAAACTTTTTTTTTTTTTATTTCATTGGAAATTCTTGCCAATTTATTATTGATACATAAATAACAAAAATGACTTATTAAAAGGTAAGTCTAAAATGGATGTTGCATCACTGATACTATCTTTGTATGACATTATCTTAAAGTATGAGAGCATTGTATTTGGTTTTCATTTAGATAAGCAGAAGTTTCCTGATTTTAGTGTAACTTATAATTGAATAAAGCAAAATATATTTTGAGATCTTCCTTATTGGAAGACTAATGTCATCCACTATTATTTAGATATCATGCATGTTAAGGAGAATGCGTTTAATAATATTTTTAACATAGTCATGAACGTGAAAGAGAAAACAAATGATAATATGAAAGCTAGAATGGGTCTAGCTTTGAATTGTGACGGTAAAAATATAGAATTACTTAATGATGAGTTATGTGCTGTAAGGTTTAAATTCACTTTCATTTCAGATAAGAATACATAATTTTTTAATTATTATTTATGAATGCCTTAAGAGTCTATAATTTTTTGATGAATATACTTGAAACATAACTAGATAAATAAATTTAAAAGAATATAGATTGTAGAAAATAAAAAAATTATGAGTGCTATGTGTTTATGTACTCATTTCAGTTTACTTATAGGAATTTATTATAAAAAAGAAGAAGATATAAAATGCATCACCAAAAATTAATTACCTTTTAAAGATATTTGTTTGAGCACACTGCATACCGGTCATATGTAGCAGCTTGAAATAAACACCATTGATAAATTCCAAAGCACGAGAGTTCTTTTTCTTCACTTATTTATCATCCAATGGTGGTTGCCGTATATGAACAAAAAAAAACATATTAGCAATCTCCCTGACACGTCATGTTCCTGGCACCCGACATGTCATGCCCCTGGTTTGGTGTTAGCAGCGGCAGAGATTGCATCTTTTTCTGGAGAGGTCGAAGTATAATATAAAATAATTTTTTTTTATATTATATCATTTGTTTATTGTGATTTTTATCTTAATTGTAATTTGTTCACTTAAATGTCATTCCTCTTCTATGTTAATATCATTTGTTTATTGTGATTTTTATCTTAATTATAATCCTCATATTTTTAATGTGATGAAGATTATTGATTTAAAGAAAATTTAGGAACATTCAAGTGTACAAATACCTGGAAATATCTTCCATTATTTAATTAAATACGTTGATCAATATGCTAATGCTCACGTTGACTTAATATAATCAATGGAAAATAAAATTAATGAACATTTACTTTAATTTCCCTAATTTCCATAGCTTATAATTATAACTGAAAAGTAAATAACTTTATAATGTTTAGATAATTTATGATTATTATTTTGTGTCCAAAATCATACAAAGTGACTAACAGGTTTACCTATATGATTTAGCACCTCTAAAAAAATCTTATTATTTGGAGAAGCCAACTTATGAAAAATATTTGATGTTTTTGGAAAATAACTATATCATTTGGCCAAGCTATGATATATGTCAGATCTAATTTTTTTGAATAATAAAGACAATATATGATTGTTTAGAGTTTATGAAAAGATTACTTGAAAATAAAAGTTCTTTTTTATATGGTTTGATTAACTTTTCAAGGCTGAGTTTTCACAAACATAAATCGTTTAATTATCCGATCTCTAATAATAATCCACATGAATTATCAAATTTGAAATCTTCTAACTTTTAAGAGAGAGAGATTGTTATACTTTTAGTGTTAGCTCTTTTCCATGTATTCTATTCTTTTAGTTAATAAAATAAGAGGTATAACATTTTATTTATAAAAAAAACATAATAATTCTACTAATAACAAAATATCAATTTCCCATTGAAAAATATCATATATTTTATTTCAATACAATTATTATAAATTCATAGAGTCAAGTCCCTATTAAATTTTTCTAGATTGAGATTGTAATTCTCTATATTAATTATATTTTAGTTTTCAATTTCTAAAACTTATTTACAATCAAGTTATACTTGATTAATCATCCAAATTTTATTTCTTACCAATGATTCTTAATATGTATGACATATTATATTTCTAATATATTTATCCAAATATAAATCATAATCCTAATCAAAATAAAATTAAATAATTTAACTTATTATTAATTTAACAAACTGATTGATTTATATTTGAAGATTAAATGTAATATCTAGTAATATATCATGATCTCTTTAAATATTAGAAAAAGTTATGTATGGCTTGACTTAACTTTATAGTGATCAATTTTTTAGTGTAACTATTATTTCTTTTATAAAAAATGTTCTAATTTAGATATTTGAGCATGAAACATGTCTGCTTTGTCAAATTATTTTTGTTCTCAACACCATAATCATTCATTATTTGAATACTTGAGCAATGATTTCTCAATCATACTATTTTAATATATATATATATATATATATATATATATATATATATATATATTTGCTCATTTATTACTTGATTAAAATATAATATTTTTTATATAATTAATAATCTCCAATCTAAAAATCATATACATAATTGTCACATGATTATTTTCATAGGTACAAGTACCTTCTTTATATGAAATCCTATGGGTTAGTTTAGTATACTTGGTGATAAACAAACAACTACTTTAGTTCATAAATGAAAAAACCAAATATTTATTAGTCTAAATAATTTTAATTAATATCTAATCTTAATAATATAAATCCTCATAATTCTAACTATTTTATAATTTTGTTTGTAAAATATTATTTTTGTTACGAGAATTTTATCTTTACTATAAATTTGTTAATCAAACTTAATAAATATTAAAAATAAAAAAATGTCTTTACATATAAAAATATATATTTTACATAAATAATATTAGTGTGCTACATGCAACCACCTAGTTAGTTACATGTCATATACACTAGGCCAAGAAAATATCGATTGAGACGCTGATTCTCCTGCAAACATTCTCCCCTTGAATGATCAACTCTTGATATGTCCTCGGATATTTGGAACTGCAACTACGGATAATACCGACAATGAGTTGTATAGCTGTTTGGGCAACTATGAAGCTAGCGAAGGCTAATTTTTATGGAAATCAACATAGGATAGAGGTTGGAGAGGGGTCTGGCAACCAATCAGAGACTATTCCAGCCGGTGCAGTGGAATTCTTGAAGGAGCACTTGATGTAGCAAGATATATAGAAAACATGGACTTGAATCCAAATCCATCACAAGAGAACTTACAAGGAATGACTTCAATCTGGGATTTGGGATACGAGGAAGCAAATTAGATAGCCAACCGAGCATAAACAAAGCAATTACTCTTTCTATGATTTTTCAACACTCTTGCTCTGCTCTTGCACAAAGAATTAGAAAGAAATGCCCACGAAACTAGTTTGAATTTGCAATATCGAGGGGATAGCTTCTTAAGGAATTCATTGGATCTGTTTTTCTTTTGCTTGTTCATGTGTTTAAACAAATCCTCGTTACAATAATATGTGAAGTGCAGTTAGTAATTTCCTAGTTATACTCCTAGCCATTAATTTTCTCTATGTTGGCTGACTCTTCCAGAAAAATGACCCAAAAACAAGTAAGGTAAGAAAATAATTCAAGTGGTAAAGTGTTTTCCTGAGAAACCTAATGAAATGTACAATTTGGTTTACCATTAGAACTCATATAAGCTGTGCCTTCGGGGTATGCAGTTATCAAATTCCAGTTTTGCAGCAGCACATGAGTAACCTTTCCTGAACCTGCTGTTGGTTCTGTTCCTCATTTCCACCTCTGCTGCAAACACAGCACAAACTGGTCTGTGATCCGAAAATCTTGATTCTCCTCGAATATAGGACAATTGTTCAATGCCATCACCGCGCCATAATATCCTGTCACACCTGAAATGCGAACTTGAAGCAATAAATTTCGCTGTTTTTTTCTATATTTTTAGTTTATACTGTTAATATTAGAAGAGTGAATACCATGCTGGTGTTCGACGTTTCTTCTTGGATTTAACATTTTCTCCAGCATAAGAATCTGAATTTTGTGTGTACTTGTAAGTAGGAGCAAACGAGATCCTTCCTTCTTTGAACCCTTCAAAGACTCTCCCTGCTTCTCTTTCCATATTCAACTGAGGTCATTGCATTAAAAAAAAGTTAACCATGTCAAATAATAATGAAAAATATCGCTCTAAACTATATGCATAATCTTGGGATTCAATAAAATTTTTATTAAAAGCTTTATAATTAAGCAAGCATAAGATCCACACAGCATTGCATGATGCATAGTGATGATATGAAGCCAGCAAAAAGGAAAACGACTAGCCACCAAGAACGATTTCTTTCTGAGATAATATTACAGTACAACGACATTCTTTCACTGATTTTTTTTTCCTTCTGGCAATTTCCTGATTTCTCATTATACGGCGAGGATATAGTACTGTAGTTGCCTATACTTTACGACCAAAATCGAAAACCATGATTTCATTTTTTTAGAAATTTACAGAAGTACAACGGCATTTTTCTTCCTGTTAAGATTTTAATTTCCAAGAACGAATGTTAAAAACAACCATAGAGCATGATCATTCCATTCTCCAGTACTTATACTATTAATAAGCTTTAGGAAATTTGAAGAAGGTTTGACTTCCTGTGACCTCTAGATATTTTGATATCCCTTCTAGAGTAAAAGGATAAAGATCAGTCCAATTGTTTCTTCAACTTTTGAATGGATGATCCAGCAATTAATCAATGACTGATTGAACATGATGTGTAGTTTCAGAAAGGAGTCAAGAAAAGGATGCCCAATGCAAAGGTTACTACCAACAGTAAATTAATGGTGCGAGAACATTGAGTACAACAACAGAAAAGCACTGCTTGCTTTTTTTTTAAGAGAATGAGAAATAGTTTTAAGCAACAAACCTGATCCTTCTCCAGCAGGGTGTCCCAGTCTTTATCCTCCAACAGAACCTTTGTTTCCTCATAACTCAAAGCTACTCTGTAATTTAAATCTCCTAGCCAAATTATACGGCTGCAGTATTAAAAACAGAAGGCCCCAAATGGAAAGATCAGTAAACCTACAGAAATGGAAAGGCAGAAAAATAATACAAAAGGTATAACATACTCATGATCAACTATTCTTTCTGTGGCTCGGCAAGGCCTATGTTTGCAAATCTTGGGGAATTGTGTGCTTTTGAGGATCTCAGCTACGTCGGCATTCCTCTTTAGCTCGTCACCTTCCTTCTCACCAGAAGCCAAGTGACTGCACACGAAACAAAAGCTCGTTTGGTGCAATGACATGCTTATTGATATACATCCCTGCAATGTTGGACCGCATGAATCAAATTATTATACAGTCAAGATTTGATTCCATTAAAATAGTACTTTATTATCCCCCCCGTATCTTTCCAAGTTCAAGCCTCTCAAACTATTAGTCTGACTTCAGAATGTGCCATTTTGTTAAATCAAAATTACCAAGCTTACTAATACATGATAATATCAAGAAATTTCGATGACAGTTGTCCAACTAGGACAATGGGGAGGATTGGATGAAAATGGAAAATTCTCTTTCTTTCCTGTAATTCATGTTGCAGTTTCAAGAAAATGATTGAAGCAACTTTCATATTGCAATTTGGTCCAGCTATTCTTGGCCAAGGAAACTCAGTTCAAGGATGAAATATGCCTACTATACTCAGCTTACCTTGTTGCCTAGAAGACCCATTATTCCTCTACCAACAGAATCTACCCTGAGATGACCAATGTGAGGAACCAATTCCTTTCTAACCCACACCGAGAGAAAAATTCCAACCATTTGCTTTCTTGCAATAAGGTTATAGGTCCTGTCGGTCAGTGAGGAAGGGAAGGAAGGAATATCAGGCATATAGAGGATGCTATCGGCAGAGCTGTACGGACGAAAGCGATGTGTTTCCTTTGCTGAGTCTAGTTTGTGGATGGGGTCACTAAGCTTTCTTTCTCTCTGTCTGTCTCGTGTTTGGGACTCCTCCTGACAATTGCAGATCTTGAGAAGGCTACTATCTGCTCTGTAATTTTCAAGGACTTTCAGTGAAGGCTTGTAAAATAAGTTATGTGACTTCGAGTCTTTATTATCGTTGCTGTTCAGACCTCTTGAACCATGACTTGAGTCAGAAGAATAGTTTGTAGAATCATGCAGTGGTTTGTTAAGTGCTTGGCTTATCAGGGCTAGCCATCTTGCTGCAGGTTCATTATCTTCAATCACCAATACATTTCCAGCATTGAGTGGAACAATTTCCTGAAACCTGAAGAGGATGAACTTTAGACAAGTTGCACCTAATAGATCTCATCTCAATGATTCCGAATCAGAAAATAACACAAAGAAAGAATGTATTGATGACTCCAATGGCAGTTGTCATCAAATTAAATTGCATGTTTGCCATTAGTCACGTTTTTTTCAGTGTGCCATAGAAAAAGAGCTAAATTAAGAGCTTATTAATGTGTTTATCATACCCACAGACATAAATATCCGCAGATCCCTCAACCTGCAAGAAATCTTCAAGGTTGAGGTCAGGGTTGGGTGCCTTGCCTCCCACATTCCATGTTGCAACAGATATCCTGCAGAAATCCAACCACAACTCTTTCTATAAGATATGCACGTACAACATGAGCCTGATAAAAAAGCAGCTGAAGTTATTAAAAGAAATATTTACTCAATCAAGAAATGACAAGAATCCACACCTAAATTCTTTAATTTCTGTTTCTGGTGCCATAGAGTGATCAATGTTTGATAAGTTTAGGCCTTCAATCCCTGTACTATTCCGTCTTTCTGCAAGTAGATAAGAAATACCAAACACCATGGTTTACTTTTCGAGCAAATCCTGAATTCAAAATCATGGTTTTCCTGTGATAAGGACTGGAAGATCACTATCATACATGAAAAATTTCCCCGTATCTCCATTTTCTACTCTTTAGTTTACAATATCTAGCCAATGATCAAAATTCATTAATGTTAGGTTAGCTACGAAGAAAGTGAAAGAAGAGATAAGGCTAACTTGGACTTATTTAGATGTGTATGTGGCTTCCACTCATCACATGTAAGATTCAATAAAAAGTGACAACCCTAGCCAGCTACTATAAATGCAATATATACAAGTTTTCTTTCAATTGATTTGATGGTACAGGAAATAAAATACGATGCATCTAACATATATAGCATGGAAAATATGGGTAAATACTAAAACATCATTCACTTTTATAAATACCTGTGTAACTTTTTCTCATCAGGGGGGATGGCTCTATGAATGTTTTCTTCCTTCCTGCAATCTTCTTGTCCACATCTACCCACCAAACCCAGATAAAAAAACCACATTAATGCA
Organism: Populus trichocarpa; assembly: GCF_000002775.5. Taxonomy (NCBI): domain Eukaryota; kingdom Viridiplantae; phylum Streptophyta; class Magnoliopsida; order Malpighiales; family Salicaceae; genus Populus; species Populus trichocarpa. Next base: position 11,521,559 of record NC_037291.2, on the reverse strand, counting down.
TGCAGACATGAAACATATTCATGCATCTTATATATGCTTGAATCAAATATATATGCATGTATATGATTCTGTCAGAAAGAGAAGAATACCAAGAGAAATTCCAGTGCCATCTGATCCAACTACATCATCATCATTGGAAGCATTTCTATTGTTCCATTTTGAACTGAAAATCTTTGGAATAATAGACTGCAACAAAAGAATTGTTGAAGGCAACAAAAAACGTTAAACCTTTAATATTCTAGTTTGCTCAAAGACTTGGAGAACCAATGAACAAGAGCAATGCATTATGACAGGGAACAAGCTTAAGAAGATCAACAAATAACAATCAATCATAAGGAACCAAAAAGAAGAAGAAGAAATAATGAAAGAAACCATACCTTCCTTTTCTTTTCATTCTTGACAGAATCATCAGAGGTGACATTGCTAGGGCTTTTGGCTTTGTTCATCTCTGTCTTTGCGCTTGTCTATTTGACTTTGAATCATTTATTAATACATAGATACGAATTGGAATTTAGGGTCAATGTCTTTAAATATTCTCGTTTAAAACATAGCAAGAATCTAATATGAATTAGTTAAAGATATTTATATATATTAAAAAAACTGCTGATTGAAGATTCTAAGAGGGGAAAAAAGGAAATGTCTAGGTTTGCCGAAATCATGAATTCTGAAGATTTTTGGTCGATATTTATTCCTTATTTTCTTGGTTATTTAGATAAAAAATAATTATGGCAAAATGAAGTTTTGTGATCTTCTTACATAAAGAATGAGATTTTGGCGCCAACGCTTTCGGGGAACTTAAAAGACTGTCTAAAAGAGAAACCATATTTGAGTCATACTTTACACATGTCTTGCTTCTTCTTCTTCTTCTTCTTTTTTATTTTTTATTTTTTTTAAGTTCCAACAAATCTTGGGCTACATGCATGGAGAGGTGGTCTTTTCTCATTATTGAAGAAACTAAAGTCAGCAAGATAACCATTCTAGAAAACAAACCAGTGAAGATAAAAATGTCACGTGGGATTCAGATTCAAATGTTTGTTTTTATGTTTTTAAAAAAATTGATTTTTTTTTGAATTTTTTTAAATTTTTAATTATTTTAACAAGTTAACATCAAAAATAAATTTTAAAAAATATAAAAAATATTATTCTAATATATTTAAACATTTTAAAAAATAATCACTATCATAATCACAAACACTAAATCGAATTCCACCGAGTACGATAAGAAAGTTGGTGAGCTACAAGAAAAGAAGCATCAAACAATTTAGTTGAACATCCGGCTACAATAAACAGTACAGTAATTCAGTATTATTCAGTCGTAAATGCCTCTTGGAAAATTCTAATCGTGTAGTCTGTCGCAAAACATATGCAAATTTCATTGTACTCTTCCTTCCCTTCCGCATTACGTATACAAAAATATTCCATGTTATCCAATTTTATTTAGCCCATAGACACTCCCAATATTGAATTTTTCGAAACATAATAATAACTTTTTTTTTTAATTCCATTAATCATGTTAAATAAATCTAAGATTGTTTAGGGTTTATATAAATATTACTTGAAAATTAGATATTTTTTTTAGTTTTAAATAATTGCTTCAAGTTTGAGTTGTTGCAAACCACAAGCCATCCAAATATTTGGTCTCTAATAGTAATTCACACGAACCACTAGTAAAAAATCTTTTAAACCCTTTTACAAAAGAGAGAAATTGATATATCTTAGATTACTAGCTCTTTTCTATTATATTTTAGGTGTTTACGTACTGTACTCTATTCACACTTTACATCACTTAGCAAATTAAAAGAAGAATGATTGAAATTGAAAATCAAACAACAAAAAGGACGATGATGCACTTTAGTTATCAGGAGAGAGAGAAAAAAAAAACAAATGACCACCTGCGACAATTCCACCACTATACTCCTATACGCGCCACACCATGTGAAAGGGGAGACGGTTGTGTATCCAGTGAGACGATGGAAATCCAGATTTGGCCACCAGGTGACGTCACACGTGTCACCTGAATGACGTGGACTCCACCCACTTGCTGACTCATTTGGAACACATGCCAACATATTTCTGAATAAAAAGATTGAAAAGAAAACGTGAAAAATACCAAAACATCTTATGAACCTGTTAATTACACAAAATACCAAAATAGCCCCAAAGACAAAACTCATTTGTTTTGGTCTTTTCTAAGGTTAAAAACATGTTTTCACTATACATGAATCATGGAAAAATTATAAACACCCCTACCCGGCAGCTTAACAAATTTTTGATCTCGGGGTCAAAAAAAAAAAAAAAAACATTTTACTGTTAAGCTTCAATTGGTTACCAGCTCCCATAACCACAGTGACTAACGGCAAGAAATTATACAGCTATCCTGTCAATGGATTTCAACTGTAGACAGCTTCAATTAATTTCTGCTTAACCAAATTGTTGACGGATTAACAAATTCCTTCGTACCCCGACAAAAGAAAAATCCCAGATAATATTAACAAAATTTAAGATTTCTGAGCTTATTAGCTTGCTGTGATCTTTGTTCACTGTGCTTCTATATGTTATCTACCAAAATGTCCACTTTGATTTCTTGGTCAAGAAAATCTTTACCACGTGATTAAGAGTAAATAAACTCAATATTAGTGCAAGTAGGAGTTGATTGATTGGCATATAGAACCTTAAGTCCAAGTATAGAAGGAAAAGAAACCAAGATACACCGCAGCCAGCATATTTTTGAGGTCAAATTTGCTATTGTGCATACATGCATAATGCCTTTTTTTGACAAATTCCTCGTTTTTCTTTTCATGTGAAATGCCACAACAATAAAAATTTAGGGTCGTGGGTATTTTTTGTGAAGCCAGCCACCTAAGTCCAGCCACCTAAGTCAACAAAGGTGGGAGTCAACAATGGTGGTGAAGCCATCCTTCCTTAGTCACAAATTGTAGGCACCAAACTTGTGCCACTTGCCTTGCCCCTTGTATTTACATGGATGCTTGCCTATAAATAGGCAATGCATCCAAGCATTGTAAACACACCACAAGAGAGAAAATTGAGAGCAAGTAGAGAGAGTGAAGAGAGAGTAATCCCACAAAAGTTGTGAGGTATTTGTGAGAAAGTAAGTGAGGTGTTTTCTCCTAGTAATAGAGAGATTTCAGTTGTTCTCCTATTGATAGAGAGAGGTTGTAATTCCCACATTACTTAGTAAAATCCTTCTATACTTGTCCGTGGACGTAGCCAAATTGGGTGAACCACGTAAATTCTTGTGTGTCTAATTTCTCATTTTATCCTATCCTTTGCCTTTTATCTTGTCGGGTTTGCATGCCAGTATCCTAACAGTGGTATCAGAGCCTTTTGGTTGGTGTTGTTAATACACAAAAGTTATTCGTGTATACGGTTACTATTCACGTCTACGGCACTATTCACCTATACGGCACTATTCATCCATACGGTACTGTTCACATACGCTACTGTTGGCGTATATAGAAAGCCAGTGCGGTGATTAAATACAGTCTAGGAAGTTCTGTCTAAGGAGATTGGGTTTTAAGCGGGACCGTTTGTGACCCCTCCAATCTTTCCTAGGAACTTACTTAGTGAAGTATTATTCACACGATACTATTTCTATATACGTTACAAATCTGTGAAACGGTGATAGCTGAATAGAACTTGGTGAATACAATGGCAGCAAAGTACGAGATTAAGAGGTTCAAGGGGAGCAATTTCTCACTGTGGAAAATGAGAATCAAGGCAATCTTAAGGAAAGACAATTGCTTGGCAGCAATTGGGGATCGGCCCGCGGAGATCACTGATAATGCAAAATGGAATGAAATGGATGGCAATGCTATTGCTAACATACATTTAGCATTAGCCGACGAAGTGTTATCAAGTGTGGCGGAGAAGAAAACAGCTAAGGAGATATGGGAGACTCTAACAAAGCTATATGAGTCCAAGTCTTTGCACAATAAGATTTTCTTAAAGCGGAGACTTTATACCCTTCGAATGGCAGAAACCACGGCGGTGACTTACCACATCAACACAATAAGAACTCTATTTTCACAACTCACTACGTTGGGTCAACAAATAGAGGAAAGTGAACGTGCAGAGCTTCTACTTCAAAGTCTTCCAGATTCGTATGATCAACTCATTATCAACTTGACCAATAATATCCTCACAGACTATTTAGTCTTTGATGATGTTGCAGCCGCCATCTTGGAAGAAGAAAATAGGCGCAAAAATAAAGGAGACAGAAATAGTTCAAACCAAGCAGAGGCATTATTGGTGTCAAGAGGGAGATCAACGGAGCGTGGCTCCAGTGGGAGTCAAAGGCAAGGGAGGTCCAAATCAAGAAGCAAGAAGACTGTGAAATGCTACAACTGTGGCAGAAAAGGGCACTTCAAAAGGGATTGTTGGTTTAAAAAGGGTATAGAGAACACTGCAGAGTCATCAAAACCTCAAGGATGTGTTGCAAGCACCTCAGAAGATGGAGAGGTTTTATATAGTGAAGCAGCAACAGTCTCTACAGATAGAAAAGAGCTCACAGAGGTTTGGGTAATGGATTCAGGAGCAACATGGCATATGACTCCTAATCGAGATTGGTTTCATACATACGAACCCACCTCTGGAGGCTCAGTGTTCATGGGTGATAATCATGCTTTAGAGATTGCTGGCATTGGCACCATCAAATTGAAGATGTATGATGGCTTAATTCGTACTATTACAGGAGTGCGTCATGTGAAAGACTTAAAGAAAAATCTTTTGTCCGTGGGACAATTTGATAGTCTTGGCTGTAAGATCCGAACAGACAATGGAATAATGAAAATTGTCAAAGGAGCGCTGGTGGTTTTAAAGGCGAGAAAGACAGTTGCAAACATGTTTGTATTAATGGGAGAAACACATCATGGGGCAGAAGCATCAATTGCATCAGCCAGTCCTGCAGAAGAGAAGACGATGATGTGGCATCAAAAACTAGGCCACATGTCAGAGAAAGGTTTGAAAGTTCTCTCTGATCAGAAGTTACTCCCTGGGCTTACAAAGGTTACTTTACCCTTTTGTGAGCATTGTGTTACAAGCAAACAGCACAGGTTGAAGTTTGGCACATCAACAACTAAGAGCAAATGCATCTTAGACCTGATTCACTCTGATGTTTGGCAAGCACCGGTTGTATCCCTGGGAGGAGCAAGATACTTTGTATCATTTATAGATGACTTCTCCAGGAGATGTTGGGTGTACCCAATTAGAAGGAAGGCAGATGTGCTCGCAGTCTTTAAAACTTTCAAAGCGCGGGTGGAACTTGAATCTGAAAAGAAGATCAAGTGTTTGAGGACTGACAATGGAGGAGAATATACCAGTGATGAATTTGATAACTTCTGTCAACATGAAGGTATCAAAAGGCAGTTCACAACGGCATACACTCCACAACAAAATGGAGTGGCAGAGCGGATGAACAGAACTCTATTAGAAAGAACAAGAGCAATGTTGAAGACTGCAGGTCTAGGAAAGTCATTCTGGGCAGAAGCAGTCAATACCGCCTGTTATGTGATAAATCGATCTCCGTCAATTGCAATTGAGCTGAAGACACCGATGGAGATGTGGACTGGAAAACCAGCTGATTATTCTCAATTGCATATATTTGGAAGTCCTGTGTACGTGATGTACAATACTCAAGAAGTCAGCAAGCTGGATTCAAAATCCAGAAAATGTGTATTCTTGGGATATGCTGATGGAGTGAAGGGGTATCGCTTGTGGGATCCCACTGCCCACAAGGTAGTCATCAGCAGAGATGTTATATTTGCAGAAGGTAAAATGCAAATGGAAGAACATAATAGCATTCCAAAGGAGACTACAGCAGTCCAGATGGAAAATACTCAGAATCATACTTCTTCTGAAGCTGCACAAGAGCATGAAGAACAAGAACAAATAGAGTCTGAAACTCCTGAAGTTCGACGGTCAACTCGTGAAAGAAGACCACCGGCTTGGCACTCAGAATATGTTACTGAGAGCAACATTGCATACTGTCTTCTAACAGAGGATGGAGAGCCATCAACTTTCCATGAGGCTATCAAAAGCACAAATGTATCTACGTGGATGACAGCAATGCAAGAGGAGATTGAAGCTCTACACAAGAACAACACTTGGGATCTTGTTCCGCTACCACAAGGAAGGAAGGCCATTGGCAACAAATGGATTTACAAGATAAAGCGTGATGGCAATGATCAAGTGGAGCGGTACCGTGCAAGATTGGTGGTGAAAGGATATGCTCAGAAAGAAGGAATAGACTTTAATGAGATATTTTCTCCAGTGGTACGACTTACTACAATCAGAGTAGTCTTGGCAATGTGTGCTATATTTGATCTTCACTTAGAGCAGTTAGATGTGAAAACTGCATTTCTTCATGGAGAACTTGAAGAAGAAATTTATATGCTCCAACCAGAGGGTTTTGCTGAAACAGGCAAGGAGAACTTAGTTTGCAGGTTGAACAAATCTCTATACGGTCTCAAACAGGCGCCGAGGTGTTGGTACAAGAGATTTGATTCCTTCATAATTAGCCTTGGGTACAACAGACTTAGTTCAGACCATTGTACGTATTACAAGAGGTTTGAAGAAGATGATGTTTTCATCATTTTGTTGTTGTACGTGGATGACATGTTGGTAATAGGCCCCAACAAAGATCGAGTCCAAGAATTGAAGGCACAATTGGCTAGGGAGTTCGATATGAAGGACTTGGGACCAGCAAACAAGATTCTAGGGATGCAAATTCACCGAGACAGAAGTAAGAGGAAGATTTGGCTTTCTTAGAAGAATTATCTGAAGAAGATCTTGCGTCGCTTCAACATGCAAGATTGTAAGCCAATTTCCACCCCACTTCCTGTTAACTTCAAATTATCCTCAAGTATGTCTCCTAGCAATGAAGCAGAGAGGATGGAGATGTCTCGAGTACCGTATGCATCAGCAGTGGGAAGTTTAATGTTTGCCATGATATGTACAAGACCAGACATTGCACAAGCAGTGGGAGCAGCTAGTCGATACATGGCAAATCCTGGTAGAGAGCATTGGAATACTATTAAGAGGATCTTGAGATACATCAAGGGTACCTCAGATGCCGCATTATGTTATGGAGGATCAGAATTTACTGTCAGAGGTTATGTTGATTCAGATTTTGCTGGCGACCTTGAGAAAAGAAAATCCACTACAGGCTATGTGTTCATAATTGCAGGAGGAGCTGTGAGCTGGGTCTCTAAACTTCAGACTGTTGTAGCTTTATCCACAACAGAAGCTGAGTACATGGCAGCTACACAAGCTTGTAAAGAAGCAATATGGATGAAGAAACTTATGGAGGAGCTCGGGCACAAACAAGAGAAGATTCTTTTGTATTGTGATAGTCAGAGTGCCTTGCATATTGCAAGGAATCCAGCGTTTCATTCAAGAACAAAACATATAGATGTTCAGTATCACTTTGTTCGCGAAGTGGTGGAAGATGGAAGTGTGGATTTTCAGAAGGTTCACACAAAGGAAAACCCAGCAGATGCTTTGACTAAACCAGTCAGCACTGATAAGTATATATGGTGCAGATCCTCTTATGACCTAGTAGAAACGTAAGCAGCATGAAGATAGCAAGTATAGAAAGGATAGAAGAATCACAGATGATCATGTGTGAAGACTTGATTAAATCATCAAAGTCTTCAAGTGGGAGAATGTGAAGCCAGCCACCTAAGTCCAGCCACCTAAGTCAACAAAGGTGGGAGTCAACAATGGTGGTGAAGCCATCCTTCCTTAGTCACAAATTGTAGGCACCAAACTTGTGCCACTTGCCTTGCCCCTTGTATTTACATGGATGCTTGCCTATAAATAGGCAATGCATCCAAGCATTGTAAACACACCACAAGAGAGAAAATTGAGAGCAAGTAGAGAGAGTGAAGAGAGAGTAATCCCACAAAAGTTGTGAGGTATTTGTGAGAAAGTAAGTGAGGTGTTTTCTCCTAGTAATAGAGAGATTTCAGTTGTTCTCCTATTGATAGAGAGAGGTTGTAATTCCCACATTACTTAGTAAAATCCTTCTATACTTGTCCGTGGACGTAGCCAAATTGGGTGAACCACGTAAATTCTTGTGTGTCTAATTTCTCATTTTATCCTATCCTTTGCCTTTTATCTTGTCGGGTTTGCATGCCAGTATCCTAACATTTTTGAACAAGCGTTTGACCAGTAGTGGCGGCATCTTGGCTGCCATCCCATCAACAGAAGATAATCATCTATTATCAAAGTTGATGTTAAATACATTGCATCGATATCCCATCATCCTTGTGGGGAATATTGGCTATCGACAATCGTCAGCATTTTATAAGAAATAATTGCAAGACCATAGTTTCTTTGTTTGCTGTATTTCTTCGAATCTCTGGCATGTTGACGACGGTTGTGGTTTGACTGAAAAAGTAGTCACCACAGATGTTAACTGCAGAATCAGTGAAGAACTGTAGTCAAGTATTCATTTGCTTTGTGCAATCTCATGTAACAGGAAATATATATAAAATGTCCCGTGCAAAACCGTAGAGAAAAAAAACGATTAGGGTGCAAATCAGATGGTAAACATTGATTCCTTAATATACAGTTCTTTGAAGAATCTAAAATCAAACAAGAAGTTTACCAAGTTTTCGAATTTGATTATTGCACCATCTCATCCACTTTTTGCCTGTAAAGAGCTAAGCTCTGCATTAAGTAAATATAGCAAGCAGATAAGATATCACAAATCAGTTCTTATCTGATTTTTTCATCACATATGGTATCTCATAATTTGGTGACTATTTGCTCTAGTCTTCACTTAGTAGTGAGTAGTGATAGAATTTTTCTTTGAATTCCCATAGTAGAATTTTCTTTTTTTATTAACGTGGATGTTCGGGTTAGTTTGCACGCACTCGACTAATCCCACGGGCCCTAAAATTAACGACCATGTAAGCTTTCAATGACCATCATATTAACAACCACGAGGAGCAAACCCCTTAATTCCAAACTCTTACTAGTAGATCATAGTAGAACTTTTCTATCATATGTTTTGGTTATTTTTTTTTAATATAGTTGATGATGACAAATTATAGTCAATCTCTTTAACCATTATAAGAACCAAGCTCATATTTTAGACCCTGATCCCATTAAACACAATTTTTTTATCAAGCGCACTCCAAAAGTAAAACTTAATTGAAAACCATCATTTCTTCCTCTCTTTATTATTTTTCCTTTTCTCTATCTGTAACATTTTCTTCACTATACTAGATCATACAGCATTTAGGAGTTCACCTATAAATAATATTCCAAGTTTCAAGAAATTCAAATAATCATACTTTTTTTTTTTGTGAATCAAACAAGATAAAAATTAAGAAAAAAAGGAGCAAAAAGGGCACCAATTGAAGTTTCTCTTTGCTATCATGGTAATCAAAATCATCAACAAACCAATTTCAAATTCAGCTTTAGTACTGGACAAAACCTATGATCAAATCAAACCACCTTAACATCAAAAGAAGCAAGATTGCACCTTAAAAAGGAAAAGCACAACAGCCAATTAAAATCCAAGCTCTTCAAATACCAATACGAGAAGAAAATATCAAAGTAATCCCAAAAAAGAGGTGAACAGCTAAGTAGAGAAAGATAACTTAACAGTGATTGCTGGCGAACGACAAAGAAATTAAAACTCGTCGTTAAGATTGTAAGAAAGACAGTTGAGAGACGCGCGAGAAGAAAATGAATGTTTTCAAGGAAAGAGACAAAATAGAGGTTCGTTATAAGCTGACCGTTGGCACACTATTAGTTCCTTTATGTAATAGCCTAAGAAAAAATAGATACAAAGGCTATTGAAAAATTATATGGAGATATTCATTCTTCTTTTGTCGTAAATTTTATTTTTTTATTGTGTGTTTGTCTTGTTTAAATCTAGGTTATATAAAATAACTAATAAAATATTACTAATTAATCCTTAAAACATCGTAATATTTTACTATAACTTATAATTTAATAAGACAAATTGAATAATAACAATAATAAAAAAAACAATTTTGTCCTCAAATTATTATTTTTTAATTGCAACCTTTTATGCTCAATTTCATAATTAATTTGTTAAGACAAGAAAAAATTCAATAAAAAAGATCAAAATGTAAAACAAGAAGAAATATCATGGAAAATCTCAATTTCACATGAAAAAGTTTCTTTTTATCCACTTATCTTCCTTTTTTTTTCTTTTTTAATTTTTATAGTTTTTGAAATTTATGTTTTGATAAAATAAAAAAGAAGAGATCTAGATTTTCCAACCACCACTAAAGTGGTGGAGTTTTTAGCAGGCAAACAACACATGCGGGCCTAGGTTGCAAGCCTATGTGCCTAGGATTTATTGTAAGGCCCAGGCATGCTAGGCTACTTAGGCCAGCGTAATTGAACTATTTTTATTTTTATTTTTTTAATTTATTTTTAGTTTTTTATTTAATTCTATCATTCAACATTTAATTAATTTTGAATCGATTTTCATAATTTTTTTATAGGGTTATCATTGTCTTAAATAAATATACCAACATTTGGGTGATACTCAATTTTGTGAGCGTTTATTTTTGTTGTCAGATAATTAAATAAAAAACAGTTTCAGATAAAAAAAATTTATTAAATCTAGTGGAGTCCATAACCAGGATTACGAGTTTGACGGGTTAACTTGGATTGATTAGAAATTGAGTTTCATAATTTGTTTCAGTTTACTTTTATGAGGATATCATGGTCTCAATCAAATCTCTTGATATATTTGTACTTGATTTTATGAGTATTTATTTTTGTTATTATATAATTAAACAAGAAATATTTTTAAAAAACAAAGTTATTAAACTCATTGAAATTCATAACTCGGCTAGCAATTTTGACAAGTTAAGTTTGAAAATCTAGATCTATCTAATATGTGGCTGTTTTAATATTTAAATAAAAAAATATCATTTTAATTTATTTTTAAATTTAAACCATATTTTTTTCAATCATTCAAGTTATTTTTTAAATTCTAAATTAATCAAATGAATCACGTAGTTAAGTAACCTGTTTAAATTAAAAACTAAATTAGATTCAAAATAATTCTGGGTCGATCCCGTCGCATGTTGCGGGTGGTCATCCCAAGAAGCTAGTTTGGGGATTTGATATTGAAAGATTTTCACAATTCACAGACCGATAACCTTTTCCTTTCTCTTAAAATAAGAATACAATATTGCAAGCACATTAAAATATAATTAGTGTTGACTCTTCTTTAGGAAAAAAAAAAAAAACATAAAGATGGAACCCGCGTAGCCAGGATAATTTTAAAACCTAAAAAATATCATACTAGCCTTTTTTTTTTTTGTTTCTTATCTAATTTCTTACCACATGTGTCATGTATCACAAATCTTCATAGCTGATTAATCCAATTGAGACATGGAGATTAGGGTGAATTTTGTTGAGTATGCTCGAAATATATGTCTCTTATGGAAATATATTAAGTTTTCATTTTGTAGTTTTTATCAATGTTTAGATGCTATTAAGCATGAGTTCTTTCAGCAATAAAAGAATATTAGAGTTGAATTTTCATTCCATGATCATACATGTGTGATATATATAGATTGGTGATTGGATTTGAGAATTCAAAAACATTATATGGTCACATAATAATTTCGATTTAAGGATTATAATTTTTTGCAATTATTTTATATCAATCGAACGTGTATATTCTTGTATATATTGTCATTTTATAATGATTTAGATATATCAAGTTTTATTCATATGATATAACAATACTTATCATTTGATTTGTATACATCAAAATCTGAGACAAAATCATCTCAGTGTACATCGAGAAAAGTTTTCATCTTTTTTTTATAGAAAAAACTAGAGCTAAAAGAGCTCAAACTAAGCAAAATAAATAGAACACACACATTATTGATCATAAATATAATAGTAATATTTTTATCAAGTAGCTGGATGAAAAAGAAGAAGAAGAAAAAGTAGATGAAAACAAACAATGGCATCGCAGTTTCATGAGCTGAGAGACTGGTAACCAAATAAATTAACATCGTGCCATAAACAACATTACCACAAGCAAGTCCTTGACTAAAGATGGGACTAATTAGACTAGGAAGAATGTCCATCGTTGATCTATTCATCGGATTCTAAGAGTTGTTTGACCAATTCAGCACACCCAGGCAATGCCTTGTCTTTCACAAACCCCAAGGAATTAGCGTAATGAAGGTCAGAAATGGCACCATTAGAACGGGTTAGAATAACTTCAGCACCGTTACGTGCAGTGTCTACCGTTTTGCAATCAGCCAGTGGACTATCAACAAGAACAACATGGCAAAGCCTGTCTGCTTGGTCACCCTCAACCTTAATCTTGTACGTTCCAGTAGAGTCTGTCACACCCTCCACACTGTATCTAAGCTGTAAGTCTGTCCTATCCCTGCACTCAATTCTAACCCTTGCATCTGGAGTAGGTTACAACTTTCATCAACAACTACGTACACTGATCATATATAATAGTATATGAAAGAAAACAACAACAACAAGAAGAAGCTACAGTGTTAAGAACTAATGAGGATCCAAAAGAGTGAATATACCTGGTACGTAAGTAGTTTTTTTGGTCTCAAAACCGCATTGGCAAGTGTCACAGTAGACGCGGCCTCGGACATAGAAAGGGTTCCCCATGCTCCATGCGCTAGCTAGTACTGAAGAGAGCACACACAAGGCAAATAGTAACAACCTAGCCATAGTTCAGATCAGGCAAGATCGATCGAGTGAGGAATTAAGAAAGCAGGAGTTGAGAAAATGAGAAACGAAGGTAATGAAGAGTAAAATGAGTGTGATTATATTATAACGAGAGCTAGTTAGGGTGAGTAATTAAACAAGTGATTATATTATAACGAGGGCTAATTGGCGATCTAATATTGAGATTGAAGGGAAGGGTGTCACATGCACAAAAATAGAAAAATATACAGCAAGTCTTGCGGCATTAATTGTAGTCTCTGGGAATCAATTGGTGTCGGTTGGCTTCTACCTCCCTGCTTCGAAATTTCTCGTACGCCTTTACTCGCGCATAGATTTTGTTTAAGATCTACCAAGAGTTCTGCTATCTAAGCACTCCTAATTTATAAAATATTGAGGTAACTTGATGGATGAGGAAGCATTAAAATATTTTTGATACAATTAAAGACGATCCAAGGGAAATCAAAGAGGGTTTGACCTCAATTTTCCCACAAAACAAACAAATTTCTTTTAATGTGTTATGGATCCTAACGGCAATACCATTGTATTCAGTAATGCCTTCGGAAATCCTGAGCATTGTCAATCACCTTGTCTCGGGGGAGATCTTTAAGCTCACATAGAATCAAAGCACGTGCAATGAAAGTGCATAATTGCTTGAGCCATGGATCAACGTTGTGGAAGTGAGCTGAAAGACTACTTTAACAAGCCCAACATCTATTTTTTTTTAATGATCTAATAATAATAATTTTTTAATAGTTATACTTTTAATATAACACTAACATTATAATATATACATTTAATACATACTAGATTGAAAAGTAAATTCAATCTCGTCTATATTAATAAAAGATTAATAATGGTAAAATTATTGAAAAACTATTAATTTCTAAAGAACAGGGTACTTTTTTTTAGCACTAATTCTAAAAAATAGGTTAATTTTGTTTTTGATTTTTTATTTATACACTATATAAAACCCTAAATAACATAAAATAAGCTACTTAAATCACTCCAAACTACATAGTAATATATTGGTACTTTATTTTGACTATCAAATTAAACTCTAAGAAGTACTGAGAACAAGTCAATAAAAAACATAAGTATTTAAATATAAAATAAAATAAATTACATAAAAAAATTTAAAATATTAAATTAAAACCTTTATTTACTATTTAATTAATTTTTATGATTTTCTTATGCTATTTTTACTTTTTTGAATAAACACTGATAATATTAAAAAAAGAGTAAGATTTGTTTAAAAATAATTTATAAACTTTTATTCATGTATGTATTATTGTTATTTTATAATCATGTTACGTATAATTGAAAAGAAATTTCTAAAATAAAAAAAATTCATAATGGTATAATGTTAAGTTAAATTATTTTAGTACGTAATTATTTTTAAGTTTTACAAACACCCACCTAACCATTCATTATTAAGTTTTGAAAGATAATGTACCTGATTTAATTAAGTACAAATATAAATTATATATATTACATGGTTCAAAAATTAAATACATTAATTTAAATATAATTAAAAACTTATATAAAATAATTTGAAAATCAAGTATGTTTATTTAATAAATATCCAAAGCTATTCATTTATAAATAATTTTAAATAATCTATTAAAAATAAAAAAATTCTATAAACTAATTAAAAAGTACATGTGCCAATTGCGTGACAAGAAACACTTGGCTATTTGGAAGTGTGGTAACGATTGTTTTTTAAAATATTTTTTGCTTAGAAATGTATTAAAATAATATATTTTTTTTATTATTTAAAATTATTTTTAATATCAGTACATTAAAATGATTTGAAAATATCAAAGAAAAATTTATTTAAAGTAAAGAAAAAAATAAAAAAAATTAATTTTTTTAAAAGTATTTTTAAAATATAAGACAAACAAGTTGATAACGAGAATGAAGTTCTTTAGAAACTAAAAAACCATGTTTTCTTAGAAACTCTATTTTTAATTAACACATATTTTCATTACAAAAAGAAATGGGGGTTAATGCCGTCTGGATATTCTTAAGTCGAGATTGGGTAGAAGTTAAGGTCTAACGTTGACTGCCACGGGATAGGACTTTTTGGTTTTGATATAGACGATTCTTTTTATTTTTTTTATTTTTTTATTCTTATATATATAAAATTGTGTCCTCGCCGTCGGGATTCTTCAGCAACTCCCTATCATTTGCAATTTATCACGGAGCTTGTTATATTTGTCCGTACGCATAGGGGCATTACAGCAAAATCAACAAAAATAAAAACAAAAAATTCTGCACTACGACTCTCTATCTGCGTGCAACTGCCATGGGTTGAGAATTCCTGCTTATCATGTGAGGCAACAATAAAATTTGATCTTGTAAAATAGTAAAAAAATAAAATAAAAAATACTGTAGTTCAGGGGAGCTGCATTCAAATCTTTGAAAATAATAATAATAATTAAAAAAAATAACTTTAATTTCCTTCAGGGCGTGGTGGCAACTTGCAACAAATATAAATATCCCAAATAAGTTAAAAAAGTAGTGTCAAATCCATTTGTTTCGAGCCTCTATAAAGAAGCATCATTGGCAACAAGTTAGTGCACGTTTCTTTCTTTAGTTCTGGTACGGGAGGGAGGAGAAGGAGATGGGAGAATCATTTCCTATGACCGGCGGAGATGGCCCTCACAGCTACACCAAGAATTCCAGTCTACAGGTGCGCTAGCTGTTTTTGATTATTTAGCCCTGTCTTGAATCATTAACTGATTTACTCTTATTCATGTCTATGGTTAGTGATTATTCTAGTTCTTGGCAACAAATTTACTGATACTACACGAACTTTCTTTTTCTCCTACGCAAGGAAAAATCTTTCAAACAATTAGTAAACCAAAATTCTGCAATCAAGTTTCAAGTATTGGTTTAGACAACAATATATACTATGTCTTGAGGACAAATCATGTTGTTATTCAAAGGTGTTGTAGTTTTAGTGACATCTTGCACAAGTTTTTTTTATCAAGAATTAATGGTTTCTTTTAATTGATATGATGGTTTAAGATATACCTACCATATATTTATCATCATGCGACAATCAAATTGCGAAAGCTGAAGATGTTTCAATGCAGAAAGCGGCAGCTGCTAGTGCAAAATCAATGCTGACTTCAGGGATCATCGAAAACCTTGTCGTAGAGCATTCTTCGAAGATGTTTGCTGTTGCTGATTTAGGTTGTTCGACTGGACCGAATACATTTATAGCTATGGACAATATAATAGAAGCCGTCACACAGAAGTGCGAAATCAAAGGCCACTGTAGCCTCCCAGAGTTTCAAGTGTATTTCAATGATCATGTTTCAAATGATTTCAATATTCTCTTTGCGAATCTCCCTCCAGATAGGAAATATTTCGCATTTGGAGTTCCAGGTTCTTTTCATGGAGGATTATTTCCAAAGGCTAGCCTTAACATCATTTACTCAGCATTTGCACTGCATTGGCTATCTAGGGCACCACAAGAGCTGGGTGATGTGAATTCACCAGCATGTAACAAGGGCAGGATCTATTATTCAAATGCACCTCATGAAGTTGGTCAGGCCTATTCACTTCAATATGCAAAGGACATGGAGTCCTTTCTAGCTGCTCGAGCAGAAGAGCTTGCTCCTGGTGGCTTGATGATAATTCTCATGCCAGGACGTCCGGATGGAACTCTGCCATCTCAAAATTCGCTTGGCCCCTTTATAAAGCCATTGGAATCATGCCTTACAGACATGGTTGATGAGGTTTGTAAAATCAAAACTTTAAATAACTAAGAATTTACTGTATGCGTATATATTGTGATTCTGGAACCTCTGCAGGAAATAATACGCAATCACGAAATCGACTCATTCAACATGCCCCTGTATAGCCCTTCAATGGAAGAGCTAAGAAAACTGATTGAGAAAAATGGTTGCTTTGGGATTGCAAGATTGGAAACACTGCCTCCGATGTCTGTTCCATTACCTTCAGTTGAAGAATGTAGATCCGGATTTGAAAGCATTTTAAGAAAACACTTCCGCAGTGAAATTATTGAACAGCTATTCGAGAGATATCCTGCCAAAATCGCTGGGAAACCGCCAATAAAGGCAAGTGATGGCTTTACCATTGGATTGTTTGTAATTCTCAAGCGCAATATCTGATAAGATATAAATTTGTATATATATATACAAATTTATATCTTATCATATATATATATATATATATATATATATAAACTACAAACTCATCTGTATATGTATAATATAATAAATCTTATGGGAATTTGGGGTATTTTTGAGTAATTTAGAATATTATTACAAAATTAAAGGTATTGTCAAGCGCAATATTTGGACTAACTTTATTTGTTCAATCCGATCAAAGATTTTCTTCTTGCTCTTTTGTTTTTCCTTGTATGTAAATGGAACGGGATAGGCACCCTTCTCCGTGCCACCATTCGCTTCATCATTAGAAGCATCCTCATCCAAGGCCCCATTGGCTTCACTCAAAGCAAGACACTCCAAAAAAGTATCTAAAATGTTCAAATATTGATGCTTTTAGGTAATCGGATCGTAAGAAACTAGAACATCAACATTTCTCCTGAATGAATTCAAGGCTGTCTAAAGTTTTTATATTGAAAAGCTTGGTCCAAGATTAAGCGTCAACATACTCTTTCAACACCTAAATAGGACAAGGTGATTGCATTCCTTCCATCTTTGCTCAACATGGAATGATTTTTTTTTTAAAAAAAATAGCACGTTGATAATTTTTTTTATATATATAAATTAGCATAGCCAACTAAATTGTGCTAATTTTCAAAAAACAATTCTAACTATATTAATTTGTAAAATATTTTTGCCGATAATGTTATTAAAAAAATACCTCAAGGTTTGAAATATGATTGATTGCTAATTTTCAAAAGAAATTCTAACTATATTAATTTGTAAAGTATTTTTGCTAATAATGTTATTAAGAAAATACCTCGAATATGATTAATTAACCGTCTAGAGGCTCATGTGTATATCAAGAATCAAGTTGGGTTGAATCTAATTTTTTATTCATGTTTCGGCCTGGTTCGGAATGATCCCCCCCTCTCTAAACTTTATATCAAGTTATAAAATATAAAATTCTCAATCCTCTTGAGATTGTGGTACATAATGCCTTTTAAAATGACTTTTACCTGAAAATATATCAAAATGAATTATTTGTAATTTTTTTTTTAAATTTTTGACATCAACATATCAAAACGATCCAAAATCATAAAAGAAATTAATTTGAAGTAAAAAATTTAAAAATTTTCAAAAATACTTTTTGAATGCAAAAACACACACACACACTCTTAGACCATAGCAGTCAAGACAATGTTTGACTCTGCAATTATCATCTTTATTGACTTTCATTGTTAAAAAACCTATATATCTAAATTCTTTATTGGGAAAAAAAATACAACCTGTGACGAAACGTGAGTTATATAATGCCCATGTTTTTGACACCTAAAACACTTAATTTCTCATTTATGCTTTTACTAAACATTATTTCTTTATTTTTTCTCTATTTTCGCAACGTATTTTTAACATATAAAGGTTCAATAACTTTAAGTACTGTTATTGGCTTTGTTTGTGCATTACATTCTCTCATCTAAAATTCAACTTCTAACCTAAGAGGATCCCAAATAACCGCCTAGTCTAGCACTACCTTTTTTTTTTAAATTATTTTTCTATATTTATAGCCATATATATCATATCTTCAATTTCTAAATAATAGTACTATTAGCTCTACTATTAGCACTAGTGCAATTCAACTATATTAACAATATCTCTACTAAACCATTTAAAAATCTATCCATTGTGGCTTCCCTATCTTTAGAAATATTAGCTCTAATTATAACTATTTTCATCTGCTTAAAATACTCATAAACACTTTTAGAACCCTGAGATAAAAATTGCAATATATTATATACTTCCATACACTTTTACAACTAGTTTTACTTTCTTTTCCTCTGAATATCGATAGAAATTAAATACAAATTCCACCTTCTTTTCCTAGTTCAAATATGTCTTTGGATCATTCTTTCCCTAAAATGCTATAATTTTAAGTTTTATGCTACCCAAATCACAATCTAAACCATCGTGATCATAAAAAATCATCCTTTGGTTGAATTCCTTATTTGGACAAAATCTACCACCAAACTCTCTCCTTGGTCGTGTCTTATTTATAGAATTTTGGTGTGTATGAGACTTCCTTTTATGATTAACTACATCATCATCATCATCAGAGTTTTTAACTATACTTTTATGTGGAGGAGAAAGTGCTTGTCTAGTAGACCTTTTAACCTCTTTTTCATTATGACTAGGAACATCATGTACACTAATAATCTCAATACTTAGTTTATCCATCTTTCTCATCAAAGCCTCGATCGTTACCTCCAACCTATCTTGTCTTTCTACAAGATCCTTCGCCTTTGATTGTGTCATATTTTTTAATGACATTGTGAATACCTGTAATAAAGGTTAGTAGCAATACAAAATTTCCTCATATATTTCCTCATATATTCCCTCATGTGTTTATACTCGATTTAATATCACTGCAATCGTGTTTCACACAATTCAATTGGGTTTTTCACTCTAATAATCTTATTGTGCCCTTTACCTCACTACTCCCTTACTTAAGTTCTTAAAGGTAACTTAACAAATTATAACATCATGATTTTATAATAATAAAGACTTAAGAATCAAGGAATATACGAAACTAATCAAATCAAAACAAAACTTAAGGACAAATTTACAAATAGCAATGTAAATTCATGTGAAATATAATGATGAAAAAAAACACAAATAAAAGCAATGGGGTTTATGTTAAAGATTAAAAAAAAACTAACTAATTTAACAAGTCAAGATTCAACTTCAAGAATTAAAAAAAAAACAATTAAGATAAAGCAAGAAAGATCTATACTACCCAAATTTAAATGAAACAAGGCAAGATAATCCAAGAAAACAAGAATTCAATTTGGCAATACCAAGATTTGGTATGTACCTATTTGGTAAAATCAAGAAACTTTCGGCCAATCCTAAAATTCAAGGGCATATATTTGGTTATGTCCTAACTTATCCATTCAATCAATACTTGTAATTTTTCCTTCAACTTTTCCTTTTTTTTATACACACAATTCAACAAGAACAAGATTTGTTTTTTTTACTCTAGGCTGAGGTCAAGAAAGATAGAAGATGAAGATCAATAACAAAAAGTTTCTTTGATGTGTTCGGCAAAATCAAGAATCTAAGCAAAATAATTTTTTTTAATACAAGGTTTGATTCAAACTTTCAAATAATAAGAGTAAAATATACTTTCTTTTTTTAAAAGAAAAAAAAAACCATATCCAAAACTGGAAAGAGAGAAAATCAAGAAATGAAACAAACTAAAGATTAAAGGGATATAACATGGTAATAGCACAAATCTTATACCAATTAATGTAGACACCTTCCATGATATGCTAAAATCAAATTTGAATGGTTTGCAATTTAACCCAACAAGAACCTACCTTGGAGAACCAAAGTTATACGCAATGATCACTTTTACCCTTCGCCTGTAAAGAGACACGAACGAGTAGTATGAAATCACAACGAAGTTGATCAATCATTCGAAGAGTTTGTAAGTCCAATCAAGAATACTAATTTCTTTATTAAAAATAATTTTTTCCTAAATTCATGGTGATTTTGTAGCTCTAATCATGACAACAATAATAACGAGAGGTCAAAACTGCCATATTTGAATTTTCTTATTCCAATCTTTTTGTAATATTTAAATTCTAACTTACAAGCCCTTCTTGAACATGAATTAAATTAATTAAGACTTGTACTTCATTATTTAATATCTTCTTAAAGTCCACCTTAGCCTATTTGTCTTAAAGAAGTCTATTGAAAGTCTTTTTGAACCTCTTAGCCCTAAGCATTATCACTCGACCAACTGGAACCTCTAACAAATCTTTTAGTGTTGCTTGGATTGCATCAAGCTAGTGACACAAACATACACATCATTTCCAAGATAATCGATTACAAACAACCTAAACTTTGATTTTCTAGAATTTTAGGTCATGATGAGATGTTATTTTGGTCATTTCACTCAATTTGAAAATTTTTATTTACCGAGGATGTTTTATATAATTTTCAAAACAATGAAGGCAAAGTGTAAAATGCAGTAACTATACGATGCTCAGAGTAATTTTTATCTTTTGTTTTTAATAATAATGTTTTTTAAAATATTTTGTATTAGACTAATAAGTAAGAATGTTTAGTTTATCATAACTAGAGCATTCAAAACATAAAAAGATATTTAAGGAAAACTTAGAGTTCATACAAGTTTAAATATATAAGCATACAAAATAAAAACTTATGGAAATAATGTTTTCAACACAAATATAATAATAGAATCCTAGCATGCATACTAAGTATATATTCAAATTAAACTTGTAATTGATATCAAATCAAAGTTCTGGCATGCATTATAATAATAATAAAAATATCTATGTTTAAATTAAAATAAAGGAGAGTACTTATTTCTTGAAGCACTTTAAAGTAATGACACTTTTGTTATTGTCAATAATGAATCATTTGTCTTTAAAGCTTTATTGCTCCTTACTTTATGCAACTAAGATGTTTGCATTATGCCTCCCAAGATTCCAACACCATCACTTTAGTTTAGATGCACTTTTAAACAAGGTCTTTGAAACAGAATAAAAGGACTCAATAATCTCTCAACAAAGTGAATCTAAATTATAGATTTGAAAAGAAAATCAAAGCATAATAAGAAAAGGAAAACACTAAAAATGAGGTGACGAAGAGTGCATAAATTTTTTAAAAAACTTGTGTAAAACTCTTCCTTCACCCCTTTTTTCATAGTGAATTTTGAAAACTGTAAAGTTGAAGAATTAATTATGATAATAATTACAATTAATTCCCACCATTATTAATTTTTAACTAGTCATCTTAAATCAAGAATAAAACATGGACATAGTGGCCATAAATCTATTTTTTAGCTAAAAAAACTATTTAGATTTGTAAAAACAAAATCTTATAAAAGAGATTGTTAACATTCATAAGCTAGACTGAACAAAACAATGGGTTGAAAGAATTAATTATTCATGGATCAGGCCCAAGTCCAAATTTTACTTGACCAATTTTTTTTTTTATAGCCCAAAATATTATTTTATAATAAACCTAAATTCAGGCCCAAGCTCGAAGCCCAAGCACGATCAAGTCAATGCGCGTGCGCGTGTGAGTTTAAGCCTACAACTTACTTAGAACCTCTCTTTTTTAAAAGCTTTGTTGCCTTTTGGGATAGATTCTAACTTTCCAACTCTCCACTTTATAAACACCAAGAAAGTTTTGTTTCTTTTCTATATGGAATAGAGTTCTTTTAAAGAGTTTTTGGGTTTTACCAAAACATGTCAGCCAAGGGTTATTTGAGATCAATTTCTGATTCACCTATAATTTGTTTAAATTAAGGGTGATCATTTTCAGTTCGATTCCATTTTTACCTAAGAAATAACCAAACCGAATTAAAAAAAAACCGAAACTGAAACTGGTTCAAACCGACAGGTTTCGGTTCAGTTCGGTTATTTTAGAATAAAAACCAAAACCCAACCAATTGGTTTTGGTTCGGTTCAGCTCTGTTTTGGTTTGGTCGGTTATTTTATATTAAAAATCAAAAACTATATTGTTTTTAGGGTTTTTTTTGTAATTTATAATGAGTTTGGTTTCAGTTTGGCTTGGTTTTTTTTTGGTTTTACTCAATTGTTTTCTATTTGATTTTTTATTAATTTCGGTTCGGTTCGGTTTTTTTGGTTTTCTCAGTTTAATCGGTTTTTGGTTTTTTTGCTCACCCCTAATTTAAATTATGTTAATGTTACATATTAAAGAGCTTAAATTCCAATAAAGTTTTAATCTAAAAATTGAATGGACCCCACTTTTAATTTGGCCTCAAATATATCTATTAACCATGACGTTTTAACAGAATTTTCAACAAATAATAATAAAGATTGTCGCAAGGACTTCTCGGTTAACTATACGTAAAAAGGTTAATGTTTTTTTAAAAAAGTCGCCACCTAGTTTTATGATAACTAAGAACACTAGCTAGTCTTTAGAGATTCTTAGGTAAATGGTTGATTATGCTAAAAGAAAGATAAAGATCACCCTAAACATTGTGTTTGTTTGTTTTTTTTAATGATAAAAGTACCACTACACCATTAAACAGTTTTACCGACGGACTAATTCCATCGGTGACAGGAATGAACTTCGTTGGTAAAATATTTACCGACGGTCTCCTCGACGGACGTGGTTCATCGGTATAACAGTTGTCGGTAACTCCCTTTTCCGTCGCTAATTTTGTCGCAAATAAAAAAAACCACTCACCGAAGGAACACCGACAATCTTACAGACTGATACGCGCGCGCCAAAATTTTTTTTCCCACGGGAACATTACCGACGGACTAATTCCGTCTGAATTTTCAACTCTCTGACGGATTATCCGTCGGTAATGATGGCGTCGGTGGTAATTGAGTAGCAACTCTCTGTGAAATACAAATGGAAATTGTCTGTTGGTAAAGCCGTCTGTATGTAATCACTGATGGAATATGTCCGTCGGTAATTATGGCATGGCTGGTAATTGTTTGACAACTCTCTGTGAAATAACGACGGAAATTATCCGTCAGTAAAGCCGTCGGTATGTATTTAAAATTTATAAAAAAAATAATTTATTAATAGTAAAAAAGCTTAATAAACAAATAAAATTGGATTAAACATTAAAAATATAAAAATAATGTTAAATAATATTCATCCAAATATTCATTACAAATTTAATATGTTTAAAAAACAAAATTAAACTAGAATAACGGTGGAGCTGGAGGAGGAGGAGGAGGCTGGTTGTTCCTGGGACCGTACGGCCAGAAAGGAGCTGCACAAGTATCATCACCCATCTTTGATCTCATCTCCATGACTATTTGACGGAGCTCATCATAATTCATCGAGAGTTGTTGATATTGTTGTTTCAAGGCAATGAACTCCTCAGACTGGGTGCTCGATACTGATAAAGAGCTCCCAACGGTTGAGACACTATGAGCCGAACGCAAGTTTTCAGTTGTAGTGTTGGAGAGCCCGTAGACCCGATTTTTATCGGGTCCACCAGACGGTCCCACCTCCATCCACAAATCTGGATCGAAATCTGGATGGGTCGAAATATTGTCCCCATATCTCTCCCTCAATCGGCTATTATAGGTCTCCTGAATTTTTTTTTAAAAATCATCATATGCAATTCAAGATGCAATTCAAGAAAATAATAACTTACAAAATAAAATGAATGAATGAACATACCACAAAGTGCTGAGCACGGTTGTCCATAAACTGCTGCACCCCTTTTTGACGGTCTTGACTCCGCACATGCATCTCTACAAACAGCTCCATTAGACTTGACTCACATCCAAGAGACGCAGCCTGTAAGGAAAAAATAGGTTGAAAGTTAAATATATTATAAGGAACGACAAATTAACGATATATTTCATTAAAATTAATCTTACCATCCGCTTTGCATATGCGCTGAATGGGACGGATCTGCCAGTGTGAGTGGTCACCGAACCATGAATTTGCCGGTTTCGGTTGTCGGCGCCGGACTGTGAGTGCCGTGAGAACCGCTCTGAGGTCACGTGCTCAATATATGCCGTCTATATTTCCCCCGAGATGAATGGTGGTTTGAATTCCCGCCAAACCGCTACTTGATTCCATCCTTCAAGACCATTATCCCTCGCATGTCTTTTTGATTTTTTTTTGGTGTCATACCAAAAATCACGCAACCTACTTCCATAGTAACAAATTAGAATTTAAAACATAAAATTATAAAACAAAAATAAATATTATTTTCGATGTTACCTAGTTGCCGCGTGATTCTCCCATACCCTCCTCACAACATTGTTGTTCGCCCTATCCCACTCAAATTTGTTCTATGTATATAAATAATTCATATAAAATACAAATAGTACAAGATATAAAATTATAAAAATCATTTATTAAAAATAAGCTGGAAATTAAAAATTAACACCGACCTGAAATCGCTTAAACCATGCATCGACATTAGGTTTCCACTCAGGATGTCTGGAAACCTGGCTCCATTTAAACAATGGAATCTTCATCGACGATTTAAACGCCAATGTTATAGCCCTTGCAGCGTCAATGTTTGTGAACCTGAAATTAAATAAAAGTAATAATATTAATTAGTTGTTCATAAATTATGTTATAAGTATATATAAAAAAAAACTAAAACCTAAACAAACTTACATTGAGAGGTCATCCTTCCATTGTGCCTGGTACTTGCGGGTGAATTGACCCCACTGTGAAGGCACACCGCTTCTGTGCTGTGAAACCACGCTAGAAGAGGCAGCATCACAAGTTGGCATAGATTCCTTGGCGTGATCAGCACCTAAGGATACGTCCTCCTCGCTGCTAGAAGAACTAGCTGCAACCGTCTTCTGACGACGTGCTGTAGATTTCATTCTACGCATCTACACAAATTTATACGAATAATTATATAATTAAGTTTGATTATTTAAAAAAAAATCGACAGAGTCTCCCCTATACTAGGGGGTCCCAAGTTATCGATAAAATCATATTACACTTCCAATTTTATTTCACATCCCAATCCAATCATCCTGGATCTCAACCCAACTCATCATCATCAACACAAAACATCTTATTCAATAACATCATATAATGAAATTCAAGTAAAAGAATCAATTTCAACTATGAACATTCATTGTTAAATTGGTACTTAGAGTTACAAACATTAGATTAAAGTCATACATTCAAATTTACGGATTAATATTACATTTCAAGTTTTAGGAGACAAGACTCTTAATTTATAAATAATTACATAGTCAAAAGCAAAAGGTAACTAAATCAATATCATTCCTAACACGACCCTAATGGACCTTAAAATAGAAATTAACATGTACACATAAATATAAAAATGTAATAACAAGCAATAACAATGACAGGTAAACAATAATATCCTAAAATTAAGATAAACTAATTAAATTTAATTCTATATTTCAATTAACATTTAAAACATAAATTCAACTATAACAATTATAGCAATACAAACAATAATATCCTAAATTAAGATAAACTAATTAAATGTAATTCTATGTATAAATTAACATTTTTAACATAAATTCAACAATAACAATTATAGCAATACAAACAATAATATCATAAAATTAATAAATCAAATGAAAAAACTAAAAAACACTATAAAAACAACCTAAACACAAAACAAACAATACACAAAACTAAAAAACACTACATCAATTCAAAATAAATTTGGAAATAAAAAATGCTTACCTTAATAGTGTGTTGAATTTAAGATTTTATCTACAAACAATACACAAAACAAAGAACACCAAAAAAAATAATCATAATTAAAATAAAAAAATACAAAGATAAAGAACAAAGAATACATACCTTTTAAAACTACCACCAAAACAATAAAATCTCTTCCAAAAGCCAAATAGAAACGGAGAGGAGAAGAGAAAGAGAGAAGAAGAGAAACAGAGCCAAGAGAAAAAAATGAACCAAATGGGGGGAGGGGGGTTTTATATAGTAATTTTTCCGACGGCATTACCGATGGAAATTAATTGTTGTCGGTGGTATTAAATTCCGTCGGTAATACCGTCAGAAATTAATTGATATGCGCACCAAAAAAGTTTGAAAATCCCGCCAGACTTTTTGAGCTTTTGAAAAATCCGTCAGTACTTGTGCTGACGGACACGCGTCTGACATGCATGCGCTTCGGGATGTGCGTAATCCGTCAGTGATGCCGTCGGTAATATATGTCAGTAAAACCATCGGTGAATCCGTCGGTGGTTGTGGCACAATCCCGTTAATGTTTTTGCAACTCTCTGTGAAATACCGACGGGTTATAGTCCGTCGGTGATTGTGGCACAATTTCATAAATTTTTTTCAACTCTCTGTGAAATATCGACGGGTTATATTCCGTCAGTGATTGTGGCACAATTCCGTAAATTTTTTTCAACTCTCTGTGAAATACCGACGGGTTATAGTCCGTCGGTGTACCCGTCGGTGAAACCGTAAATTTTTCTTATTTTTTTGTGTAACCCTGTCACAAAATCTTGAATTGCAATCTTACAGCATACACAACACAATAACAAAAGCTGACCATTAAAGAAGAATAAATATTTCATGTTTCAAATTGTTACATTATAAAAATAAAACTTTAGAACATGTTTAGTTAGTCGGAATTTTCATCTTCGTCCTCAATTGAATTGTTATCATCAGCTTCATCACACTCTTCAATTTTGTTATCATTTTCTTCAACAACATTCTTTTTTCCACTAGTAGAGCTTAGAACAACATTCAACTCCTCTGCGTCAACATCAACAAGACTATCGTTGAAAACACGAAAATTCAAATTTTCTTCTAAGTCAATCGAAGGAGCAACTCGGTATGGTTCAACCAACTCACTAGCTTGAAAGACTTCATCTATCACACTTGTGTCTTCGTTCTCATCCTGAACAACCTCGACATGACCCTTGGGTTTTGTTTTTAAAACGGATAACCAATCAACTTTTGATCGGTCCTTTCTAAAGGAAGGGGTGTATGTGTAATAAACTTGTTGGCATTGCTTTGCGAAAACAAAGATGTCATTTACGTTGCGGTGTTTAGCTTTTGAGTTGATTTCAACGAGACCATAGTGAGGATCTACTCTGATTCCTCTGTCAGTTGTACTGTCATACCAATAGCATTTGAATAAAAATACTCTATTTTGCTCACTATGATATTGCAGTTCGATGACCTCTTCCAATCAACCGTAGTAGTCAACTTTAAACTCACTAGAAGTCGATCCCTTAATACAAACACTGCTGTTGTATGTCTTTCTTCCATGCCCGTATTCTTCAGTATGAAAGACATATCCATTGATAAAATACTCGTTATAACACTTGACTTTTCTTTCAGGGCCCAGGCATAGTAAAGATAGTGAAATAGCAACACTACCTCCCATTTGATAAACCTAGTAAATTAAATACAACAATAATCAATAAACGGATATTATGTAATATTGACTACAATTAATTACATTGCAAGAGATAATGAGTTTGTGATAGGACTTACATGTGTTCTAAACCATGTGGCAAATTGTTTATCTTGTAATTGAAAGATCTGGGATTCGATCAGCTGTGAGTTAATGGACAGTAAGTATCGTCGATATTGCCTGCAATGTCGTTCCAAATTATTTGAGTGTATGGTATCACAAAACATAAATAGTATACTCTTGACAAAGTTTAAGTCGAACATCTATTTACTTAATAAAAGGTCTTAGCTCACCACAGTTAAATAAGACATAATTGTGTGCTTGTCTGAACTCTATTTCAGACAAATATCTTCCCCTCACGGCATTTTTAGGTGTGAGTCGTCCAGGATCGAAGAATATTGACAAGTTCCCACTTGAAGACACTTCACCACCATCATCATGCCGTGGAACATGGTTGATCCTCGTTCTCAAATAATGTTCGAAATAGTATGAGATAAATGTTAAGATCTCCTCAACAATATAGGCCTCACATATTGACGCCTCAACACGCGCCTTGTTCTTAACCTTTTTTTTTAGATTGAACAAGTACCTGCATATATATATATATACATACATACATATATACATACATACATATATATATATATATATAATTAATTAATTAATAAAAAATTATCAATTAAAAAAAATAAAAATAAAAACATTTAATTATGAATTACATAGCTCCTGTAATATCTAACCTCTCGAATGGATACATCCATCTGTACTGGACTGGTCCTCCAACTTTTACCTCAAACGGTAAATGTACGGGTAGATGCTCCTTTGAGTCAAAAAATGATGGAGGGAATATCATCTCAAGTTTGCATATTGTCTTGATGATATTCTTTTCAAGCCTTTCAATGTGATCAACATTTAACTTGCTGGAGCATATATCTCTGAAGAAATGACTGATCTCCGTTAGTGCATCCCATATCCCCTTTGGCAACAAATCACGAAAAGCTAATGGGATGAGTATTTGCATAAACACATGGCAGTCATGACTCTTCATTCTATATAATCTGCATTCCTCCGTATTAACCAGCCTTGATATGTTCGAGGTATGTCCATCGGGGAAACGCTGACTCTTAAGCCATTTGTAGACTAGTAGTTGTGCGTTTTTCTCTAGCACGAAGCTTGCTCTTGGTTTTGTGACCCGTGACCCATCACAAACTAACTCCATATTTTTACGGTTACAGAACAACGCTACATCCAATCTAGCCTTGATGTTGTCCTTTGTCTTCCCCTTCACATCCATGACGGTGTTGAAAATGTTCTCAAACACGTTCTTTTCAATGTGCATGACGTCAAGGTTATGGTGGAGAAGATTGGTCTTCCAATAAGGAAGCTCCCAAAAGATACTTCGCTTTACCCAATTATTGGTCAAACCAAAACCAGGAAACTTCTACTTACCTGATTGGAGACCAAACACAATGTCACCGTACTCTGACACAACATCAAACAATTCTTCACCGGAAATACACGGGGGTGCAACATCCTTTTCAACTCTACCAACAAAGAAATCCTTTCTATTCTTTCTGTACCTGTGGTTATGTGGCAAGAAACAACGGTGACAGTCAAAAAAAGAAGCTTTACCCTCGTTTGTTAGCATGAATGCCTTGTTGTTCTCCATACAATATGTACATGCTAGCTTTCCATGCGTGCTCCAACCAGAAACCATTCCATAAGCTGGGAAATCATTGATAGTCCACATCAAAGCCGCTCTCATAACAAAATTATGTTTCCTCGAGATGTCATAAGTCAAAGCTCTAGAGGACCACAACTGCGTCAACCCATCAATCAACGGACGAAGACAAACATCTATATTCCGTCTGGGCTGCTCGGACCTGGTATGACCATAGATAAAAACATGAACTCCGGCCTCATACACATCCCCGGTGGCAAGTTATAAACTGTCAGTATGACCGACCAACAAGAATAAAGAGCAGCAAATGACCCGAATGGGTTGAATCTGTCTGTACATAACCCAAGATACACGTTCTTTGATTCAGCTGAAAAGTGAGGATGCACACTGTTAAAGTGTTTCCAGGCTTCACCGTCAGAAGGATGAACCATCACTCCATCAACCGCATGGTGTGATTGGTGCCATGTCATGTGCTCAGCAGTCCTTGGTGACATGAATAACCTCTGCAGTCTAGGTGTGATTGGGAAGTATCTAAGTTTTTTATATGCCATGAGAGTCTTCCCTCTACCAGTTCTGGGTTTGTAACGGGAATGCCTGCATGTCATGCACTCGGTCATCTCAGCATTTTCAAGGTAGTATAACATGCAGAAGTTAGGGCATATATCAATTTTCTGGTATCCTAAACCGAGGGGTTTCATCATGGACTTGGCAACATAGAAGTTCTCTTTCAGCCTGTTCCCTTCAGGTAAAATGCTTCTCGCCCATTCAATAATCTTGTCATAACCGACCTCACTCAACCCGTGATCTGACTTGATGGTGAATACCTGTGTTACGGCTGATAATTTACTGTGGTTCGTGCAGCCATCCCATAATGGTTCGTCAGAATCTTTCAACAAATCAAAAAACCTTACTGCATCTGCATTAGGTTTTTCTTCTACGATTGGACATTCCCTGATCTTACCTTCACTCATTCTCATTGCATCCATAACCATATTCCTGTAAGGATTATTGTTCTCATTTCCAACTTCATGCATGTTGCTAGTACTAGAAGTTGACCCAACCACATGTTCTTCCATGCTCTCATCAACAAATAGTTCTCTATGTGCATACCAACACAGGTAATCCTCCATGAACCCTTTGGTTAGAAGATGCATCGTTACAACATCTTGATGCAGAAACTTTAAATTTTTACACTTCTTGCATGGACACCTAATACCGCCATCAGTAAAATTCCTTGGAATAAATGTTGCAAAATTAATAAAACCCTGGACACCGTTACAATAATCCATCCTCCGCAATCCTTGAGGTGAGTCTCGATACATCCATGAACGATCATCCATGACTTCTATTGAACCTCTATAAAACATAACAAAAATATTGGTTTTCCCCGACATTATCCAACAAACTAAAACAACACTTATGTTAAATATTCATTATCAATTATCAACTATCAACGTTCATACATACAAATTTATACATATATAAATTTACTAGAAATCACAACTTCGAAATAGAATTGATAACAATTAAAAAAAACCCGTTAAACAAGCTATTAATTATTTATTTCATCACAACACATTTAATTCGGTGTAATTCAAACAAAATTTCAACAATTTACAAACAAATCTAATTTGACAAAATCTAAAACAAACTATAACAACTACAAAATTATATATTCATACTACAAGTTTCTTTTACAAATAACAATAAAACAAGTACATACGTTAACAAAATACATATACTAAAAAAACAATAAAATTCAAATTTAAGTGTTAAAACTAAAAATGATAGATTTACTTACAAAAAAATGATAAAATTCACAAGAAACGGATATTGTGACCACGTACAAGGTATAAGAAACTTGAGTGCTTGTGTTGAGAATAGTGGAGAGTTGGGATGGGTGGTTAGTTGCTGTTTGGGAGGGGAGAGGTGGGATGGGAAAGAAGAAGAAGAAGAAAAGAAGAAGAAGGAGAAACAGAGGAAGAGAGTGTCGGCAGAGGGGGCGTATATAATGGTTTTTACTGATGGAATCATCGACAGATATATTCCGTCGGTGATTCCGTCGGTGACAGTGTCATTTCACCGTATGACTATCTCAGTTTGAATCCCTCGGTAAAATCGTCTGAAAAAACTCCACGTCACCACACCGTTGCATCTTTCCAAACAAAATGTATAGTCCATTGGAGATACGGTCGGTATATACCGACAAGATGGAATTATGTTCGTCGGTAATTATTACTGACGGAATTTGTCTGTCGGTAATTCCGTTGGTTTTCGCCGGTTTTCTGGTAGTGTACTTATTATGCTGTAATTGTGGCTAAGATTTTTGGGTTAATCTTAGGTTGATTTATGAGGAAAGGGGTTGTGATTTCGAGTTGACTTTTGGGTAGATTTTGGACTTGAAGGAGGTTGAAATTCATGGTGATTTTTGGGTTATTGGGTTATGCTTCAGGCTGGAAAATAGGGGTTAGCTACGGGTGGTTGTGGAATCTGGTGGTGATGTTTGTATGGAGGTTAAAAAGCAAAGATGAGAGGGACGATGGGGTCGAACAGAGGTGCTACTAGTTGGAAAGAAAAGGTTGCGCATGGTTTGATCAGTATAGTGATTGGGGAAGAGGATGATGTCTAATGCAGTGGTTGAAGGAGTTGCTGTGATTGGTGTTTTGTGGCTGAGAGAGGTCACGACACTACTATGGTGAAAGAGAAAAGAGGGTTGATAGTCAACGATTCCCTTTATGTTTTATAGAGCCAAAGTTCTTTGAGAGAGAATGAGGAAGTTGAGATTAGGGTTTTCTTCTTTTTTTTTCCTTTTTTACTTTCTATTCTCTCGTCAATTTTTTTAGTTTCTCTGTGATTTCTCTCGTGATATTTTTTTTTTATGTATCTAGTGTGTTCTATCTATATGTCATTCTCTGCTTGTCTTTTCATCTCTTCTTATAAATTATCTCTCTATTTTCTTATCTTTTTATCTTCTTATTTTTTTTAAAAAAATATTTTTAGTTCATAGTTATTTTGGTGAAAGACTTAAGCTCTTATATTTATTTTAGTCCTTATTTCTTTACTAACATGCCATTGAAAGCTCATTAATTTTTTTATTTTTTTATTTTTCTCAATTGTTTTTGAAAAGGCTAAGAAGGTTAAGAAAGCTCATTAAAGAAGAGAAACAAATACAAAGAGACGAAATTATCGTTGTTTGAGTTGTTCTTTTTATTGCGTTTCAAATTCCATTGGATGAGTTATTGGATATTTTACAAATTCTCATAATTTTAAGGGTCGAGGTTTTATTTTCTTAATTTGTTTTCTAAGAGCGGTGATCCTACTTTTTAAGGAAGCAACGTAGCACACCTCCTTGTGTTTAACAAAACAATACAATGTAGTAATGTACTCGCCTTCGCTCAATTCAACTCTAATAAAATGGGATTGACTGCATACACAAAATAAATATATCATTAAAGAATGATGACTTTCAAATCTTCCTCTCCCAGAAGGTTTCCGACGCCTCTTTGAAAGCCTTAGACAATGCTTTCATATGGGCAATAAAATCTAAAAAATGTATGCGTTCTAGTTTAGACATCCATGAGTAGGAAACATGGCCAGCCCAACCTCCTTTTTTTCTAGTGTACTGTGTTTTAAACAAAATACAGACACAACCGCCTAAACAACCGCTGCCTAATGATGCGGGTACCAGGAGTGGTTTAGAAATTTACATGCAATTTATGGTTCACAAAATGGCCATGATCACCGTCTCAGGAATGGGGAGAATCAAACATTCAGGAAACTGCGGCGGTCATAGACTTCCTTGCAGAAAGGTTTAACATAATCAATAAGAATAAGCCATCCAATTAGATAAGAAAATCGTTTGAAGCTTGCTTAATGATTTGGGTCCTCTTTTACGGCGGTTTAGAAGGCATTATAGGAGCCATTCAAACTGTTTTTTTGTGGTTATTGTCCTTGCAGATGTGCAAAACCCGCCCATTATTGAAGAACATCGGGTTGAATAAGTATTTTTTTTTGCGTGTTTTTTTAATTAATAAATTTATCGGTAATAATATTTTTTTAACTAACAAATTTTCCCATGAATAAAAAATTACTGACGAAAGATTCATTTGGAGCATTTTCGTTTGTGATTTCGTTGGTAAATTAATTGCTAACGAATTATAGTACAAATACCGACAGAAAATTCCATCGGTAAATATAAAAATTCTGGTAGTGTGGATTTGGACTTGAATTTGAGTTTATTATAAAATAATTATTATCCTTGACCCATAAATAATTTTTTTTAATCATTTGAACATTCAATTTTCTTTATCTTCATGGACAATTTTTAAAAAGAAAAAGCATATGATTTTTAAGTCTTAAAATTACCGGGGTTTTTATTATTATTATTATGGTGGGTAATTAAGGTAAAATAATGACAATTAATTCTGAAAATTATCAAAATTAATTCTTTACTAATTTTGGTTTAAAAAATCAATATAAGTATATAAGAATGGAAGGGGAGATGTTATTTAAACTTTTGTAGCACATCTCTAGCATTGTCTCTATTATTTTTCTGCCTCTTTTGCTTTATTTTCCCCTCTACTCTAAAGCCTAAGATCTTTTCCTTATAGAGATATTTTTAGTTCAAGATTGTTTTGGTTTGTAGACTTAAAAGAAATTGTATTCTTTTAACTGTTTTGTTTGAATCTTAAGAGGTAGATTGAATACATTTGTTTGTATTAAGTGACTGGTAATAAAATCTTAATAACAAATAGTTTATCTTTGACAACAACTAATTGCTAGCTTACTCTGCTTATAAATTTTTTCAATAATTACCATAATTATAATTTTTTTTAATATTAGTTTTTATATATGATAGTATACATATTAGGATTCTAGCTTACATGTAATATAATATTTGTATATATGCCTAGAATCCATGCTAAGTTTCTTATTTTATTCCATTGCAAATTTAACTTTGATATATATAAAATTGCATGCTAATGAACTAAACACATATATGCTCACTAGTCAAATTAATAACTTTGTAACAACAATCTTAATGTTTTTTTTTAATGTTTTTTAGTTTATACATCAAGTTTATCAATCTTTTTTATTATTATTTTAAGATCTATTTTGATATAATTACACACACATTATAAGTTTGTATGCTTTGATGTTTTTTTTGTCATCATAATCTTAATTTAAAACTGAAAAATTGATATCTAATATATGTCATATAATCTTAAGACTAAATTAAGCTATTAGCTTGTGTTCTTTTGATGTTTGATTGTTAAATCATTTTATTTTATTTGATTCATTAGTTCAATCAATTTATGATAGCATTGGTTTTACATGTTAAATAATTAGAGTTTATTTAGATAATTTTATTGTTATATTTAAATTTGTTTAGTACAATTTACTTTTTTTCCCATAATTATAGCCAAATTTAATTATAAATAATTGGTTGTTGTTTTAGAAATATAATCATGACATCAACTTAATAGCTTGTTGCTTTGACAAGTATTGTTTTAGTAGAGAGGATTCTACTAACCTTTTATGGTGCATGGAAGAAACCTGAAGTGTTTAATAGATTGAATTTTAAGAGATGACAACAAAATATGATATTCTATCTAACATTTTATACTTCACAAAGTTCTTGATGGAAGAAGGGTCAAAGTTATTAGATAATGAATCTGATCCTACAATTATGACTGTAGTGGATGCATGAAATCATAGCTATTTTGAGTGCAAGATCTATATCTTGAATAGATTGAACAACACATTCTATGATGTGAATAATTTAATCAAGAGTGCAAAGACACTATGAGAAGCTTTGGACAAAAGGTATAAGGCTAAAGATGTTGGTATGAAAAAGTTCATAGTTGGTAAATTTTCAAACTTTAAAATAGTAGATTCGAGGACCACTATAAGTCAAATTTAAGAATTTCAACTTATCTTGCATGATATTCATGTTGAAACTAGATCTCTAAGTGAATAATTCTAAGTGACTTTAATTATTGAAAAATTATCACCATCTTAGAAATACTTCAAAAATTACCTTAAACTTAAGCACAAAAAATAAGAGTTAAGATCTTAATTTAAGGTTAATAAGTTATTCAAAAGAAGAGTCAACTCTTTCGGAATGGTCTCCAAGATAAACATAATGGAACAAGTGGAGAAAACCCACTAAAACCCAAAGAAAAACATTTGATGTGAAGGGGAAAGGGATTGCTAACAAATTAATAGAAAATAATTCATTTGTAATAAGGTTGGACACCAAGTCAAAGATTATAAAAATATAAGTTTGCAAGGAGACCCTAAGAAAAGGATTGTTTACATCAATATCGTAGAGGTTAGTCACCTCACATATGAAGTCTTGAAAATGAATGTCTACCATTATTTCTAAAGTCAACTTAATCAATAATCCTGAGTAGCATAGGTTGATACTAGTACAATAAGGCATGTTTGTGCCTAGAAGAAGATATTTTTTACTTATAAAAAGATAGGTAGTGAACACTTATAAATGAGAAATTCATCAACCTCAAGGTACTATTTAGGTATTGGAAAGGCCATACTAAATATGACTTATTCAAAACTTCTCACCCTCAACAATGTGCTTCATATTGCTAACATTAGAAAGAACTTAGTGTTTGACTCATTGTTAAGCAAAAATAGTTTTAAGATGGTATTTGAAAATGATAAACTTGTACTTTTTATAAATAAAATGTTTAAAGAAAAGAGGTATCTTGGTGATGGCTTCTTTAAAATGAATATAATAACCATTGTAACCAAGGTTGAGATGAACAACAACAACAACAACAACAACAACAACAACAATAATAATATATCTTCTTTTTACTTGCTTGAATGTGTGGTATAACAAGTTAAAACTTGAGAATCATGATTTTATACAAAAGCTAATTAATTTTAAATTATATACATCAATACCAAAAATTATACAATAAGAGTGTGGTTGATTATACTTAAGAGTTCTACAATGTAATGATTCACAATGATACTCAAGAAACTGAAGAATAGCTAATTGTAAGATTTGCCATAACCCATTTCTAGGTTATTCCTCAAATTCTTTTTGTTTTCTTCAATAAAAATCAAAAAATAAAATAAAGACAGGCGACGTGGAGAAAGTAGGTTGAGGAGGATTCCAAAAAATGCATAAAATCCACCTACAATTTTGGATTAAATTCGAAGCCTAATTGTACCCCATTATACCCAAGACTAAAGAAACAATGTAGATTGAATGAAAAATTAAATGATTATCGGATGAATTTGCTTAAAAATTAAGCCTAAGGACATAATTAGATTTTTAATAGGTTAATTTGATTTAATTATAGGCCAAATTAAAAGTTTAATCATGTTTAAGAATTAATTTGGGTCCAATTAAAGGATTTAATTAAGTGCAAAAACTTAATTATACTTTAAAAATAGTCAAATTAATTTTATTAGGGGCTTAATTGGTGAAAATTAAGTTTGGAAGCCCAATTTGAGCTTAATTGAGAAGATTGAAATTTTAGGAGATCAAATTTTATTTTTACCAAGGCAATTGTTTGAAATCAGGGGTACATTTGCAAGAAAATCAAAGTTTTAGGGGTAAATTCAAGGCTAAATTGAAGAAATTCACAGTCAAAGATCATTTTGCAAAAGACACCGAATTGTGCGGACCCAATTGACTGAAATCAGGGTTGAAATTAGAGAAATTTAAAAGTTTGATAGTCAATTAAAGGTAAAATTGTATAAATTCGAGATCAAGAACCAAAGTGAAAAATGCGTTGAAGTCTGGGGCTTAAATTGAAGTTTGTCAGGGGTACAATTGCACAAAATTAAAAGTTTGAAACCAATCAGGGTGCAATTAGGAATAAATCATAAATCAAAGGACTAAAGCGTAATTGGCCAAAACGACTCCATTTTGTTGCAATTGTTCATCTTTTTCTTCAGAAAAGCTACTCGAGTGGCCTACTTCCCAAGGTATTTGACACTTTGTTTCTCCACCAAATTAGACAAAACTTATGCCAAAATAATCAACCGACATCTAGCTACACATCAGTGTGGTTAGTTCTGGCTAATTGACACCATAGAGGCGGTGGCATCACCCTAAAGTGACCAACTCAACTAGCCCTTTTCTTGTAACAAACCTAACAACCCATGATGGCTATTTTGAGCCAACAGTTGAGATGCTTCTGGATCGAACCAAGGGCCAAGATTTGGCACCAGTGGAGACCAAATGTCCCTATTCCAACCTTTATAAAGAGATGAGGATTTCATGTCTTGAGGAAAGGGGATTTTAAAGTCCAAAGTTGAGAGAAAATTAGCCACCCTTTCCTTTTTGCCACTGTGAAATTTCTTTCATTTTTCTCTCTCTACCGAGCAGCTCCTCCACCGCGAGCTCCCTCTTCTCCTTCCTCTCCTTCTCCCTCCTCTTGTAACTAGTGTTGGCATTTCCACCCATCGTCCTCTCCACCGAATTCTCGACCAGGTCACCAGCAGCTCCCCACGCTAGCTAACCCATCTTTCCTTCTTCCTTTTGTTCGCCTCCCCCCTTCCCTTTTATTTTCATGCATGCAAAACAATAACTCATTCTGCAAGCAGGGCATAGGGGGTGTTGTTACCCATTTTTGGATTCCCACATAAAAAATAAGAAAATACAAAAAAAATATTCGGAAGAAATAAAAAATAATAGAAGTAAGAAAAGGATGTTGGAATGCCGAAAAAAGGTCAAAATTAGTTTAGGAGGTTCAAAAATGCAAAAGGTTAAAATTTGACGATATATTTTTTTACTGATGAGAGCCCTGGGGATAAGGAAAATTCAATTTGAAAAAAAGAAAAGTTCAAAATCAGATGTTTATGGACTCAATTAAATTTTATCCAAGGTTTAATTGAATTTATAGAGGGTTTGATTGCAAGAAAATTGATCTTTTAAGACAATTTAGGCTTTAATTAGGAAGAAATTAAAGTTTTGGGGTCCAATTATAATTTTGAAGAGTTGATTTGGTCAAATCAGGGGCTTAATTGCATAATTATTGAAGTTTGATGGCCAATTAGGGACTTAATTGAAACAATCCGAGACCAAGGACCAAACCAGAAAAGGCGCTAACATTAAGGGATCCAATTACAATTTTGTCGAGGGTTTGATTACAAAACTGCGAAAACTTCAATGGCCAAATCAGAAGAACCCAAGCGGCGTCGTTTCCACCATTCACTGTCTTCAAACAGCTGTGAATCTGTGACGATAATGGAAGGAGACGTTAGCAGCGATAATGGAGCTATTCTCGAATCAATGGGGTGAGTATCGCGGTAGGAGAATGGAAGAAAATAGGAGAGATTGGAAAAATAGTGAGAGAGCAAAAGGGAGAGAAGAGGAAGCAAACCGAACGAAAGTAGAGGACACGGTGAAGAGATAGCGCAACACCACCATCGTCTTCGTCTTCTCAAAACCAGGTATGTTTGCTGCTTTTCTCGGTTCCTGTATGATGATGCATGTTAATATGTAGAAACGAAAAGAAAATCATAAGGAAACCGACACCTGAAACCACCATTTGCAACACTCTGTTTTTACGTTTTTTTTATGCACTGTAATGCAAAGGAAGGTGATGAACAGTGCGAAGGTAATTTAATTATCTTTGCAATGTTCATGCACGCGTAAAATAATACGTGTGCATGTGCGGAAGGGAGGGCCTAGTCACTGGCATGGGCCGGTGACTAGGCTGGGCTGGCTAGGCCCAGCCCAGCTATGCAGGCTAGCTAGGTCCAGCCCAGTCACCTGGGCCGGGCTGGGCCCAGCCCATAAAAAAAGGGAATTATTTCAAAAAAAATCTATGAGTTTTCTGCAAATTTTGTATACTGTATTTTAATCAATAGCGGTTTGTATTTTTATACTGTAAAGATACAAATTTAGTATTAAAATACCCGGTTTTCATCACGGCAAAAAAACAATGTTTTCATGCATACGGCCAAGTCTCTCTAAAATAAAATAAAAAAAACATATTGTATCTTTGCTTAAAAAAAAGGGTGTTAGCATGCATTTTGGTTTTAATAACCAGTTTATTAAAGTCACGAGAACTGGCCAATATTTCA
Source organism: Populus trichocarpa (assembly GCF_000002775.5). Classification (NCBI taxonomy): domain Eukaryota; kingdom Viridiplantae; phylum Streptophyta; class Magnoliopsida; order Malpighiales; family Salicaceae; genus Populus; species Populus trichocarpa. The sequence continues at coordinate 11,482,006 of NC_037291.2, read as the reverse complement.
AAAATTCCAAAAAAAAATTATTTTATTTTCTTTTAATATCTGGGGTTACGACCTTACACGTAAGACGTATTCCGGATATTAAATTGTTTTGTTGACATTAGAACGGTTAGGTTTTACCCGATAAGACAAGGACCTCCTTACTGAGAAAAACTTTTCTTAAACCAAAGACGGACCAACAACTATAAAACACGACAAGACCTTAGATTTTATCAGACAATAAAACAATGCAGCCTACCTTAGGTAGGGCGTATTTGGGGTGCTAATACCTTCCCTTTATGCAACCAGTTCTCGTACCCGATCTCTGAGACCAGTTAGGGTTCCTAGTGACCAAAATACTAGGTGACGACTCCCATTCCATTTTTCCACTCATAAAAGACAAGAATTCCTTGTCTCCCCACACATTTGCCAGATCGATAGAAGATAATAATTTTGAGGGTGGATGTTTTCGTCGCGATGCCGCACACGTGTGACAGGGGGGAAATAACGCCAGCTAACCCATCTTTCCTTCTTCCTCTTGTTCGCCTCCACCTTTCCCTTTTATTTTCCTGAATGTAGAACGATAACTCATTTTGCATGCTGGACACAGGGGAGGAAATAATTACCCCCAAGCTTGGACTAGACCCATTCCAGCCCAGCAAAAAAAAATGACAAATGAAAAATGAAAAATGAAAAAAAGGAGCCCAAATCTATTGGGCTGCAAGTCGGCCTAGTTAGCTTGGCCGACCCAACCCATATATTTTATAATATATTTAATTATAATAATATAATACTATATTATACTATTATATATTTAAAAAAAAATCTCAAAAAATCCCAAAGGACATTTCAAAATATTTTTGATTTTCTCGTGTGTTTTTCTACCAATTTTATTTAATATTGGGTTGTATTTTTACACTGTAAGATACATATTGGGTATTAAAATACTCAGTTTTCTCCAAAATATTTCTAAGAAAACTTTAAAAAAATCTCAAAAGTTTTAAATTAATTTCCCCATAAAAAAACAAAAATAAATGTTTTGTTTTCATGCATAGGGCCAAATCCTAAAAAGTTTTCCAAGCATATTTTCATTAAAAAAATTGCATCTTTCTCATGTTTTAAAAAATAAAAAATGGATATCGTAACCAATTTATAATTATTCGTTATGATTTTGCCAAAATATCAAAAACCCATTACCAATAATTTTTTATATATTAGGGTTTAGATATAGACTTTAATATCTGTGGGGTGTAAAACTACATAATAGAGTACACTCTTAAGTATTAAAGATATAAAGTGTAAAATAAATACGATGCTAAACTTTTAACTTTAGAATGATTAGGATTAAACCCGACAAGGTAAAGACTCTTTCATGGAGGGAGATCTGCCTTAGACCTTAGATAAGACCAACAAATAGGAATTTGATCTAGAAAAGCAATTAAACAACAATGCAGTTTATTTTAGATAGGGTGCACTAGAGGTGATACGTCTTTCCCTTGCATAACCAGCCCCTTACCTAGACTCTCGCAGACCATAAGTTCCTAGTAATCATAATACTAGGTAGCGACTCTTGGACCTTAATCATAATTTTATGATTAAACCCAAACTCTTTCATTTCCGAACAACACATACCTCTCAAGGAGGCACATTTATTTTTCAGCGAGCTCAATCATGCATCGTCGCGCCCACGTGCTACAAGATTTATAAGTGGGTTTAAAACTTTCTATTCTCGATGAAATGGAGATGCACATGATTTGGAAGTTGAATGATTCTTATATATTTGCATTAAATATGGAGGTTAAACTTGCTTGAAGTGGGCTAAAGAAATATTTTGAAGTATAGGGTCATATGTCATAACCTAATTTTGGGTTCTTTAAAATTGTCTTTTTCTTTTTTTTCTTTTTATAAACAAAAGGAGAAGTGACTTGGTTGGCAATGATATGCTAAAGAGGGATTTAAATGCATAAATGAGAGACCAAGAAACCAAAGTTTATTAGCATAGAACTGCCCAGTACCATAATGCAAGAGTCAATAATAGAAGATTTGAGTTTGGAGATTTTATGCTAAGGAAGTTGGAGGTTACGAGCAATAGAGACAGTAAGGGTAAGATGACCCCAAAGTGGGGTGGTCTATTCAAAGTTACAAGGGTGGTAAAAACAAACACTTACCATCTATAAGACATGGAAGGGAAGAGTCTTCCTCACACCTGACACTCTGATTATTTAAAGATGTATCATAGTCAATGAGAAAAGGAGTGTAAGTTTCTAATATATAAATGACATTCAAAATGACAATGTTTTTATTTTCTCCACGTAATGCCTAAGGGCCTCTCATCAACTCTTCAAGAAAAGGATTAACTTGGTCTTCCTGGTGTAATTGTATAACTCTCCAAAGGATTGACATGGTCTCTCTAATGCGATAACACAACATACCTTGAAAGAAATTGATCAAGGATCTCCCTAATGCAATAACACAACTCTCCAAGGAAGGGATTGACTTGGTCTTTATAATGTGATTGCTCAATTCTTCAAGGGATTGACATGGTCTTTCTATTGCAATAACACAACTCACCTTCGAAGAGATTGATTAATGATCTCCCTAAAACAATATCACAACTCTTTAAGAAATGGATTAACTCAATCTTCTTAGTGCAATTGTATAATTCTCTAAGGAATTGATATGGTCTCCTTAGTGCGATAATATAACTCATATTGGAAGGGATTCATCAAGGGTCTCTCTAGTGCAAGAGCATAACTCTCTAAGAAAGGGATTGACTCGATCTTTCTAGTGCGATTGCACAATTCTTCAAGGGATCAACATGGTCTCCCTAGTGCAATTGCATACCTCTCTAAGGGATGAGTCTGAGGTCTCTCTATTGCAATGGCACCAACCTTCAGATACGTTCATAGACAGCTAGATTAAAGGAGAAAGAACTCCTGACAAAAGCTATACTTGTAACCTAGATTTCCTCTTGGTTTCAGGAAAGGGGCGAGTCGTACTAAGATTAGGCAAAGTTCAATTCTTTCCAAAATTTCATTTTTTTTTCTAAATATACGCATTGGACCCATACAAACTTCCTGGAGGATTTCTTCCTAAATATTCTTTCAAGTATGGGCACTGGACCAAACAAACAACCTAAAGGATTTACTCCTAAAATGTTTCTTGAGTATAAGTGTTGGATCCAAGGTTGTCAAAAACACATTTTTGACACGATACGAAAAATATAATATAAACTCGGATCGTAAAAATGGATCGTAAAATTGCAAGGAAAGTTTTTTTTCATATATACTTCAAGTATCTTAAAATACAAGGTTCAAATAAAAAACTTGTACATAGTTCAAGCACCTTAAAGTACATTATTCAAATAAAAATTCATACATAATTTAAATAATTTAAAAATACAATATAATTATTTTATTCATTCATGTATATAGTTTTTTATTAACTAACAATTAACAAACTTAAAATAAATAATTTGTTAGTGTACTAAGGTGGCTACACCTGTCTTATAAAACTACAAAGAATAAGAACTATAGTAACTTTGGTCTAGAGCTTGAATTGTGTGCAAGGAACAAGATTTTTCACAATTGTCTAAAGAAAGATCAGCAAGCAACAATCCAATTCTAACCATAGTTAGATTGCATTTTGGAAAGCTGGGAGAAAAAATGAAAAAGATATTGTGCAGTGCCAGTATATAGCACTGTCTTCACCTTTTTAGACACTCATTTCTCACTGTCATTTCTTGATCCCAAAAACCAAGTACTTCATGCCTAGGGCTACTGCTCTTTTCAATCTTGAGAAAATAAATAAATACCTGAATAGATAAGCATATTACTTGAAAGAAATTCATATTGAAAAGAAAACAAAAAAAAATAAGTAGTAATGTAAAATGATCCTTAGCAAGTGCATGATGGAAAAAAAAACAAAACTACAAAATAATTTACAATTGCTGGTGGAGAGGACGCCACTATCTGGAACTTACAGTGGCTGGGGAAAAGGATGCAGTCGACAATGAAAAAAAAATGAGAGGGTTATTAGTGGTGGTTGATTGTTGAATGACTGAGAGAAAGAAAAGAGACTAGGGTAAATGTTGTATAGGTGGTTGGTGCTGATGTGGAGGGCTGGACTTTGGAGGTAAAAATTTGGTGCAGTACATATACTTTAGTGAAATCATAAAATCGGTTTTAAAATCATGATTTTACACGATTTTATTGATTTTACCCGATTCTAGTCCGATTTTAACAATTTTCGAGTTTTCAAAGTGATGTCGCACGTTTAACCTGTGCTGACTCGTAAAATCGTATGATTTTACAAGTCAACTCGTGATTTTAACAACCTTGGTTGAACCCACTTAAACTAAACAGGTCTAACAAAATATTTCAAAAAATACACAAAAAATGAATAAAATAACAATTTTATAAAATTTTAACATCATTACAAAAAGTGCAAAACCCCACAGAACTAGGGTTGTTTACAAAGCTAAGGGGAATTGGAGAGCTAAAACTTTAATATCCAGGTTAGGCTCCTCAGTAGAGTATTCTCCACGTTGGGCACCTACAGTCCTAGTGAGGAAGACATCAGCGAAGTTGGACATAGGGACTATATGGAAGGCAACATTAAAGTCTACATGCATTTCTCTTAATCAGTGTTGTAAACCCTCTAGAAAACTCTTGGAACTCCTTAAATAGTTTCTTAAAGCCTTCAACTTCACACGAGAGCTTTAGGCTTCTTTTTTAGCAACAAGAAGCTCAACCCTTATAACATCCTAGAATGCCTTCATCTTAATCATCCTCTATTTTAAGGAGTCCATTTCTTTATAAGCTAGACAAAGCTGCTTTTTAATGGAGCTCAACTAAAAGACCTGGCCTCTCATGTTGTCTTTCAGTGTTGCATAAACTACCTTGATGTCCCTCAGTTCAGCCTCCACAAAAGCCTTTTCATCATTTAGCCTTTAAAGGGCAGTCTGGTCTACCTTATGTTTGGTAATGGCCTCCCTCACTTGGCTGCTCTCAGTCATCTAATGCTTCTTAGAATGGGCGTACATCATGAAAATCTACAAAAAAAAAAACAAACGATTTTTAGAAACAATAATGATAAAATAAAATAATAAGGTTAGACAAGAGAGTGTTTTACATTGAAGGTTATTTGTCTAATAAAGGTCAGATGACAGTTGTAGCTCTCATCAGACATCATTAGGATATTTAAATGAATGGTCAGAAACCTCTCTAAGTGCTTCACCACCTATAGACCGTTATCCTTAAGGCTAAACCTCCCACCCAAGATAGTCTAGAAGTCATAGTAATTGAAGGGTTCTCTGCAACTAAAATCAAGGGTGAGAGGCATTAACGGTGTCATGATAGGAGAGGTCTCCGCAATTGAGGTTACAACATCATATTTCATAAGGGTGTAAACCCTTTTTCTCTTTAAGTATGCAATAACACCCTCAATCACTTCAGAAGAGGCCAACTTTGGTTAACTCCTAGCTAGGGGAGAATGGCTTCCCCTACTAGCTCTCATCTCCAGTTCTACTTGAGTAATAGATCCCACCATTATTTCCTCAAGAATAGTTTTCTCAAGAACAGAAAGTTTATCTATGTCAATGGGATTGTTTTCCATCTCTACTTTAGTCCTCACTTCACTAAAGTTAGAAGATGAAGATCCCCTCCTCAATGCAAACAAGCTCTCTATTAAAGACCTTGATGAAGTTTCTCATTCTTCTTTAACTGTTAAACCTATACAAAAATTAAGTTAGAAATGAATATTTCGATGCACAAAAACAAGAGATAAAGAAGGTGAATACTTTACAACAAGGTCTTAAAATTTCGTTTGGCTATTTTATTAACATCATACTCGATTAAGGTGGAGGCCAATGAAACACATGTTTTTTAATCATTTGAGCTCAAACAGGGCCTATTGTTCACCTCATGGGGAGATACTCTCTAATAATAGGAACAACCCAAGGCTTCTTGCATCCTATCTTTGGGGCTGACCGTCTTATTATATCTTATTATTAATCACCTCCCCCTTTCTCTTCTTGAAATGCGCAGGATTGCAACAAGGTCCTCTTCATGGATCTAGTGGGTTTGTTGGTAAAGGTAAAAAAACCAACACACGTGATTACCATCATCAATGTTAGCAATCAAATGGTAGCAATTCCTAAAGATATTTACAACAGGCTCGATTCCAACAAACCTGATGAACTTATCAAAGGCAAACAAAATTATTCATCCATTAGGATGCAATTAGCCTGGGACCAACCTATAATACTGAAAAACTTCCCTCACAAACCCTTGAAAAGGAAAGGTATACCCCAACTCATATATAAATATGGGGGTAATGATTTCAAAGTATCCTCAAGTGGTGGCCAAGGTCGATTGGCTAATTCTTTCAACCTTAGAAAATAGTTTAGCCATATACTCTTATGGTTGCTAACCATTTACAAAAGCCACCTCATCTATGGTTAGGGAGCTAGGTATACTATCCTTGGGAGCTTGATACAACCTCTCTCTCTTCCAAGGTTGCTTAGAGGTATTAGAGAAATGACATTTTTAATATTGAGAACTACCTTCCCCTTTTCTAGAAGTGGACGCTAGAGTTCCAACCCTCTAGTTTTAAGGCCCAATTTAATGGACCTTTATCCTCTACTATTTCTTTAAGTTTATGGTAGAAAGCTAAACTCAACACCAAAGAAAGCAACATCCCTACTTTTAGGGTTAAATCTAACTCTTTCAGAATCAATTTTTCTGATAAAAAGGAAAAAGAAAGAAGGTTAAAGTGGGTAATACCTAAAATGATAGTTTTTCTTAACATAAAGATTAGTCTCACTCAATGCTTCTTCAACAATTTATTTTTACAAAGAAATTACAAGAATGAAAGTAAAAGAAAAGAATAGAAGAGAGATCATCTAGGGTTATAAAGGAAATAACATTTCATCTTTATCGTTGGATGAATAATCTTCTATATCACCACAAATCTCCAAAAACCCACTCAATTATTGCATTAAATGCACACCACCATTTTATTTCCTAGGAGACTTTTTTTTAATAAGGACAAGCCACCTGGCAACAAAAATCCTAACAGTTTTACTTAGGATAACCAATCTTAAGGAGAAGGTAAAATTCTCTCATTAAAGCTAAAAACCTTTCAAATCTTTATGTATTTATTACACAAAGACTTGAGGGGTTATTAATGGATCAACATATTTTAAAATTTTATTTTAGCTTAAGTTCATATTTAAAAGGGCAAAAGGCAAGGTGATAACCCAACATCTTTAGGCTTGGTAAAATGTCAAACCTAGATGACATGGGTCTGACTTGCTTCCAAGTTTAACATCATTGGGTTATGTTTAGTGCTGAACTCAATTAAACATGAGTCTGGCAAGCTTCCAAACCCAACATCATTAGGTTCAATTATGCACTGAGCTCAAGTAAATATGGGACCGGCGAGCTGCCAAACCCAACATCTTTAGGGTTCAGCTACTCACTAAGCCTATGTACATATGAGTCTAGCAAGCTGTCAAACCCAATGTCATTGGGCTCAGCGGGTAAACATGCTTTTGGAGAGCTACCAGACCCAATGTTATTAGGTTCAGCTATGCATTGAGCCCAAATACATATAGGTTTGGTGAGCTGCCAAATCTAACATTATTGAGTTCAACTACTCGTTGAACCTAAGTACATATGAGTTTGGCAAGCTACTAAACCCAACATCCTTGGGTTTAGCTACGCATTGAGCTAAGTATGTGTCTAGCGAGCTGCTAGGTCCAACATCCTTAGGTTCAGCTATGCACTAAGCCCAAGTACATATAGGTTTGGTGAGCTTCTAGACCTAATATCATTGGGTTCAGCTACGCACTAAGCCCAAATATATATGAATCTGGTGAGCTGTCAGGCCAAACATCATTGGGTTTAACTACATTTTAATCCCAAATATAGATGGATCTAGCGAGCTATCGACCCAACATCCTGAGGTTCAACAACGTGCTGAGCCTAAATGAATATGGACTTGAAAAGCTGTTAAACTCAACATTCTTAGGTTCAGCTACACCTTGAGCCCAAGTACATATGGGTCTGATTAGTTGTCAAACCCAACGTCCTTGAGTTCAGCTATGTGCTGAACCCAAATAAACATTGGCCTGACAAGCTACTAGACTCATCACCCAATGGCTTGGTATTATGCCAAGTCCAAGTAGATATAAGTCTGATGAGCATTATAAGCCCTATGATAGGCCATAAGGCTTTGTTTGGTGGTGACTTTCAACATGAAATGTTAATGTCAGAAATATTCATCTCTCTATACCCTTAGATGTATAAAAGTCTTATAAGGGCCTATCATATTTTCATCATCATTAATATTATGTCAGTGATATTTATCTCTCATTAATATAGTGTAAGAGATATTTGCCCCCCATTTAATATTGTGTAAATGAGATTTATCCCTCATTAATGTTATCAAAAGGAAATAACTTTCCAACCCCTCTATTCTAACAACATGACAAGGTTAAGAGGCTATAAATACCCCTTTAATCATCCAGGTACAGGGTTCATAATTTTTATTCTCTAAGTATTTATATTTTAATTCTCAAAAGATTTATCATACAAAAATAAGAAAAAAAACACTCTTATTCTTGAAATTTAAAGTTTATTCTCTTATTTTGATAAGAAATCTCTATTTACGTGGGTGATTGGGTGCATGGTTGGGGTACAGCTGGGTATAAGGCTTACGCGGGTTACTATTGTTTTGTGTTTTATTGAATTAGTCAATTAATAATGTAATGAGGAATAGGAGTTGCTGAAAGCATTTCTAGTCTTCAGCTCCACTACTGGAGTCCTGGTTATTTTGATTTATTGTTGTATTGAGGTGGCCTATTTAGGTTCACGTTTCTGTATTGAATGAGGGGCATTGAATAAACAAAAATACTCTCCAAAACCTCTGTTTTTTTCTTCTCATATCTTCCCCAAATTCTTTTCTTATCACATTTATTATAATTCTTTACTTAAAAGTCACAAACTTTATCATCAAAAGATCTTTAAACTTCATTAAAAAAAATTATTTACAAGTGTTGAGTTTTCTACTATTAATCACCTGCTTCTCGAGCTTTGAAGAATAAAATTTCATATAAATATATAATTACTTACTGTACAAATACTCAAAAAACCTCATTCGTGTGTATATTAGGTTCTAGAACATCATCTATTAATAAACTAAACACATATACGCGGATTCCTCTAATTAATAATTTGTTAATAACAAATAGAACACGGCAAGGGCCCCAAAGTCTTCGTCAAGGGTCCCAAACCCAAATACCGAAGTCTTCGTTAAATATCTACATGTCTACTTCTATATATATTTCTCTTCTATGTATTACAACCTTAAATCCTTTCATTCTCATAAAAAGAGAGCGAATAATGGCTTACTATTTCTTTATCTTGGCTACTCTTTTTTTCGTGTTCTCCCCTCTTTCTCTTGCACAGCCATTTAAAGCTGTGAATTTAGGAAACTGGCTTGTTACTGAAGGGTGGATGAAACCTTCTCTCTATGATGGGATGCCGAACAATGATCTCCTGGTAATCTTATTTTTAACTTTATGTTATTCAAGAACATCGATCAACTTATATATCACCCATGCCTCATGTGTGAACCACCCACCAAAACATTAAATTTAATCTCTCCAGCAAAAACCTCACTCCCTTAAGACCTCATTGGACATCTTAGTACATGAAAGATCAAAGTAGCTTCTTTTCTTTTCTTTTCTTTTCTTTTCTTTTACCTGTAGATGCTTTTCTTGTACATCGGAGAACAATAACAGAAAGTGTTGGTCTTAAATATTTACTGCTATTTTTAAAGCTGAAATTTTCTTATATATGAGTCTTTTATTGTTGCTTAACCATTTTTCTGTTCAAATTTACTGTAGGATGGAGCTCAAGTGCAGTTCTTGTCCACAAAGCTGCAGAAGTATCTTAGCTCTGAAAATGGAGGCGGGACCGTCCTAGTAGCCAACCGGCCCTCAGCCTCTGGCTGGGAAACGTTCAGAGTAAGATCTTTAAGATAATGATCTAGCTAGACTTCGTTCATTATTAGTCTACTATTTGACCTTTTCTTTGGCCTTGAAAATATCTAGCTAGGACTATTTACTTTTCTGTGATTGTCTATGATTGCAATATCATGTTGCATGTTTCTCACCATTACTTTTCTGTTGCTTTATTACACAGTTGTGGAGGATCAATGAGACATATTTCAACTTTAGAGTGTTCAACAAGCAGTTTGTGGGGCTGGAGGATCAAGGAGACAAAGTAACAGCAGTTTCAGATACTGTTGGAAACTCACAAACATTCCAGATTATAAGAAATAACGATGACCGGAATCGAGTTCGCCTCCAAGCATCAAATGGACAGTTCATTCAGGTATTGCTTAACATTTTCTTTTTTAACAACAGAACTGTTAACTTCACTTCTATTGTAATTTGGGCTCTGGAACTTTGTCTGGATTAGTTTAGTTTAGGGTAATGGTAAATTTTCCCATTGGAATAGTATGGACAGGGTGTATGTAGACTCAAGCACGATTTCCAGTGAATCTAGGTTCTTATCAGTTATAGAACAGTTATGTACATGCTAGTGAATAGTGATCATGGCTATGATTAACACTTTGGATCATTGTGCTGGTCTGAGGCATAGCTAGACATGATCAGTTTAGTAAATTATCCACATTAAATGAAGAATTACTTTGCTCTCGTTGTGTAATCAGGCATCATCAGAGACATTGGTAACTGCAGATTATGTCGGCTCAGGTTGGGAGGACAGCGATCCATCAGTATTCAAAATGACCATTGTCAATATATATTCCTTCCGAGGTGAATATCAACTCACAAATGGTTATGGCCCAGACAGAGCTCCTCAGGTCTTGCAGGTAAAACTTTTAATTCGTAACATAAACAAGAGAAGAGATGTCTGTTCTAGCATTTTATAAACTAGAGGAATAATTAAATCATGCATAACTTGCAAATTTGTTCATCCTAGGATCATTGGAACTCTTACATCACTGAAGAGGACTTCCGCTTCATGTCAGAAAATAGTCTTAATGCTGTCAGAATTCCAGTTGGATGGTGGATCGCCAGTGATCCCACACCACCGAAACCTTTTGTCGGTGGCTCTTTGAAAGCCTTAGACAATGCTTTCACATGGGCACAGTGAGTAGCCATTTAATAATTGAAATCAATTAACGCTTAACGGTTTAATATTGTTTTTGGCTACTTTTTTTCTGAACAGGTGCTAAATATAACTATGATCGTTATTTATATATTTTTATGCAGGAAATACGGCATGAAGGTCATCGTTGATTTGCATGCAGTTCAAGCTTCACAAAATGGCAATGATCATAGCGCGACACGAGATGGGTATCAGGAATGGGGAGAATCAAACATTCAGGAAACGGTGGCTGTCATAGACTTCCTTGCAGAAAGGTTTAACACATCTAATAAGATTTTCTTCTTCTTTTTTTCCCGTAAGATAGATTCACCGAAATCAAAAGCACGGTTATGGAAGTTTCCCTGAGTTCTAATACAGAGTGCAACTAAGCAGGTATGCCGACAAACCAAGTCTTGCCGCAATTGAATTGATGAATGAACCGATGGCCCCGGGAGTCAATCTAGACACCCTAATAAAGTATTATCAAGCTGGATATGATGCCGTAAGGAAGCACTCTGAAAATGCTTATGTGATCCTCTCAAATCGACTAGGGCCTGCTGATTCCAAAGAGCTCCTCTCATTTGCAAGCGGTCTCAAACGTGTAGTCATTGATGTGCATTATTACAACCTATTTTCAGATTCATTCAATAACATGAATCCCCAACAGAACATTGACTATATCTATAATCAGCGAGCTAGTGCTCTAACAACAGTGACAACTACAAATGGCCCCCTCAGTTTTGTAGGCAAGTCCAAAACCAGATTTTCTGCAATCAAGACAGATAAATTTTTATTTTTAATATCCTTAGTTTGGTCTACCATTAACTGTATTAGTTCAGAAAACAATGTTGATTGTTAAATGAAATTTTGCAGGGGAATGGACTGGAGATTGGGCAGTTCAGGGAGCATCGATGCAAGATTACCAGAACTTTGCCAAGGCTCAACTGGATGTCTATGGGCGTGCCACATTTGGATGGGCATATTGGGCTTATAAGTGTGCAGGTGACCACTGGAGTCTCAAATGGATGATTGAGAACAACTATATAAAGCTCTAGATTCTCACCCTGGCTATTAATTTAGTAGTAGTAGCTGGCTTTAGGGCTCCTTCTAGGCTTGCAAAGCCAAGCGTACTCGTTTTTCTGTTAATTAATAACCAAGGTTAATAAAAAAAAAATTTACTTAACTGTATCACTGTTATCTTGTTTGGTTTCATAGAAGGAAATATTTTTTTTTTTTTTTTGAAATTCAGAAAGGAGCGCCCAACTAAATTAAACGAGTACCAGTTGACCCAATAAAATCATAATACAAAGTGGTAAAAACACCCGCAGATGGATTATCAGGAATACAAAAATTCCTGTCAAACAGGTTTTTTGTTAAACCACAATTTGCTAATCAATCTGCTACAGAATTTGCTTCCCTGTAAACATGAGTCGTCTGAACCTCCTACTCCTTTGCTAACAAGTTCCTAGCTTTCGTGATAAGACAGTAATTCCTGTCAATATTTATTTTATCTTTAGTGATAAGATCCATAACAATAGCAGAGTCCGATTCCACAATTAATTTCTGATATCCCTTTGACCAGGCTAACTCCAAACCGGTAAACACTGCAATCTTTCGCCTCCATCTCACTTCATTCGTCAAAACAGCCTTGTGAGCAACTGCTCCATGTTTTGAGAGGGAGGGGGATATCCAGCCAGCAGCATCACTACCTGAACATGAAGTAAATAAGCAAAACTATCCCACTTCCAGTGTTTGTCATCCTCCAACATATCCACAACAGAACAATTAACTAAATCCTCAGGAATATCCTGAGTTGCAAGAGAGAGTAAGGGGCCATAGCCCTCCAACCAAGAGTCCCTCCAAAACCGAACATTTCTTCCACTTCCCCTAGCCCAGTTCAAGCCTTGCGTTACCTGAGGCCACACTTTGCATATTTCCTTCCACAAACTTGAATCCTTCCCCTTAGCGTGAACCTGATCCACCTGATCAAGATGCTTCATATACTTTGCTTTTAATACTCTCACCCACAAACTTCTACTGTCCTGTATGATACCCCAAGCCAACTTCATAATAAAAGCCTTATTCATAGTTTCCATTCTTCTTAATCCCAGACCACCATCAACTTTAGGCGGCACATAGTCTCCCACTTGACTAGATGAATTTTATCTCTTCGATCCTTCTGACCCCAAATAAATCTCCTACAGATTTTTTGTATTTCGTAGCAAATGCTTTTAGCGAGCATGGCCGACTGCATCAGATAAAGAGGTACTGTGGACAGTACCGATTTGCAAAGTGTAATTTTCCCAGCTAGGGATAAGTTATTAGGCTTCCAGCCAGCTAACTTCTTCTGTAAATTATCAATAAGATAGCTGTAAGTTTATTTAGTAACCCGCTGATGAAGCAAAGGAATACCTAGATATTTGCCCAAGTCATCTGTGGTCTTAAACCCACTCATCCGTCTGTTCACTCTGAACGGTCTCCAGGATCCATTATCCACCTCCCTGTTAATTATTTGCGACAATTTTTCAAGGCACAAGACAAAAATGTAGGGGGATAATGGGTCTCCCTGTCTTACGCCTCGTCTAGGTCGAAACTTCGGGGCTGGCCTTCCATTCCACATCACACTTAGAGAAGCAGATTCTATGCACTTCATAATGAGCTCCACCACATCATTCGGCAGCCTTGCTTCTGTGAGTGTTTCTCCAATAAAATCCCAACGCAATCGATCATATGCCTTTTCGAGATCCACCTTGATAGCTATAATCCCTCGCCTTCCCTTCATCTTCCGCAAAGAATGTTTAACCTCCTGTGCTACGGTTATGTTGTCCGTAAAATGCCTTCCCGGCACAAAGCTACTCTGAAACTCACTGATCAACTTCAGCATTAGATGTTTGAGTCGGTTCACCAAAACCTTTGTCACAATTTGAAGGTTACGTTACAGAGCCCAATAGGTCGAAACTGATGCAAATACTCTGGAGCCTGAACTTTTGGAATCATACCTGGTGAGAGTGGCTGATATCTGCTAACTTCGAATCACCTTCAAAAATACCTCTGATGTAGCGACATACCGTCGGTCCTATCACTTGCCATTGTGACTGAAAGAAGAACGGCTGATACCCGTCTGGACCAGGGGCTTTGTATGGCTTCATGCCAAATAAAGCTATCTGAATTTCATCATCTTTTACGGGTCCTGCTAACAGATCTAGTTGACCATGCTCAATAATAGGAAAATTACCCTGAAGCCTTCTTCTCTGCTCTACCCCATCTTCCTTCGTGAACAACGTCTGATAAAACTCTCTTACCATCTCTCTCAGAGAATCCTCATCACACACCCACTGATTATTAGCATTCTTCAATGTTCCAATTTTTTTTTTATTTGTCTCCTAATTATAGTTTTTATGTGGAAATAGGAAGTATTCCTATCCCCAAAGGTGATCCATTGGCACCTTGATTTCTGGTACCAATGAACCTCCTCTTGTCTAAGTATATCTGATGATACTCCGTAAGCAGTTGATTCTCTAAACGGTTCAGATAGCTGTTTCCTTTAACTGCTAGAGCTTGCTGGACTCCCCCTAATCCCGCCAGAACCCTTTCCTTCCTCATAAAAATGTTGCCAAACACATCTTTATTCCATCTTTTCAACTGGGCTGTCATCACTTCCAACGCGTGAGGTAAATCCGCTCCATGTTTCCAATTCTCCTGGATGAAAGATGTGAAATTATCATGCCCAAACCATGCAGCCTCAAAACAAAAAGGTCTATTCATACCTTGTAAAGTCCTGTCTTGCTCCTGCAATACCACCAGAACAGGGTAGTGATCTGATCTAACCCTTGGAAGCACCATAACACTTGCACCCTGGAACTTCAGTCTCCATTGCGAATTACCAAAACATCTATCCAATCTTTCACATACTCACATAATCCCTTCTTTCAGCCCCTCTCCAAGTAAACTTCGGACCGTTACTCCCCAAATCAATCAAGCCACAATTCTGCACCCACCTACCAAACCGAATGCACCTCCTCACATCAACAGTTACTCCACCTTCTTTCTCCGACGCTACCAAAATTTCATTGATTGAAGTCACCCACCACCATCCATAGCATACACCACAGTAAAAATCCAAGCTGAATCCTTCCCTTCGTCTACCATGCCATGAATCAAATGCGTAGAGGCTTTCAGAATTTTTATGTCAAATATAGTTTTATTCCAAAGCAACCAGAGGCCCCCAGACCTTGAGCCTCAGCCCCGTAACTAGACTCAAATGCCAAATTCTCCACAATTCTGTCAGCCACTGCACCACTCACTCTCGGCTCCGCGACAGCTAAAATATTAAAGCTATAGTTTCTTCTCAAATCATGTACCACTGCACAAAAACTATTGTTTCATGCTCCTCTGCAGTTCAAGTATAATAAACTCAAAATATTTATAATCAGAAAGAGACGACCACCGGGCTCGATCTTCATTAGAGAATTCTTACCTCCCGGCATTCCTCTACATAAGCCATTCTGACTTCATCAATAAAATTTTCCCCAACTAGCCCGTCATCTAGCCCTACACTGCAAGTCTCCTCCTCCATCCAAACGACAGCAACAGGTCGTTCTGGTTCCTGAGGTCCGTCCCGCAAGCTATTATGAATAGGATGATCAGCAGCAATTGGGACAGCGAACGAGCTACTGGCCTCTGTTGCATTCATCCCAGTACAATTGTCTTGTTTTTGCTGGCTGTTGCCCAAAACCAGAGCTGTCTTCTCTTAGAATTTTGCAGCATCTTTTTCAGCTTTAGTAACTATGGGAGTCGTGGGCCCATTCCTATCCTTCTCTTGCAAAGCCCTGTTATTACACATAAGATCTTTCGCCCATTAACTCTGGCCTCCACCAAGGCCTTCCCATTTCGTGGGCCTCCTTGATGTCCATGGTTACCTTGCACATCCACCCTCCCATAAACCTCCTTACCTTTTTTAAAATCTCTCACACGTGGTTGAAGCCCTTCAATACTAACGTTGTCAGCCCCAGTTTTCTCGCTGACAAAATCAATGTCACTTAACACATTATAACGTGACGAATTAATCTGCCCATTAGCCGTTATACTAGGTTTTGTAACAGCCCCTGCAATCTCGGGATTACGACCATTGATGTGCTTCCTATTATCCGCCGTGACTACCGCTTTCCCGTTCTGACGTCTCCCCCTTCGTTCCGCAATCATCCACATGCCATATGTCTCTAATACCTCCGGTCTCACCACCGGATTTGCAGGCATGGCGGGGTTGTCCATGGCTTCTGGCTCGCTATTATTCCTCATCCCCGAATGGCCATCTCCTCCTTGTTCAAATTCTAAGGGTTTTGCTTGGGGGCAAACCTCCGTACATGATACGTCTTATCCTCCTCCGTACTTTAAATTTAGCTAAGAGTGGCTTCGTGAGATCAACCTCCTCACATATTCTGGCAAAGTTGCCTCTCATGCCAAACACGTGTTCCTATCCACCTTAAATGTTTTTCCAAATTTGTTCCCTATGTTCCACAGAACAGAATTATCATAATATTCCATTGCTAAGTCCGGTAATCTAACCCCCACGCTACCTTGTCAATCGTAGCTACATATGGATCAAAATTTGGGTGCCAAGTTCTGATGGTCAGGTAGTGATCCGCATCCATCCATGGTCCTTCAAACAACACATGTTCTTTGTCCTCATTATTAGAAAATTTCGACAGAAAGAACTCATTACCCAAATCTACCAGACTTGGGTCCCCTTGTAACTTCCATGGTGTCTTGAGTCGTTTGTGCAGATACATGTATCCCACCTTTCGTCCCATAATTTTAATTATTAGGGTCTGTCTCCATGGTGCTCTGATACGTTTCTTTTCCTCCACTGAAAGTCTGATCACTGGGCAGTCCTCTTCATCACAATCATCATCCTCATCCTCATCCTCATCCTCATCCTCAGAAATACAATCCACTAGAAGGCTTTCGCCACTAGTGTTATGGCACAAATAAGGAGATCCCATCAGAGAGTCTCTATAACTTATGCCCCCTTTTCCCTCCCGAGAAAGGCCCTGTCTTGTGTCGCCATCCGCGTGATTGTTGTTGTCTCCCACTTTGACCTTCTTGCTTGATCGTGACAGCAGATCAGTTTCTTCTGTCGTTGGTTCCATAGTTTCAGGAGAGAGCATGTTTCAGGGGAAAAGAAAAAGATCACTAATGTTTAGTAATTGTTAGAGTTGAACGTATATTAGACTTTTCCCAACTCATCAATGCAAACAACTGGATTCAAGTGAATGAGTTGAAAAAGATCACAAAGGTTGGGCAGCAACAACTACAAGCAACCAAGCCCTCGACTATCAAAGGAAACCACACATTGTGGGTACTTGAAGATTTGAAATAGACATCTAACTATATTTTCTAAATTACTACCTAAAATTGGATCAAAATACATTAACGGAAAAGTTAATATATATATACATTTATATCATGAATCTTTTAATTAGAATCATCATTGAACTAGTAGTTAGAATCTTTATTGAATTATGATAGTTTAAGCCTATAATCTCTCTATAAATGTTGCAGAACTTAAGAATATTGAATATTAATGAATAAGAGAACGAAGGTTCAAATACTCTAATAGAGAAACCCACTTATAGGATGATCACTCGCAAGTCATATGAGCTCCCACCAAATACACATACAAGGAAACTTTTTTAAATTTCTTGTATAAATATTAACAGTTCATTACACAAGGCATTGAAGATTTCCAATAGTTGTTGTTGTTTTACTGTATTGTCGTTTAAATTTACTGTAGGATGGAACTCAAGTGCAGTTCATGTCAACGAAGCTACAGAAGTGCCTATGTCCAGAAAATGAAGGCGGTGCTAGAAATAACCAGGGGAGAAGGAAGCATTGTGGAAACAAATCACATTCATATAACTAGTGCAGTAGCAGCATCCACCTTCGTTTGAATGATATCGTTCCTAGATAGTAGTGAGCTCCCGATGCTGGGCAATTTTTACTAGCGAGGGAATTTGGGTGTCAGCTTAGATATTTGGTCTTTGCTCCTGTGGGCTTGCCCATCTTCAACCAGCGATCCAGTTGTAATATGAAGTTGGGGTTCAGAAATTACAGGCCCAATAAGTGGAGCCCATGTTTTTAATCGTTTTGGATCTTGTAATTTGGAGCTTCAATTTGGGTTTCTGGACTCTTGGGTATGATTTTTATCTCCGCTTTGTTTCGTTAACAATTAAAGCTACATTACACAAAATAGAATAAAATAAACTATTTTTATATTGTTTAACAATTTAATAAAAGAAATAAAATGAGCTCTTTTTTTCATATATATATTTTTTTCATAAAAATCTTGCTCTTTGAGAATAGCCATTGAACCAAAAAACATAAATTACCATTTGCCTATTTATTGTTGAAAAATGAATAAACATGAGATGTTAATTAACGGTTATTACTATTGTTTTTAAATATTTATCGTATCTTGTCTTAAGCCTATAAAATATGACATGTTTAATTTGTAAAAATTACTTATCCTATCTTATTCAATATCATTTAATTGAGGTGGGACGAGACTTAATTGGATTGGAATGAAAAAGACAAGAAAACAAAACGTTGTCTTATCTCCTGTTTGATGCACATTGAAGTGGACTAGACAATTAATATTATTCCATTTTGCATTTAACGAGTATAGGACATGACAAAAAAAAAAAAAAAAACTACAAGAACGATGATACCCTTATATTTTTATCATGTGTATAAATATAAAAATAATAATTTAAGTCTTTTTTAATTGTGTTCAAGTCATAGAATTAGTTTATATTAAAAATAAAACACTTTATATTATTTTATTTAGTTCCTATTTGTTTCATAAATAAAATATTTTTTTATTATGCTCTTAGAAATTCCTTATTAAAAATAACTAATTTCTTTAATTTAAAATAATTACGTATTTTTAAATATATTTAATCACTAATCGATTTTTTTTAATTTTTTTTATTTATGGATATGTTGTTACTTTTATAAATAAAATTATTATTTTATTTCCTCTATTTTATTATTAATTTTTTATTTTAAGTTATTTTCCAAATAATTAAATTATTATTTTTTATTAAATAAAAATTTAATTTATTTATTTTTTAAAATGAATATTTTTTTTTATTTTCATAATAAGAATATGAGAAAAAGCCCAAAGTTTAAAAGATTGAAAGATAGTTTCACATTAAAAAAAACAATGAGTATGTAAAAATACAAGCTTGTTCTAGGAGGATGCATGGTGAGATAGAAATTTAGAAATGATACAAGACAAGAACCATCTCTTATCCTATTTCATGTGTACATTAAACAGTTTTACATTATGATATCCCATCTTGTGTTATACAGTGCATCAAAGGATCTTTAGTCTATTGTTACAAACCTAAGTTTCGTTATTTTTATATTCAAAATTATCAAATCTTAGATAGTGTTTTGATATTGTTGTAGATTAAAAGGAAACAACGATAGTAAAGATAGAAAGACAAAATAAAATAGAAGATATAGATAAAATAATATTTTATAATAGTGTACGTATAAGATAAAGTGATTGTTTTTGTCTTTTATTTGGTTGATGATGAAAAATATAGAATAAATTATAAAAAAAATTATCTTATCCTTAATATATACTATTATCAAATTTACATATTTAAAAAATAATTAGATTTTATTTTTTATTTTTTTACTATAGTTTATATTGAGTGTTTAAATTAATAATAGTATAATCGTTCAAGTTATAAAACCCAAACTGGCTTGACCTAGGGACTAGACCAGTCCACTTTTAAATAAAATAGAGGAATGATTGAATCAGTCAAAATTCTAGGCCGACTCGCGACTCGGTCGATCCAGGATAAAACACAAGTCAAAAACCCATTAATATTTTTTTAAAAAAAAAAGGTCAAAACAACATTTTTTTAAAAAAACAAATTGGGATTAAATTGGGTTGACCCTCCCATAACATGTGACCTAGGCGTTGTCTTGGGTTAAACTCAAGTCAGGTTTTAAAACTATGATAATAATAACTTTTATCCGTACACGACTTATTTGGACAATTTTGAAATTAAAAGTTTTTTACATGGATATTTTATAAATAAACAATAATAAATATTATCTCATGAGCCATATTTTTTTTTTTAACCTCTTGTTTTGAAAGTATAAAAAATCACTTCAAATTTTTTCAAGAAATATATTTATTTTTATATTTCCATTTATTTCTCTTCATCCAAAAATATTTATGCTTGCATTGTCTTTTTTTTTTTCAAAATAGTAATCAAATGCTACATTAATAATATTGTTGAAGGGGTAATTTTTTCATGTTGATCATGTGAAATGTGGATTATTGCCAAAAAAAGGTTAGAAATTTAAAAATTATTTTTTTATTATTTTTATTATAAAAAATTAAATAATTATAAAAAGACAAATATAACCTTATATAATTTTTTTTCAAAAAAAGAAGATTGCTTGTGAAATTACTGAAGCCCCTCTTAGTAATTAAAATGGATTACAATAATAATCCATAGTGGTTTCTTTTTATTAAAAAAAAATTGGTCTTTCAATTTGATCCTTTCATATTGTGTTGGTTTGTAACTGATCTAGGTAATTTGTTTCCTATGTCTAAATAGGAGAATCTCGCAGGTATCGAGAAGATATTTTGTCTCTAGGTTAATGCTAGATTTAACAGTATAAAACTCAATTTCATTGGTTTAAAACAATTTGAGGTTTGGGACCCAATCTGAATCTTTAAAAAACAATATTAAGCCATCATTTTTTCTACTATCATGGACTAATTTGTACAGGCAAAGAAAATTTCAACTTTCTTTTTTGTCACTCAACTTTTTTTTGTTTAATTTGACCTTTGCACGTTGTCTTTATTTAAGATTAGACTTAATGGTTTATTTTGGTTACCTATATATAATGATCTCGGAACATCGAGGACAAATTCTGGCACTTGTTTAATTCTTGATTTAACCAAAAAAAAAATGAAAATCTATTGATCCAGAACAATTCAGGATTAAGATACTAAAGTGAGCGAGCATGTAAGACTTTGTTGGCACATGCAATGCCCGCGCTGGCATGTGAGTGAAGTAGTTGCGCTTAGGCAATGCATGCAACTTCATCCACCACCAAATCCAATCTTTCATAGTGGAGCTCCAAACGCTTTGACAAGGTCTTCCTTATGGGACAGTGATTGATCTACGAGTCGACTTTGGTTTTTTTTTTCTTCCCCTCTTTTTTTTTCTTTTCTCAATTTTTACACTCACTCATCTAAAATAGCAAGGTGGACAATTATTTTGTGTTTTATATCAAATTTGATCATTGTTCTTTTTATTGTTATTTATTTTGTTTTAGGTCCTTTTTTCAATTGATTTCTTTTTTTTTTAATTTTGTCCTTTAATATTTGGTTGGTTGAAAATTAGGCTATGCAAATTTGTTTTACTTGCCTTCTATGGGTAATCCTGATCTTATGAACTGGATCACGAGTTTGGAAGATTGATATGGATTGACATCGATTTTTTTTTCTTTTTTAAATTGATATTATTTTATTTCATCTTTTAATATTGAGTTGGTTGTAAATTTAGTTTCATAATTTTTTTATTTCCTTTCTTTTGGTTTATCCTATAAGTCACATGACCTGAGTTATGTGGATAGAAAGTTAACCCGTGTTATCTTGAGTCTTTGTTTTTTTGTTTTTTTAATTAATCTTTTCTTTAGTTTAGTCCTTCAAAATTTGGCCGATTTGGGAAAATATATTTTAGATATTATTTTATTAAACTCCATTTAGTTCTTGCATTGTTAACAGGTAAGATTAAAGAACTTTTGATTATCAACCATTCTTTTATTACATGTCATCATTATCAATAATATATTTTATGATTTATTGTGATTGCCTATTTTTTATAATATAAATAAATAAAGCTTGTTTTTCTTAACCTAGTCGTATCTATGTCTCGAATCGGGGATTTTTTTCTTACTTTTAAAAACATGCCAGCAATGTTTTAGCATATTTGTTTTTTGTATTAAAAACAAACTTGGTTTAGCGCACAACATGGCACGAGCCACCTTTTAACAAAACATTAAAAAGTGTGGCGAAATCGTTGTAATCATACTCATAAAACATTATTCACTATAATAATGTTTTGTGCTTTTTTTTTTCTTCTTCTTTTTTGTTTCACCCTTCAACAACACAATTTTTCTTTTTATTTATTAGTTTTTTTTATCAATCCCATCCTTTATTATTATGTTATTTTGAGAATTGTGCTTCATAATATTTTTTTGTATTTTCTTTATGTTGGTTTATATATTGATGTCATAGATTTAGTTTTTTTTCTCAGTTTAAATCTTCAATATTAGATCTTTTAGGAGTGGGGCTTTGTAACTTTTTTCATTTGCTTTCTATGAATTTATCTCAATCTCATGACCTCATCACGAGTTTAATAAGTTAATCCGGTTGACTCGGGTTATTTTCTTTGGGCTACTTTTTCTAATTGATTTTTTATTTATTTCATCCTTTAACATTGGTTTGCTTGAAAATTAAGCTTTGTATTTTTGTTTTATAGGATTATCCTAATCTCATGACTTAGGTTTTGGGTTTGGTAGGTTGTCTCGGATTCATTTTTTCAGGATCCTTTGTAATTGAATATTTTTTAATTAGGTTTCGTAAGTTTTGGTTTTTTTTATCCTGATCTAATGACTTGGGTTGCAAGTTTTGTAGGTTGACTTGGGTCACGAGTTTGGCAGGTTGACCCAGGTTAACCAAGTTCATATTTTTTTGTTTTTTTAATTGAATATTTTTTTTCAATTTCATCCCCAAATAACTCAATATTCTTTTTTTATTTAGTTTTTTTTTAATTTATTATTTAATATTAAGTTGTTTAAAAATTAAGCTTCATAATTGTTTTTTAATTTGTTTTCTATAGTGTTATCTTGGTTTCATAGATTTAGTTTTTTTTCTCGATTTCAACCTTCAACATTGATATGTTAAAAATGGAGCTTCATACATTTTTTATTATTTTTTATTTTGTTTTTTTATGAAATTATCAATGTCTCATGACTTATATTCCAAGTTTAACATGTTAGTTCAGCCTTACTTGGGTTATTTTTTTGGTTATTTTTAATTGATTTTTTTTTATTTCATCTTTTAAAATTAAATTGATTTTTAATTGAGCTTCACATTATATATTTTTTTGTTTTCTATAAAGTTATTTGATCACATGTTTCGAACTCATATATTTTTTTTTGTTCTTTTTTAATTATTTGTTTTTCAAAAAAAAATTCTTTGATATTGAGTTGATTAAGAATTAATTTTCGTAATTTAGTTTGATTTTCTTTTTATAAAGTTATCACACTCTCATAATCTAGATCACAAATTTGATCAGTTAACTTGTGTTGATTTATCATTTCAATATTTTAAAAAAATATCTAATATGTATCCTATTTTGAATTTACATTTAAAAATTTGAGCGACTTGCAACACAACTCCAGCGGATGATGTAGTTTTGTACTCATCCCGAAGCTCATGCCTCTCCATCCCCACTGCCAACCACCATATATGTCCTTTCTCTTTCACCCCCTTAAAACACAGAAGGCCAATAAAACACTACCGACCACCACCACCACTGTCACTCACAGCCATCATAAACAAACATGAGTTCATTATTACCATCGGCCACTACCAACAAAATAACTGAAACCTCCACAAACACCAATGAACAAGAGTGTATCATGTGAGGAGATGTCATATTTAGTGAGCTCGAGGGAGAGGGTCGAAAGGCAGCAAAGTCAGAATGAGATTGTTTGTGTTGATTAGGTGTAATTAGAAATGATAACTGATCTAACTAAATGGATAAAGAGAAAGTAGTCGAGATATATTTTTTAATTAATCTCTCTTTCTTGTTTTGTTTCTTGAACCAGTAGCAGAAAAGCTAATTTGGCTTTCAACAATGGTTTTGGTGATACAATCGTGGTAATGATTGATTCAATTCACGAAAGAGCTTGAGGAAAATTTTGATTCTGGATTAGCAAAAGTCACAAAAATGAGAGGGGTAACACGGGGTTTTTAAATCTTATTATTATTTAATTTTTGTTATCATATTTTTTAAAATTAAAGAGAATTACAAGAAAAAATTTATCTTATTATTGATTTTTATTTTTAATTTCATCCTTTAGACAATTGAAAATTTAGCTTTGTAATGTTTTTTATTTATTTTTTATGAAATTATCACAGTATTATAATCCGGGTTATGGATTTCACATGTAAAATTTTAATTTATAAAGTTAATCAATTCATATATATATATATATATATATATATATATATATATATATTGGTTACTTACAACACATTATCAATGTATATAATTCCTTCTTGAAATTTGCATGAGTTACACTGTAGTCTGCGCTTCTCTTTCAAACAAAAACAAATTGTATGGAATAAAGAGAAAGGAAGGTATCGACACCTATAATTGATGTCTGGGGATTCTTTTTTGGCTCCCAATGAGGTGGCCGATGAGTGCATCACATATAAATTGCAGAAACTTTAGTGGGACAAAACTGATTGGAGAGACTGTCTCCTTTATGCAGCCATTAATTATAGCAACTTTGTCTATCCATCTTTTTTTATTTCAGAAGTCAGTATGGTAGGCAACGTCAATAATTACAAGATCAATTTTTGTGGAATTGCTTGCCTTTTCAACCGTACATTAGTCTGTGTGAGGGTCGGTGGGTGGGTGGGTGGGTGCCCATTTGCCTCTCGACTCCTGCCCTTCAGAACGAGGATCACATAATTTGTAAAAGTGTTTTTGGAAATGTGGTGTAAAATAAATTGTGTTTTTTTTAATTTTTTTTTGTTATAAATAAATTTTTTTATGTTTTAAAAACTTTTTAAAGTGTTAATATCAAAAATAATTTTTAAAAAAAATTATTTTAATATATTTTTAAGAAAAAACACTTTAAACCGTAACCGCTATCACGATTCCAAACCTGCCTTAAATCTATCTCCCACGCTTGCACATGTGCGTCTTCGGATTGATACTTAGAGATTGTTTGGAAATACGATCCAACCCTCGTTTTTAAAAAAAATAATTTTTTTATATTTTTGGATCGTTTTAATGTGCTAATCTTAAAAATAATTTTAAAAAAATAAAAAAACATCATTTTAATATATTTTTGAATAAAATCACTATCATAATTTCAAACAATCCTTTTACAGTGCATGAGTGGCTAAAGGATTGCGCTATTTCATATCCACTTTAGAAAAATCACAGAACTTTTTGAAAACACTGTATGCGAACACAATTATTTTTGACTTCCCTAAAGGCACACTATAGAATTATTGTTTTAATTGAATCTGCCAAGCGTTCAAGATCTCTAAATTGAGTTTTCAATCTAAATTTTTTATAATTCTTAATAAGAACATCAAGGTTATAAAAAAAGCAGGTTCGTTTTTTTATTTAGTTATTCTTAAAAAAAAAAGTAATAGTCTAAATACCCTTTCTTTTTTTGTCTAAAAAAACACTAGTAGCCTTAAAATCTCTTCTTTATTTAAAATAATAAATAAAATAAAAATTTATAGATGGGGAATTAAAATTATGATATTAGATATTATTTCTAAAATTTAAAATTAATTCCATAAAAAAATTGAAGTGTTAGCTTAAAAGTCATTGAAGATGAAGGCATTAAAGTTATTTCATTAATTTTATATGCAAAACATAAAGGTAACCTTAAAAAATATAAAATATTTGATTTCAAATATATTAAAATACAGGGAGGTAAAACCTAAAATTAAAAGTACACAAATGACTTTAATATTAGGAAATGTTTGAGGAGTTTAACATTTAAAGAATGAAAGAAAGATTTTTAAGCATAGTTACAAAACCTAGATGGCCACCTAATTGATGCTAAATCCCAATATTCCGAAAGTCATTATTATTTAGGGTTTCTAATTGGTCCATCCAAATTGTTGATTTAGTCAACATAGTTAATCCAATCAAAATCTAGCCACAAATTAAAAATAAATACATTTGGAAATTCTTTTATTATTTTAATAAAGAAGTGGAAAAAATCCACAACTTCACATCATAACAAAAAAAATATGATTATCATGCAAACGAGAAAGCCTAATAAAAGGCAAAACAAGAAAAAAAGTGAAGCTTAGTTTTCAAAAGAATGGAGTTTTGAAGTACAAAACCAAATAAGATAAAAAAAAGCGACCTCAAAAAATACCTAGACCACCCAGTCAAACCTGCTGCCTAGATCATGGAATGAGGCTAACCTGATTGAAAGAAAATTAAATAAAATAACGAAATTTATTTTTCAAAATAACCACCTTTGAAAGATGTAATTGTCAAAAAAATAATGTTAATCTATATTAATTTTTCAAACTCATGAGCCTAGTTAATTACTAAACCAGAAGCAACCTATAAGTTAATAACCTAAAATGCCCTTTAAAGTAATTAAATGAAAATATTTCTTAAGAGCAATTTAGCAATGTTACTGTGCAATAAAAATATGAAGTGACCAAATACCTTTTATGAATTTGACAATGATATTTGAACCGTTATAAAAAGATCAAATTATCCTCTTAGCAAAGCTAAATGTTTTGTATAAAAGGGGTAAAATGATAAATTTACTATGTAAATCCACAATAAATTGTGAATGTGTGCACAATGAAAGAATGAGCTCTTTTCATATATATATTTTTTTTTTGTAATGACCATAACTAAGTGTGGTCAAGTCTAATGAAAGGTTTAACAATTGTGTTTTAAAATAAGCTACTGTCTTTAAATTATTAAAGATATCAATAATATAAAAAGATGAAATTAAAAGGGAAAGGGAGTGGGAATAGTTCATGTACTATAGCACCACACTCATTTCATTGTAATTTTCAATAATGAAATTACAATTTTACCCCATTCAATCAAATAACATTTAGCCTAGTTTATTGGGTCTTTTTGTATTTCTATGAATATTACAAATACTAACATGCCATTGGAGACAAAGAATATATGCTTGGTGTCTAGGGGCAATTTTAGTAATTTTCTTTTGAATGCACAATAAAATTATTTAAATGCTCTTGAAGTTAAACAAAAAATGCCTTAGATCAAGGGTTTTTTTTTTGTCTTTTTATATTGATTTTTTTTGTTGTTTATTGTTTTATTGAGGGTTTTATAGTTTTGTAACAAAAAATAAATAATATCCAAATTTTTAAAGTTGTTGGAGCATGTGGGAGGTGTCTGCATATTCTCTGCGTCATATGCGGTGTCTCTTATTGGTCAAAACTGTCCTTCCATCATGTTGTTGGAACCGTCGCTAAGTCCTCTTCCTTTCGGTGTAGCTGTGCTGGCGGAGGTTGAGTGATTTTTCATCGGTAGGCCTCTTTCTTTTCTTTTTTTCCTTCTTTTCTCTCTCCCCCTTAAATTGCTGGGTGGTCCTCTTTGTTTTTAATTTTCCAGCTTCAGTCCCTTTTCTTTTGATTTCTATTTTTGTTCTTGGCTTTTTTGTAAAAGTTTTGTTTTTTTTTAATTTAGTCTTTCAATTCTAGTTTATCATATATTAATTATTTCAATTTGATCCTTATTCTTTGATCCTTGTCATTTTTTATAAAAGTTTTATTGATTTTCAATTTCATCGTTCAATCCAAATTTGTGATGTATTATTTTTTTCAATTTAGTCCTTATTCTTTTGATTTTTTTATTGTTTTGTTTGAGTTATTCTTCTTTTCAATTTAACCCTCTAATTAAAAAAATTTAGTTGCCCTCTGATTTATTTTTAATTTTGACTTTCACCCTCATTATTTTAATTACTATTTTTTTTTTTATGTTTTAGATCCTTTTGTCTCATTAATTATTTTTATTGGTTTCATTCTTTAACATTTTATTTGCTGAGGATTGTGCCTTGTTGTTTTTCCATGCATGATGCTTCCACTCTAATGACCCGAATCACGAGTTTGAAAATTTAACGCGGGTTGATATTCCTTTTTATTTTTATTTTGTTTTTGATTTCATCGTTTGATTTATTTTTAAATGACATCCCTTTTTTAATCTTTTTTTTTGTTTTTGATTTCATCATTTGACATTAATTTTTTTTTTTTAAAATTACCTTTGTTGCTTTTGTTCAACTTTTTTCTTTCAAGCTATCTCGATCATAATCATATAACGTAGATCATGGATTTTATGGATTAAGTCGGGTTAGCACACTTCTTATTACCCAGGTTACATATCTATCGTACTATCTTGGTTTGACTCGAACCGATTCTTGGTCCATTTTTATATCTAATTTTATACTTCCAGATATTTTAATTTTTTCAAGGTATTGTAATTTTTTTAAAAAAAAAGAATTATGTTTTGCAAAACCTAGATTCATATTCAATTTATTTTTTTAACTTTTGAGATTAAAGATGAATATTCGAGGGAAAGGGTGGTGTATGCGCTATATATCCTAAATTTTTCTTCATATTTAGAAGGGGAAATTCGAATTGAGTACTGCAAATAACCCCACAACCCCCCCCCCCCCCCCCCCCCCCCCCCCCCCCCCCCCCCCCCCCGCGATTTTGTTAGAGAGGAAGGGTCAAATCCAATACGTCTAGTCAGAGATGAGAAAATCAAAGAGACAAAAGAACCAAAAACACATCATATTATTGGTATTCAGTTTGTAAATATGTTATTAATCTTGATGTCTAATTCATTGTTAAAGTAGATAATTCTCATTTCTAGAGATTATAATATCAAGTTTCTTGTTAGTTAAAATTAAAAAAAGTAAATGATAATTTTTATATATATTTATTTAAAATAACCCAAATATAATAGCGTGACCTTTTAGTTTAGATGGATATCATTTAAATAAGAAATAATTATGTTGAATTAGAGCCTTATCTAGTTAAATATTCTTAACTCCCACCATTAAAAATGCCTTTTATATCTACTTTTCAAGAGAATTTCAGTTTTAAAATAGAAAAATATCTTGGTTTATTCCCTCGGATATTCGAGCATCCAAAACGTATTCAAAATTGTTTTTTATTTTATTTTATTATCATGTTCTCATACAAAATCTATTGAATTCATAACTTGTTTGTAAGTAGAATTCCACAGGCTCAACGCGGTCACAAGAGGTAGTTCTCATACCGATCGTTGTCTTGTGTAAAAAAGAAAAAAAAGAAAAAAGTAGAGAAGGTAAAAGGAACCAATATACTTGTCTGGTTAGAGGAGTTGCTTAGCTTTCATGATGGTGGGGCCAGTAAATGACAAAGCTCACATAACTTGATCGGTATGTCTAGTTTACTATTCGTTGGTTATGGACCCACAAGGGACCCACTGATTGACAGAAAGTGCACATAATAGTTCTTTTCTGCTTCCATCTTGAGTGTCTTTAAAAAGGTCAATCGGAGCCCCGCAGACGCCAAGTTTCATGTTATTATTTCATGTACGATCATTTTTTGAGTTTTTTTTTAAACAATTTAGCTTCAATTTTTTAAAATTGTTTTTATATACTAAAATCAAAAAATAAATTTTAAAAAATTATAAATATATTTTTTAATAAAAAAATTTAAAAAATAATATTTACTACACTTCCAAACAGTTTTTAATTGAGTACTTTAGTAGATGAAACTATTACCAGGTTAAAACTTGAAAAAAATCCAATTATGTTTTTTAATTTTTTCAAAACTGTATTATTTTAGTTTTTTTTATATGTAATTTTTTTAAAATCTAAAATAATATAATTTTAAATAACAATTAATTACATGTCATAACATTTCTTTAAATAAAGAAGAAAACGAGGATGAAAGAAAGCAAAACACAATTAAATAACAAGAGCAGGTAACCGCCTTCTTCAGTGCAGTGCAATGCATATAACAAAATTCTCTTTTACTTTGTGTTCAAACACAAGAAGTCTCTTCAAACGAAAATTAAGATAATTGTTAATATTTAAAATATTTTATATTTTGAACTTAATAAGTTTGTGCCGCTATTGGTGGCCTGACAATGAGGAAACACATGACATCGGTCGCCTGGAAAAAAGGCCGAACATCTACTAAAGTGAAAGATATTTGTTGGCTGTCTGCCTCGCTCAGCTCTCATTGTGTACGTCTGGTTTAGGTTCATTCTATTCCACCTTTTTTTATTTTTGGATGTATAATGCAATCTTTTCCACTATGGCATGTATCCCTCGAGGCTCATTCCTTTCACTTGCCCTTTTATTACTATCAAATTAAAACCTGTTCAGCTTTTTGAGCATGTCATCATTTCCACTAAAATTTGGACATGACATGAAATATACAAGACCCTAGAATTCAGATAATATAAGAGAATTTAATAAAATAAAAAACTAAGTTGTTTGAGCTCGATCTAAATAACTAACACTTCCAAACTTAAACAATTTACAAATATCCAATAATTTAGGTTACCCTAAGTGGTTAGCTATTCTTTTCTCTTTACTTTCTTTATCATATTCTTCTTAATTTTTGGTTGGGCTATCCTAACACATGCCTTTGCATTTTTTTTCTTTTTTCATAACTATACATGCATATATTATTCTCTAACACATATTTTTCTATACAGCAGGGGCGGAGCTAGGATTATTTATTAGGGGAGGCCAAAATTAATATAACAAGATATAATATTTTTTAATTTATTATACATGAATTATAAAAAAATAAAAACATATAATGATTTTTGCACAAGGTAAAAGATTTTGAGCAATACCAAATTGAGTCAAAGCGATAAGTTAATTTCATCTTCATCGTGAGAAAAAAATTTGGTAATTTTAATGGTTCTGCTAAAAACAAAACATAAAAAAATATATAATTAAGACAAACCAATAAAATATATCTAATTAATTAGAAAAAAAACATCACTATAACAAGAATTCAAAATTTTTTTGGTAAAACTAGCAGATCCGAGCAAAAAAAAAAAAAGAAGCAAAAATAATAGAATTATAAAAAAATCTCATCAAATTCTTAACAAACATCTCAAAACAAGACAAAAATAAATTTTAAATTTAGGGTTAGCGATGCTGCATCGAACCTTGATTTGTTTGATGAAAAAAAATTAATTAATAGAGCTCTCCTTCAATCTTTCTGTTTGCTATTTATATTTATATATTTATATTTTACCTTTCATATTAGGGCTGCAACAAGAGAAAAGGGTAAAATCCATTAAGTTAAAAAAATTATTTATAACTTTATATTTTTTCTTTCCATTTCCACGATAATTTTAAAGTCAATGAACAACAAATATATTTACTATTAGACGGCCCTCTATTTAAATATTACATCTTCTTACACTGTTACTAAGAGCAATAAAACCTACAGAATCAGTCATCATAATTTTTCTTTGCAGGGGCCCGGGCCCCTGCTTGCCTCCCCTTGATTCCGCCTCTGCTATACAGGGTTGTACCCTATTTCTACAACAATTGCTATACCACTATATGGCTAGCCCTGTTGTGCTAGCTTTTCTCATGTGCTTACTTTCCATGCCTATGAAACTACCAATGGTATCACCAATATTTTCTTCAATGATAAACACAACACAATCCATGACTCAACTTCCTAGAGAACATCAAATTAACTTTCTAGAAAAATATTCTCCTTCTCCATGAAAAAAACTTAAGGACTGGGTGTATAAATATATCAAGTCACATGGTAAGAAAGTAAGGCCTTGGCCAAGAAAAATACAAGTTCTAGGTCATACATCATACAAGTTCTAGGCCATACCTTCAACAATTTATAAATAAAGAGATATAACTTCAACAAATAAGGAGAAACCCTCATGCCCAAGATCATATAATTTTTCAAAATTATATCTCCAATATTTTTTAAACTTTTGAATAAAAGTAGTGATGTTTTTTCATATCTCTAATATCTCCAATGAAAAATCTCCATGTCTCCAATGAACAATCTCCACTACGAGATCTCCATGTCTGTAATAAAATCTTTATATCTCCAAATGTGTCTTTAATGTCTCTAATTAAAATCTTTATGATGAGATCTCTATGTCCCCATAAAACACTTTGTTACACAATGCTTTAACATTGTTTTTATGATCATAAAGTATTTTACATGTTTTAAGTAACAATATTCTTTGCTATAAAAGGAACACTTAAAACTGATGTTCTTTGCTATAAAAGGAACACTTAAAACTGATGAACTCTCATCTCTTATAAAAATATTAACAAGAAATTACGAGAATAAATCTCATGAAAACACATTAACAAAAGTTATAAAAGGTAACATTTATATTTTAAGTATTTTACCCACCTTTTTGCTTAAAATCTTCTAAACATGAGTGTTTAAAATGCTTGAAGGGGGTGAAAATACAAGAAAATTAAACAAAAAACTACATATTTAGGCCAAGCATAGTAGCACCCTATTTCTATATTGATTACTACACCACTCTTTACCTATCTTAGTGTGTTAGATTTTCTCCTACGTCTACACTTCATGCCTATGAAATAGCCAGTGGCATCACCAATTTTTTCACTAATGACGAGCACGACATAACAACCTATGACTCAACTTTCTAAAGAAAATCAAGCTCAACTTACTAGAAAAATATTCTTCTTCTCCATGAGAAAAGCTCAAGGATTGATGTATAAATACACCCAATCACCATGTAAGAAAGTGAGGCTTTAGCCATGAAAAATACAAGTTTTAGGTCATATGCCATACAAGTTATAAACCTATCCTAGGTCATGTAAGGTCAAGATTTATAGGTCTTAAGACCTGGAATCTATACATAGACTACACATAAATACTTCTCCCTATAACTTCATTTTATTTTTATCTTTTTGTATATTATTATCTCCTTTTACATTTATTAACATACGCATCGCAAGGTTCACTATTCTAATAGGAAATTGTTTTTTCATAAACAGCCCAAACTAGAGATAAAACTTTATTTTCAAGCCCATCTCTCCACCAAACAAGACGTAACTATGAAAAACCTAGTTTTTATTTGAAGTTGTTTTCATGATTTTATTATATTCAATTATCTAGGGGTCTTGTTATTTCTTGGATCTCTCCTTGATACTATAATTGTTGTGAAATATATTAGTGAATATGTATGCTTTAGTAGATTATATACTTGCCATTTCCCAATATTTTTGGGGCCACATACTTCATTAGTTTCCTGGCCTGATTACGCATGCACAATTCATCCTACCAGAGTGCAAAACAATATTTTTTTATGAAATAATAATTTTATGCTATCCAAAAAAAAATTCCTCTAATTTACCGCATGAAAATACTTTATGAGGATTGATCATGATTAAGAATATGTTAAAAAATAAACAAAAAAATAATTTTCATGAAATTATTAAAATAATAGAGAAGTGTAAACTATTGTAGTGACAATGTTATATACCAATACAACATACAATTGGCTCTATGAAGCCTATTTGCAATGAGATTTTTCAATTTAAACATAACATAGTCTTATTGTGGGTTTTTGTCTTCATATTATTATCTAAATTCAAATTTTTAAGGAGATTGTAAATGATATTTTGTAAATACATCATTCCAAGTGTAATTTATCTGTTTAACCATTGTTAAAAAAAAAAGAAGAAGAATTTTACCATCATCACGCTGCTTTTCAATACAAATAAGTGAAATAGCATAAAATATAAGTTTAGATTAGAGAAATTGATGGTGGCATTAATTAAGAGTATTAGATCCAATTTTGATTGTGGTTTTAAGTAAGAATCCTTCTTCTTTTTTCCACTAAATCATTATTTTGGCATTTACAAGTAGTTATGAATATTGTTTTTTTTTCCTTTTTTATGTTTATAAAAAGATTATCCAAATTATTAGTGATACAAGTAAATAAAATTCAACTCTGTGGCTAACAAGAAGATGGCTCATAATTTTTAGTATTATAAATAAAAAAAAGGAAGCAGCTGGGATATGATGCATATCACAAGGAAATCCTTAGCATTATCCCTATACTTTGCTTTGCTAGTGAGTATGTGACATCATTAACTTATCTTTCCTTGTAAATTAACTTGACACGGTGTTATATAATAAATTAATAATAAAGGAGTTTGGAAAAAAAAAAAAGGTCGGATGCAGAAAAGACATGATTAAGAAAAAATTGACAGAAACACGTGGAACAATGAAGAAAGGCAGTTGGAGTTGTGCATCTTTAAAATTAAGAAGAATAAAAAAGATGGGTGGTTTCCAGGTGTTTTTCTATAATTCTCCCTATTTAAAGAATGCTAAAAAGAGAAGAAGAGGACAATCAAACATAAGAACAACTCAATAAATCAACAACAACTGCACTACAATTCAATCAAGTTTGTAGGATCTTTAAAACCTATTTATCAGTAGGCAATAACTAGCAAATAGTAACCATTATGCAAGTAACTTATAGGTGATAATCAATAGGCTTGTAATCGGTAGGTGATAAATCAATAGGCTTGCAATATAATAGGCTTACAATTTCCATTATCAAGAAAAACTAGAAAACAATAAAAACATCAGTTCATGTTCTTTTTTCAAGACATTCTAGTGTATGGTTATAATCAATGCAAAGATCATCCAATGGATATAAGTTTTTTAATCTTAAATTATTAAATTTCTTATTTACATTCATAGCATTAAATATTTGATTACTTGTGTATTAAATTATATTTTGGCATTGCTATGAGTTAGGAATTACAAATCTAGAGTTGTATAAAGTGCTCACATTAGACTCACTATTAAACCTTGAAACGAAACTAAAGTCCTCTTAATTAAGACAAACATAAAAGAACCTACAAAATAATTGGTGACCATAGTGGGAATGTCATATTTATTCTTTGAAACTATGACACCAAAAAGATCAAAATTACTTGAAAGTCTAGAAGAAAAAGAAGAATTTATGGATGACCATGTTGAAGAAGAAAATAGAGAACCAATCCTTTAAAAGAAACAAATAGAAAATAAAAAAGAAAACAAGTTTATGATTGTAGAAGATAGGTATTTACTCTTTGAATAGAGAGTGAAATAAGCTAATAAGATACTTAAAGAGAGGTATAAACATTTTACTAAAGAAATTGAAGAGAAATATAAAATCAAGATGAATATAATTGAAAATGATTATAATGAGATTGTAGCAATGAATGAAAGATTAACTCAGACCATTCTAAAGTTCAATGTTAGCAAGATAAAATGGTGAAAGAAGTTTGGAATATGAAGTAGGAAAGCTACAAATCTTCAATAAGGAATGTTATAAAGGAATGATTAAGGTTATTTAAGATGTGAATGCAAAATTAGATGCCTAAATAAGAAAAGGAAATGATGAGGTGATCATTGATTTTACTTTTATTTTATATTCCATTCAAGATTATACCGAGAAAACATGAGGTTTGGAAGCAAGAGTTTGATTTTATGATTTTATTACATTCCCTTATAAAGTTGTACAAGATATGTAAATATACATAAATTTGAGTATCTAAAAATTAAGCAAGCACATGTTTACAAATATTTGACTTTTTTTAAATATATAACCGGTACAATCTTTATTTGAAATATTTTTACAAAAGAATAAAATAATCCTATGATTTATAACGACTTGATTTATTTGTGAAATCAAGCAAATATTTGTGGTTTGCTAGAACATGAATTTATGTGTGTATTGTAGAGCCAAATTTGGTGATTTGAAGAATACTTTTAATTTATCTTCAAAGTTTTGTTCAAGAACTCTTATAAAGCATTTTTGCTTGATCGAACAAAGCCTTGTTCTTTGTATGCTTTAAACGTAGATAAAGAAGGTTTGAAAACTTTTAAGAGAGCTTCCTTACTTGTAGATCTTGTCTTGATGAAAATTTTGTATCTCCATTTAGAATCTCCCTTTGTCTAATGTGAGCCCTCTTTATATAGAGGTTTGTAGTAGGGGTGAGCCAAAAAACCAAAAAACTGAAAAAACCGAGAAAACCAGAAAAAGAAATAACCAAAAAACCGATTAAACCGATTAAAATTTTGAAAAAACCGACCGGTTTGGTTCGGTTTTGGTTTTATAAGCCTAAAACCGAACCGAACCCAAACTGAAAAAAACCAGAAAAAAACCGAGCCAAAACAAAACAACTGAGCCAAAACCGAGCCAAACTGGTTTGAACCGGTTTTTGTCCTAAAAAACCGAATCGAACCGAACTGAAACCGGTCGATTTGAACCGGTTTCAATTCGGTTTTGGTTTTTTTTAAAAAAAAAAATTTGGTTTAGTTACTTTTTTTGGATAAAAACCGAACCGAACCGAAAATGATCACTCCTAGTTTGTAGGAGCACTAAGGTTTTTTTTCCAATGCCACATGACATTAATGGTTAATTTTTATTTATAGGATATTGTATTTATGACAAAATATCTTAAATATCGCATTCCATGTATGGTTCCTTTCAGTGACCAAGATACACACACACACACACACACACACACAAATTATTTTCCAAGTTATTTCTAATACTTTTACTTTATTTTTATGTAAAAATAAAATAAAAATGACATGGCAAAATTTGATTGATAGAAAATTTTTGTTTCTATAGATGCCTCCTCGAGACAAGTTTACTTAAACTTAAAAATAAGTGGGCATGTCTAAACCAATATGGTTAAGAGGGCTTCATACTTTGATTATATTTTTTATTTAGTCATATTAAATTTTCACAATAAATTAATATAGATATTTTTATTATGAAATAAAATATAATTGTTGAAATTAGAAATTTAGAGACCAACTTTGATTGAAATTTATCAAATCAAATAATAAAATCAAAGTTTGAGGTCCATTTTGAAGGAATTATAGATTTTAGTGATCAAAGTGGAAATCTTAAAGTTTTCTCTAATGCATGAATAGTTACCATTAACTTTGACTGACTGTAGAACTTCATTTTTTCGTTGAAAATGGTTAATTTGGGATCTTTTTTTTTTTTTAAGATCTCATAGTCTAAAATTCAATGGGGGGTGATTTGGTAACAATTTTGACTAACGATTGATGGGTAATGGCTGATGTGAAAGACATTGATTTCCCTTTCTCTCTCGTCTCGATTTCTATGCACTTAAAATTAGGTGATAAATTTCATGCCTTATCAATTGTTTTTGGTTATGAAATCAAACTTGGTCATGATTAGAAATTAATGAAATTAAACGTCTTAGGATTAAATCAAACTTTGATTAAAAATAGGCCATGATTTGATAAAATATAAAAAAATATTTTTATAAATGGCCACTTTATTTCATTATTTGTACAAAGGGCTAATTTTGACCTTAACAATGCAAATGGCCAATGGCCAATTTCTTTCATTATGCTATTAGAAAGAAGGAAAATATTTGCACAAATGACCAATTTTGACCCTAACAATGCTAGACCACTCTTTTGCAGACGTTACTAGCAGCATTCACTTTTTTTTTCTTGTCATTGGCCTCCACTTAGCAGGCATGTATCAAGGTGTCAATTTTGTTTTGTTTAGTCTAGAATGGCTGGTATATCTCATTCTAGTTCAAAAAATAAAACAAATTGGAACATATTTCATATTGCTCAGAATCTTGGCCTGTTGTGGAAATTTCACCCAAATTCTAGTCGGAATGTTCCGGTTCCATTATGAGAAAATACTATTATTTTCTCTTTTAGCTTTTTTTTTTTTTAAAAAAATCTATGTATGGCTCATCTCTCTATTTTTTTTTCAAGCACTTGCCATTTGATATTTCCAGCACCAACTAACTCCTCCTTTTTAAAGCATCAACCTTTATAAGAAGTTATATGTTTAAGCTAGTGATCATGACCACATGACGATGCTTAGAAAATCATACCCTATATTTGCAAGCTTTCCTTACAAAAAAATATTTCTTGATATTAAGAACATTTGGACCGATAGGTTATGGTTGAAATATATTTTCTAATTGAATATTGATCAATGAGATTTGGTGTTTGAACCATTTCTCAATGGTTATTGGTTTTGAAGTTTAGTGTGTGAACCATTTCTTAATGGTTAATGCTTTTGGTGAGCTGATACTAATTTTTTATCGCTTTTGGCAAACCATTACTCAACAATTATGGTGTTTGATAAGCTGATACTTAACATTATAGAGTTTGATGAACCATTTCTCAATTATTATTACGTTTGACAAAATGTTACTCTACAATTATGGTGCTTGATAATTTGTTACTCAATAATTATGGAGTTTGAAAAACTGTTTCTCAATGGTTTTTATGTTTGATGAACTATTACTTAGTAGTTGTGGTGCTTGAAAAACCATTTCTCAATGATTATAGAGCTTGACAAATCATTTTGCAATGGTTGTTGCATTTGATGAAATGTTACTTCATGTTTATGGTGCTTAATGAACTGTTTCTTAATAGTTATTGTGCTTGACACATGGTTACTCAATAATAATGGAGTTTGATGAATCTTTTCTCAATGATTGTTATGTTTGATGAATCATTACTCGATGGTTGCTATGTTTGACAAATCATTACTCAATGATTGTAATGCTTGACAAGATATTACTCAATGGTTATGACACTTGATGAACAATTTCTCAAAGATGATTACTTTTGATAACTTATCTAGTTTGGTAATTTATAACCTTCTATCAAACATGAAAGGATCTTTTTTCTTTTGTGCCCTTGATCTAGGTACGTTTTCAAAGTTGCTGTAAAACTGGACAGTAAACACAATTACGTTAAAATCTGAATTTCCTTGTTCAACTTTTTCTTGGATTGTTACAATTAATTATCTTAGACAAACAAGAAAATTAAAGGGGGGGCCAACTTTAGCAATCAATTTTCTAGATTATTTTGGATATCTAAAGATGGCATCAAAAACCCTAGTGTTTCTAAGATGCGAATTTCATTTATGACATTATTGAAACTAGAAAAATTATCTTATGGTAGGTTATTTTGTTTAATTAGTGCAACAACTTTAGTTTATGTGTCTGATTAGTTATTTTTATTATTTTCTTCATTTTTGGACTTAGTTAACATATGTTGGGTTTATTGTAAATGGGTAAATATTAGCCCACAAGTTTTGGGTCCATTAGGGTTGCTAGTTGAACTATTATATAAGGTCTTGCAAGCTGAAATTTTCAGAGCGATGGATTTATGAAATAAATTTGTATTTTGCGTGATGCAACACGTTTTCTTTGCTAGGAAAAAAAAAACAAATTTGACTCATCAAGGTATAACTGACCTTGTGGCGTCTTCCTTATACTTCTCATTCACGAATTAGTATTCGTTAGGTGGGGGTTTCTTATTCCAATAGTGTTGGTGTCTTGGGATATTTTTATATTATGTCACACTTCTATCAAATGATCTTTTATTTTCTTCTTGTTAGTTTCGGCTTCCTTAGTTTTACTTATCTTTTATTTGGTTTTTGATTATTTCACTGGAGCTTAGTAATTTGCATATAGAGTTCCTTAAAAAAAGGGTGTTATTTTAATTTGTTGCTGTCTCAAAATATATCAGTAGCATAAAGAGTAAAAAAGAAAGAAAGAAAGAAAAGAACGTCCAAGAGTTATTTTTGTCGAATCTGCCATAGTACACAAAAAGGGATAATTTAGACCAAACCAATTCACAAAATTCTCAAATTTTATATAATGGTTCTAGGAGTCCTAATCGCAACCCATATAAAATTTGAACTCATTTGGAGATCATTTGCTATATTAACTAAAATTGGGATTAAAACTTGTTATAACATGTCATATTCATATCAGAAGGGAATTTTGGGTAAAATAAATTCAAAAAATTCACAAATTTGATATACCAAGTTTTAAGGTTCTAATCGCATCTCATGTAAAAGTTTAGTTCATTTGGATTTTGTTTTTTTATAGGAACTAAATGTAGGATTGAAACTTGTCATAACAGGTCTAATTCGCGTCAATAACTCAAACTTTGATTTAATACTTTGATTCTTTAAAGAGTATCTTTGATTTATCTTCAAAGTGTTATTGAAAAACTCTTGTGAGGTGTTTAACCTTGATCCAACAGAGCTTCGTTTTTTGTAGACTTCGAGCGTAAATGAAGAATGTTTAAGAGCTTTTAAGAGAGCTTTTTTGCTTGAAAATCTTGTCTTGAAGAAAATTTTATATCTCTAAGCAGAATCTCCCTTTGTCTAGGATGAGACCCATTATTTATAGAGATCTATAGAGCTACTAAGGTCTTTTGACAATGTCACATGATATTATTTTATTAGTTGATTCTTATTTATGAGATTTTATATTTATAATAAAATATCTTAAATATCACATCTCATATGTCATTTTTTTATTTTCTAAAAAATATTTCATATTATTTATTTAAATTTCACTTTATTTTCTTATATAAAAATAAAATTATAATGATACATGATAAAATTTAATTGGTAAAATTTTTTTATTTTACAACTAGATTTACAAGAGAAAGTCTACGCATAAAGTAAGGCATATATCTACAAGAAAATAATAAAAAATAATAATAATCTTTGGCGTTGAAGGAGAATATCTCGCAATATTTAACCTTATTGTGGAATAATTCAATTAATCAAAGGCTTAGATGTTACATGATTAGTCGACACATCTTGATCATGATTCCATCATAATATATAGATATTATTATTGATCAGTCAGAAAGAAGGAAGCTAAATATATAGAAGTCTGGAAATCATCATCAATTATTTAAGAAACTCTAAATTAAAATATATCAAAGCAGGAATTAAATAACTATTCTTAAAACATTTGAAGTAGATAGATACATTAAATTTACATAGAAAATTAGTTTTATGGATTATCCAACAGATTGTACATATTTTAGTAGCATTATTGTTTTTTTTTTTTTAACACTTGACGTGACAAGAATTAATGTGCAGGCATAAAAAAATCACAAATAATAATTAAAAAAAAACATTATAAAAACACCAAGAGAGTAGAGGAGTGGAGACAGCATTCATACTCATAAAAGCGAGGAGAGAAAAGAAGCGTGACGTGGAGTTCTTAGAACCCTGTGCCCGCAAGCAACGGCCAAGATTCGCTCCAAGTCCCCCCCACCCCACTCCTCCTGTTATCTTCTCTCCTTCCCTTCCTTTTCCTTCCATTATCACTCACTCTCTCACTCGCTCTCTCTCTCTCTCTCTCTCTCTCTCTGGTGTAAAGAACGAAAGGAAGAAAAGGGAGGGGAAGGATGTTACTAGGGAAGCGTCCAAGGGGACCCATGAGAAGAACGGCAAGCATGACTGGTATCACCGTTGATCTTCCTCGCAACGTGGACGCGGGCTCATCAGAGCCTAATTCCGATAATAATGATACCCTTCATGCAACTGCGGGACCAGAAGAAGGGTCTCTTGATTATCATCACAACAACAACATGGTGGATGCTTTTGATGGTGGTAATACTAGTGGATTCTTATTACATGATCAACGTTTATTGGCCACCATGGTGTCACCAAGAAACCACTACAGGAGCAGTGACTCTAGTGATCATTTTGTGGAGGCTGCTCATTTCTTGAGGACTTGTGGACTTTGTAAACGCCGGTTGGGTCCTGGGAAAGACTTATTCATGTATAGGTATGTTCATTAATTTATTTTATATATAACTTTTCTTTCGAGTTATTTGTTGGATTTTTTTTTGTTCTTCCGGTCGTACTTTTCTTTTATTTTCATGAATTCTGAAGGATTTTCTGCTTTGAAGTTTGGTGGACTTGTAAAGATCTGCCTATTACTGTATATTGTACTTTAATCTTATGAAAAATTGCTATAATTTTAGCAAAAAATAAAGTTATATAATGAAGTAAATTATTACATCCTATTATGTTCAGTCATGAACTAAATGCAGAAGTTTGTGTGAGATTATTTGTTTTTTTTTTAATCTGAAGAAACTGATCTGCTCGTGCATCGAATCTCAGCTCTCTCTTTTCTTTTCTTTTCTTTTCTTCCCTTCTTAGTCTCAACCGTTTTGCAAATTCAATTCTTTAAATTTACTATATTAGCTCTTCTCCTTGTGCTATATTAGAAGGCTATGACTTTATTTTATGAAGTACTGCTAGCTTGCTTGCATTAGTGTGTCTAATATATGTTCTTTTCTGTGAGTGTGTGACAATATTGCAGGGGAGATATGGCATTTTGTAGTCAAGAGTGCAGAGAACAGCAGATGAAACAAGATGCGAGAAAAGAAAAGGGCAATGTTATGATAGCATCAAAGAACGAAGATCGTCGTGCATCAGCATCCACAACAAGCTCCAAGTCTTCTCGTAAAAGTGAAACTCTGGCTGCTGCTTGAATAAAGCCAGACACCACTACTGCTCTTTAAGAGAGACAAGATCAAGTGTGATAAATGGTAACGCATAACGTTATTGTAGAATTTACTGGCAAAAAATGTAATTGCATATTAGCCAACCAATCTCCTCTACTATTAATGATCAGCTCACATATATTTACATGATTCCCTGCACCACAACATGTGGAAAACAATATTACAGCTAATTATCATGTAAAATATGGCAGAAAATGAATGTGGGTGCAGTTATGTATTGAGATGCCAGTGGATCTGGTCTTTTTCCCTCTTGATCGAGTCTTTTTCCCGCACCTTTTTCAGGTTTTCCATGATTCTCATGCTTGATTTCCCTTTTTCTTTCACTGTGGATCATTTGTATACAATTAGCAGGGTTGTTCTACTGCATAGGAAATTATATATGATATTATCTTTAGTGTTGTTATTATATGGAGAAAGAAAAGCTATTTATATTAATGAAGAGCTCCTGAATATATCCTGATAGAATAAATTATTTAATTTTACTGGAGTTCTTACGAGAACCAACTCTGGACAATAATCTAATCTTTATGTACCACGTTAGTTAGTAAAAGGATGTTCTGAATATACGTTTTTTCTATTCAAATATTAAACATTATCTATTTAGACTCCTTTAAATGCATCATTTCTATGTGAAAATACATTCTTAAAATTATTTTAAAATGATAGTCTTAATTAATATACAAACTGGTTTCAGAGTATTTTTAATGCTTCCATGGTTGATACTATCACTTACTTCAGTTATTTGATTTTTGTTTATATCCATAAACATGCTCAAATTAAATTTTAGCACTATTTTGGAATTCAAAGCTCAATTTATTTAGATAAACTAACCTTAAAACATCATAATGTTATTTTCATATGGGTACGTATCCTGCAAGAACTTTAATTTACTTGACATGTATGCATGCAAGCATCAAGATGTACGTGATAAATTTGCAAGTTGAGAATTGAGATTTTAAAAGGAACACCTTGTTCAATATCTCTCCGTTATCATCTTTAATCAAAGATCACTCAATCTAATAATTAATGCATTCTATTATGAATATTGGAGATCAGTTAATTCATTATTCCAAGTTGAATAGAGACGAGTCTAAATCAATTTTTGAATCTAAAAGAAAAAGTAGTTTTGATTCAATAAAATAAAGAGGGAGTGACTTGGAGATGTTTGTTGTTATTCATTTTTTTTTATTTTTTAATATTTTTTATTTACTCAATCAGTTTTTTATCTGAACTTTAAACTAGTTAGAATTTTTCATAATTAAAATAGATGACGAATCTTTATTATTTTATTGATAAAATAAAGTTTCTTGTTTTTTCTCCAACATCATTTCTATTCTATAAGGACGATTGTAACACCGTATATATGCAACAATGTTTTTGCAATTTAGTCAAATATGAAAAGAAAATGAAAAGGAAAAAACCAAAATCGGGAAGGTGAATAATTCCATTGTCTTTCAATATTTTTCTTTTTGATGGTGGAATGCGAGGTTTGATGCCTAGACATCGAATTATGAAATTTTGTTCTTGTCCCCGCTGTCCAGATAAATAATCCTCACCGATCAAGTGGCTCGTCTTTTATGTCTCCTGAGAACTTGCTCCTCGTCAACTTTCTGGACGATACATAATGTTCTTAAGAAAAATGCTACACCAAATTAGAAGGCCTTTTAGATCAAAGCACACAGTAGCCTAGCTAAAGAAAGGTTAACTTTATTTGGTGATGTCTAGCTACTGATAGTGGATCTAGCTAGCATGCATCACTGTTAATTTATATCATCATCAGCCATGAAAAATGCTAATTACGTCTGTGATGGTCCCTCACCCACACCCTCCGGCCTGAACGTTTTTTTCCACAAATATACTTTTACACGTTTGTTAGCACTGATGTAATCGCCACTACAAATATTCTAATAGATTCTACTCTCCCTTTTATCTTGTATACGTTTAACTTGTAGGAAAAGGCCA
Source organism: Populus trichocarpa (assembly GCF_000002775.5). NCBI lineage: Eukaryota > Viridiplantae > Streptophyta > Magnoliopsida > Malpighiales > Salicaceae > Populus > Populus trichocarpa. Next base: position 11,437,624 of record NC_037291.2, on the reverse strand, counting down.
ATTTGATGAATTTGACGGTCCATGAAAATTGAAACTAGCTAATTTATTTCTGCTTTCTCTTTTCTTGTGGACTCCTTGTAGTTATATGTGCATGATTAAGCATGTCCTCGCTCTTTAATAGTTCATATAATTATTTTGTCTCAATTATTCGTTCTTATCCATGTATTTCTAATTTAGTGAATTAATTAACTCTTGTATTATTTGAATTTGTTTTACTAACCATTTTTTCTCTAAGCTTTTCTAGTTAATTCAATAATTAACTTTATTCAAGTCTTTGTTAAAGAATAATATAAATCATATCTTGAGACCTCACCTAATAATTTAAGTTTTTAGATTGAATTGATTCTTTGACATAGTATCAAAACTTTTATGACCAAGCGGTCACAAGTTTGAATTTCACCAGCATTTTCATTTATTTGATAAAAATTAAGAACATAATAGTATAAGTTTGTACAAGTTTCAAGTCCAAAAAACTTTTACTTGAGAAAGTATAATAAATAATAATATAAATTATATCTTGAAATCTTATCTAATAGTTTAAATTTTATATTGAATTGGTTTTTTAATAATCTTAGTGCTAACTATGCACGAGGATGTTGGAAAGAAAAAAAAAAGGCAAAAATACAAAAGGAAAAGGAAAACAAGCCAACGTCTAGCCAAGACTGTTGTCATCTTTTGCATTTAAATTTCAGTTTAATTATTTCAATTGGAAATCTGTTACAATAAAGAGCTTAAAGAATCAGAAGCACCATCATCTGGTGGTTGTTATTTTAATTAAAATTGAAAGAGATTCATTTGGAGGGTTTTTTTTAAAAAAAAAATGTTGATTGATTGATAGATATGGGTTTAATGTTGCTATGGGTCCTTCACAAAAATTTCAAGAAGTCCCATTCTGTTCTGTCACCATGGAGGGACCACGAAATTGGAGACTTAATTATGTGCTCGTATAGCAACAGTAGAGAATTTATATAGATGATCTTATGAGCATTAATTATTAATTATTGGTTGGTTGCGATGTGTTCTTTACTCTATTCTGATTGATTTATGGGGATCTAAACTGCCTTGTAGAATATTCAGGTGCAGGGATATTATCAGGTGGGGAGGCTGGTAAGGGGAAGAAAAAAAAAAACCCTAGCTCCCCCTCGAAGAATTTATAATTTTAGGGTCAAAATTAGTAAGATTTAAATTTTGAGCCTCTGTAAATTTTTATCTTTCCTAATCTTCGCTCTCCTAAAAACATTTCCTAGCTCCATCCCTGAATATTATCCATTACAAAAAATTAATACTAATAGTTCTCAAATATAAGTCAATTATCATCACAGTGTAAGATTCATTGGATAAACAAAGGAAGTGAATAAAAATTCAAATGTCATAGGTTTTAAGATTTCGTTTCGTTTCGTTTCCTCAACCAAATGGGCAGCTCGTGCACATGTCGGTTGGTTTGTAATAGAATGAATTTATGAGCAATAGAGAGTCGTCTTGTGAGCAGATCAACAAATTGGTCTTTTGTGGACACAAAAAAAGACATGAAGTTCCTTCTGTAAAACCTGATCTGGAACAAAATGGAATCGATTTCAATATGTTTAGCTTTGGCATGGAACATGGGATCGATTCGAAGACAGATATGTTTCTCTAATATTATCACACCATAGCTGGGGACAGTTAGAAGATCATATTGTAGTATAGAATGTAACCATTGAATCTCAGCAGCACTGTTGGATAGAGATTTATACTCGGATTCCATACTACTACATGCAATTTTTTTCTGCTTCTTACAACTCCATGAAATGTGATTGTGACCATGAAAACTACAGTGAACTCCAATGCTTTTACGATCATCATTGTCTGCCGCCCAGTTGACATCACTGAAACCATATTGTAATGAATGATTTGAGTTGCTAAAAAAAAGCTGAAGGAAATTATGTGTTTGAGATAACATAGGATCCTTTTTATAACTTTATCATGCAATATTTCAAATTCAAGAAAAAAGAAACAAAGATAAAGATCCCAAGTCTTTAACCGGAGAATCATAGGAGAACCGAGTGATAAATCTCTAAATTGTTGCCATGTTATAACTGTTAACAAACATGTCATCCACATAAATAAGTATGATCAAATGAAGAGGACCTTGTTGAAATATATACAGAGAGATGTGTTTGCCTTATAACCTTGAAAACCTTACTGCTGTAACTTTTTTTTGTGAGTTTGGAGAACCAAGCACGAGATGCTTGACGAAGGCCATAAAGACTTTTTCACAACTGATAAACATAATTGGGAAAATCTGGATGTTTGAAACCTTGCGGCTGTTGTATATATACTTCTTCTTGGAGGTCTTGATGGAGGAAAGCATTCTAAATATCTAGTTGGCAAAGAGTCCCGCGTTTATTGTAATTTTATTTATGGACGAATTAACCAAGCATTCGTTATATGTAAGTAAGTTAGGCCAGCAAGCACAACTAAAGATAGGCCTAAAATTGTAATTAGTTTTTATTTATTTATTGCGTTCTCAAAGAGAGATTGATTTTGTAAAGTTTTGGTACGTAATCGATTAATAATATAAGTAGTTGCCCGAAAAGTTTTCTTCTAGAGTGAGCTAACAAGATAAGATGTATTTTTATAATTTAACGATGACGTTATTCAACCGAATCCATTTTTTTGTGCGTATAAGGATAAGAAAATAGTAAATAATTAATGTCTGATCTTTTTTAAATGGATGTTTACACATTTTTATTTGTTACCCACTCAGTTTAAATAGTTTTGATTTTGGTTTCAAAATGATGCGTAACACATGTTTTTTGTGCTGGTCTAGGTATCCTCACACCCTTTTTAAAGGGTGAGACTAGGCTCGTTCGGGGTTCGTGGTTGCTTCTCCTAACAAGTACACTTCCTGAAAATTAAATTTGTATGTTTTTATCCTTGCAGGGATGTTGCGATGTCTTAACCGCTAGACCAACATTTTATTGGTATGTCTAACATATGTTTGAAATTGAATAAAGATGTCTTTGACATTAGATTTTTGCTTCAATGGAAACATCCATTTTGTGCAGCAGAGATCTCGAGTGCTTCAGTTCCATTTTGTGCTCCGGGCATAAATGGCATAGGTTAAAAAAATTAAATCTTGTGATAGATCGGATGGGGTTTAGATAAATGAGTGTTCAACAACGCAGGAAGAAAAATAAAAAAAATAAAAAGAGAGAAAGAAAAGTGAAGCTGGATAATAAAACAATTTCAAACTTGAGTGATTAAGAGTTGTTGATTCAATAGGGTAATTTGTAATCAAATAATAAATATGAATCCGTTTATGAAAGTTAATTAAAATTAATGATTACAAAGAACTCATCGTCAATAAATTATCATTTCCTCAAACGGTTGATTTAGGTGGTAACCGAAATATTCATTCGGTTTGAAATTTCATATTTAAGTATCATAATTGTCCTTTTGATCATATGAGATGATGATTTCTATGCCCATTAACCCTATTTACGAAGCTACCTTAAACCTCAATCCTTATTTAATTTAATAAAATTAATCTCTTCAAATATATATAATGCACGGTTGAGGGGCTTGTGTCCCTCCAAGAAATTTCAAAAAGAAATCGCGATTATCCATAAAGTTGAGCCTTGTTTTGATATTAACTACTAGCCCTTAAAATTTATTATTAAGCCCTTAAAATTCTTCAAATAATCTATAATATTCCTCAAGTCCCATCACATTTCTAACTTGGCCAGCTTTAGATCCATGTTTTTTGTTTTTTTTTTTTTTTAATGAATAAAAACAAACCATGATTACTTTTGGGACCATTCCATCTGGTAGATTCATTCTATTGAGTTATAGAGAAAAAACCAACTGATGAGAATTATATTCTTGTGTTCGATTAAGGAGCGTTTATCTCTAATTAAACTTTCTGCAGAACTTCTTAAAACGTTGAAAACTGTTGAAGAATGGAAGAATAAAATAAAAGCCATTTGAATTTGAAGGGAAACAATAGAACTAGTCATTTGTCATAAAGCTAAGCAAAAACTTGTAGTTCAAGATTCTCCATCAACCTCCGTTGGATTTCAGGTGTCCTCTTGATTAGGGTTTTTTTTTAAAATAAAATAAAATAAAAATCACTTCTCCGGCCCCATCAGACGCAGCCAATGCCCTTAGGATCGTCACCCATTATTGTAGACAAGCTTGGAAAAGAAGCTACTAATGTAAAACAGCTAGAAGAAAACATCATAGGCCGGTTTCAAATCATGTTTTTTTAAAGCCTATGGACTCATTCAATAATCAATTAACTACTAGTTGTCTTATAGTTTATCAACTAAGCTATTATTTTAATATGTATTATCTCATTCTCATCAACTTTCCTCATAGGTCATATCATGCTCCAAAGTTAATAGATTATTAGATGATTTCCCTTTCGGCTAATTTTAAAATGCAACTGAATCTTTCACAGCAAAGTTGGAAAGATTTGCTGTGGATTTTCTACTAGGAGTCAATGCCTCTCTAATTGGTTGATTGCCTACCCAATAATGCAAAAAATAAAAAAAATTATTTATCTTGAACTACACAATAGAAAACTCTTGCCAAATTTTCCATCCCACCTATTATTTTTCATGGAGTTTGATTTTAAGACAAAAGGAGTTAAGATTAACCCATGAGTAATTAACTTCTAACCCTTCTTGATCCTTTTTTTTTTATCAAATGTAAAAATAAAATAGATTAAAATTAAACAGATCAGGAAGCTAGCAAATCACATATACACATAAATAAATCAGAAGTATAAGGGAATATGTTTCTATTCATCAAAATACAAGAAAACAACTTACGCAAAAATAACCAATTAAAAAAAATACCAACAAAAAAAAATCCAATAACTGACACAATTTACATAATTTACAGATAAGAGCAAACCATCCTTGATCTTGCAGTGGAGGGTGGGGTGTAAGAAATCCTTGAGGGGAAAGATTCTGGTGATTTATGCTCTTTTGTGTTTTGATTTCTTTTTCCAAAACCCATCGTTAATTTTTCCTCTCCTTTCCTTATACCAAATATGGAATTACTCTATCGCTATACAATATTTATTATTTTTGAGTTATATTTACTTTATAAACCTCGTCATTAATTATATATATTTCTTACACATTTGGATCAAACATTCTGTATACTTAACATGAAGTCCTTGACCTTCAATTTTTAACAGCAAACAAAACGTAAATTAGGACTTCCACTTCCGAACTTTTCTTAAAGAACAAGAGTGTATTACCATAAAATTGGTTGTTGGCATTGGTAAATGGAGATTATGGGGGGAAAGGACATTTCTTAAAGACCCAATTGTCGGGGTTTAGGGTGTCAGCTCAATTCCAGGTTTCCTGCCTGGGATTGGGAGAACTTGCCACAGATTACAATTAAAAATTATAACCAATTATCCATTACCACTACCTCTCTATGCATTTTAAAATTGCTCTCTCCCAAGTGTTCTTACCTCAGGACTCTTGTTAATTTATACTTTATCTATCGATAGTTTGCCTATCATCGCAAATTGATTTTATAATTAACGGTCACAGTTGATCCATGTACGCCATATGAACATGTACGTATGCTTATATATATATATATATATATATATATATATATATATATATATATATATATATATCAAATTAATGAATGTGCTTTGTGGGCCAACAAGAATAAATATTTTTCAAATGCCTAACCAGGTTACATTAAGTCACGGGATGATGATTTAGATTAGTCAAGATTTTATACTTCTAATTTGTAGGTCTCAAGTTGTAATGTAGTGGATGAGTAGGTATATTTACCTACTCGTTAAATTCTTGGTATTTGAGAAATAATTTTCTAGCTTTTTTTAGAATCAAAATATATAGTTTGTATATAATAAAAAAAAAACAAGACATTTTTATTTAAAAATATTAATAAAAATAATGGTTTTCATAATTAACTAATGCTTATAAAACAATTAAACATGACTGCATATGATGATGGCTCGAGAAGCTGCAATATGTTTGGCGTAAAATAGCACTAGTATGGTGTCTGTGCTTTAGAAGGGGCACTTTTTAAAATTCATTTTTATTCAATTACACAATTATTAAAATGGAAACTCATAGGAAATGCAATGTTTAGAATTATGTAGAAAAATTGTGATTTTTTAAGAAAAATATCTTTTTTCATTGATGTAATTCTTTTTGGACAATAACATTTTTTTAATTAAAACCATGATTTATTGAATAAAAGCTAATGACAACTAGAAAAATATTAGTAAAACATCTAATAATTTAAATTAAATTGAAAAAATATTTTAATGACAACTAGAATGAGACACTACAAAACAAAAACAAAAACTTGATTCTAAGATAAGATAAGTAGCAATTTCGTAAAATCAAATATAATACGAGGATCTATGAACTCAAGCCTTCATAAAAACCATTATATTTTGAAGCAACGCTACATAAAAAGAGGTTTAAGAAGAATGAGAGAAAGAAATTGCAAAAACTAAAGGAAAATTATAAAAAAAGAAAAAAAAGTTCACCTTCCCTTCAATTTTGACTCCTGGTTGATTAGGATCATGGCCAATTTCAATGTCCAATATCGTTTTTAATATTTTTATCTGTTAGATTTGATCTTTATTATTTTGATTGTTATTTATTTTATTTGAGATAATTTATGAAATTAGATTTTTTTTTTTCAATTTCATTCTCATTCAACTTTTTAATTTTTAAGATTTGTTCCTTATTATTTTAATAAATTTGAAAAAAATATTAATAAGTTATTTTCCAGCTCATTTTCCATGACATAAACAAACACTGGAAAGTGTTTTCCAACTGATTTTCCATGACACTACCAAACATCGAAAAATAATTTACTTTTCAAAGAAACTATTTTTTTAAAAAAAATTATTTTTCAGCAAATAAACGAGGCCTAAATAGAGAAATATTTTCTTGTCATTTAAATACTAAAATTGATCAAACAAATCGACCATGAATAACGTGGGTAGAGAACATTGTTATCAAAAAATGTCAACAATATCTAATATATCAGCTAATTAATTATTTCAAATGAGGCATACTTTAGCTTTTTTTTAACAACTTTATGGAATGAGAACTTCTTGATTGCTTATACTCAATATTTGATGTTATTGAGAATTAATAACAAAAAACAATTTAAGTTAAAAATTAATAATAGCTTAATTATAACCATCTAGGTGGTGGCCCAATGATAAGAGCTTGGGACCAAGAGGTTTGTTCCCTCTGTGGTCTCAGGTTCGAGTCCTGTGGTTGATTATATGATGGTCACTGGAGGCTTACATGGTCGTTAACTTCAGGGCCCGTGGGATTAGTCGAGGTGCCCGCAAGCTGACCCGGACACCCACGTTAAACTAAAAAAAAAATAATAGCTTAACTGTCAGGTCTAAAGTACAAATAGTACACATCTAAAGCAATTTCATGCTTGTGATTTGCAAGCTAATCCTTTAGTTTTTTAAAAAAAAAATTGGAGAATGTCTTGAAAGATCCTGAAGTTGTTTATGAAAGGTCATGCAAATGCTTTGATCTCTTCTCTCCGGTACTTTAATGATAAGAACACTAGTTTTCTTTGATCTCTTCTTCTTCAAACTCTAGTCATCTTTGTTCTTATATCTTTTCTACAAATACATATAACACGCAAAGTGTTTGGTATTATGACTATACCATTATTTTAAAAAAAATTGATTTTTTTATTTCAAATTAATTTTTTTCGGTTATTTGATTGTTTTAATATATTAATGTCAAAAATAAATTTAAAAAAAATTATTTTAATAAATTTTTTAATAAAAAAATATTTTAAAAAATAAACATTACCACAATATTAAACAAACATGAAAAAACTTAGAAATCAAATCCTACTCACGTTAGAGTGGTGAGATTTAAGAAAATAGGGCTTTTACGGTTTTACCTTGTTAGGTAAACCCAAAAAAAGCAGAGAGAAGGCATAGAATCATAGCTTCGGCCTTTCGATCCATTTGGTGGCCCAACTGGAGCACAGTTCGGCGAGCCTGGCCTTTAGTATTAACGGAAAAAATATATTGGAGATGCGGGGTATCGATCCCCGTACCTCTCGCATGCTAAGCGAGCGCTCTACCATCTGAGCTACATCCCCTTTCTTTGATTAGATTTCTAACTAATTTTTAGTATACTACAAATGTGTGATAAAATACAAAACTGAAATAAATGAAGAAAACGTTATTGGCAGGATCCTCTATATATTGGCTTCTGGCACATAATATTTTAAGCCTTCGTATATTAAATTTTGAAATTACATCTCTCGTTTTTATCTACCAAAAATATTAAAAAATTATATTATTCCTTCACCATCAGTTCTACGTTAAGAAATGAAAAATCTTAAATGTAGTAATTTTGTTGGTGAAGTTTCTAGGCTGATGAAAATATTTGGATTTTTTCTTCTCTTTTCGTATCATGTAGTTTTTTTATATTGATTTCAAAAAATTTAAAACAAGAATAAGAATTGTTTTTTATATAAAACAAAAAACCTAAAAACCCGATGAGAGGTTCGATTTTACTTGAGCCCTTCTTTGTATTGGGCTATATAGAAATTGGGTTTCCGATTTTGAAAGTTTTAAAGAAAGTGTATTGGAAATCCTTGGCCCAGACCAAATAGTAGTGTTCTAGAGTATTACAAACACCATTATATATATATATAATATAATGGTGTTTGTAATACTATATATATATATATATATATATATATATATATATATATATATATATATATAGACACATACAATTGGAAGCTCATAGTTTACTTTCTTGTTTATAAAGTAAGTAATAAGTATTTGTTTTTGGTATGCACATCATGTAATATATTGATTAGAGTTTTCTTCATGAAATTTGTTCGTAGGTTAAGAGGTTTAAAAGAGTATAAATATATGAATAATTTTTAAAGGTATTTATAAGATTAATTATGTTTTATATGTTGGAATCCACTAGGTAAATTGAACATGGATGGAAATGTATTTGAATCTACATTTTAATCCAGAAATCAAAATGAGATTTTGAGCTTTGTAGTTAAAGTAATGACAAGTTAACTAAATAATGCACATTTGATTCTTAATAGGTTAAGAATATAAAAGAAGCATCTGCATTGATTTTGATTTAAGTGAACCTAAAATTTATTATAATCATAATTATTAAGGTATTTGGAGAGTTTTGACCTATTTTAAGGATCTTTTAGTTTGTGTTTCAGATAAGCAATTGAACTTTTATTTTTTTGGTTCGATAGATTACTATTACTACATGGAATGGACTTTATTGTTAAGATATTTTTTATTTATGTATTAGAACTGTTATAAATACCATGCAATCAAAATTTGCCAAAATAATGTTATCCAAATAAAAATACTAGTTCAAGCACAAGATCTTCCAGTTTTGAATGAAATTGGGCAGATAATTGTAATTTAAAAGGTCAATGGTTAATATGGGATAAAAAAAATACTAAAAAATAACTTAGGGTTCAATTAAAAGCTTAATTGAAAAGAAAATGAAGAAAGAGGATAAAAAATAACAAATGACTACATTGAAAAAAATGCTAAAATTAACGGTCTATTTTAATGCAATCAAGGGTGAAATTGTGAAGAAACTGGGAGAAAATGGATGGAATTGGTTAAGATTTGAAAATTAAAAAGTTAAGGACTAAACTGGAAAAGATGACAATACTAAAGGACCATTTTGAATGCAATATAGCAATGATGAAAGGTGGAGATTGACTTAAGGAAAGCTACGAACACGGTCATTCCACCTAAAAAGGTTTTAAGACCTTCATCCTTTCCTATAAATGGAGGGGAAAGGCAATAGAAAAATAGAGCGAATCTAGAGAGAGAAAATGTTAAAATAGAGAGAGAAAAAAAATAAGAAAGAAAGTAAAGTTTAAGATGAGAAAAGTGAGTCAGAAGATGAGAGAAAAGAAAGGGAAGGAATAAGAAAAATAAAAGAAAAGAAAACCAACTAAAATCACAAAAAAAAAAAAAAAACCTAAATATAGAGGTTAAAAAAAATTGTTTTTTTTTCCCTAGAAACGAATTTATTTTATATATATATATATATATATATATATATATAGGTCATTGTTCAAAAACCCAAAATATAAAAGTACAAGCCCAATAAAAAAAAAGCCCGATTATATGGAAATAGAACCAGCCAGTTTTGAAAAAATAAAAACTAAACCAAAATAAAACAAAATTGATTGGTTGAAAACAGTTTCAGTTTTAAATTTTTTTTTTAAAAAAAATTGTTTTGTTGATTTTTTAGTTCAAAAATGAATAAACCCAAAATAATCAGTTAGATTCATCCTAAACAAAATTGAGCTCAATAAATGGAAAGACACTATTATATTTTGCAGAAGTTGAATAAAAAATGAAAAAGAAACGAAAGAAAACTAGAGAACTGAAATGGTCCTTCGTTCTGTAAGAATCTCATGATCTGGTGCAGAAAATTTCTCCAGGTCCACAGCATTATCTCCAACAGCCTTGGCCACCCACCTGCTTCCCAGGATTGCAGGCAACACAGATGATCACACGATCCAAAACTTTCAGCATGAAATAATGATTAGCCCCACAAAGCATGAGCTGTCCACGTATACGTTGACTGGTCTACCGAAAAAATTGTGGACCTTATAGATATAACCCTGAAGGGTTCAAATAATGGGGACTCCATATGTATGGCAATGGAGAGAAGAGAGCTGGGACCATTGAAATATTTTTGCCCTTTACCGTGGCACTCCATAAGGCGGGCATCAATCAATGTGTTCATCGAATATCAAGTGACCTATCATAGAATTTAAGGTGATCAATACAAGAAACTGGTCCGTTTGAACAAGTCCCACAGTTAAGAAAGGAGAATGCACAGTATTTCTCAGAAAACGCTATACCCTCAACGGTTCTTGGTAAAGTCGAGTAAAAAACGCAAAAACATGGATCCCTGACAAGGTAATTAGAAGAAAAAAGGTCCAAAAAGGAAGAGAACAACTTTAGTAAAGTATAGAATGATATTACTTGATTTTGCTCCAACAAACACAGCTCATGGACTGTTTCCATATATATATAGATCATCTATTTCGCCTAGAAAAAGGTTCTTGGTCATGATGAGCCAAAGCAATCGGGCTACATGAGCTCCGTAAAATAAACAGCAAAATCCATACATAAAACATTAATGAAAATATAACACAAATATTACATTACAGAAAAAAAAGGCATCACTTAACCACAGGATTAGTGAAAGAGAAAGGGAAATTGGGTGGTTGTTTTTTGTTCCTGAACCAAACTACGTCCACTGTTATCTTCTTCCACTAGCTCACTTGTATTCCAAAATCATGTTGTTCTCAGGAGCTAACCCAACACAAGCTCTCAGTATGTTCTCAAGCATTGCACGCTGCTTTGACAGAGCATTCACCACTGGTGTGCCTGGTGGAACCTGTTTATTTATTTTTTTCACGTTACATACAAGTTAGTCATAAGCCGCCAGTGATAAAGACAATAAATCTGATGGTATTAAGATAATCTGACAGAGACAAAGAGAATCCTCTTAACCAAGTCTAGATTCCCATGATTTCATTTACACGTAGTTACTAAAGACTAAAGTAATCCAACAACTTGCGTCAGAGCGAGTTCATTGGCATGAACAATATAAATGAAGTTGGTGGCTTTTTTGTCGGGTCAAAAAAACTAAACCCGACTCCACATTTCCCTTCATTTCACTGAGAGTTACTAATACAACCCAAAAAAAGCAGTAGTTTAAAAGAGTAGAACTTACAAGAGGAGCCTTCGTAAGGTAACTGAGAATAGTAGCAACAGGGTGGAAAGAGTGGAACTTGCCCTACATAGAAGGAAATTCATATCAGTACAAGTCAATCCACAAAGAATCTACTTAGTTTGCTCAACAAAATCAAACAGGATTAAAAGTTCAGTTTAAGAAAACACACCTCTGCTTCACCTTTGAACTGGATCCTGGTGCTAAGCTCTGCAAGAAGAACCAAATCCAGGATGATTGGTGCAGCCAAGAGGGAGTCTTCACAGGTGTTGTGCATCACAATGGTGTTTTGGCCACCCATGAATATCTCTGAGGTGTACTCATCCATAGCTCTCTTGCTATCTCCAACATATGGCACATACTATACAAGTGACACGCACACAGAAAAGAGCAAAAAAGTAGATTAGCATTGCAAGAGTAAGAACTGAAAATTAAAACCGAAGGTAACGGTATAACAAAAGTGAGATTAATTACCTTGATGACTACAACATGGTCAGGGTGTTCACCGGGCTCATACAGAATTCCATTGCTAGAGACCATGTCATCAACAACATTGCTCTTGGAGATTTCTTTGGAGCGGAAGGTTTGAGGTGCTGAGAGGTTCATGCCATCATTGTTTCCCAGATGGTTGTAACTCACTATTGATGTTGGCTGAATCATCACAATCACAAACACCCCCATCAGTTCAACACGATTAGCACAAAAAGTTATATAATTCCGCTTTCTTAATATATTATATACCTTAATACCGGCCCCAACAAGGAAATCAACCAGCACAGATTTCATCTTGGTCTGACCACTCTTAAAGTCATCTCCACCAATCAAACTGTTCCTCTTAATAGCCAGATCAATAAGTCCTGTAGTTATCAGGAACGAAACAAGGTTAAACTTCTAAACTTTCTTAATAGCCAACAATATTAGGCCTTCCAAACAAATGATGGGATTTTACGGTTAAGAACCTGGAACAAAAGTGTTTTGTGGGCTTCCATTGATGAAAGGTATATTTTCATTAATACAAGCCAGAGCAAACAAGGTTGATGGAGATATCTCTGATTCATCCTTCTCCACAGCAGCCAGGAGGTTCTCCATGGTGTCATTTAGCCCCACAGCAATATTACTGTACCTCTCTGTGTTGGCAGTCCACAACACAACAACCTTGTCCACCTTGTTTTTCTCCTTAAATTCCCTAGTTAATTATAAAAATGCATGATGGCAACAATTATTTTTCCATATAAGGAAGAAGAAACCTTTTTTTTTTTTTTTCCAATCACAGAACCAGAAAAGGTCCCAGTAATTAAAATGCTACCTGATGTCTTCCATAATTTTCTGAACTTGTTCTTTCTTGGTGCCTTTGATGACATTGTTAGCACGTGAGCCTTGATTGGCAGCAATGAAATCAGGGTCGTAAATTCCAGGGAGGGGTACCATGGATTCCATGTAGGGCCTCAATTGCTTTTGCAAGTCAATATCGAAAACCTTGGCCCTCGCCATGGCATCTGCTAAGTTCATGTCACTTATGTCCCATCCCCCAAATACAATGTCATCTGGGTTCACCTGTATTGTTTTTTAACGTTTCAATATTAATATCACAATAATTCTTTTCTCTTTTTTTTTTTTTTTGCTTAAAAAAATCATTGTTGATTATCATAATAGTTTAGAAATATTCATGAATTAACTCAAGATATTCTAAAAATTGGAGAGCAAAGCACGGTACATAATAAATGTTAGACATATGTATACCATGGGGAGCAAGCTCTTGAATGGAGCATAAATCTCCTCTCCATTGAAAGACCCAAGTCTGATGCTTGATGCCTGGGTAAGTGATCCAAAGTAATTGGCTTGCTGCACCTTGTCCTTAGTTGCCCAGGAGATTCCTCTGCAAGGCATTCAACAACCCACATCATAAAATTAATTAAAAATCCTACCATCCAAAAGAACCCAACTTTACGTCCTTAATTCATAGCCAAACTTAAATAAAAAAACAACAAAGAAAAACATGAACTCACTCTTTGTTGGCAATAACACCTCCAGTGAGAGTTGAACCATTGTTTCCTCCCCACCCCACAAGCATAACACTGCCAGGAGAAAAAATTAAAACAACATTTCAAGATTTTAAGATCAGCCCACAAAAGATTAGCTCGCGCGCACACAAAAAAGTAAAAAAAAGAAAGAAAGAAATTAAGAAAGAAAGGGGTTTGGTATATAGATGCGAACCCTAGTTTGGGGACACGAATGTCAGTCTTGAATTCATATTGGACAGTTTTGGGCTTGACAGTCCATTGATAAGAACCATTTCTGTTCTCATGAACAAGTTCAGTGGTTTCGTAGTTGTAAACGGAATGAATCTCATCCTCTATGTACTTAACGTTAGGACTCTCAACCTTAAACTTCTCAATAAACATTTTTGCTTTCTTTGCTATAGAAAAGAAAAACAAATATCACGAGATCAAAGAATGAGAAAACAAAAATGGAAACCAAGACTGCGTTGCCACTAATCTTAACTAGCCTCTGACCCTTTCTTTCTTGTGCTCCATCAAGAACCACCCCGAGCGGTCTATAAATAGGGGAGATGAGACCGCTTCCCGACACGTGGCGTCACGCTAGGATGTGGGCCTAGGGGAACCAACATTACTTTTGTTTTTGTTTGCACGGTGGTCTCAACTCTCAACTATGAAGGAAAAGAAGGGTTATGAGTGTTTGTTAGTGGTTATTTTAAAAATATATATATATTAAAATAATATTTTTTATTTTTTAAAATTTATTTTTGATATTTTTAAATAATATGAAAATTTTAAAAAAACAAATTTAAAATAAAAAATTATCTTTCAAAGTTTCATGAAACGACACAAACTGCGAAAATTGCTGAGAGAAGACAAAAGAAGAGTGATGGGACCGCACGTATGAGAGCGACACGTGCGAGAATACAGAGACAAGTGGCTGCACTTTCAACGTGGCATCATCCTCTGAGTGCCAGATTTTCTTTCTTGGTGGGGTCCAAAAAATAAAAGGCCCTCAGAATTGTTTCTAATTATCAAATTATTCCACGCACGGATATAGATGGTAGTGTGACGCAAAGTATCTAGTTGGTCATATCCTAACTGGTGCGTTGAAACGACGCGCCTGTTAGACGTTTGAGGATAGAATTTTCGCAACTGCCATGTAGATATATTGGCGAGGTTTTAGCTATCTCTCTCTCTAGATTTTGTTTTGTTAGTTTAAATGGAAAAAAGTAAATAATAAGGGCTGGTAATTAGCAGTATTGGGCCCTAATATTTAAGCTTGTTTTTTAAGCTATTTACCTTTTGGGCCGGGCTACCTTTCCTTGATTAGGGCTCTTTAGTTTTAGTTCTTAACAAATACGAGGTTGAAGGGCATGGACGCAGACAGTTGGAGGGTCAGGATCACGTGATATTATCCAAAGGACAATCATTAATCAACGACCACTAAAATTGGTCTGTGGTGGACGTGAGCTCTGTGAGCATGAGTGGCTCCTCTCAGCATAAAGGAAAACCAGGACCCCAGTCACCCATGTTAGTGGGACCCTCACATTCTTGCAGGTTAATTGGCCACATAGCATTTCACCAGATAAGGGCAAATTTATATTATTTTGTATTTAATTTTTATTAAAAAATAAAAATAATAAAATTTAAACTCGTAACTTCAAGAATCTATGTGATATCATATCAAATGAAAAAACGTGTTCCTTGCGGTAATTTATCACTTTCATCTCATAGAGATCACATAAAGAGGTTTTGTTGTTTCACTTTCAGCGGAAAGTAGTCTACATCCTAGCTTTTGCAAGGTATACTCTATTTTTGTTTTTTTAGTTTACTTCATGGCTGCTGCTGTTTTTCTTTTTCTTGGTAGATTGTTTGAAGATGTAATTGAGATTGTTTTTTAAAGTGTTTTTTTATGCTGGAATGCATTAAAATGATGTTTTTTTTATTTTTTAAAAATTATTTTTGAGATCAGCGCATCAAAACGATCCAAAACACATAAAAAATAAATTTTATAAAAAAACAAAATTTGAATTTTTTAGAAACGCGGTTTGCACACGTTCCCAAACAGTGCCACCTCGTTATGAAAAAAATAGTTAATTATAAGCAATTAAATAAAATTATATTTTGTATGATTTTGATTTTTAAATTAATTTAAGTTGTTTTTTTAAATTTTTTATTTAGAAAAGGATTATAAATAGATTTGATGTGAAATAAATTTTTAACTTTAAACAAAATTGATTCTATTAAAGATTTTAACTTTTAACTCGTGCTAACTTTTTTTTGTTCAAAAAACTGTTTTTTACTGAATATATTTCTTTCACAAGTTATTTTTAAAAAATAAATTTTGAATTATAATTTAAAGTAGAAAACCATTATCCATAAGCCATACCATTAATTGGGATATATTGTGTTTAAAAAGGGTTTTTTTTTTTTTTTTTGGATAAGCCAAGGGAATTCCTAAAAATCAAAATACCGAAGAGAGAAAACCAAGGCCAAAAAAAAAAAAGAGCTAGGGAGCAGCTTAGAAGAAAAGAAAAGAACAAAGAAAATAATTATTTTCTATTTCGTTTGAAGGAACACAATTAATCGTGAATTTATTGATTGAGGTTGCCTATGAAGTGATGATGCCATTTCACAGCTTGAGGAGAAAAACTTCTTAAAGATTAAATTAATATTCTCTTTTATAAAATCTTAAAGAATAAAGAGTTAAAAATCTGAAAAGACTACGGGGAATAAATTTTCTGTATTTCTTTTTTTAGTTTTTCACTGTTATACTTTAGAGTCATACACACGTACATATTATCTTTGCATTTCTACCTACTAATATTTATAAAATATTATCACAAATACAATTTGAATTTAAGTTTAAAATCTCGCACCTGGTTCATGATCAGTTTATGTTCTATTGGTTATTGGGTTAGACTTGATCTTTTCAAAAGAAATAAATCTAGTCTAAATATTTAGAAAAGATATTAAAAGAAGTAATTGTTTTATTTACTTACATGTATAGGGACATAACCTATATGAAGAGGTAAGTTTTATTGTTGAAAGAATATAGTTCTCTCTTTCTTTTCTCTCATCTTGGACTCTTTACATTAACTTGACAAGATTTACAAAGATGTTTGTACTATGAAATATCATTTTGGTTCTAAATAAGGTAATTTGCACTATAATCATTAAAGGCAAACCACAAACCCCTTTCAAGACATTGTTAAAAACCTCTAACATATTAGTGGTCATATTTCCATAACGATAACCGTTATTATATGCTATCTCTTTTCAAGACCTTTTGTATGTTGAGTGTCCATGTCTCATTCCGTTCAATCTCAAGTTATTTTCTAATTTGATCATTTCTGTCAACCATATTATTATATATAGTGCCCATAATACTCTCCCAAATATTGATATATCACCATTAACCACCTTGTAACTCAACAACTATATTAGGATTTTATTTTTTAGAACTAATTGCATCCTAAACAGCATTTGAAAAGACTACTCATGTGGTCCAAACAACCTCTTTAATGTTTTCTATTTAGCTAACCAAGGCTTTTATATGATATATCATACAAAAAATCTCTACAGATAGTAGTTTGAATGGTTACAATTTTAATACTTATTTCAGATTTGACAATGGTCAACATCATATTAGCAATAAAATAAGAGTCAACTTGATGGTAGGCTTGCATAACCATTGAATTGTTATATATGTAGGGCTTTTTCAATTTTAAAATCTTAAATGAATCAAAAGTATTATGATATACCCCACGTTATTACCATTGAAATGATGATTTATGCTTACACTATAATCATACATAAGTTATGGTTGAATGTTACACTTTGTATTGTACTGGATTATTTACATACCACTATTTAATTATATTAATTAAATCATTCTCGATTCAAAAAATTTGTCTAACCTCTAACTCAGTACCTAAACTTGAATTCCTATGACTCAAAGCTTAACATACGAGCAGACCCACTAGCATCATCAAATCTAAGAACATAAGGTCTTATTATTGGTTTATTGGCTCACCTTGATTATTTTCCTCAACTAGGGTAGTGATTGAAGTGTGGTAGCGGTCGCTTTTCAAAGTTTTTTTCACTAGGAAATGTATGAAAATAATTGTTTTTTATTTTTTAAAAATTATTTTTGACATCAGCACATCAAAACGATCCAAAGCACAAAAAATTTAATTTCAAACAAATTGTTTTTAAAAAAAAAACGCAGTTTCAATTGCAAAAACAAATACCTCCTATGTCATTGACATGACATTCATCTTCCTCATCACTATATCATTGACATGACAGTCATCTTCCTTATCACTTGGTTCAGATTCATCATAATGATACAGAGCCATTACCATACCTAACCGAGCTTCTATATGTATAGTTTATTGAATCGATGTTAGGTTCATTGCATTACCAATTGTCCTAGACGTACATGTTACATGTGTTGATTATGTGGTTCTTTGATTGTAACTTAAGACTCAAGTCAACTCCAAACTCGAAGAGTTTTCTCTTTTAGGTTTTCTATTCAAGTGGAGCTCTAACATTTGCAACGATCAACCTAACCATTGCAATTAAACTCATGTCACTAGTAATGGACGTACTGATAAAATGATTAAGATGACCTTCACCCAACACCCTCCAAGTAATATCAACATACAAATTCCAAGTGGTCTACTTTCCTTGCTAAGTTTTGAAATTTAAACACTTCCGAGCAGTGAATATACTCTCAACAGAACAAAACAATGGACGGCTCTGAAAAGAGTTGTCGGGAAGCAATAGATGATTCAACAGAGGAAGCTGATTTGCTAATACGATCCAGCAAGAAGGTCAAAATTGGAGATATCAATGGACAAAGTTACGTGGAAAAACTTATGGGAGAAACTTCGGTAAGACATGAAGAGGATGAAGACAACCATTTCAACGAATGCGTATATGATGATGATGACGACGATTCTGATGAAGATGACTGTCCGGTAATTAAACTTTCTATGGAGGAGAAAAAGAGAATTCGGGCACCATGGAAACAAACTCTTATAATCAAACTCATGGGTCGGAAGGTGGGATATATGTTTTTCATGCAACGTCTGAAAAATATGTGGAATCTCCGAGGAGACTTTACATTAACAGACTTGGGCAATGACTTTTATTTGGCAAAATTTGCCAACACTGAGGATAGAGAACATGTATTATTTGGAGGGCCTTGGATGGTGACGGATCATTATTTAACGGTAAGAACATGGCATCCTAATTTTGACCCCTTTGAAGCAACAATTGACAAGGTAGCAGTGTGGGTTAGATTGCCAGACTTGGCATTGGAATATTATGACACTTCGGTACTGTGGAAGATAGGGAACAAGATTGGAAAAACTCTAAAAGTGGATAGAACTACCTCAGTGGGTACGAGGGGGAACTTTGCAAGACTTTGTGTGGAGGTGGACCTCACAAAACCATTACTTGCTAAGTTTAAACTACGCCGGAGAATTAGACGTATAATGTATGAGGGACTACATCTAATTTGCTTCCACTGTGGCCAATACGGACATAAGCAGGAAATATGTCCTCATATCGCTCATGAGTCTCAAGATGAACCAAGTGAAAAGGAAATGACTGGTGATTCCCTCGGTTCTCTAGTTAGACCGGAAATCATGGATTCCTATGGTGCATGGATGATTGCTGACCGGAGACACCGTCGGCCTAGCAAGAAGACCGTGGTGGAGGAAAAAAGAGGAAATGGAAAGGGCGAAATGATAGCCGTAAATCTCGGGAAAAAATTAAAGAGCACAACGGCTGGAAGTTTAATTGTTTCTGCCCGTTATGACGCATTGAATGCGAGTCATGAAGATTTGGCCGAGAATGAAGCTGGCAACAGCAGAGGAAGTGGAATTAAGGAAAACGGGACTGGAAGCATTGAAGACAAACAAGGAGATGGGAGGCCATTGGGCCATAAGAAGCAACGGGCCATCATCGGCCCAGGAGAACAAAGAGGAGAGAAGAGCCAGCAAGTGAAGAGCCCAAACGGTGGGCTGAAGAATGGGAATGAGAGGGCTGAGACCGAGATGGCTGGGACCGAGAGGAGTGCGCAAGTGAAGAGCTCAAACGGTGGGCTGAAGAATGGGAAAGAGAGGGCTGAAACCGAGAAGGCTGGGACCGAGATGAGTCAACATGTGAAGAGCTCAAACGGTGGGCTGAAGAATGGGAACGAGAGGGCTGAGACCGAGAAGGCTGGGACCGAGATGAGTCCAAAAGTGAAGAATCCAAAAGGTGGGCTGAAGAATGTGAATGTGACCGAGAGGAGCAAATTTGTAGCCCCTGTGTTGATTCAACCGAAGTCAGTGAAAGGAAAGGCGAAGGTAACCGGACTGGACACGGAGACAAGGAAGAGGGATTCTAGCAGCTCAAAGGAGAATTCAAGCAGCATGGCGCCGAGAGAAGAAATGGTGAGACGTGGGTTTCGAACAAATCATGAATTTTACAGGAGTGGAACGGAGCAATTTCAACAAACAAGGGTGCAGGAGATGGAGCCACCAGATAAGGAAATCCTGATGGAAGAGGGAGCAGAAGTAGGGGAAGAAGGAGAATTCATGGTGGTTTCTCAAAATTCTGAAGATGAGATGATGGTGGATGTGGGAGATTCCCTCATGGACAACACAGGAGGAAGATGAATTTCATCTTAGCTTGTAAGTATATTTCTATCAAGTATTTTATGAAATTCTTTTTCTGGAATTGTAGAGGTGCAGGAAGTGGAGAATTTTGTGCGGTGATGCACGATTTGAGGAAAAATCATAAATTTCAAATAGGGGCAGTAGCAGAGCCGAGAGTTAGTGGGTTCCGAGCTGATAAAATTATTGAAAAACTGAAATTTGAGTCTAGCTTCAGAGTTGAGGCTCAAGGGATGTCGGGTGGATTATGGTTGATGTGGAATAATTCGAATGTTAATGTTAAGATATTGAATTCTTCTCGGCATTTTATACATGGAAGTGTTGATGAAGGGAGCAGTGAGGCTTGGTTATTTACAGTAGTTTATGCTAATCCGAATGCTATTTTAAAAAAACAGTGCTTTGAAGAAGTTGCTAATTTGGCTAGAAATGTCAGATTACCATGGATGGTTATTGGGGATTTTAATGAGATCCTGATGGATACGGAAAAATCCGGGGGAGTTGGAGTAGATAATCGTAGAATTCATCGTTTTGCTAAATGGGTTCAAGAATGTAAATTGATAGATTTGGGCAGCAAAGGTCCGAAATACACATGGAGAGGGGGTATTAGAAATGGTTATATGCGGGTTCAGGAAAGATTGGATAGGTGTTTTGGTAATGCTCAGTGGAGGCAGTTGTTCCAAGATGCTAATGTGTTAGTTCTTCCAAGGGTTAGGTCAGATCACCACCCTATCTTGGTAGAGCTCAAGGAGCAGAGAGTTATAGTTCAAGGAGAAGGAAGACCGTTTCGGTTTGAAGCAGCCTGGCTACAACATAGGGAGTTTGCAGAATTCTTGAAAAATCACTGGGAGACGGATGCAGAGGTGCCAACAGCCTTAGAAGGTTTGATGGTGCAGTTGAAGATATGGAATAAATGGGTGTATGGCAACATTTTCCAGAAGAAAAGAAAGGTTTTGGCGAGATTAGGCGGAATTCAGAAAGCAATAGCGGTTAGAGGAAATCTGCATCTGTACCAATTGGAGGATGACCTATCGGCTGAATATAATCAAATTCTTAGACAGGAGGAGATTCACTGGTTCCAGAAGTCAAGATGTAATTGGATCTCTTTTGGAGATAGGAACACTTCCTATTTCCACACGAAGACCATCATCAGAAGGCAAAGGAATAAAATAAAAGCTTTGAAGAATGAGATGCAGGTTTGGGTTTGGGAGGAAAATAAGTTAAAGGATATGGCTAGGGAGTTTTATCAAAAGTTATTTTGGCAAGACCAGGAGGAGACTCGGAAAGATATTCAGTTGGAGGGTAATTTTCTGATTATTGATCAAAACCATATAAATCAGCTAGAAGCCCCAATTCTAGACGATGAAATTAAGGCGGTTATATTTGGGATGAAGCCTTATAAAGCCCCGGGACCGGATGGGTATCAGCCAATATTTTATCAGTCTCAGTGGCATGTGATTGGCCAATCTGTTTGCAGGTATGTTAGAGACATTTTTACAGGCAATAAGGACATGTCGAGAATAAATCACTCATATTTAGTCTTGATTCCAAAAGTCCAGATGCCTGAGTACCTACATCAGTTTAGACCAATTGGTCTTTGTAATGTGATTTTAAAGGCATTGTCAAAAGTAATAGTGGGGAGACTACAAGCTTTGATGCCGAATCTCATCAGTGAAGTGCAGAGCAGCTTTGTGCCGGGAAGACAAATTACAGACAATATTATCGTTGCCCAGGAAGTCATTCATTCCATGCGCAAGATGAAAGGTAAAAAAGGCTTTATGATGATTAAAGTGGATCTTGAAAAAGCTTATGATAGATTAAGCTGGAAGTTTATCAGAGAGACTCTCATTGATGCTAGACTTCCTAGTGATCTAATAAGAGTCATCATGCAGAGTATAGAAACACAAACACTTAGTGTGCTGTGGAATGGAAGTGCAACTCAGAAATTCAGTCCTAACAGAGGTATAAGACAAAGAGACCCGCTATCCCCATATATATTTGTTTTGTGCTTAGAAAAACTTTCTCAACTTATAAACAAACAGGTGGAGGATAATACTTGGAAGCCTTTTAGAATGAGAAGGAATGGGTTGAAGATTTCTCATTTATGTTTTGCAGACGACATGTTGTTGTTTACAGAGGCAAGTATGGATCAGCTGGAGAGAGTTACTAAATGTCTTGATACTTTTTGTGCAGCGTCGGGGCAGAAGGTTAGTAATACAAAGACAAAAGTATATTTCTCAAAAAATGTATCAGTCTCCTTGGCGGGTGATATTAGCAGGAGAAGTGGTTTTCAAATCACTAAAGATATGGGGAAGTATTTAGGGGTGCCTTTACTTCACCAAAAAGTAACTAAGAATACATATAGTTACTTATTAGACAATATGCAGAAAAAATTAGCAGGTTGGAAAGCTAGTAATCTGTCTCTGGCAGGGAAGATAACTCTCTGTAAATCTGTGCTTTCCACGATCCCTTTATATCCAATGCAAGCTGCTGTTATCCCCAAACATACGTGCTATGAGATAGAGAAAATATGCAGGAGATTCATATGGGGTCAACAAGAAGGTAGAGACAAAATCCATCTTGTGAATTGGAACAAGATGTGTCGGTCGAAGGAAGAAGGCGGGATGGGGTTAAAGAAAATGAAGTCAATGAATAGAGCCTTTTTAATGAAATTGGCTTGGGGAATGATGAAGGAGAATCATCTTTGGGTAAAAGTTCTAAAGGACAAGTATATGAGCACTAGGAGAAGGGAAGGTAATCCGGTGGCAATACCGTCTGACTCAGTGTTGTGGAAGGCCATTTGTAAAGAATGGGACACGGTGAACCAGAATGCAACCTGGAATGTAGGGAATGGCAAACGGATTTTATTTTGGAGAGACAGTTGGTTGGAGAGTTATGGGCCTATCATTAATCATTTAGAGAGGGAGGTGCAGGTAGAGACTCTTGATTATACGGTGGCTGATATGGTGGACGATAGGGGCAATTAGAAATGGGATGTGTTTGCCCATCTAATTCCTATGCAAATTGTGATGAGCATTGTTGGATACACTCCACCAATGCAAGATGGAATAGACGACACGGTGGGTTGGGATCATTCTTCAAATGGAAAGCTTACAGTCCGAACTGCTTATATGGTTTTAGAGGAAAGGGGGGAGATGGATCAAGACCCTATTTGGAGGTTGATTAGAAAGTGGCAAGGCATGGAGCGTATCAAAGTGTTTCTTTGGACGGTAGCCCATAATTCTATTATGACCAATGACCTGAGATATCGGAGACATTTAACAGCTAATAGATTTTGTGATCATTGTGGTACTGAAGTGGAAACATTAACCCATGCGTTGCGCGATTGCCCTAAAGCTCGCAAAATTTGGGAGGTGTTCGTAAAGGTAGAGAATAGAGAGTTATTCTTCAGTCAAAATTGGTATGCATGACTGGTATCAAATATGTCCGCCAGAAATAGAACTACGGATCATGGGGCTTGGTCGTTGGAATTCGGAATAGCTCTATGGTATATTTGGAAAGAAAGGTGCAATAGAGTTTTTGGAGTAGATCAGGGTAATTGGTTTAGGGCTATTCTTGCTATAAAAAGAATGGTCCGGGATACTGAGTTTACTCAAAGGCATGGTAATGATGAGGGAAGAAGCAGTAAGGAAGATACTCAGGTTGGGTGGAAATACCCACAAGAAGAGCGGATCAAGCTAAACGTGGATGGATGCAGCAAAGGAAATCCAGGAGTGGCAGGTGCTGGAGGAGTGATTAGAGACCATTTGGGAGCGTGGATAGGGGGTTTTGCAAGGAATATTGGTATTTGTTCGTCAGTTAATGCAGAGTTATGGGCGGTCTATGTTGGGCTTCAACTTGCATGGGATAGAGGGTTTAGGAAGGTGGATTTGGAATCCGATTCCAAAGTTGTAGTGGGTCTCATTAATGGGGATAGTGTGAGAGTGGACAGGAATTACAATATAATTATGCAGATTAAAGGTATGTTAGGGAGGGATTGGGAAGTAACAACTTATCATGTGTATAGGGAGGCCAATTGTGTGGCCGATTGGTTGGCAAATTATGGGCTAACTAGGGATTTATTAGACAGGGGATCAGATGTGTTAGAAGAACCACCGTCGGGGCTTTATCCCTTATTGTATCATGACCTGATTGGGTCTACTGTTACTCGTTCAATTTAGAAGGGCTTATTAGCCCCGATTATTACCAAAAAAAAAAAAAAAACATACAAATTCCACCCTATCCTTCAACATACTAAATTTTTAAGTTCATTTTCTAATCTCAAGCTACATAAATCGGTATTTTCTCCATGGTCAGTGATATCATTATCGCTATCGATGATTTTATCATTATAATAACATTACATTCCCACTATAGAAGATATATTCTTTGAAAATCACAATAAGACTCAATGCTAATTTATTAATATAGCAAATTATTCAAGTTGCATTAAAAAAAATCCAAAACTAATGAAAACCATAAACGAAATCCTAACACTAACATAATCAACGCAATATAATTCATTGATTTTTCTTACTACTTAAGAAAATTTATACACTAAACTAATTCTATATCTAATTAATGTCAAATTATAGTTAATTTAGGAAAAATCAACAAAAACCCTAAGTTAAACCCTAAAACTCTACCCTAAAAAATATATAATTTAGCCAAGCAAAATAACAAATTAATAGAAGGTGAAGGTGAATATACCTCAAATTGGTTAAATGAGGCTCTTGTTTGTGGTGATAACGGCAGCAATAGCGGGGTGGCGAGGGACTGGTTGTTGCTATGAGTGGATGGCTAGGGAGGGAACCAATAGAAAGAGAGAGAGGTGAGATTTATCGCGGTAAAGGGAGAGAGAGGTTTTTTTTTTTTTTATGGTGGAGAGAGATATTAGGTGGCCTGAGTTGAGAATGGTGTTCAGAGAAGAGAGAAGGTAAGAGAAGAAAAAAAATAAAAGGAAAGAAAAAGAAAGAATTGGTCTTAAAATAATTAATCGAGATGTTGTCCATGTATTACATTCATGACCAGTGATTATGTATAATATATATACCATCTATAGATACGTATACATGTGCTACATGAAAGTCTTATTAATTAAGCATATAATACATGAATGACTTGTATTTTGTGACAGAGTAAAAAATATTTTCTCAACAATACTCCCTTATACTAGTTTGGAAAATAATTTGGTCTCCTCTTAGAAAATAAAAATAAAAATAAAGTCTACCTTTTGTATGTTTTGCCTAATTTTCCACAAACTTTAGTTCCAGTGGTTTCTATCATGATTTGATTGCACGAAACACGTTTTGATCCCAAATTATTTTATACTCTGTGATTGAACTGTCCCACGGCCCCACATGCCCTAAATTCTAATGTCCTTCATCCTTCAATTTATTTTATCCACAATTCTTTCTTCTTCTTCTTCTTTTTCCAAAGTCAATTATTAAATATTCTATTTAGAGCAATGCTTTTCATTTTGAATTAATCAATTATTTGATGGTTCTTGTCTCTCAATTAAAACTCCACTCATCAAGGTTTGATATTATAAATTAAGAAATTAAACCTATCCGCGATATGACCATTTCAACATTAAAAAAAAATACTCTAAAAATAAATACCAAAGTCCTTTCACTCTCAACAATTATCAAGTTAGTCAAATGAAAAGTTTCGTTGTACCTAACTATTTAATTTAAAGCGATAGTTGCGAAAGAAAATTAATTATTCGTTTGATATTGATGTTGAACCTTTTTTTTTATTTAATTTTATGTCTTGATATTAGAAATAAATTTTTTATTTTTTAAAAAAATATTATTTTAATATATTTTTAAATAAAAAATATATTTTAGAAAACAAATTATACTGCACTTACAAGAATAAAAAAAATGGATGCATCACAATTAAACAAATTTGACCATCATCATCCGTCATTACCAAAAAGAACAACATCAAAGAATGTGCATCTTGCTGTGGAAAAGTTGATCACATCTTATATACGTTTCCACGTGGTACCACTCTGTCACTGACATGTTGCTGTCGTCTTGACTAGTCTATTAAATTAAAGAGATGGACTTGTATTTCTCCACGCCCTTCCTTTATAAGTCGTTCACTGTATCATTGGATTTTCATGTGATAACCAAACCTCCCGCACTGCGCTTCTAAGATTTTATAATAGATTTTGATTTACAAATTCGTATTATTTTGCGAGGATTTTCAACCAACCAACCAACCAACTAATACGTAGCGATAATTGAAGCCTTATCACCTTGCACATCTCGTGGATTTGCTGGAATCCTGTCAGCAAAAACCAGGAACTGCTTGTTTCTATCAAAGGGCCCTCGAACTCCATCATGAGTTTGTAGCCCAAAATAGGCCACAGATCATTGTTCGGCCTGAATCCATTTGCATGGACATGTTTTTTACATCAATGGAGGCCATGTCTTAAATCCTATGTCTTTTATCATTAGGTCCACAATTTCCCCCATCACATTGCATTACTTGACAAAACACTTAGAAGACGTGGGAAACTGTTCCCTTTCTCATATTTGACAGCGGACTTCTATAGTAATTTTTTCATTTTTATAATCAAACTTTTTTTCTTATCAATTATACCCTTTTGTGGTCAAATTAAAGGTCAATTGTTTCTATTTTGTAAAGGAATGACAAAATTGAAAGACATGAGACCAATATGAAAAATATGGATGAACTAGAAGACTATTTCAAAATTAACTAAAAAAGTGAACTATTTTTTCCTTCATAGTTTGCAACATTTTCATTTCCCATCCCTTTATTTTTTTTATAATACACATTTAGTGTGTGTTTTGTATTATGGTATATGATGCTTTTCAAATAAGTTTTTTCACTTGAAAATATAATAAAATAATTTTTTTACAAATGTTTTTACATCAGCACATCAAAATTATCAGAAAATATTAAAAAAACACTAATTTTATGTTTTTTCATGCCAAATGCACTCAATTGCAGTTTCAAAGGCATAAACAAACAACTTTTTAGTCCAAAACTTTATTTTTTTTATTTTTTAGTCCTTTGTTTGAGACAACAGAGAGAAAGTTACCTGACTTTTATGGTAGATATTCAACAACCAAAATGGTTGCCCTTTGTGTCAACGAGTTTCATTTGATGAGAAGAATTTCACTAAAGTGTTTTTTTCATCTCCAAATTGCCTAAAAAAATAGATTTGGCATTGGAAAGCTCTTTGGTATTGGGTTGATTTGTTGCTTTTGGACTGTTTTTGGGTTATTTAAAGGCATAAACAAGTTTATCTGGGTGGTCGCTATGGTATTTTTAGGTGTTTTTGGGTAAAAAAATGGTTGAAAATGGATTTTTTTGGGTTTTAAACACTTTTGACCCAACTTTTTAGTGATATTTGGTTATTGAAATTCGGGCAGAACAGGCAACACGTTGCCTGTTGTTCTGTTTCTCAAAGAATTCAGAGGCAAATGATAAGTCATCTTCCCCATAAAGAAAGGAAAAAAATAATTAAATAGGCCTAGGGACGTGGACTGCTTCAGATTGCACACCTAAGCCTTTTTTACTGGTATTTATTTATTGATTTTTTTCCCAAATTAATCCCTTACAATTGGATCTTTATTGATTTTTCTTGCTTAATTTTTTTTTTCAATTTCATCTTTTAATATTTTGTTGATTTTTATTTGGGCAATGCTATTTGTTTTGGTTTGATATTTGTAGATTTATCGCGATCTCAAGTAAATATCCTGGTATTTAGTTGGTTTTCAATTTTGCGAGAATTTGTTTGTATCTTATAATTAAACAAAAAATTCTATAAAAAAATGTTCAACCTGATCGAGTTCATGACCCGAGTTATGAGTTTGACTAGTTAACTTTGGTTGGTTAAGAATTGAACTCCATAATGTTTTTTGCTTGGATAAATAATTCTCAATTTTTTAATTAAATGCATGCATAAACATTTCAATTCACGATTAAGATTTTTTATATAAAAAAACACATAGGAAATGTTGTCATATTTCTTTTGTATTGAAAAACAAATTATCTGATCTATAGCGAAGCACGAGTAAAATAGCTAGTAATATAAAAAAATAATTGGCATTTTCATTGTAGCACCACTAATATTTTTTTTCAATTTGATTCTTAATTTTTTTTCTTTTCAGTTGCATCCTTTTATTCCCAAATTAATGATCAATTTGAAAAAATGTATTAAAAAGAGAAAAATTTAAAAGAAAAGGACCAAATGTAAAACAAGGAGAAACCCATGGGCAATAGGGGGGAAAGTTTATTTTTCATCTTTATACCTTTCTTTTTCTACCTTTATGGTTCTTTTTTTTTATTATTTTAATTTTAATCCAAAAACTCATTTACTTTACATTTAAGTCCTCGAATTAGAGAGATGAGAGAGAAATTACCTAAAAACAATGAGGAGAGAGAAACAATCAATCTAGCCTCTTCTCGATAACAAAACTTGCCACTCTTTATGTCAATGAGTTCTATTCGATGATAGAAGTTTAATGATGGTAGTTTTTTCCTATAAACTTGCTTGAAAAAGAAAAGCCAACTCCGTTATGAATTTTTGTTAGTTGATATTGGTTTTTTTAAAAAGTTTTTTAGTGTGTTTTGAGATTGATAAGTGGTTTATGGAACTGTTTTATAATGATTTGTAGATGTTTCTAGGTGAAAATAGCTTCAAAAATCGATTTGTAGCCTAAAAAATCCTTTCTCGTGATTTTTCAACCACAACAATTGGTTTAAGACCTCTAGGAAGCTTGACTCAGCCCAATGCCTCTAGGATTTTTTAAAGGCCCAGACACGTGGGCCATCTATGCCAGGGTGATTGGCCTAAAATTGGTTTTTTTATTTTTTTTAATTTTATTTTTAAAATTGGTTTTTTATATTTTTTTATTGGTATTTTTTTCAGTTTCATCCTTCGGCATCCCCCCTTGCGGTTAAGGTAACGACTTCGGGCATGGCCAGCTTTAATATTTAGTTGATATTTAATTGTTCTTCATATTTTTTTATTATATAATTAAATAAAAAAAAAGTTATTGGACCGAGTGGAGTCCATGACCCGAACCATAAATTTGACGGGTTATCCGAGGTTGACTCGAATTAATTCAATATGTCTTTAAAAATTTGACCCACTAAACCATGTTTAATTACAATACTAAATAATTTCTCATGATAAATATATTTTCTTTTTTATCTTGAAAGAATATTTAGTTTGACGCACGAGAAGAAACCCAGTGGGTCTATAAGCCCTGAATGTTTTTCACCCTTACATATTAGAATTGGTTGATGAGGAAAAACCCAACTTTGTACTTAGGACTTTCATATATCCTGAGCTAAGTCTTCACCTTTGTGCTAATTCATGTATCCTGTAGATCCATCTTTCTTGTAAACTTATGGATTTAAATAATTTTGAACCTTTATAACCGAGATTTTAACGATAACTTAAAACATTTAAAATTATTTTTTAGATTATATTGTTATAGTGTTCTGCATATTTCAATTTTTTTTTATTTTTATCATTACTAGTTATGGTTAATAGAATAAATTTCATACAGTAAATGAATTTCTATAACTTAATCTCTTGAATTTTTAGAAAAACATCTGTTGTTTTTTTTTCTATATCCCAAATGCATTTTGTAATAATTTAAATTCTTAGAGGAAAATGAAAATATTTTAATAAAATAACGGTCAACTAAAAGCAAGGGATCGAGTTATAGCTTTTAAAACACGAAGGACTAAATTATAATCACGTTCAAAAGCAAGGGATAAAGAATAATATACTCTCTACTGATTAAACTTATAATGCCCTAGTCTTGTCCTTGTATATCGTGATTGAGCCTAGCCAGCTGCATTTCCAAGTAAGAATATTCAATTTTAATAATGCTTTGCCATTGCTAATTTCATTCAGGCATGTTCCCAAGTGGCCAAGTCCCGACCAAATCCACAGGACGGCTATACAAGAGGCCAAGACATATATCTTAAATAATAATAAAAAAAATATAACTCAACTATTCAGGTTTTAAATTTATCACGAGTTCGAGTCTTTTTAAAATTACTGAAAACTTATATGATCGTTAACTTCAGATTCCGTGAAATTAGTCGAGGTACGCGGAAGCTGGTCAAATATCCATGTTAATAAATATATAAAAAAAACCTGGTGATGGTCAGTACTGTGACTTTCCTGTGGACTGATTTCTTGGCATGGAAGCTCAGAAAAGAATAGAAATATATATTTATCGGTGTTTTCAATTTTGGGTTGAATACGAAAAACAATATACTTTTGGACCTATTAAAACATATAATATTTGGATTAATTAATAATTAATTAGTACAATGTAGTTGACTAACAATTTGTGCACCATACAGCTGATTTCGGTCTGAAAAATTATTAATTAGAGAGTATACGTGAGTTTTTAGCCTTTTCGATTGAGTTTTTTAAACGTACAAGGTGCGTTGAAAATAGTTGATTGCCTAGAATAAACGCGAGAATTCTCGACACCAAAACTTGGCCGGCCGGCCAGCAGAATACAGAACTTAGGTGCAATCTATACTTCTATACATATTTCTATTGTGTTTTTACCTGATACTCAGATCCTGTTTATTTTATATTTTGAAATTATTTTTGAAAAAATTGTTTTAATATTTTAATGTCAAAAATAAATTTAAAAAATATTATTTTAAAATAAAAAATACAGATATTTAGATATTGGAGAGCCCGGATGGAATTTGACCACCTTGTAAATAACATAGAAAATTAGTGTGTTGCCATCTTCGCGCGTGTGTGTATATATTATTTGGTGGACCCACATATCTTTTGGGATCTCTACTGTCGTTTACATTTATAATATTCATGCAAAATGTTGTCGTTCCTGTTATTTCTTGTGGTTGATGGACTCGTGCTGGAATAGTCATCCTAGGAATCTGCTTAATTTCCATGGACAAATTAACTTGCACAAGGTCAGTCTAAAAACAAAAAACTTTGAGAGAAAGGTAAGGCCATCAAGAAATATCATTATTAATTAATTAATTAATATAAACAAGCAAGAATACGTAGGGAAGAACGACGACGACGACTCCAGGCCAAAATTGCAGTCAAAACGCTGAAAATACAACCGCGTTTTAAGCATATATATATAGATATATACACACACACAAGCCCTTCACTTCTTCCACTCACAGCTTACAAGCTATTTACGATCGCTAATTCTCTCAGATTCGGGCGGGCTCCGAAATTCAAATGGAGATGTCCCTGCAAGTAAGTCCTAGGACAGCAAATAAGTTGCCAATTATGATGAAGAAATGGTCAAGGCAAAAATCCTATAAGCACAGGACAATTTTATGCAAGACGGCGACTAACGAGGTAGCATTTCGAAAAAAGATGAACTTCTATGAAGTTCTTTCTCTTGGATCTCAGAATGTAGGGTTTGATGAGATAAAGAAAGCTTATAGAAGCATGGCTCTGCAATACCACCCGGATGTATGTCCTCCCTCAGCAAAAGAAGAGTCTACAAAGCGATTTGTTGAGCTTCAAAAGGCTTATGAGACATTGTCTGATCCAATTGCTCGTAGAATGTATGATCTCGAGTTGGGTATGGTTAATTCTGTAGGATTTGCGTTTGAAGGGCTTCCATCGGAGGATAGGAAGAACAGTTTTCCAAGGGAAGTGTGGGAAAGGCAACTGCATGGATTATATCAGCGATCATATGCCCGAGTGGAGAGGTGGAACAATGGATATACTCATGTGAAAGTTATTTAACTTTTTATTTATTTATTTATTTATTTATGGTTGATATAATTAATTACTACTTTATTCTTACTGTAATATGTAGATTGTTCTCTAACAAGAACTTGTATAAGAATTCGTTGTAGATGGAAGTTGCTGCCGAACTCAATTCATAAGCCAAGGTTATTTTGAGATACATGTTAACGATTGTTTTTTTTTTATCTAGAAATGTATTATAATAATATTTTTTTATTTTTTTAAAATTATTTTTAATATTAACACATTAAAATAATTTGAAAATATAAAAAAATTAAATTTAAATAATTTATTTTAAAATTTTCATGAAATGTGAGTTGCCCTGCATTTTCAAAACGGTGTCTTCTAAATTCTATTCACCTTTTCAATTCCAAAACGGGGTTTCATAGCTCCTGTACTCATGTCAGATTGGAAAATCAATTTCTATAGGAATTATTACGACTTACTAATTCGTGTATTGATTTATATATAGGAAATATTAATAGAGAGTAAGTGTTTGACTTATGAAAAATGTTATGCATACAAATTAAGAAAATTTACCCATTAATTAAGAGGCCATTGGACCAATACATGGAGAAAAGATAACGAGAGTGAATTATGCAAATATTAAATGATTTATCAAACCCAGGCCCAGGGCGATTGTTTATTGGGCCCAACATATATACGTTGAGCTAGATGCCCTAATCAATATATTGGACTCTAATAATGGACTGGTCATAGGCTCCATGTACAATCGGCCCATATGTTGAAATGAATTTCACAGCTATTTCTTATAACCGAAGAGACCTCCAGCTCTATTGAACATAGTTATTAAACCCAGACTCGCTTGATCTGGAAACCGGTCGACCCGGTAGCTGGACCGGTCCGGGTATTAAGAGAAAGACCGGTAAATGCAAAAAACCGGCAAGACCCGGTCAACCTGGCGGGTCGACCCATGACCCGGGCGACCCGGGAAAATTCGGACGAGACCCGACGTTTGTAATGTATAAACTGCCATTTGTGAAATCAAAACTCGATCCATGAACATCAATCAACCTAACATTTAAATCCTGCAAAAACTAACAGATCTGAGTCAAATTCGGGAACGAAACACAAGAAACTTAAATAACGAGCTCTGCGAGTTACAACTGACTCAGGGGAAGAGCGGGAGAGAGGAGAAGGAGGGAAATGAAGGCGAGGAGAGGAAGGGATCGAGCAGTGGTTGCTGAGGACATGGCGATTGCCGGTGAAAGTGGGATCTGATGGAGAGAGCGGGGGGAGTGAAGGAATTTTTTTCTTTTTCCTTTTAGATAGAGAGAGACCGGGGGGGGGGGGGAGTGAAGAGTGAAGACTGAAGAGACGGTAATTGTCTAATCTACGTGCAAGGTTTTTATTTCAATTCATTAAAATAATTATTTTAGTTTTTTTATTCAAAAAAATTATAAATGCATAAAGTTTATTTTATAGTTTATAATAATAAGAAATAAACTGAAACAGAAGAGTTTTTTTTTCACATTTTCAATGTAAAAAAATTATGTTTTTTAAATATAAAATAAAAAAGTTTTAGTTTAAATACTTCAACTTAAAAAGATAACATAGTATCTGTGATTTGAAGCCCTATATATATATATATATATATTCACAAGAAAAAAAGTTATGTTTTTTCAATGTGGGATAAAAAATTTTTTTGGTTTAAATACTTCAACTTAAAAGCATAACATAGTATCTTTTCAATGTGTGATAAATTTTTTTTTAAAATATTCTTTTAAACTTCATTATTTACAACATGTATAACATATATTCATATTGATTTTTTTTTAATTTTTTCATATGAAATATGAAATTTTTAATTTTTTTTTAATTTTTCCGGGTTGACCCATAAAACTCGGGACCCGGCTCCTTGACCGGGTCAACCCTCGAGCCGAGTTTAATAACTATGCTATTGAAACAAGTTTCCATTTTACACATTAAAATTTTATGGTTCTTCTTCGAGTCATGAGGATTTATAGTTCTACGTTTCTTGCCGTGAGGAATTGAGCAATCGCGAGAAGCAACCATTGTTTGAACATGAAGAGAAATAAATAAAACAAAGTGTTTTTGTTTTTGTTTTTGTTTGAAACCCTGAATCTGAAAGCTCCAAAACTTAACAGAGTAAAAGTATACAGGCAGAGGTTTGAATGAAGTAAAATGGATTCTTGCAACAATGCTGTGACATTCTATTTCAATCTATGTGTTTAGGAAAAAAAGGAAATATATGTGTTTATATATATATATATTGCAAGTACTTGACATTATGATCCACATCATGGCACGTTTTTTGTTAAGTGAAAAAAGGAAATAAAAAAAAATATGATGGCGAAATGATTGGAGATTTATCTCACTTGAGGTACAAAACCGTTAGCTTAGGATGAATCTAATTATGGGAAAAAGAAATAGAATAAGGAGTCTCTTTCATATATTTATGTAAATTAACATATTATTATCATTATCGAACATTAATCACTGCATCATGGTGGCATTGGAAAATCTTTCTACACTTTTCCGGAGAGGAAATGTCTCCATGCATAAATATGTCAACATTAATGTAGAAATTGCTGCCTTAAAAAGCAAGCAAGAGACGGAGAGAGAACCGCCGTACGTGGGAGTTTGCTGGGCATGAAAAGCTTCATTAAAGCAACGTTTCACATAGATGATCCTGATATTTAGGCTTCATTTAGCTTTTCCCATCACTTGTTTGCTTGTGACTTAACTTATTCTTAAGGTGATCAATCGTTTTCTTGTATTCACCGTACGTCGTTTCTCAGCGACAAACCCAAAACACTCTCGAGATTTTAATATAAAGTATGGAGAACCTTACGGAAACTGTCAGGATAAAGCTCCCATTGTTTCTCTTAGATTCTTAGCTCCACCGCCCAGAAAAGAGGAGGAAGAAAAACCTGAGAGAACAAGATTAAAAGGATGTGTTTTAACCTAGGTTACAATTTTAAGAATGGAAAGCTTGTTCGTTTCATGAAGGAAAGTGATCGCGATGATGGAGAGGAGGAATGCAAGGGCTTGCTGTTGAAGGAGATCGAGAAATGGAAGAAGCAACAAGAGAAGTCAAGTGCTCCTGCAGAAGCATCATCCACATCCACCACTACTCCCTCAAAGTGCAATAACCATTAATTTAATCTCTTCTTGATATTTCTCTCCTCTTTTTTTTTTTTTTTTTTTTTTTTTTTGTGATGTATATTTAGTGATTTCCATGCATAGCCATCTCCATTTCTTATTGATTTTGCTCAAGGAGATGCAATATTATCATCACTTCACATTGTGTAAGTAAGCCTGTTGGTGGGTGGGTGGGTGTGTGTGTTTTTCTCTGATCTCTCTCAATATTCTTCTTTTGCAAAACCTTATTTTCTTTTTTAATTTATGGTAATATGCATTTACAGAATTAGTTTCATTTTTTGCATCCATGATAGTAATATAATTTACACTTTTTTCTTATATGTAGTGTATATTCAAATTTGAAATGAAATTAATGATTTTTTTTTTTGTTTATATTATAATTTTGTAACTATGATCTATATATGCAATCAAAATTCATGTTTTAGCCCGCCTCAAAAATTAAAAAAAAAAAGAGTAAAAAATATAGTCCACCTCATTTTTTTTTTCTCTACCGACATAGTTGAAGTGTTGAATTGTTCGATTACTGCATGTAATGGTTGTAGGGAGTCCATAAATCATTGGATAAGTATCAAATATATTACTAAATTATTGTAGCATTTTCAAGTTTGCATCTAAATTATATTTTGTGTTAATGTTTTTTAGTAAACTATTTCGATTTCTCAATTATTATTTTTTTGTTAAAATACTTGGTAGAAAATTTTAATTTTCTGTGAATTTTATATATATTTTTTTAAAAATTTAATAAATAATGAACTTTGAATGAAAATATATATAAAAATAAAAATAGATCTATTAAATATATATAAAAAAACCAACAGATTACTCAATGTTGACAAGTTTTATTCATGTCCACACACAATGGGCTTTACATATGCCTAAGGGCCACGGACGATCCAAGTGGCCTAACATTTCATTTCAAACTATTGATTCGTGCAAGTGATTTGATAACGGCAAGCTGATTTGATGCAAAGGTGTGATCGTTTTTTAAAATATATTTTTTTAGAAATATATTAAAATAATATATATTTTTTTAAAAATTATTTTTAATATCAGCGTATCAAAATAATTTAAAAATACTAAAAAAAATATTAATTTTAAAATAATAAAATTTTAAAACTTTTAAAAATACAGATTGAACATGTTACCAAACGGTATCTTTAATTTTTCTCTACTGCAGTTTTCCTACACTCTATTCTTTTTTTGTAACTTTTTTTTTGGTTATTTAATTTACGATGAATTACCATTATTTTCTTTGTTGCGATGGAATTGCGGCAGATAATCGAAGTTTCCATTTTCTTTTTCCAAGCTTTTCTTATTTTTATTTATGAAAAATGAGACGAAATTTATAAAATATTCCCGGGACAGAATTTTCCATCTTAACTAATTTATTGGCCAAGGTTTTTCCTACCGGATTGTTTGATGGCAAAATTGTTTTGCTATGGATTTTGTGCGTTTAGTGATGGGAATTATGTGAATATTGATAATTTTTCTATTTTGTTTTATTAAAAAATATTGAATGTGCTAGGATTGGTCACATGCATTGTCATCAAGAGATTATGGCACTGCCACTTCTTTTATCAATTGCAAGACTGGCCTTGGTTTGCGAATTAATTGAATTTATGTGGACTCGTCACATGCCTCACACTTGACACATTCATTACTGTTTTTTTTTAACCCGTACAACTATGAAACCCATATACATACGATATCATTTTGTGTGTTGTAGGTCAGATGAATATTATTTTTATGTAAAAAAATATTTATGTATTGTTAAAATAATTTTTAATAATTTTTTTAATTATAAATTTAAAATATGATAAATGTTGAACGATGCCTTTTTGAAATATTGATACAACGACGTATTGAATGATTCTTTTTTAAAATACTAAGACGACAACGTATTAGATGATATATTTTAAAAAAAATATTAAGACAATAATATATTAAATCGACTCAGTGTTAAATCTACAAGCGGTCATGGGATAATAATAATCTTATAGAAAACAAATCCAAATAAATTATAAAGATCAATTACTAATCAACCCAATATTAAAAGATGATATTAAAAAAAAAAATTTAAATAAATGACAAAACAATTGATTTGATTAACCTGTAAAACATGTAATTCGGATCATTATATCTAAATAACCTCATAGAAAGCAAATATAGCCCAATTTCCAATAAATACTGAAATATAAAATAATAAATAAATAAATTAAAGCAAAAGATAAAAATAACCGAGTTAACTTGGGCTAACTTGTTAAACCTGTCATCTAAATTATGATATCTTAATAATTTTATAAAAAACAAATAAAAAAGATTTGTAAGGTTGAATTGGAAGGTGCATAATGTTGAGTAAATTGAGCAAATTCCAACCGGATAAAACAATTAGCTGGAAGAAAAATGTATGTGAAATGGGGTGAAAGTCTTTAGAAAATTTGAATGGAACTCCGAATAAAGTAATATGGGATTTGTGGGTAGATAATACCGTGTAAACCCCTAGTTTTAAAAAATTGTATAATCAGTGAAATTCTTAATAGAAAAATAATAATAAATATGCTATGATTAGGGGTGAGGGCCTGAGTGAGTTAATTTATAAATATCGATAAATTAAGTAATTAAGCAGTCTGTAAAAGTACGAGTGGCCGAGTAATTTAATTACATGAAATAATACATGGAATAGTAGTAATGGTATTTTTATAAATAAGACCAAAATCCCTTCTTCCCCTTTGCAGCTATGGCCGACAGCCAGTTAAGAGAGAAGAAAGCTTGATTCTTCTATTCTTTTCTTCAAAATTTGGTGGGCTCTCTAAAAAATTGAGGCTTTTAAAGTGTATGAAGGAAAATTACATTAGGGAAAAACAATTCTTCCTTTTCTTTTAAAAGTTGGCCGACAGTTAATTTGGGAGATAAAAAAAAGGGGTTGAAAACTTGTTCTTCACTTCGTCTTCGTTTCTTAATTCTTAATGAGGGTTTGGAGTAGAGAGAGAAACAAACGTGCAATTGGAGAAAGAATTAGGGGAAGTTTTGCTAAGCAACTCACCAACTGAGTTCAAAGTCTTGTTTGTGAGGTAATTTATATACGTTAATTGGATCTTCTTTTAATTTTTGATAAATGAGATGAAAACTCCCAAATTCTCATTTCTAGGGTTCATGAGTAATGTTGGAGAAATGGGTGTTTTGTAGAGTGAAATCATGAAAAGAATTGAAATAAATCAATGGGTAGTTATCATACCTAGGGCCGACCATGGGGGAACATTTGTTAAATGGAAAATTTGTTTAAATTTTCTTGAATTGTAGGTTTATTATAAGCTTTGGGTTTAGGTATGTAAATTACATGTTCTATCCATGTGTTGGAAAAGTATAGTTATGGGATTTTGAAAAACTTGGTCTTTAGATATGTATGGAACCAAAAACAATTATGGTTTTAATAATGTGATAATAAAAAAAATAGATGAAATGGAACTACTCCAAAACAAGAACATGAATTTCTTGCTAGTAAAGTGGTTTATCATATATCGAAATTAGAGATTTTTTTAATTGGGTGATAAATTATTGACTTAATTTGTGTATTGTGTACTGTTTAGTATTGAAATTAACACGTTGGAATAATGAATTTTAAAAAAAAGATATGGCAAATTATGAGTTTTGTTATAATTAATTGAATTGTTAGTTTAGAGAATTTCAGGAAATTTCAAGAAGTTAACAACGATAAATTGATAAATTTGTGTT
Source organism: Populus trichocarpa (assembly GCF_000002775.5). NCBI lineage: Eukaryota > Viridiplantae > Streptophyta > Magnoliopsida > Malpighiales > Salicaceae > Populus > Populus trichocarpa. The sequence continues at coordinate 11,398,515 of NC_037291.2, read as the reverse complement.
GTCTTAAATGTTTTATGTGCTATGGTGATTGTAAATAGAATTAAGTTAAATTAACTATACAGGTTTGGAAAAATTGCATGCCAAATTTAATTGATTGTGTTGAGTTTAAAATGGATAAAAAAAAGTAAGAATGGAAATTTGATGAAGTGTGTGAGATTGATTGTTTAAACAATTTTAAAAAGTTGGATGTTGGTTTGAAAGGTTGGGAATTGGTTTGCCTTGAATTTTTGCTAATATAGCAAAAAAATTATAATTGTGAAGATGAAGGAATTGAAAAACTTGGGTTGATGATATAATTCTATGTTAATTGATGATGTGTGAATCTAATTTATTAAGATTGGGGTGAAATTGAAATTATCATATGATCGAATATTTGTGGCTATGCTTTTAGAAAACACAGGAATGTGGAATTCTGAGTTTGACATAGATGAGATGTATTTTGACTAAGAACTTGGTTAATTGGTATTTGAAAATTGATGAAATGAGAAACAATTGAAGAGATTTGATTATTCAAAAGGTTAAAATGTAAGTTTAGGAGAATTTGGAGAATTATGAATAATTGATCTTGATTTTTTTATTAAATTATGTTATTGTGATATTTTGCGTATGTGATTTTGAGGGGGAACATGGTAGGGTTGATTATTTTTGTGCGTGACTATGAGAAATGAAAATTAAATTATGAAAGTGTAGAAAATTTGTATAATTGAATATAATAAGTAGTTTGGAGTCTAAGTTGTTGCATGTTCATCAAAATGGAAGTAAGTAATTATGTGTTTGAGCATTGGATTGACATTGTGGAAATATGGAAATTTCTTCGTTTAAACCCTAAATTGATAAGGTAAATTATAATTATTGGTTGTAGTATGCTAAACATGAAATTGATATTATGGGATTTACAAATTGGGAGATGAATATGAATTATAATATTGAAATGTTGTATTTCACGTTTAATGTGAAATGGGCTGAGATTATATCAATGCATATGGTGACTTGAATAATTATATTTTGGGCTGAATTGATTGCTAAATAAATAATTAGATGTGATTATGGTTAAATGAAAATTATTTTTTATTTTTTGAGAATTGTAGAAGAAGTGTCTGGAATAGAACCTGACTTCTCAAGAGTATGTATAACAAAAGTTTAAGGTAAGGGTTGTCTCCTTACTTTTGTAATTATTTAAATTGTTCTTGCAATTAATGTTAGAATTCAATGAAAATAATATGTATTGTGTTAAACTTTTAATCACGAGAAATTATGCTAATATGCTTATTTTAATTGATCACAATGACATAAAATCAACATGAAAGATCAATGTGAATTGTAATAAAGATCTTAAAATGATTTAAGCTGGGGCTAGTGAAAAAAAAATGATTTAGCCTATAAGGATTCAATTGCAAGGAAAAAAGTTTGAAAATAAAAAGAAAAAACTAAGATGCTTCACTAATTATATAAACAAGAAAGCACTTAGGAAAAAAAACCCCATATCTTTTTTAATAATATGGTTGTTGATATCAACAAATTCAATAGCCACTCCCATGTCATAAGGATTCTCTCCATTTCATTACCATTAATTTTGGACTTTTAATTAATTATCTTTTTTTTTTTTTTATCAATACTTCACTATTCTGTAAGAAATAAAACAAAAATATATAGTTCTATTTCAACTTTATTATTGAAGTTATAGTACTCTTAGTCTTGACGCAAACACGATACTCATAAAATTTTAATTAATTATAATTGATTTAAATATTTTATCCAACTTTACTAATGTACATAGAATTATAGTTGTATAACATAGTTCAGGGACTAATCTAAAAAGAAACTTGGGTCACTGAAATACGGGGTTCCCTCCAGTTAATTATAGTAGTTAGACCATTACTGGGACTAATTTAACCCATTTTATTTTATTTTAAAAAAACTTAGAGTTAATCCAGTCAAGTTTAAATCGGGTTTAGTTAAATCAATTAAATAAAAAATATTAATCTAGAATGCATGCACTAAAAACATTTGTTAAAAAAATAATAATATCAATTTTTAAATAATAATATATATATATTCAAAATAAAATTTAAAGGAGAAATTCATTTCTTTTCTTATGTATTTTTCTCAATACATAGAATATAAAACAAGAAATTTATTTATAGGAGAAGAAAATGAGAACATTAAGGGACACAATAAAACTCAAGTATCATAAAAAATCAAAAAACAAACCACAATTCATGAAATTTAAATAGAAATTTTACAAGGCAATGAGCATTAATCAAAATTGTAAATAACCAACCGAAGGAGACCTATGTCCTTTATCCTGATGTAAAATATTGAAACTATTCTATCCAGATCTCATTTTGGTCATTTGATTTGGCCTTCAGGGATTCACTGATTTTTTTTATTGTCTTCCTGAGACACCATGAATCTACAACTCGAGTGCCTGAACCACCATAGCTATCAGACATTGGATGCAACGGGATGGGTTCTCACTTTTAAACTAGCAATAATCAAAATATGATCGATGGGTTGTGTGTGTGTGTGTGTGTGTGTGTGTGTGTGTGTGTGTGTGTGTGTGTGTGTGTCTTGTTTTATTAATGTTGGTGTCCGGGCCAGCTTGCGCACACTTCGACTAATCTCACGGACCTTGAAGTTAATGACCATGTAAGCTTCCAGTAACCCTGAGATTTGTGGGACTCGAACTAGTAACCTCTAGGGACCAAACCTATGGTCTGACCAGTTAAGTTACACTCCTCAGGGTTGATGAGTTTTGTATGTTAGTTAGCCACTAGATGTTGTACAGTGCTACACCACGGGCTGTATTAATTTTTTGATAAAAAATTTAATATTTAAGGAACCTTAAGCGTGTTTTAAAAAAAGAAAACAAATCTACAACTCTGGTTATAAACTCGACTATGTCAAATAAATTATTTTTATTTTAATTAGATTATAAAAAAAAGACAATGATAGTAAATGGGCCAAATTGTTTTTTTTTTTTTTTAAAAAAAACAATCATGATAACTTAGGGGATTTTTTTTTTCAAAAGAGAAAAAACAACATAGTTCAATTTTCAGCCAATTGAATATGAAAGAATGAAATTGGATAAAAAGGGATAAAAAACCGGTCTGAGTCAACTCGAGTTAGCATGATAAAAATATAACCTGGAAAATAAAGAGCGAGCCAATTTAGGTTAACCTATCAAACCTGTAGGTCAGATCATAAGATATGGATAACTTGATAGGAACCAAATCGAAAAAACCACAAAACCTATTTTTTTTTTAAAAAGAACCAAATGTCAAAAAATAAAATTAAGAAAGAAAAGCAAAGTTAAAAAAAGATGTCAAACATCGTTAATTTTTCAAACTTGTGACCCGAGTCATTAGTTTCTGGTCCTTTAATTTTTCTAATTATTTTTTTTACTTCACTCTTATTCAATATTGAATTGGTTGAAAAATATAATTCATGGTTTATTTTTTCTAATTTCTATAGCGTTATCATGATTTCAAATAAATGTTTTTTTTAGGGTTGATGATTGATTTTAAAAGTATCTAATGTTATCTTAAAATTAAACAAAAATAATTTATAAAAACAAAAAAGTTATTAAACTCAAGTGCATAACCCATGTCGAAAGGTGACCAAGGTTGATCCAATTTGATATCGTCTCGATATAAAAACAATTGTTATCTTAAAGTTTTTTTAAAAGCTATGTCATGTTTTTACCGGTCATCCAAGTTATTTTTAGACCCATTAAATTAAATAATTAACTTTGGATCAGCTCCCACGTGGTTTAATTCGAAACTTGAGCTAGGCAAGGAGCCAGGTTGACAGGTTTCAAGATCGAACCGCTTGATTGGTTTAATAATACTGCCAAAAAAATCTCCAGACTCTTAATATTTTTTTTAAGTTTAGAAAAAGAATAATTCGACCCGTAGCGAAGCGCGTGCGAATATGCTATTAAGAAAAGCTAAAACATATAGGGAAAACAGTGTGGATTACTACAGTGTTTTCCCCACATTGTTTTTTTTTTTCTTTGAACATATGGTTTTCTCTTCTTTTCCTTTTCTTTTTGTTTTTTTTTGTTATGATTTTTTCAAAAATGATTTTGTTGATTTTGTTTTTTAGTATTGAGATAGTCGAGAATTTAACTTTGTAATTTGTTTTTTTATCTTTTTATAAGGTTAGCGTGGTTTGTGGGTTTGTTGAGGTAACTCAGGTTGCCCTAATTTATGGATTTGATGGGTTTTTTTAATTGAACTTTGTTTTTTTATAGTCTATTTTTTCTCATATTGTTAAAAAAAAATAGTTTTAGAGAAAAACCATGTTATTAAATTTTATGAAATAACAAAAATTAAAAGATATGAGGAAATCATTGTTCACCCAACACCCATTGCATTGTGGATTACAATAGTAATCCACAATGTTTTGCTTTCTTTTTTCTTTTTCTTTCTTTTTAAATTTTTTTCAAATATATTTTTATCGATTTCATCTTTTAAAATTGAGATTGTTGAGAATTTAGCTTCGTAATTTGCTTCTTTTTATTTTGCCTTTATATGAGGTTGGCGTGGTTTATGAGTTTGCCAAGTTAACTTAGGTTGCCCCGGTTTACGAGTTTGGTAAATTGTCTTTTTTTTTCTCTTTCTCTTTTTAAATTGAACTTGATTTTTTTATAGTCTATTTTTTCTCATGTAGTTAAAAAAATAGTTTTAGAGAAATAAAGTAACAAAAAATAAAAGGTGTGAAGAAACCATTGTTCACCCACACACATTGCACTATGAATGACAATAATAACCCACAATGTTTTGCTTTTTTTTTTTGTTTTTGAATTTTTGTTATGATGTTTTTTCAAATTTGTTTTTGTCGATTTTATCTTTTAATATTAGAATGGTTGAGAATTTGACTTCATAAATTTTTTTTCTTTTTATTTTACCTTTCTATAAGGTTAGCATGGTTTAAGGGTTTGCCAGGATGTCTTTCTTTTTCATTGAACTAAATTTTTTTATCGTCTATTTTTTTCTCATATAATAAAAAAAAATAGTTTCATAAAAAATTATATTATTAAACTTTATAAATTCCATGGACTTATTCACGGGTTTGGCTGGTTGACTTAGTTCTCGGGTCTGGTAAGTTTAAATTTTTTAAATTAGTTTTTTTTCATCCTTGGATATTGGGTTAATTGGGAATTAAGTTTTATAATTGGTTTTGTTTTTCCTATTATGAAGTTATCATGATCTAAAAAAATATCTCAGTATTGGGTTGGTGTTTGATTTTGTAATTATCTATTTTTGTTATCATATAGTTAAATCAAAAATAGATTCGAAAAAAAAAACAAATTATAATCCCATTGGATACCATAACTCGATTCATAGGTTTGACGTACTAGCCCGACTTACCTGATTCATAGGTTTGACGAGTTTACTTACCGATAAGATATATATATTTTTTGTTTTTAGTCTTTTAATGGTTTTTAATTTATTCTTTTTCGATTTCATCATTTAATATTGGATTAGTTAAGAAATGGACTGCATTATTGATTTTTGTTTGCTTTTTAGAGATAATTGTCTCAAACAAGTGTCTATTTTTAGGTTAGTGCTCAATTTTGTGAGCATATGTTTTTATTATATAATTAAATAAAAAAATTATAAAAAAGTTGATAAACCAAATAGAGTTCATGACCTGAGTCGTGTGTAGGGGTCGATCCAATCTGTCATTGTCTTAATATTTTTTTTAAAAAATCATCATCTTGAAATTTTTTTAAAAGGTAAGTCATGTTTTTATCAATTATCAAGATTGCATTTAAACATTTAAAATCGATCAATTCAAATCAAGTTATGTTTTCAAACACTTCATGAAATAAAAAGTAACACAGGTTAGTTTACAGTCAGTCTGTAGCACTATCAACCATTTAAGCTACTAGATATGGAGCTTAGCACTAACAAACCATGGCGAACAAAACATGCAACAAAGAGTAAAGAGGTACATTGAATCTAGACATAACTTTACAAAATGGCACTAGTGTCTAATTCGTGTCATCATCACCAACGGATTTACAATTATACCAACCAAAAGAAATTATGAAAGATATAACATTGACTTTTGATGTTTTAACATGTCTTTTGGATAATTTATAAGGAGGCATGCATTTGTATGTGTTTTTTTTTTCCGGAGGTTTTTCAGTCAAAATCATTAAAAATTGTTTTATGATGTTTTTTTTTTATTAACGTAGGTGTCCGGGTCAGCTTGCGCGCACCTCGACTAATCCCACGGACTCTGAAGTTAACGACCATGTAAACCTTCAGTGGTTATCATATTAGCAACCACAAGGTTTGAACCTGAAACCACAGGGAAGCAAACCTCTTAGTCTCAAACTCTTATCACTGAGTCACCTAATAAATGATTTCTTATGATGTTTAATAAATAATATGTCAACTCTTAGATGGATCCTTTTAAAATGTAATTACCATGTTGAAAATGTAACCGATAAAAATATAATTGTTTTTGTTTGAGTGAAAATGAAAGATCCTAATAATGTGTCTTTATGTTGTTGAGTTCTTTGAGAATTCATCGTGATAAAATTCAATCATGTTTATTAGATTAACCTTAAAACTCACGATATCCAAGTTTGGAACTATTAATATTTGTCTATTCTTTATAAGATTATAAACTTATTGATATATATCAGATTTAAAATACAAATTTTCTAAAAAATTTAACATGATAAAATCATAATTACCAAGTAAATTAATATTCTAAATAAAAATATATAGTTATAATCTCTAATATAGTGCGTTAAACAAAAATATATTGATCCACATAACAATAATAAGAAATCAAGATTTTTTACAAAAAGTATATATTTTTCAATAAATAATTAATATGAGATATATTTATTTATAACTTCTTTAAAATACTTAAATCTCATGTAATTTTAAATAAATATAAGGGTCTTTATAACAAACAAAAACGATCTCTAATAGTCAAATTGGTAATTTAATTTATTTTTACATGTATTCTAAATAATATAATATAATTCAATTCAATTCAATTATGTAATTTAGTATTTTATTTTAAATATCTCAATTATAATATATTATTAATTGAATTTAAATATGCTTAAAAATTAAATTAAATTCAATATGATTCCAAAACTTGTTTAAGTTACCGAGCAGGGATGGTCCTCTGTCTAAAAAAAGAAAAAGAAAAAGAAAAAGAAAAAGAAAAGACAGTAGTTAAAAAGGCAAATAATGATTGTACATCGTGCTCTGGACTTTAGTCTATTTCAGGAAACAACCGTGTTCATGTACGTGTCTCTCTTTACTTAGCATCCAGCCTTGAACATGTCCTGATACAAGCTTGGATTGTTCGAACAACTTAGATTATTAAATTAAACTTAGTTAGGTACTGTTTAAAGTTATAATAAACTTTTTTTATTTAAAATGTTTTTTTAAAAATATATTAAAATAATATGTTTTTTTTATTTTCTTAAATTTATATTTAATCAGGATTAAAAAATTTCAATTTTTTTTTAAAGAACTAAAAACTTTTAAAACCAAGGCTAAATTGATTGAAGAAAATATCTGGTCAAGCAACTGGATCAATGAAATATCTGTGCAACTAGTTGAAAATAGGTTGGACCATAGGGTTTTAATAATTAATTAAGGTTTTTATGTTGCGTACCAAAATCAAATTCCTCCTCAATTGTATCTATCAACTCTTAGATTGATGCATTAAAAAAAAAAAAAAAGAATTTCTTGTGATTTTCTCTGAGCACAAGGATAAACTCTCCTCAAAAACCCCAAAGACATTGATCAGTTAATGTTCATACAAAACAACGACAAGTAAGGAATTCATCAGGAATTTCCCATGATCTTGGAGGGGCTCGTCTCTTCTGGGCTCTACCATAGTACCGTTGCATTGGTCTCGCAGTTACTTCTTCTCAAATAATTTTGTTTTCTATAAAACAGTCTTTCTTGAAAATATATATATTTTATAAAACAGTTTAATTTCAAAGTCAGAAAATCCAATTACAACAAATTTAGACGGCAACTGTGTTTCATAAATAGTCGATTAAATTGTAATAGACTCTGTCTGGAGACTGACATATTTAAATGGGGTTGTGCAAAGTTTGAATTAAAAAAAAAATAATTTTTTTTATGTTTTTTTAAATTATTTTAATCTGTTGATATTAAAAATAAAAAAAATATTATTTTAATATATTTTTAAATAAAAAACATTTTAAAAAACAATCACTACCACACTTTTTAACACCCATTGTCTAACATCATTAACAGGGGCAATGAGTTTACTCTCCCTTGGAACCACATTTGACTCTCCATGTGTAGTTTATGGAAGGAATTTGCATTTCCCCACTTTCACAGGTCATCTATGCCACCTAAATTCGCAAATCATAGGTCTTGGATGGTCTCCTTGTAAAAATTCCTCGACCTTTGAAGTTGCCTTTTCTGTGTATATAAAGATAAAGACTAGTATAAAGGTAACATATGCACTTTAGCATCACACCATTCTCTAAGCTTGGTGCTGTGCGAACCATTCTGTAGCCTGAATGTTTTCATCTCCATAGGTTGAGAGACTTATCGGAGACAGAGACTCTTTGAGTTTTCCCAAACACTTCAAATCAACCATGGCTTCTCTGGCAATTGAAACAGGTCATCAAGAAATCCATGACCTTGAGAGGAATGGGCATGCTGAAAAGGCTCAGTGGGTGCTCAATGCTCCTGAGCCACCTAGCCTGTGGCAAGAGCTCACGGGTTCCGTCAGGGAAACAGTTTTGCCTCATGCCAGGAGATTCCCAACTGTCAAGGACAAGGGTAGCCTTTCCAAGACTGTAATTTCATTCCTGCACGCAATTTTTCCCATATTTTGTTGGTGCCGGAACTACAAGGCAACAAATTTCAAGAACGATCTGTTGGCGGGTCTAACTCTCGCTAGTCTCTGCATTCCTCAGGTAAAAACACAAGTAATCACGGAAGTTTACAATGGTCACAAAAACAGTCAACACTGCTATTTCTTTGTAGTAACTAATTTCTTAGTTTGTCTGAAAATAATACAAAATCATGCAGAGTATTGGATATGCAACTCTAGCAAAGCTTGATCCTCAATATGGCCTCTGTAAGTTACCTTACTGAACTTCTGTTGAGGCTAGCTAGCTATCTTTGATTTAATTAAACTGTGTGTGTGAATTTGATTTTCGTTTTCAGATACAAGTGTTATCCCGCCTCTCATTTATGCTGTAATGGGAACTTCAAGAGACATAGCAATTGGGCCAGTGGCTGTGGTTTCACTGCTCTTGTCTTCGATGATTCCGAAACTAGAAGATCCTGAGGCTAATCCAATTCTCTACAGAAATCTTGTTCTTACAACAACCTTTTTTGCAGGAATTTTCCAAGCAGCATTTGGACTATTCAGGTGGTTCGTTCAAAAGTGTATTTTTTGCTAGTTAGTGTTATTTCAACCTTTATAGTACTTATGCTGCTTAGTTTTCCTTATTGGAATTCGCAGGTTGGGTTTCCTTGTGGATTTTCTCTCCCATGCTGCAATTGTTGGGTTTGTAGCAGGGGCAGCCATTGTCATCGGTCTTCAACAAATGAAAGGGCTACTTGGGATTACTCATTTCACAAATAAGACTGATGTTATCTCTGTAATGGAAGCTATTTGGAGAGCAGTTCATCATTCTGTATGTTACTGTCCCTAGATTTTCTCCTCAGTCAGCCTATTAATTCACTCGATTACATATATTGCCGTAGAAATGCCAACTTATCCTTCGTTTTTCTATCTTGATCACAGTGGAATCCCCATAATTTTATACTCGGATGCTCATTCTTAACTTTTATTCTAATAACCAGATTTGTGGTAAGTCCTAATAGCAATAACTTAAACCTGATTAGGAATATGAGAAATTTCTTTCTGCCGTTATTAAAGTCATTTAATTAAGGATGATAGATTCGTGATTCTCTCAGGGTAGAAGGAACAGGAAGCTCTTCTGGCTGCCAGCAATTGCTCCTTTGATATCAGTTGTTTTATCAACTCTTCTAGTTTACCTGACAAGAGCAGATAAACATGGGGTAATGATTATAAAACACATTAAAAGGGGCTTAAACCCAAGCTCAGTCCATCAGTTACAGTTCAATAACCCACACATCGGAGAAGTGGCTAAAATTGGGCTTATAGTCGCTGTCGTCGCACTCACTGTAGGTTTCAAACAATTCAACTCTAATTTTCATGAGAAGTACTAAATCAATCAACATTGCTCACTTTCCATTCCATTCTGCTGTTATGCCAAATGCAGGAAGCAATTGCAGTAGGCAGGTCTTTTGCATCCATAAAAGGATACCACATCAATGGAAACCAAGAAATGGTTGCCATGGGATTTATGAACATTTTGGGATCTTTCACTTCTTGCTATGTTGCAACTGGTGAGAGATTCTTCCAAGACTTTATGTAGGATATATCTAACAACCCATTTTCTTACATTTATTAATTTTCTTGCATGTATTAATTAACCATCAAACTATGTAGGTTCGTTCTCGCGCAGTGCTGTCAATTTTAGTGCTGGTTGTGAAACTGCTATGTCAAATATTGTGATGGCCATTACAGTGATCATATCCTTGGAATTGTTCACAAGGCTATTGTATTACACTCCCATTGCAATCCTTGCTGCAATCATTCTTTCTGCTTTACCTGGACTCGTTGACCTTCATGAAGCATACAATATCTGGAAAATTGATAAGCTGGATTTCCTTGCTTGCGCTGGGGCCTTCATTGGGGTCTTATTTGCTTCCGTGGAGATTGGTCTACTAGCTGCGGTAACATTAGTTTCTGCTTTTTACTTCCCGGGCATACATATACATAAAGATAATAAATGCATGTCAATACAATAAAAATTGTTTCAATAAATTCTTTTTCTTTTTGTTTCATGAAACTAAGAATGCATGGAAAGCTTAGAAATATTAGATTTTATCTAAAGTCTTTCTTCTTTCCTTTTTTTTTTTCCTGGTAATTTACTGCAAGTTGTAGGATTAGGCCTGAGTACTGTGTATGTCAACTTCATATAGTTTATGCACTTGAAGGATCATATCTAGAATTTTCGTGCTTCCTCATACAAGAAATTTTTTAAAAATTATAAATGAATAGATCATATATATATCCAACCTTTGCGGACAACATTAGATACTTGATGGAAACTGAGAAGTGGATTTCGTGGAGCTCATAATTAACAAAAGAAATTTGTGGAAAGGCCAAACGATCTCAGACCAATAAAGTACCAAAATTTGACTGATTCATTGGCATTACAATTACATATACCCCACCAAGTTGACTAAGTGTCATGTATCTTGCCAGTGGATGTGTGGCAAAAACAGTGACTGTGTACAGTGCGTATGTATGAAGCAAGGGTCCGTCGTGCCTGAACCCTCGTTTTGTTATTTTTTTTATTTAAAATTGTTTTGTACTATTATGTTTTAATAATTTTTAAATCGTTTTGATATATTAATTTCAAAATAAATTTTAAAAAATAAATAAAATATTATTTTATTATATTTATATATTATCAAGAAACAATTTAAATACAAACACAAACGGATTATAAGTTATATATTATGAGGAATTTAAAAAAGTCAGCTGCATCCAGACCATTTAAATTTTTTTCTGATTTTATATTTGATGAGATAAATTTTCACTTAATTTGAACGGTTATGTTGAGTTTCAGGTGACAATATCTTTTGTGAAGATTATTATAATCTCAATTAGACCAGGCGCGGAAGTACTTGGAAGACTCCCTGAAACTGATATATTCTGTGATGTTGATCAATACCCTATGGCTGCTAAGAATCCTCAGGTCCTCATAATCCGTGTTAAGTCTGGTTTGCTTTGTTTTGCAAATGCAAACTTTGTCAAAGAAAAGTAAGGACTTGATATGCTATAATGTTCATTAATTATTCATAACATATACAGTATACAATAATGAACTAAGCTCTATTCCTTTTCATTTTCTAATCTGCTGTTGAAGGATAATGAAATTGGCAACTGAAGAGGAAGAGGGCAGTAAAGGGAAAAGGACTATTCAAGTTGTGATTCTTGACATGTCCAGTAAGTGTTTACGGAAAAATCAAGGATGGGTTCGTGTTAGTTACGGACTGTATCAAAAGTTTTTCCTCTCTGATAATTTTTTTTTTTCAAACTCGTTTTCTGTGTTGCAGATTTAATGAACATTGATGTATCTGGAATCACTTCTTTGGTGGAATTGCACAAGAATCTTGCCTCGAGTGGAATGGAGGTAATACAGTGACTGTGTCCTATACTATGAATGTATATGTATTTTGGCGATGCAAATTCTCTTATCATGAACGGTTTTGTCTCTCAGCTAGCCATAACAAACCCTAAGTGGCAAGTGATTCATAAGCTAAGGGTAGCCAACGTTGTGACCAAAATAGGAGGAAGGGTCTTCTTGACAATCGGAGAAGCTGTGGATGCATGTCTGGGCGCCAAAATGGCTGCTGTTTAAGCATGTGGCTTCCAATTCTGCTTTCTTTTATCTTGTGTGAGTGTGATCTAGTCCCCTGTGTCTGTGTTACTGGGACATATAATAAAATGAAGCTTTCATCTCCTCTACCTAATCCTAGCTAGGGCTCAAAAGTGGAAGTCCACGGCGGAGGTAGCAGCAAAGGTGATTGTGAAAGTAGTTAATTAGTTGTGATTTTATGTAAGAAAGAAATGTAATATAAACCATAACCTGTGTAATATGTATGTTTCTATCAATAATTTTATACTCTTACTCTTATAACGGCTCGAGTTCTCTTTTTCACCGTGACAACTTTTATTTGATTTGGGTTTTTAAAGGGAATTTGATATTGTGATAGTGATTGTTTGTTAAAGTGTATTTTTGTTTAGAAATATATTAAAATAATATTTTTTATTTTTTAAAAATTATTTTTATATCAAATATATATCAAAATAATTTAAAAACATACAAAATTAATTTAAAATAAAAAATCATTTTTTTTTAAAATATTTTTAAAACGTAAATTTCATGATACTATGAAATTACTAATTGTGTTTACATGAAATCATTTTATTTAAAAATATATAGTTATTTTAAAAACAGCCACCCCAGTTGACAGTTAGGTTAGAAATCTAACGATATGAACATAGTAATTAACAAGTGAAAAATCCGAGGTTGCTGATCCATGTTCTGTAGCCGTACCCTTTACAAAGACATTAAGAATATGGCAATTGTCAATCAATGGATAGATTCTATAGTTTTTTTTTTAAAAAAAAAGATTCTATAGCCGTACCCTTTACAAAAACATTAAGAATATGGCAATTGCTGATTTTTTTTTTTTTAAAGATTTGTTCTTTGTATGTCAATCAATTTAATGGATGCAATACTTGTATATTAACACTTAGCTAATTCGCTTACTATCGATAAGAACAAACAAAGAAAGATTAGGTCTCTCTCTCACACACACACATGCACTTGAAGGATCACATCAAGAATTTCCTGTGCCTGCTTCTGAAACATTTATTAATGAATGGAGTATATATATCCAACCTTTGTGGACAATATTGCATTGAAACTGAGGAGTGGATTTCATGCCTTGATCATACTCACAAAAAGAGATTTCTCAAGAAAAATTCGAGTCACTCTGATCATTGCCATAACGTATACCCTACCACATTAACTAATGTCACATATCATGACACTGCGTGTGGGAAAAACAGTCAAGGGATACAGTATTTTGTGCCTGGCATCAATCGTAATGTAGATGGATTTCACTTTCAGGGATGGAGCACTGTCAGCTACACTCTAGACCACTTAAACATTTCTCTTTTCTTCTTTTATTAATCTGTGAATGAACAAAAGAGGAAGGAAGAAAGGTAGCTTGATTCGAGCTTCTTCTGTTGAGTTGCAGTGATGATGGTATCTTGGTGAGGATAAACATAATCTCAACTAAGCCATGCACAGAAGTTATTGTAAGATATGTTCTGTTATACTGATCAATATTTTAATCAATTGATCCTGTGGCTCTTAAGGCTCCTCCTTTCTTGATAATCCGTGATTCGCAATTGCCAACTTCGTTAAGGAAAAGTAAGGACTGGTCTTCCTGAATATTATACGTGCTTGAGGACCGGTATCGGACAGCTCCGGGGCTTGATCCACCAGCCGTAGAGATAACACATATAATAACGAAATGATGCTTCTGATGGCATAAAATCCGGCAGGCAGAAGTTTCTGATTCTTGTGATTAATGGCTGGTATTTTTTCTATTTGTCCCACCATTACAATTAATTCGGATTCTTAGAGTAAGTGGTGTATGATCGATTGTGCTTCAATGAAATCAATTGGTTTAGTTTTCCTTTTTGTTCAATGTTCATCAAATTAGTGCGGAGAGGAGTTTTATAATTAATTAATCAATGCGTTATCCCACAACACGAGTTTGAGTTTTATTGTTTATGTAACATGCTGTTGTCCTGGGGGATCATGGCTGTAGTAGTTTATTGTTTTTTTTTTCTCGGGCTGATTGGAGTGTAGTGTGGTGTAGTGGTGGGCTTCCCACTATTTATTATTTTGTTTTAGCCTTTATTTGGTGTGGTGCTTAATGGGTTTTACTCGCTTTTTTTTTTATATATATATATAAAATTCTCAGGACTTATTAAAAACAGAATCTTCTCTAAGGAAAATGATTGGCATACATTTAAAAATTAAAAGAAAAACATTTATTATTATAATGAGCTATACAAAACAGTAATGCTCAATGACACATACACACACACACAATAATAATAAGTTAATGAATTAATATGGCATAAGAAATACACACGGTGTAAGGTGGATGGAAAGAGGGAAACAACACTACACCAATGATGAAAGAGAGTTAGAGACAACAAATACTATTTGCTGAGAAAAAAGAAGTGTATGGAATGGTTAAGTTTACCACTTTGAGATAAATATAGATTGGCATGTTCAGCTATAATGTTTATTGTGATGATGTACTTGATGAGGCGAACAAAGATGATGGTAGCAACATCCATGAAAAACAAGCAATTGAATATCAAGGTTATATCATTGTAGTTTTTTTTTAGAAAAGGAATTTATTGGCTTAAATTATGAAGATTCTTTTTTTTTTTTGATAACCGAGGGTGTCTGAGCCAACTTACGCGCACTATGACTAATTCCCGGGCCCATTGAACACCCTGCAAGCCCAATAGACAGGTAAGGCACCGCGGGAGTAATAGGCATGCACAAAG
Source organism: Populus trichocarpa (assembly GCF_000002775.5). Classification (NCBI taxonomy): domain Eukaryota; kingdom Viridiplantae; phylum Streptophyta; class Magnoliopsida; order Malpighiales; family Salicaceae; genus Populus; species Populus trichocarpa. Next base: position 11,383,269 of record NC_037291.2, on the reverse strand, counting down.
AGGATCGAACCCGGGTGCAGAGGAAGGAAACAAGTCCCTTCCCCCGCTAGGCCACGACTTCAAGTGCAATTATGAAGATCCTTTGATTACTTGCTTGGTACAAGTACAAAAATAAATTTTTATATAGATTATATTATGGTTGTGCATGTTGATAATATAAAGATGTAATATACAACTTAATGTACGAGACAAAAACTGAAGGAATGAATAGCAAGTACAAGTTTGTCATGCTAAACATTAAATAAAACTACTAATCTTTATTGATGTGTATTTAAAGAGAAAAAAAAAGGATTGGTAATTTTTAATTGGTCAGTACTTTTATAATTAAGGCAATAACGACTGTAAATTGAGAATAAGTTTCTTCCAATTCAAGAATGATGTAGAAGCTAGAATTGCAGTAGATTTTATATAATTAAGGTTGTTTTAATAGTTTATTTAAGTAATGCTGCTAAGATTTAGTTATTTTTAAGAGCAAGTATTTATTTTATTTAGTGTTTTGATTGTATTTAAATGTTGCTGCAATTGTAAAAAACAAAAAAAAAAAACTGTGATATTTTAATTATTTTATACATAATTTGTTCTTAATTACCTGACTGTTAAGTCCAAACAATCTGCCTATGTTAGCTAACTTTGACTACTCTTTCCTCTCTTTTTTCTTTTTATATTATTTATTCTATGTTTGATTTTTTTAGTTTTTTATAACAAATGCTTAGAATATCTCTTAGCATTTAATGTGTTTGATAATAGTGTATAAGATAAAATAATTATTTTTGTATTATATTTGGTTAGCGTAAACAAAATATAATAAATTATATAAAAAAATTATTTTACCTTGTACACTATTACTGTCAAATATATATATATATATATATATATATATATATATATATATATAGTTAGATATTATTTTTTGTATTTTAGTTTATATTTAGTGTTAAAATTAATAATATTATAATAAATCTAATTATAAAACTCAGATTGGCCTGATAGGTTGACCTAAACCTAGACCAGTTCAGGTTAAAAAAATAGAGAAACGATGCCAAAAACCCAAGTCAAAAGCTCGTTGACTTTCTTTGTAATTTTTTCTGATAAAAAAAAGATTGCTTTGGTTGTTTAAAAAAATTGTGTCAGTTCGGGTTAATCCTCTCGGCCCCTAACTCGAGCCTTACCTTAGATCCATCATTTAGTCAAGTTTAAAAACTATGATAATAACCACTTTTATTTTTACATTGAACCAGGTCAATTTAGTTTGACCTTCTCAACTCGTGACCAGAGCCTTGGTATGGGTTCACCTTCGAGTTAAGTTTTAAAACTATAATAATAACCACGTTGATCCTTACATTAAACTGAGTCACAAGTCAGGTACCTAAGTCAATGGCAACCCGACCCGTGATCCAAGTCTTACCCTGGGTAGACCTCCTAGTTGCGTCTTAAAAATATGATAATATCCACTTTTATTCTTACGTTGACTAGAACCAACCCTGATTGACCCTCTTGACTCGTGACCCGGGTCTTGCCCTGGATCAGTTCCTGAGTTGGGTTTTAAAACTATAATAATAATTATTTTTTTCTTTACATATCTCAATTGAATAATTTTTAAATTAAAAGTTTTTTACGATGATATTGTTTCGAGATACAATATATATATTGTATCTCGAAACATGTCTTTTATATACCTCATGTTTTGACAGTATAAAAATTCACTCTATATTGTTCAAGAAATATATTTATTTTTATGTTTTTTTTTTCATTCATTCTTAGAATAGTAACTAAATACTATATATTTCCATAAAGTTTATAAATTTAGAAATCTAAAGGCACACATCTTTATCTTTATCTTTATCTTTATTTTCAGAAGACCTAAAATCATTGATAATTAATTATTAACTAATTATGTCAACTCTGCGTGTTAATTGAAATAAACACGTTGCTTTTTTCCAAAATTGTTCACATTCATTGAATCTCAACATTTAAGTGGTGATTAGTTGATGCTTACTAGTAATAATAATTTTATGTATTGAAAAGTGTTGCTACCTTTTTCTTTTGCAGCCAATATCATCCTTTTTCTGATTCCCACTCCCTTTTCTCAGAGTCCGTTGCACGTTTCGATATGATTTAATTATTTTTGCTTCTCTAGTTTTTAAAGTAACGATTGTTAATATTCTGTGATAATAAAAATAAAGAAGAAAAAAAATAGAAAATTGAAATAAAATTATGTTTGATAATGATATAGAAAATAGAATGATTATTTTTATATATTATTTAGTTGTGATGGACAAGACAAAATAAAATATAAAAACAAATTATTTTATTACTATAAAGCTTACATATTAAAAAAATAATAAGATATTAATTTACTTTAGTTTCTATGAAAGTGTTAGATTAATTAATAATAGTGTAATAATTCTTGTTAAAAAACCTAAATAAGTCTGACGAGTTGACCCGATACTCAGTCGACTCAGGACATGAACTAGTCTGGGTTTAAAAAAAAATTAAAAAAAAAATTGACTCGATCTGACTTGTTCAATCCAAGATAAAACTTGGTAAAAACCAGGGTTAAAAACCCGTTGATCTTTTTACTGAGATTTGTTTTTGTCAAAACGACATTATTTTGATTGTTTAAATAAAAAATTAGGTTGACCCTCTCGACTTGTGAGCGGGTTTAGTTTTAAAACTATAATAATAACCATTAGTTAAACAATTTTGAAATTAAAAGTATTTTAAATGGATATTTTATAGATAAAAAATAATACATATTATTTACATAAACAATACTTTTGAAAGTACAAAAAATTCCTATAAAAATTATTTTAATAACATATTTATTTTTATTTATATTCTATATCTCTTCAACTAAATATATATTTTTCACCATTATCTTCTTCTTTTTTATCTATACATATGATACAGTAACTGAACACTATTACAAAAAATTGCTATTTTACCCAGAATTGTCTAGATTCATTGTATCTCAGGATCTGAAGGTAATGATAGCACTTATTTTCCACTTTGGTTGTGTTGGAAAAATCCATCCAGTATCCACTCAAAAAAATGAGGGGAAGAATGAGTCCTTTTATATTATATAATCCAAGTGTAGTCTCCCATTCAGAATTCAATATTGCCACATAGAGTTGGTGAAACAGACATGCCATGACTAGAGGTCTGAGAGTTAGGATCAATCAAGCTCTACTACGATTTTAGGAGTACTGAGAGTTACACACACATCCAGGCCAAAAGCTCAAGATTATTGATCAGGTGAGTCCATTTGTGGACACTTTTGGATTTTCTTGTAGCCACGACATTCCCATTTCTATGTTACTGTTTGTATCCTAGACACAATTAACTGTCTGGCCTGAAAAATAAACAAATCTTTTTTAAAAATAAAAAATAAATCGGTTAATTAATTCAAGGATGAACAAATAATCTTAGTTACAAAGATTAAATTAATGCTCTTCCAATCTGAATCTTAACGCCATTAGGCATCTTGACATAATTTACACACCCCCAATTTCAAGCTATCTGTGAAAAACAAGATGAACCAAATATGTTAACAGCATGTTTTGTCCATTGGTAGATTCATGAAGATCTATCCATCATTATTGGTAAGCTAACATCTTGTGATCCTCTCTTGATGCATCCATCTTTATCAACACAAAGAAGGCGATGCAAAATGAGCGGTGGGAGCCTTGTTTCTTTGCTCATCTCAGCAGAGAATGAGAATGCTTGAGTAAGTTGTGAAGATTTGGTCTCTTGGGCCTTACACGCCAAATCCTTCACTCCTAGTACTGCCATCTGTTTTTCATGCAATTCATTGTCATTAGTAGCTTGTATTTGACATTATAGATTGCCAATATTGAACATTACAAGCAATGAACAACTTAAACCTTTCCCAGACTTGTATATATAGGGAACTGCTCTTTGCTATCCAAGAGTAGTTGGAGGTGATTTTCGGCTATTTTCTTCCCTACACGGCAGTTTTCCATTACTTCTGCTTCGAGTTACTATTGTTGAAGGGTTGCACCATTTGGCATTCGAAACGCTTGGAAGGCATGATTCCTTAATCCATTGAGGACTCCGAAATGTTAATTAATTATGATTTCAAAACAATCATGAACCTTGCGTAAATAATGACAAAATGTGTGATAAAATCGGATGTGATGATGAAGATGTTAGAGATTACCAGGAATAAAACCGTAGCGCAATGCTTCAAGACCTCTAAGTTCATACGAACGTCATCGAGACTCCTGTTTAGTGCAGTTGTAAAACCATGATTACAGGTTTCATATAATACCAGAGAAAAATATCAAGCACACATGGTTCTGGTTTAGACCAGAATTTATACCTGTGTTTTTGCTTGCCGAGTCCAAAATAAGCAGCTAAAGTTGCCATCTAAACATAAGAGAACCGTGTCAGGCTATAGAAAACATCATGGAATTTTGTGAATGATGTCAGGCTATAGATCATATGATTGCACCAAAAATTTACAGGGTAATGCATGTTATATATGAATGGAAAATGGTTCAAATATTGATGCATAGATGCATACCTTCATGTTACCGGCTCTTCTGCCGAATCTTTCAGTCAGGACTCCTAAAGAATCAATCATTCCAGCAGGAACTGGCGCCGGCTTACCAATCTCTGCAAATGCCTCCTTAATCCGGACACAGTCAAATCTTTGGATGTTATGTCCTGCCCAAATTCTACCATTCAAAATACTAAAAATTTTATCAGCAACTTCCTCGAATGCAGGTGCATTTGAAACAGCTCCACGAGTTATTCCATCACATCGACCAGACTTCAATGCAACAGCAGACAAGTCCTTAGGTCTTATGAGGGTACTATAGCTATCTAGCTCAACAAGTTTCCGTGGACAAACTGTTATTGCACCAAACTCCAGTACCCGGAACCGTTGTCCGGCTCTATTGGGCACCGTTGTTTCCAAGTCGAAGACCACAATCTCTGGTGAGCCTACGGGATAAGGACTAGACGACTCCATGTCTGGTTTTTAGTATTGGTAACTGGTTTTAATTTTAAGTTTTTTGGCTAATTCCTGTTGTCTTCACTGTGTTACAAATAATGGGGTAGTAATACAAGAAAGCCCAAAGGCATGTAATGAAGAAAGAATTCTTCACATTTGAGATTGATTGTCTTGCAGTTCAAGTCAGGAGCTTGATTAGGCCTTGCATGGAGGCGTCTTTGTGTCCTTGGTGATGTTTGGAGGAAATCATTTCCCTTTAGACAGGTATATCTTGCTGTAAAGAAGGACAAGGATAGCTTTCTCCGAGACCTTTAGACGAGACCTGTGTAAAAAGTCTGAACTTTCTTCACCCACAAGGACATGCAAATTGAACGTGTGGAAACATTGGAAGCAAAGTCTCCTTCCTAGAAAGGAATCGATTCCCTGTTCGCTTATGTTTCGAATCTTCTGACCAACAGAAGGAAGACAACTGGAGGATAGCAGTAATGTAAAACAACATAGATTTTAAAGTCCTCTTTTTCTTTGTCTTAATGAAGACCTCTAGCTATAAGCCTATAGCCTAACATAATTAATAACGATGCCAGTCAAGTAGCACCCTTATTCCTCCCTGCCAAATATTGGGCCAAGCCGACAAGAAGGCTTCCTTTCAGCCTGAGTCCAAGCCTTTCCTTTTAGTTTCTTGTTTGCTGGGCTTTCTTGTATGAAAGTGCACACGCACAAGTATTTATATTATGAAAAAACTAAAAGGGATCAGTCTTTTACTGTGGATTGCACAGTGCAGTCCATAGTAAAAGATGAGCTGTTTTTTATTTTTTTTTTCGTTTTTTTTTGTTTTTATTTTTTTCCCATTTTTTTTGTTTTTATTTTTTATTTTTTTTTGGTTTTCTATTGCCTTTATGGTTTTTTTTTTTGCTTTTTTCTTTGTGTATTTTTCTTTTAATGAAATTTTTTTGTTTAATTTAGTTTGTTAATGTTAATTTTTTTATTTAGTTATCAAATTTTCATAACACGGATCCCGGGTTTGACGGGTTAACCTGATTTGACGAGTTAACCCAAATTTTTTTTCTTTTCTTTTTAATTAATTGTAACATATACGAAAACGGATCAGTGTTTTACTGTGGACTGCACAGTGCAGTCCACAGTAAAACACTGATCCGTTTTTTGTTTTTTTTTTTTTAAATTGTCTTATTTTTTTAGCTGTTTTTTATGCCTTTCGGGATTTTTTTTGGCTTCTTTCTTTATTTTTTTTCTTCTAACAAAAGTTTTTTGTTTAATTTGGTTTATTAATGTTAAATTTTTTTTATTTAGTTATCAGACTTTCATGACACGTTTTCCGGATTTAACGGGTTAACCTGATTTGACAAGTTAACCCAGAAATATTTTTTTTTTGCTTTTTTTCTTTTCATTAATTTTTTTCATTTAGTTTAATTTGTTAATGTTAAATTTCTTTCTATTTAGTTATCAGACTTTCATGACACATATCTCGAGTTTCACGGGTTAACCTGGTTTCACGGGTGAACCCAGTTAATTCTGGGTTGACCCGTCAATTTTTTTTTGTTTTCTATTTTCATAATTTTTTTTAATTAATTTAGTTTGTTAATGTTAAAATTTTTTTATTTAGTTATCAGATTTTCATGACACAGATCCTAGGTTTAACGGGTTAATATGGTTTGACGAGTTAACCCGGATTTTTTTTAATTTTTTTTATTAATTTTTTTCGTTTAGTTTAGTTTGTTAATGTTCACTTTTTTTTATTTAGTTACCAGACATTCATGACACGGATCCCGGGTTTAACGGGTTAACCTGGTTTGACGAGTTAACCTGAAATTTTTTTTTTCTTTTTAATTATTTTTTTTCGTTTAGTTTAGTTTGTTAATGTTAAATATCTTTCTATTTAGTTTTTTTTTCTTCTTAGAGGTTTTTTTTCTTTTATTTTTTATTTTTAATTAATTTTATTTAATTAATTTAGTTTATTAATATTAAATTTTTTCTAAGTAGTTCTCCGCTGATGCCTTTAGTTTTTCTTTTTATTTTTTTGTTGTTTTTATGCATTTGACTGTGGACTGCACAGTGCAGTCCACAGTGAAAAGGCTCATCCTTTTGTTTTTTTCTTTTTAATTAATTTTTTTTGTTTAATTTAAATTGTTAATGTTAATTTTTTTTCTATTTAGTTATCAAACTTTCATGACAAGAATTCCGGGTTTGACAGGTTAACCTGGTTTGACGAGTTAGCCCAGTTAATTATGGGTTAACCCATTAGTTTGTTTTTTTTCCTTTTTAATTATCAAACTTTCACGATGCGAATTCAAGGTATGAATGGTTAACCTGGTTTGAAGGGTTAACCCAGTTAATTCATATTTTTTTTCCTTTTTCTTCATTAGTTTTTATTTTCCTGTTGGTTTTTTTTCTTTGTTTTTTTCTTTTTAACTAATCTATTTAATTATCACACATTTATGACACGACCTTGCAGCTAGACCCACATCCAATGCTATTGGGTCTGGTATTGCAGTCAAACCCACTTAAATTTAGGCCATGCAAGTTTAATGTTATTATTAATATTATAAATATTACTCTTGGATTAGGCGTTGCAACTAAACCTAAGACTCTTGGGTATAACTTTGCAAAAAAACCTAATACTTTTAGATCTTAACTTTTTATGAAATGCAAAAAATAATTGACCCGCGGCATCGCGCGGGGCATGTAACTAGTTAAAAACTAAGTCCCGTGGGTTACCATTTTACTCTTCATGCTTTTATTTCTCTTCATGTTTTTGTCTGAAGCTTTTCTCGAGGGTATTTGTATTCTTTTTTTCCAGAGTAAAACTATTTTTTTACCCTATAATCAACCAAATTTAAAATTATTGATAATAAATTTTTTTGACTTTTCAGAAACTTCTTAACAATTAAAATACTTCTTTGCCTCCAAGATTAAAAAATTAATGGCCTGCTCAGTTTTTTATTGTCTATGTCCATTGTAAATATGAATTTAACATTGGATGAGATAAAAAAAAAAAACTTTTCATTTTAGAGGTATTTTTGTATTTTCACATGGATATTTTATGTAATTAACAAGGTCGGGGGGCATTTTGATATTTTTCACATTGACTTTTAAATATTTAAATAAAATAATTGTGAGCACATGGGTGGCGTTTGCGCCGTTCAGACAGTGTGTGCAGTACTACCCGATAGCCAAATCTGGACTTCTATCGTCTCTCTAGATGCATAGCTGCATTCTCTTCAACACGTGGTGCCGACCTTTTGATATTTTTCACATTGACTTTTGAATATTTAAATAAAACAATTGTGAGCACATGGGTGGCGTTTGTGCCGTTCAGGCAGTGTGTGCAACACTACCCGATAGCCAAATCTGGACTTCTATCGTCTCTCTAGATGCATAGCCGCATTCTCTTCGACACGTAGTGACACGTGGCCAAATAAGATGATCGGATTATTATCGATGGTTCCCCCCTTCTTTTCTCTTTCCTACCAACTAAAGGACATTATTATCCTTTTTATTTTTTGTTTGATAATTTCAGTGCTCATTCTTTTCATTTCTTATTCCATTCTTATTCTGTTTTTATAAGTTTTTTTGTTTCGCAATTTGATCATTTAATTAAAAATTAAATTTATTTCTCTAATAAATTTTTTTATTTTTACATAATATTGTTGATTTGTTGGACCTTGCATAATACTTTTTTTTTTCAAGTCTTGGGTTTATTCAATCAACTTTATTTGTGTTTATTTTTAGGTCATGAGTTTTTTAGGGTGTAAATTTTTTTTTATTAAGTTAAATAAACATATTCAGTAAACACAATCAAATAAAAACAATTTATCTTTTATAAATCAAGATATTCAATTAAACATTAACCAAAAGTCTTATTTTTTTAATTTCTCTTTTTGATTATTATTAACGATTTTTTTCTGTTTATTTATATAAATAGTTATCAATTTATTTAATTAGAAGTTTATATTGGATTTTCTATTTTTGATTTAAAAAACACATTGAAATAACTCGTATACCTAATGTTTTTTAGAAAAATAAATTTATAACTCACAATAGAAACGGGAGTTAAATGGCTAGTTTTCTCCTAAATGAATGGGAACTTGCCAAAAAAATGAAAAACAATCTCACTTAATAAAAGCCAAATGTAATTCAGTTACAGATACAACAATAGGTAGAAAATACTGTCCAGAGACATTGGAATTGTTTCACATCTCCACTTAATACGGCTAGTGCAAAATCAATGGTCATTGCAAAGAAAAACGTTTTATTTGTAACAATCAATAAAGTAGTACACATTTTTAAACCCTGAAAGAGTACAATTGCAATTTAACATTCTTCACATTAAACAGGGACAGCAGACTTGAGTGGGAGTAGAGCCTTCTTAATTCTCCCTACAGCCTCCTGTAAGGTGGTCAGAGATGCTGCATATGAGATACGTATGCAGCTGTCATCTCCAAATGCAACCCCTGGGACTAGAGCAACCTGTATATAAGCAACCATTATCAAGTTATAAAGATCTTTAGCAGTATAATAAATGCTGCATGCCATGTTACTTGAGCTGTAGTTTCAACCACAACAAAGTGTTGCTGAGTAATATTCAACTTGGACATTATTGGTGAGACAGATAGAGAAACATTGGCAATCAAAAGTAAACAGAACAGTATCCTGTAAGGCTGTAACAACGCGTACCTGGGCTTGATCCAACAGGTAACGGCAAAGGGAGTCAGAGTCCTCGATTTTACCAAAACCTTCAGCCTCTGTTCCATAGTACGAGCTGGTATCAATGAAAAGATAAAATGCTCCCTGCAAGTAAAACCAATTAGAATTAGAAGCGAGGGAGATGGGAGGTTATACATCTAAATAACCAAAAGCCAGTACCTGAGGTTCTGACATCCTAACACCTTCCATTTCTCCAAAGCTTCTAATCAAGAAATCTCTCCGCTCCATGAATGCTTTCACCATGGTAGAAACTGCTTCCCCACCAGCATAGCCGAGTCCTAGTGCAGCAACGCCTGCCTTTTGAGATATACTGCTGGCACCTGATGTAAACTGGGAAAATAGAGCACACAGATCAATTGGGGCTTCTACAAAGTCATGGTTGAGATCACAAGCATTACTGGAATAGGTAAATCAATGCATTGCAAATCAACAATGCAAGGCATGGACATTCTTACTGAAAAGCAAAGAATCATAAAAAATTGCAATTGCAGCCCCATGCGCAAAGCCCCTCATTTACCAGGCCAAACTGGCCTGTGTAAGCAAGTGCGAAATTCCAGATTCTTATCTCCTTACAGGTCTTTCTCAGGTTAAGCATTCACGTGATTAGTGCATATCCAATTCATTATGTGTTGATGAGTGCTTCATGCGTAATGCTGATTGTGAGTAGAGGTCATAGGAATAATGATTTCTCTAAGTGCTTTTGGAGATATAAAACGGCATAATATAAAGTACACTCTTGACTATATGGTTTGGTAACCAGATCCAAGTATCATCTTGTGTCTTGTATGCTTTCATCACACAATCAATTGTGAAAGCTGTGTCTGTCTAGACTAGCCATGCATCTGATTCTTTAGAACCCGCAACTTCACCTACCCCTTTCAATACTTAAAAACTTTTTTTCCTTCGAGTCTCCAAACTATCTGCAATGAAGTTCAGAATGGCTCCTTCCACCCTTGCAGCAAATCACCTCTATTCAATTGACAATAAAAGCCTATTTGATCCACCATAATCTTTGGAAGGTAAAAAAAATCTATGCGAACAAAAGAAATTTTGAAATCTAACAACTTCAAACATGATTTGCAAACATGTAAAATATTGGAAAACTGTTCGCAAGAATAGCCAGTGATGCTTTAGATAAAAGAAAACTTCAGAGCATGCATGATGGACTCAATTCATCCTGGAAAGTGGTGTGATACAATACCTGACTCTGTATCTTATTACACGCTGCAACAAAGTGCTTGGGACCAGCAATATACCCCAGTCTCCAACCAGTCATTGCAAAGGCCTGCAAATTTCCCGCTTTCCAAATGTTAATCTATTCAATGAGACAAACTGCTTTGGGTTTTATTCAAAATCACAGCCATATCAAAATTATACATGAAATATCATATTATTGAGATAGTAGATATCTAAGACTGATAATCAAATGTAAGGTTAAGTTACCTTAGAAAATCCGTTCACTGTCAAAGTCCTTTCCCACATGCCGGGCAAAGATGCAAAGCTTATGTGAGTAGCAGGTGCATATATTATGTGTTCGTATATCTCATCAGACAAGACCTGAGTGCAATACCAAAGAAATTCAGCATTTAAATATCAGGAAACCATAGAACTTGAAATTAGGGTTTGATTAATCATACCAAAAGCCTAGGATGTTTCGCTACAATCCGTGCAATCTCTTCAAGCAATTTCTTGGAATAAACTGATCCTGTTGGGTTAGATGGAGAACAAAGAATCAACAGCCTTGACTTTGCACTCAGTTTTGATTCAAGTAGCTTTGGATCCAAGAGAAAGTTTTCAGAGATTGATGTTGGAAGAATCACTGGGGTTGCATCAGCCAGCCTCGCCATTTCTGGGTAACTCACCCAAAATGGTGCAGGAATAATAACCTGAGGTTAAGGTATTTTTTATGAACACGAGCTACCTTCAGAGATTAAACAACTTCAATGATAGTGATCTCCTACTGTATTCCATTAAGAACACGACTTTGATTGCCTGAATGAAAATATATACAATGGTGCAGAATATATAAACATAGCTATTTCTTTCTACACATCAAGATCTCTTCTCTTGCTTTCTATCATCTGTGTTTTTTAGCTATGAATTTACACTGCATACGCACTCTAGCTTTGGCTGGATGGTTTTTTTACCTGAATCATATAAAATGCAGAGAACCATAGCTCTATATTCAATTAACCATTACTTTAATCCAGAGTTACAAAAACAGGTCCTAAATGCTACACAAAGCCAACACTCAAATGTAGGAAGGCAACAATTCTGGTACCATTTAGTTGGCAGCGGAAATGCAGATAGCACCATAATCCTAATTATTTTGACATAAAAAACATCACCTCATCGCCAGGAGAGCAAACTGCAAGCATTGCTTGATATATACTCTGCTTGGCACCATTGCTAACTAAAATTTGGTCAGGTGTATAAGAGATACCGTTCTCCTCTGCCAAAAATTAAGAGATAATTTATTAAAAAAATTGAAATAAATTCCATGCTGGAAATGCCCCAAGCATACCAACTAGGTTGCAAACACAAAATTGCTGCAAATATATATATTTACCCTTCAGCTTATGACAAATTGCAACTCGAAGCTCCTGTGTACCAGCATTTGGAGTATACCTTGTGAAACCTTCGCGAATTGCATTTATTCCAGCCTAACTTTTCCACAGCCAAAAAACAAAATCAAACAATTAACATCGGTTTAAGCACAGGCATACACTTTAAGGCATAGAAAAGATATGCACTGAACTCCAACTGGAAAAAGAAAAAAGAAAAGAAAAGGAATCACCTCTGCTATTACAACCGGTGTATCAAAATCAGGCTCTCCAGCAGCCAAACGAATAACAGGAACCCCAGCTTGTACAAGCGCAGTAGCCTGGTCCGTTATGGCCACTGTCTTTGAAGGTTTTACAGCATTCACCCTTGGACTCAAAGAAATATCGAGTTGCATCTCTTCAGACCTACTTTCTGCCTTCACAACTACACTTATTCTAGACAACTGTGATCGTCTAGTAGTCTCCAACGATCTATCAAGTATGATATATTATTAGTGGTCAGAAAACAATTGTGGTATACAATTGCCAACATAAGAAACACACAAACAGAGAAACAAAAATGGCAAGCTTTGATATTTCATATCAGAACAGTACACATTGCCTTGTAGAAAGAAGCTAGCTTAATTAATAATCAATAACAACCAATGACGAAAACAAAACAAACCCTTCTTCAGCATGTTGCTAAAACACAATTATCGTTAACATTCAGGTTGAAAATCTTGAGAAAACCCATTAGTAATACAATGATAAATAGTTGCAGAATTGATTGGAAAGTGAAAGAAATTTACTTGAAGGAGAAATTGTGAGACCCTGAAAGAAAGGACACGGCTCCGGAGGTTTGAGGGTGAGAACCTGAACAGGGTGCGAGTTGTTGGTGGAGTCGGAAACCAAGACGATAACTGGTTGAAGTTGAAGTAGCTGCCATGAGTGAATATTCAAGGAGGCGTTTAGTAGTGGAGGATTCTGAATGATTCTCTTTATAGAGGCCCGTTTAGTAGCATGCCGGCTGTTGTTTTTCCAAAATATTTTTGTTTTTGAAAATGTATTCCAAGTACTATTTTTTATTTTAAAATTATTTTTAATATTAATATATTAAAATAATATAAAAATATTAAAAAATTAATTTAAAATAAATAAAAACTTTTAAAATTTCAAAAATTTTCAGATACAAAACCAAACAGAGTCATGGTTAAATACCTCCTTGCTCGTTTTGTTGTTACGAGTATATTTATTTTATTTTGTACTTTTTTAATTTTTAATTTTTTTATATTAAAAATAATTTTTTAAAAATAAAAAAATATATTATTTTAATATACATAGTAACCTTGTACATTGTCTTAAACGGGGTAGGTGAGAGCTGGCCAGCTGGGGGTTGGTTACGAGCGCGGTCTTGAATGGGTTTCCAATCTGGAACATCATTAAACCATCTCGGCCGTTCTTTGTTTACGGTCCACAATAGACGGTTGTGATTCGTTGACTGATTGGGTGGGAAAGGAGATAAGTTTGGTGAAGCATGAATGAATAGAAAAAAAAAAGATGCAAGATGTTGGTCAACAGGATATGTTTACTTTAATAAATTTGCTGTGAATCTTCTTCTTCAAACCCAAAAAAAAGTAGTAATTTTTATCTTGATATATAAAAATTGATTGAGAAATGCTATTGACTGTAAAAATAAAAATAAAAAAGTGAATTTCAGTGGAGAGGTGGGTGGGCATATGCTTCTCTTCGAACGAATGTTAGTTGTTAGTTTAAGGAGGTATTTAAGAGTATGATAATTATTGTTATTTAAATTTTTTTTTTATTAAAAATATATTTAAATAATATATTTTTATTTTTAAAAATTATTGTAATATCAGTAAATTAAATAATTAAATATAAAATATTAATTTAAAAAAAAAATTAAAATTTTACTCAATCCATGTTTAGAGGGCAATATGGGGGCATTGGACCCTGCTTGAGCCGCCTCCCCCACCTACTACATAAGTTCAATTCAATTTCTCAACAAAATTTGAAGGAAATTAATCTATCGGTTCTACAAATGAAATTTTTTTTTGAAGTTGAAAGAAATTAAAAAGAAAAAAAAAGTTGTTATCTTTAACTTGAGATTGCATTTGATAAAAAAAAAAAAAAAAACTTAGATTGCATTTGACAAAATTAAGTAAGAATCTTTTCTTTCTTTCTTTTTGTTTTTCCTTTCCTGGCTAGAAATAATTGTTTGGAACTCAGCCAGAGCATCGTGAAAAGACTTTCTTTTATAGAAACTAGATACAAAGTTGGGATCATTATAATAATTTTTTTTTTGTGTAATTTTTTTATATTTTTTAAATCACCAATCTTATCAAAAGTTTATTTTTAATATATTTTTTGACATGATTTTATCACTTTAATTTTTTTTTTCATGTTACTAAATACAAATTATCAAAAAATTATTTTAATATTTCTTTTATTAAATCTTACTTATGAGATCATGATAGATTTTTATTTAAAAAAAGGGTGTTGAAGATTAAAAAAAACATGCTTTCATTAAACCATTAAAGATATGTTTTGATAAAGAAATGTAGTTTAAATTGAAAATATACATTTTCCCTACTTATTTAAAGTTATTAAAATTCTTAACAAAATTTTATTTTAATCTTCGTGGTTTTTTATGCAAAAAAAACATGTTGCTAATAAAAAATTATGTAATTGTTTATAAGAAAATTAGTTTTTTTTATGATAACATTATTGATTGCTTTATGGATAATTATATATTAGTATGATATATATAATTTTTAAAATAATTTGCTAATTAATATTAAATATAATAAAGTTTTTATTCTATCTTATTAATTTTTTTTATTATAGTTTCTTATATAATGTTTTCAAATTTATTGTACTCGTATTTTTTCATCTCATCGCGGAGAGATGATTTATTCATAATTTGTTAATTGAAACTTTCTTTAACTTAAAAAATAATGTTTCTTATAAATAAAACATGTTTTCATCAAAAATTAAAACAAAAACAAATGTGTAAATAAAACATTATATTTTTATTAAAAATATACACTTTTTTTCTTTTTTTATTCAAATCATTATACTTTTTCTAGACTTTCTTTAATTTTTTTCTCTATTCAATGAACTATGCTATAATTTCTTCAAAAAAAAATACTTATGTTGTCAAAATAAATAAAACAATTACATTGATAAAAAAAATATAATTTCAATGAGAAAAAATAGATCTTATATATTTTTATTTGTTTTCTTTCATGAGAATTCCTTTTTTATCGTATAATTAAATAAAAAATAGATTCTAAAAAGTTAGGTTATTAAACTCGGTCAAGCTTATAACTTAGATTACAAGTTAGGTAGATTAACTTGAATCAATCCAAATCATCGTTGTTTTAATATTTTAAAAAATTAAAATTGTTAATCAACATTATTTTTTACTTTTTTAATCAAATTGATTTTTTACTAGGTTGACTGAGTTGCAAGTCCATTCCCTAGATCGACGCCTCCAAATTTAGTAACTCTTACCTAATTTACTTTGTAACCTGACACGGTCCAAAGCCTAGGTTGCGGAATGTCATATTAACCCACCAGGTTGGGTTTCATAACATTGTCAAAACTTTTCTCATGGCAATGAGCAGGCAACTAACTAGTATAAACGACAACAAATTTCTTAGATCAAAACTAGTCACTTGCCCATGAGCGGGTCGAGATCAATTTCCCTTATCAATGCTAAAATAATATAAGCATTGACAACTTGTTTCACACCTTTAAAAAAATTTTAATTGCAAACTAAAAAGATGATGCATGTGTTTAATAAAATAAATTGAGAATAACATGTATTAATAAACGTAAAAAAAAATTACGAAGCTAACCAAATATTGAGTTGGTAAATTAAAACAAAGATGCATATTAAGATATCTAATCATGACACGCGATGAGCTAAACAAATGTTTTATTTAATTACAGGTGAATAAAATTATGTCTTGTAAGAAAAGCAATTATCTCAACTCTTTTGAAAATAGAAATTGGAAAAAACAGTATGAATCTCATTTGAAAATAAAAATTAAATTGATTGATATCTAATGAAATAATAACTCGAACATAATGTTATTTATTTAGATATAATTAATTTAGATTAAAATCAAATAAAAAAAAATCACATAGTGATATATAAAAAGAGTGTATAAAACAAGTTGTGAGAAGCGAAGGGTATTTAATGAAATAAGTTTCAAAATAAATTATTGATTATATTTAAATAAAATTTATTAATAACAACATCAACATCAACAAAGCTCTTAAAAACAATTTCAAGAATCTAGGTCTAATTGACAACCCTGGGCCAAAAATTAAGGGTAGAGAGGTGTGGGCTTCCAAGGACTTATTCCTCTATTTTTTTGCTTGGTTGAAGTGACAATGTATGGTCAATCTATTTTTTTATTTTTAAACAACCAGACAACATATCATATGAAAAGTAGGTAGATGTCGCTTATCCTCTAGTTTTACCATCAACCACCTCAAGAGCCATAAAAAGTCAAATTAGCTAAAAAATAGTTAAAAAACTTAAAATCAACTTGAACCTCAAATACTTCCCGAGCTCATGTAAGATAAAGATCAAAGAATACCTTAATGGAATTTCTTTAATTGAATAAGATTCATTACACCAAAATCAATATTTTTCATGGTTAAAATTAGGCTAATTGATATTTTCTCTCTCCTCTTTCTAATGACCCCGTCTCTTCTCTCTCTCTCTCTATCAAGAATTTAAATACAAAGAAATGGAGTATGAGACCAAAATGTATAACTTTATTAAAAAGGGATTACAAATGAATTTTGTTTTTTTTTTTAAAAAAAAAACTTAAGGACCAAAAAACCTAAAAACGTGCCTATTCTATAGTATTTTTTTTAAAACAAAAGTTTTATTTATTTGGGTGTTAATTTTTTATCCTTAGACTTTTAATTATGTTTAATCAAGAAAATTGAATTGATTTCATAAAATCAAGCATTGATTTAACATTGAATATTTTTTTTTAACATAAGAAGAAACCCTTGTGAACTCAATTGAAGCAAAACATCGATCCGGATCCCAACTAAAGCTAATTTTTCAAGGATCATATTAAAAAAGAGTTAAGAACAAAAAAAAAGAGACCAAAACACAAGAAAAGAGAAAAACTCGGTAATTTGTGTGTGGGAGAGCAATGTTGATCCACACCCTTATTTCTTTTATTTAATTTTAATTTTAATATAATTTCAAATCCTTTAGATATTTTTTTTAACGTTTTTTACTAAAAGCCTCTTCTCCATTTTTTTTATATATAACTTGCATATTTTTTAAGCAATTATAAAAATCATATAAAAAATTATTTCAATGAATTCAACATGCAAATATATTTAAAAAATAAAATGAATATTTGCATTATATTAAATCATTGAATGTTTATAATTATAAAAATACAATCATTATCATGAAATAAATTTAATTGAACTTAATATTAGTTATTTAATAATTTCAATTGATCGATGTCATGAAAAAGATATTTATATTTTATTAATCATAGAAGTTTTGGTGCCCTCTTGTCGACTTATCATCTGCTAAGGTTCAGCCACTTTTCACTGTCTCCTCGTATATATTACTCAGCCAATAGCACATCGGGACGAGGATGATCCAGATTATATAATCTGCAATCTTTGTTTTTTTTTTTTTATTATTATTGTGGATGTTTGACCAGCTTGCACACACCTTGATTAATTTTATAAATTCTAAAATTAACGATCATATAAACTCCTAATGATTTTAAAAGAACTCGAACTTGTGACCAAATTAAACTTAAAGCTTGATGAGTTAAATTATCATTTAGGATTATATAATCTGCAATCTTAATTAGATTTGTGCTGCATCTCACATAGAAAAGCATCAAAACCATTGAAGTGTAAAATCTCATTCTCAATTTTTTATTTGTTCATGCTCTTACAAGAATGATAACCTAAAAGAGTAAAAGTAGGCAAAATAAATAGGATATGATTTTTGTTAGTTTTTGTTTCACAGAGTGTAGAGTTGGCGGAAAAGTATCAAAAGGAAATGTTCTAGGATTCCAGCTAGTTGACTGGTTGGTTAAAATCCTTGTAGTCTGTAGAAAAAATGAACCAAGGCGAAAAAAAAAAACATTATTTTTATAGCTAGCCAAATGTATTTACATGCGTAGGGTTTATTTCTCACAAGAACGGACAATAATTCTAGATTTTTTTTATACAGGTGTAGTATGCCTTCCTATGAGCATTTTTCACATATGATTGAACATGAATAAAAGAGTGTTTGAGAATTTTTAAATAACCATTTCAATCTAAAAATTTAAGTTTTTAGATGAGATTTTAATATATAATTTATATTATTTTTTAATACATCCCCTTAAATGAAAGTTTTTTGAACTTGAAACTTGCACAGACTCATGTTACCTTGTGTTTAAATTTTATAAATTGGAATGATAAGATTCGAACCTTGTAACCGCTTGGTTATCAAGACTTTAATATCATGTCAAAAAACTATCTCAACCTAAAAGCTTAAGCTTTTAGGTTGAGGTCCCAATATATGATTTATATTATTCTTTAACAAGAATATAGTAGCAGTTATTTTTTTAAGTATTTTTCACTTGAAAATACATTAAAATAAATTTTTTATTCTTTAAAAATTATTTTTAACATTAACACATCAAAACGATCTAAAAACATTAAAAATATTAATTTAAAATAAAAAAATAAAAAAATTAATTTTTTTAAAAAGTTTTTGAAACACAATCTTTATACTTGGAAAAGTCAACTTGCCTGTACTGGAGTTTAGAACACACATGGGTGAGGACAAGTTTTTGTCCCGTCTCATACCCAAATTTATATTTCTCCCCCCAATAGGACAACCTTAACGTGCATCCAGTCCCTTCTGCTCACCAAACACACCTTAAAAGCGTGCTTGGAGAGCAGGTGGACAAGACAAACTTGTATTGGTGAAGATCGTCCTATGGAGATCGATGGTGTGACAAAGATCTGAAAAGTAGAAGGTGACAAATTACATACCAAACTTTAAGGGTTTGAAGTTTGAACATCGTACTCACACAACCTTCAAGCATAATTGCCAGAAAAATCAATCCATAGACTCCAATCCTGAAATAAACCATTACAAACATTCATATTTATAGACTCAACACACTCTTGAAGCTTTAGGTAGTTAAATTTTTAATTCAAAAAGGGATTTGGCTCTTAAATAAGTAGATGCAACAATTTTCATTTTCATATTAGGAAAACCAACTTCAAAAAAGTCAATATTTAAAAGACTAGTCAAATATATATAAGACCTATAAATTCTAAGAAAATATGAAAATTGTAGAAATACCCCTGCAAATCTGATATTTACAACATCAAGCCTAACTCGACAATTCAAACAAAGCACTTAATAAGGGTTGATTTTGTTTTGGTTGAATACAAGCTACATTTCTAACCATCTAATCAACTATAATCCTGTGACATTTTATTAATTAAAAATAATTAAAGCTCTACCCCTTGTCACAAAGCACTATTTCATTCTTTTTATTTTCTTTCTTGATTTTTTCTCAATCAAATATTTTTCTTTATTTCATTATATAATATTATATTTTTTTTAGTAGGTTATTTCATTTTCATGACACGAATCGCGGGTTTAGCGGCCTAACCTAGTTGACTCAGGTTTTTCTTTTTCGTAATTAACTCCCCCCTTCGATTTAATCCTTTAATATTGGGTTCATTATGAATTAGACTTTATGATTTGTTTTGTTTGCTTTTTATTAGGTTATTATGGCCTCAATATCTAAAAATAATGCTTAATGAGTTAAGCCGAGTTGACTCGAGTTGTTTTTATGTCCTTTTCTTAATTGATTTTTTTTTCAATTTCATTATTCAACATTGAGTCGGTTGAGAATTGAGTTTCATAATCTGTTTTGATTTGATTTATATGAGGATATCTTGAACTCATGATCAGTGTTATGGTTTTTGATATTTTAACTCAGAATAAATCATATTGTTTTTTCAATTTTTTTCTAAGAAGTTATCTCAGTCTCATGACTTGAGTCATAAGTCCTTCAACATTAAATTTTGATTTTTATTTGATTTTTTCTGTCTTATGACTCGGGTCGCGGGTTTGACAAGTTAACCCAATTGACTCTTTTTTTTCTTTTAATTTCATCATTTAATATTGTATATGATTGAGAACTAGGATTCACAACTTATTTGGGATTTTTTTATTAGGTTATCTCGATCTTTTGATTCAAAAATAATGTTTGATGGATTAACTCGAGCTGACTTGACTTATTTTTTGTGTCATTTTTTAATTAAAAGTTTTACAAATTTCATCAGTCAATATTGTATTCAACATGATTGAATGAAAATTGAGCTTCATAAGTTGTTTTGATTTGCTCTTAATAAGATTATCTTAGTTTTATAACTAGAGTTGCGAATTTGACAGGTTAACTTAGTTTAAATCAGGTCATTTTTCTATTTTTATATGAGGTTGTTTTGGTCTCATGACCCAGGTCATGGGTTTGGCGAATTGAATTAGGTTGTTTTTTTTATATATTTTTTAATCTCATCCTTCAATATTAAATTGATTGAAAATTAGACTTTGTAATTTGTTTGGACTTGCTTTCTATGGGGTTATATTTTAATCTTATGACCCGAGTCATGAGTTTGACAAGTTAAATTTTGTCATTTTTAGGTTTTTTTTAATTGATTTTTTTTTCAATTTCATCCTTCAAGATTGACTTGATTGGAAACAAGACTTTTTAATTTATTAAGATTTATTTTCTATGTGATTATCATATTCTTATAACTTGGGTCATGGATTTGACATGTTGACTCAAGTTGATCCAAGTTAATCCACCATGTTATTATCTTAATATTAAAAAAAATATGTCATCTTAAATTTTTTTAATCAAATTATGCTTTTACGAGTCGTCCAGGTTGTTTTTGGACTCACAAAGTCAACTTGTTCATCTCGAGTCAACCCCCACACAATTCAAAATTTTTATTCCACTAGAAAAAAACATTAGTAACATCTGAATAATTTTTTACGTTTTAAAAAAATTTGATCCGACTTGCAGCATAATACGAGTCAATAACTAGTTATCACACTTACACAACAAACATGAACCCAAAACAAAGCTAAGACTTTGCACTCTCAAACCTATAACAGAGCTAGCTTTAGGCTAAGGTGGCCCAATGATTAATCAAAAAAAAAAAAAACCAAAGAATGCATTGTTGTTTTCTTCACATTGTTGAAATAAGAATCTAAACCACTTTATATGTCAACAAACAAACACCAGTTCAAATTAGAAGATATGACTCAAATTAATTCATTTTTTTCCCTCAACTATAAATGCTTACGGATACACCAACATTAACAATTTTTTTTAATAAATTGAAGAATATTGACCTAATTATAGTCTACTAGACATGTACAAGCAGAACGACGTAGTGTTGCATACAAAGAAAAATTCTAAGCAAGTTCAGGAATCCAAGTTAGGATTTATTCATTAAGCAAGGCATATGAGCAATCTTGCACTACCAGAATACCGGCAAAAACCAACGAAATTACCGACGGAATTTTTTCATCGGTAATTATTACCGACATAAATAATTCTGTCTTAAAATATGTCGGTATATACCGACGGCATAAATTCGTCGGAGATACCATCGGTATATACCGACGAAATATTTTCGTCGGTATATACTGACCGGTTCGCTGATGGCCTATAAAGTTTGTTTGGAAAGATGCAACGGTGTGGTGACGTGGAGTTTTTTCAGATGATTTTACCGACGGAATGACCGAGGGATTCAAACTGAGATAGTCGTACAGTGACGTGGCACTGTCACCGACGGAATCACCGATGGAAATACTGACGGATAGATTCCGTCGGTGTTTCCATCGGTAAAAGCCATTATATACACACCCCCTCTGCCGACACTCTCTTCCTCTGTTTCTCCTTCTTCTTTCCCTTCCCACCTCTCCCCTCCCAAACTGTAGCCAACCACCCATCCCAACTCTCTATTATTCTCAACACAAGCACTCAAGTTTCTTATACTTTGTACGTGGTCACAATATCCGTTTCTTATGGATTTTATCATTTTTTGTAAGTAAATCTATCCTTTTTAGTTTTAACATTTAAATGTGAATTTTATTGTTTTTTTAATATATGTATTTTGTTAACGTATATACTTGTTTGATTGTTATTTGTCAAAGAAACTTGTAGTATGAATGTATAATTTTGTAGTTGTTATAGTTTGTTTTAGATTTTGTCAAATTATATTTGTTTGTAAATTGTTGAAATTTTTTTTGAATTACACCGAATTAAATGTGTTGTGATGAAATAAATAATTAATAGCTTGTTTAACGGGTCTTTTTTAATTGTTATCAATTCTATTTCGAAGTTGTGATTTCCGTAAATTTATATATGTATAAATTTGTATGTATGAACGTTGATAGTTGATAATTGATAATGAATATTTAACATAAGTGTTGTTTTAGTTTGTTGGATAATGTCGGGGAAAACCAATATTTTTGTTATGTTTTATAGAGGTTCAATAGAAGTTATGGATGATCGTTCATGGATGTATCGGGACTCACCCCAATGATTGCGGAGGATGAATTATTGTAACGGTGTCCAGGGTTTTATTAATTTTACAACATTTATTCCGAGGAATTTTACTGATGGCGGTATTAGGTGTCCATGCATGAAGTGTAAAAATTTAAAGTTTCTGCACCAAGATGTTGTAACGATGCATCTTCTAACCAAAGAGTTCATGGAGGATTGCCTGTGTTGGTATGCACACGGAGAACTATTTGTTCCTGATGAGAGCATGGAAGAACAGGTGGTTGGGTCAACTTCTAGTGCTAGCAACATGCATGAAGTTGGAAATGAAAACAGTAATCCTTACAAGAATATGGTTATGGATGCAATGAGAATGAGTGAAGGTAATGTCAGGGAATGTCCAATCGTAGAAAAAGAACCTAATGCAGTTGCAGCAAGGTTTTTTGATCTGTTGAAAGATTTTGACGAACCATTATGGGATGGCTGTACGAACCACAGTAAATTATCAACCGTAGCATAGGTGTTCACCATCAAGTTGGATCACGGGTTGAGTGAGGTCGGTTATGACAAGATTATTGAATGGGCGAGAAGCATTTTACCTGAAAGGAACAGGCTGAAAGAGAACTTCTATGCTACCAAGTCCATGATGAAACCTCTCGGTTTAGGATACCAGAAAATTGATATATGCCCTAATTTTTGCATTTTTTGCTACATTGAAAATGTTGAGATGACCGAGTGCATGACATGCGGGCATTCCCGTTACAAACCCAGAACTGGTAGAGGGAAGACTCTCGTGGCATATAAAAAACTTAGATACTTCCCAATCACACCTAGACTGCAGAGGTTATTCATGCCATCAAGGACTGCTGAGCACATGACATGACACCAATCACACCATGCGGTTAATGGAGTGATGGTTCATTCTTTTGACGGTGCAGCCTGGAAACACTTTAACAGTGTGCATCCTCACTTTTCAGTTGAATCAAGGAACGTGCGTCTTGGGTTGTGTACAGACAGATTCAACCCATTCGAGTCATTTGCTGCTCCTTATTCTTGTTGGCCGGTCATACTGATGATTTATAACTTGCCACCGGGGATGTGTATGAGGCCGGAGTTCATGTTTTTATCTATGGTCATAACAAGGTCCGAGCAGTCCGGGGCGGAATATAGATGTTTGTCTTCGTCCGTTGATTGATGAGTTGACGCAGTTGTGGTCCTCTGGAGCTTTGACTTATGACATCTCGAGGAAACAAAATTTTGTTATGAGAGCGGCTTTGATGTGGACTATCAATGATTTCCCAGCTTATGGAATGGCTTCTGGTTGGAGCACGCATGGAAAGGTAGCATGTCCATACTGTATGGAGAACAACAAGGCATTCATGCTAACAAACGGGGGTAAAGCTTCTTTTTTTTACTGTTACCGTCATTTGTTGCTGTCGAATCACAGGTATCGAAAGAACAAAAATGATTTCTTTGTTGGCAGAGTTGAAAAGGATGTTGCACCCCCGCGTCTTTCTGGTGAAGAATTGTTTGATGTTGTGTTAGAGTACGGTGACATTGTGTTTAGTCTCCAATCAGGTAAGCAGAAGTTTTCTGGTTTTGGTTTGACCCATAATTGGGTGAAGCGAAGTATCTTTTGGGAGCTTTCTTATTAAAAGACCAATCTTTTCCGTCATAACCTTGACGTCATGCACATTGAAAAGAACGTGTTGGAGAACATTTTCAACACCGTCATGGATGTGAAGGGGGAGACAAAGGACAACATCAAGGCTAGATTGGATGTAGCGCTGTTCTGTAACCGTAAAAATATGGAGTTGGTTTGTGATGTGTCACGGGTCGCAAAACCAAGAGCAAGTTTCGTGTTAGAGAAAAACGCACAACTACTAGTCTACAAATGGCTTAAGAGTCTGCGTTTCCCCGATGGACATGCCTTGAACATATCAAAGCTGGTTAATACGGAGGAA
The DNA here is from genome assembly GCF_000002775.5 of Populus trichocarpa. Lineage (NCBI taxonomy): Eukaryota > Viridiplantae > Streptophyta > Magnoliopsida > Malpighiales > Salicaceae > Populus > Populus trichocarpa. The sequence continues at coordinate 11,358,449 of NC_037291.2, read as the reverse complement.
TGCAGATTATATGGAATGAAGAGTCATGACTATCATGTGTTTATGAAAACACTCATCCTATTAACTTTTCATGATTTGTTGCCAAAGGGGATATGGGATGCACTAACGGAGATCAGTCATTTCTTCAGAGACACATGCTCTAGCAAGTTGAATGTTAATCACATTGAAAGGCTTGAAAAGAATATCGTCGAGACAATATGCAAACTTGAGATGATATTCCCTCCATTATTTTTTGACTCAATGGAGCATCTACCCGTACATTTACCATTTGAGGTAAAAGTTGGAGGACCAGTCCAGTACAGATGGATGTATCCATTCGAGAGGTTAGATATTACAGGAGCTATGTAATTCATAATTAAATGTTTTTATTTTTATTTTTTTAATTGATAATTTTTTATTATATATATATATATATATATATATATATATATATATATATGCAGGTAATTGTTCAATCTTAAAAAAAAGGTTAAGAACAAGGCGCATGTTGAGGCGTTAATATGTGAGGCCTATATTGTTGAGGAGATCTCAATATTTATCTCATACTATTTCGAACCTCATTTGAGAACGAGGATCAACCGTGTTCCACGGCATGATGATGATGGTGAAGTGCCTTCAAGTGGGAACTTGTCAATATTCTCCAATCCTAGACGACCCACACCTAAAAATGTCATGAGGGAAAGATATTTGTCTAAAATATAGTTCAAACAAGCACACAATTATGTCCTATTTAATTGTGATGAGCTGAGACCTTTTATTAAGTAAGTAGATGTTCGACTTAAACTTTGTCAAGAGTGTACTATTTATATTTTGTGATACCATACACTCATATAATTTGGAACAACCTTGCAGGCAACATCGACGATACTTACTGTCCAATAACTCACAGCTGACCGAATCCCAGATCTTTCAATTACAAGATGAACAATTTGCCACATGGTTTAGAACACATGTAAGTCCTATCACAAACTCATTATCTCTTGCAATGTAATTAATTTTAGTCAATATTACATAATATCCGTTTATTGATTATTATTGTATTTAATTTACAAGCTAGGTTTATCAAATGGGAGGTAGTGCTGCTATTTCATTGTCTTTACTAGGCCTGAGCCCTGAAAGAAAAGTCAGGTGCTATAACGGGTATTTTGTCAATGGATATGTCTTTCATACTGAAGAATACGGGTATGGAAGAAAGACATACAACAACGGTGTTTGTATTAAGGGATTGACTTCTAATGAGTTTGAAGTTGACTACTACGGTAGATTGGAAGAGGTCATCGAACTGCAATATCATAGCGAGCAAAATAGAGTGTTTTTATTCAAATGCTATTGGTATGACACAACTAACAGAGGAATCAGAGTAGATCCTCACAAGTTTATTACACATGCACCCCTTCCTTTAGAATGGACCGATCAAGAGTTGATTGGTTATCCGTTTTAAAAACAAAACCCAAGGGTGATGTCGAGGTTGTTCAGGATGAGAACGAAGACACAATTGTGATAGATGAAGTCTTTCAAGCTAGTGAGTTGGTTGAACCATACCGAGTTGCTCCTTCGATTGACTTAGAAGAAAATTTGAATTTTCATGTTTTCAACGATAGTCTTGTTAATGTTGACGCAGAGGAGTTGAATGTTGTTCTGAGCTCTACTAGTGGAAAAAAGAATGTTGTTGAAGAAGATGATAACGAAATTGAAGAGTGCGATGAAGCTGATGATAACAATTCAATTGAGAACGAAGATGAAAATTCTGACTAACTAAACATGTTCTAAAGCCTTATTTTTATAATGTAATATTTTGGAACATGAAATATTTATTCTTCTTTAATGGTCAGCTCTTGTTATTGTGCTGTGTGTGTTGTAAGATTGCCATTCAAGATTTTGTGACAGGGATACACAAAAAAATAAGAAATATTGACGGTTTCACCGACAGAATATAACCCGTCGGTAATTCATAGAGAGTTGAAAACAATTTACGGGATTGTGCCACAATCACCGACGGAATCCCCGACGGAATATAACCCGTCGGTATTTCACAGAGAGTTGAAAAAAATTTACGGGATTGTGCCACAATCACCGACGTAAATTACCGACGGATTACGCACATCCCGAAGCGCACGCATGTCAGACGCGTGTCCGTTGGCACACGTACCGACGTATCGAAAAGTCTGGCGGGATTTTCAAACTTTTTTGGTGCGCATATCAATTAATTTCCGACAGTATTACCGATGAAATTTAATGCCACCGACAACAATAAATTTCCGTCGGTAATTCCGTCGGAAATATTGATATATAAACCCCCCCGTTCCCCATTTGTTTCATTTTTTCCTCTCGGCTCCGTTTCTCTTCTTCTCCATTTCTCTTCTTCTCTCCATTTCTATTTGGCTTTTGGAAGAGATTTTATTGTTTTGGTGGTAGTTTTAAAAGGTATGTATTTTTTTTCTTTATCTTTGTATTTTTTTATTTTAATTATGATTAATATTTTTTGTGTTCTTTGTTTTGTGTATTGTTTGTAGATAAAATCTTAAATTCAACACACTATTAAGGTAAGTATTTTTTATTCCTAAATTTATTTTGAATTGATATAGTGTTTTTAGTTTTGTGTATTGTTTGTTTTGTGTTTAGGTTGTTTTGTATAGTGTTTTTTAGTTTTTTTATTTTATTTATTAATTTTATGATATTATTGTTTGTATTGCTATAATTGTTATTGTTGAATTTATGTTAAAAATGTTAATTTATAAATAGAATTACATTTAATTAATTTATCTTAATTTAGGGTATTATTGTTTGTATTGCTATAATTGTTATTGTTGAATTTATGTTAAAAATGTTAATTTATATATAGAATTACATTTAATTAGTTTATCTTAATTTAGGATATTATTGTTTGTATTGCTATAATTGTTATTGTTGAATTTATGTTTTAAATGTTAATTGAAATATAAAATTAAATTTAATTAGTTTATCTTAATTTTAGGATATTATTGTTTACCTGTCATTGTTATTGCTTGTTATTACATTTTTATTTTTATGTGTACACGTTAATTTCTATTTTGAGGTCCATTAGGGTCGTGTTAAGAATGATATTGATTTAGTTTCCTTTTGCTTTTGACCATGTAATTATTTATAAATTAAGAGTTTTGTCTCCTAAAACTTGAAATGTAATATTAATCCGTAAATTTGAATGTATGACTTTAATCTAATGTTTGTAACTCTAAGTACCAATTTAATAATGAATGTTCATAGTTGAAATTGATTCTTTTACTTGAATTTCATTATATGATGTTATTGAATAAGATGTTTTGTGTTAATGATGATGAGTTGGGTTGAGATCCAGGATGATTGGATCGGGATGTGAAATAAAATTGAAAGTGTAATATGATTTTGTCGATAACTTGGGACCTCCCAATATAGGAGAGACTCTGTCGATTTTTTTTTAAATAATCAAAGTTAATTATGTAATTATTCGTATAAATTTGTGTAGATGCGTAGAATGAAATCTACAACACGTTGTCAGCAGACGGTTGTAGCTAGTTCTTCTAACAGCGAGGAGGACGTATCTTAGGTGCTGATCACGACGAGAAATCTACGCCAACTTGTGATGCTGCCTCTTTTAGCGCGGTTTCACAACGCAGAAGTGGTGTGCCTTCACAGCGGGGTCAATTTACCCGCAAGTACCAGACACAATGGAAGGATGACCTCTCAATGTAAGTTTGTTTAGGTTTTAGTTTTTTTTTTATATATACTTATAACATAATTTATGAACAACTAATTAATATTATTACTTTTATTTAATTTCAGGTTCACAAACATTGAGGCTGCAAGGGCTATAACATTGGCGTTTAAATCGTCGATAGAGATTCCATTGTTTCAATGGAGCCAGGTTTCCAGACATCTTGAGTGGAAACCTAATATCGATGCATGGTTTAAGCGATTTCAAGTCGGTGTTAATTTTTAATTTCCAGCTTATTTTTAATAAATGATTTTTATAATTTTATATCTTGTACTATTTTTATTTTATATGAATTATTTATATACACAGAACAAATTTGAGTGGGATAGGGCGAACAACAATGTTGTGAGGAGGGTATAGGATAATCACGCGGCAATTAGGTAACATCAAAAATAATATTTATTTTTCTTTTATAATTTTATGTTTTAAATTCTAATTTGTTACTATGGAAGTAGGTTGCGTGATTTTTGGTATGACACCAAAAAAAAATCAAAAAGACATGCGAGGGATAACGGTCTTGATGGGTGGCGGTTTGGCAGGAATTCAAACTACCATTCATCTCGGGGGAAATATGGACGACATAGATTGAGCACGTGACCTCAGAGCGGTTCTCACGGCGCTCACAGTCTGGCGCCGACAACCGGAATCGGCAAATTCATGGTTCGGTGACCACGCACACTGGCGGATCCGTCCCATTCAGCGCACATGCAAAGCGGATGGTAAGATTAATTTTAATGAAATATATCGGTAATTATTTTATCGTTCCTTATAATATATTTAACTTTCAACCTATTTTTTCCTTACATGTTGCGTCTCTTGGACGTGAGCCGAGTCCAATGGAGCTGTTTGTAGAGACGCATGTGCGGAGTCAAGACCGCCAAAAGGGGGTGCAGCAGTTCGTGGACAACCGTGCTCAGTACTTCGTTGTATGTTTGTTCATTCATTTTATTTTGTAAGTTATTATTTTCTTGAATTGCATATGATGATTTTTTTAAAAAAATTTCAGGAGACCTATAATAGCCGGTTGAGGGAGAGATATGGGGACAATCCTTCGACCCATCCAGATTTCGATCCAGATTTGTGGATGGAGGTGGGATCGTCTGGTGGACCCGATAAAAATCGGGTCTATGGGCTCTCCAACACTATGGCTGGAAACTTGCGTTCGGCTCGTAGTGTCTCAACCGTTGGGAGCCTGTTGGGAGCTCTCCATCAGTATCGAGCACCCAGTCTGAGGAGTTCATTGCCTTGAAACAACAATATCAACAACTCTCGACGAATTATAATGAGCTCCGTCAAATAGTCATGGAGATGAGATCAAAGATGAGTGATGATACTTGTGCAGCTCCTTTTTGGTTGTACGGTCCCGAGAACAACAAGCCTCCTCCTCCTCTGCCGCTATTCTAGTTTAATTTTATTTTTTAAACACATTAAATTTGTTATGAATATTTGGATGAATATTATTTAACATTATTTTTTATATTTTTAATGTTTAATCCAGTTTTATTTGTTTATTAAGCTTTTTTACTATTAATAAATTATTTTTTATATATATTTTAAATACATACCGACGGGTTTACCGATGGATAATTTCCATCGGTATTTCACAGAGAGTTGCCAAACAATTACAACCTATGCCATAATTACCGACGGAAATATTCTGTCGGTGATTAAATACAGATGGCTTTACCGACGAATAATTTCTGTCGGTATTTCACAGAGAGTTGCCACACAATTACCACCGATGCCATAATTACCGACGGATATAATCTGTCGGTAATTATCGTTGAAAAAATCAGACGGATTTAGTCCGTCGGCAATGTTCTCGTGGGAAAAAATTTTTTTGGCGCGCGTATCCTTCTGTAAGACCGTCGGTGGGTGGTTTTTTTTATTTGCGACAGAATTAGAGACGGAAATGGGAGTTACTGATGACTATTATACCGACGAACGTGTTCCGTCAGTAATTATTTTACCGACAGAGTTCATTCCTGTCACCGACAGAATTAGTCCGTCGGTAAAACTGTTTAATGGTGTAGTGTTGTTCCATAGGCCAACAAAATGACATCCACATGTGAGAATGCCAAATGAACAAGTAAAAGATTCATATCAACAATCACCTTGAATGTACTCGATCCAAATTACATTATGAAAAGGTAAGTCTCTCAAAGTAGCTAGCATCTTCAACTAAACATATTCAAGAATGCATATCAAAATCAAATCATCCATAAAACACACATAAAAAAATAAAAGAAGTTAATAAAATCCACCTCAAACCATAATGAAAGAAGAATCAAAATCATTTGGAGCAACACGACCAATCCAATTACTAAGCATCTAATTAGTATGTAAATGAGTAATATAAGTCAATTCATACATACTACACAAATTAATAGCAAGCGTTTCATTTAATGCTTTCTCAATCGAACTCTTCAAAACTTTAATCAAATTTGACAAATCTCTTAAATCCACCAAACACATAGCCTTGTTATTATTTGCAACAACATTTATTCCATCCCTTGTGTGTTTGGTATTGCGGTAGCTGTTGTGGTTGTGGTTTGAAAAAAATTGTTTTATAAAAAGTACTTTTAGTTGAGGTTGGTTTGGAAAAATATATGTTTGGTTAAAACTGTGATTGAAATTGAGGTTGAACAAAAAGTAGTTTAATGTGTTTGGTTAAGAATGCTTTTGAAATTGAGGTTATAAAATAATTTTACAAAATATATATTAATATTGATGGTTTTTAATTTAAATATTGTAGATTTAACTATTACTATTATATCATGAAATAAATAATACTTTATATAAAATATTTTTTATTGTTCCATTAAATTTTTTAAGAGCGCAACAACATAGGTAAAATATAATCAGGAATAAAATTGGGATTGCGATCAAATTCTGCAAATGTTACGTCATCAAGCGATCTCCGTCTAATTTATGTAGTGTCATTGAATAATGTTTAACACTAGTTTTTCTAATAAAACACAATGAAAAATAAAAAATATTTTTTTATTTTGTTAGATCGGACCCGGTTCAATGCATTTTTAGCTTTGAACCGGACCGGTCCAGCCAGAACAGTGGAGCATGCTCCACTGTTCATGGAAGAATACCCATGAACAGTGGAGGCATGCTCCACTGTTCATTGAAGAAAACCCATGAACAGTGGAGCATGGCTCCACTTTTCATGAGTTTTCCCAGCACAAGAAGCAGCAAAGAGCTGCTTCTTGTAAACTTGTGGCTGTGCCACAATTAATAGTAGGGCCCACCAGTATAAATCTGTTGTTGGAGCATTACCAAACGGTTGAGTTGTTGTGGTTGCTTCAAACGCAGAAGCAACCACGCAACCAAACACATTTTGAGTATATGTTTCTGTCCAAACGGTTGAGTTGTTGTTGTTGTATTTAATATGATCACCATATTCTTTTAGAGCCAACAAATAATCATCTACCATCAAATACACCAATGCCTTAACCCTACTAACCAAATTCCTTAACCTACCCTCAACCTCACTCTCTCCAATATCACTAACCAATTTCTTTACCTTACCAAACTTCTGGGTTTTCTAAAAGGTATACATGCAACAAAAATTAATGATAAATTAATATTTTTTTTTGAGTCTCAAGGATCTCATTAGATAGATTTAAAGTTTTTTAGGGTTTATACAAAAATTACCCGAAGATTAGATATTCTTTTCAACTTCGAATAATTGCTTTCAAGATTGGATTATTGCAAACTCTTTTAGGAGAGAATGATTGCTATAAATTTAACTACTAGCTCTTTTCTTTTTGTATTTATGTGTTTCTGTACTGTATTATTGTACTATGATGTATAGAAAATAAAAAACATAGCTTTCTATTTATAAATAAAACCTAAAAACTTCATAAATGACAAAATATCAAGTTTTCATATTATTTTAGGCTAATTTTAAAAATTTATATAATCAATTCCTTACTTGATTGTTTCTAGGTCTAGAATTGTAATCTCTTGTATTAATTACACTCTAATCATCAATTTTAAAAACTTATTTACAATCAAGTCACACTTAATTAATCATCTCATTTTAATTGCTAACTAATAGTTCTTATATGTGTGACTCATTAGGTTCCCTAATAAATTAGCCCAAATATAAATCATAATCTTAAATAAAATAGGATTAAATAAATTAAATAATTTAATTTATTATCAATTCAACAATTGATTGATTTATATTTGAAGATCAATTACAATGTCTAGAAATCTATTATGATCCCTCAAATATTAGAAAAGTCATAAGTGGTATGATTTCACCTTTCAGTGACCACTTTCTTAATGTAATTATTATCCTTTCATCAAGAATATTCTAATTTAAACATTATAGCATGAAGGATATCTGCTTTGTTAAATTCTTTTTGTTCTCAACACTATAGTTATTAATTCCTTAAATAAGATTTGAAATTGTTTTCAAATCTCATTCCATATTGACCAAGGATTTCACAATCAATACTATTTGAGAATAGATGAAACATTCCTAGGGTGATGAATCCTCTCTTGATTAATCAAATACTTTATATATAGTTTATGTTATATCCAACATATGTATGTTTGTTACCCTTAATTAGGACAACAAATAACTAGGAACAAATATAACACTTCTTATATAAGATAACTTAGTGATCTCAAGTCTAAGGATTACTTACACAACTATCACATCAGTTTTTTTATAGGTATAAATGATCTCTCCATATAGAATTTTCTTGTAGGTTAGTTCAGTGTACATGTCATATTACAAGCACTTGCATATTAGTTTTACGTATCCTTCATATCTCAGTTTATGAAAGCAACTGCTTCCTTTTTTTTTTAAAAAAAAGAACATAATATAACCCGGTCTCAACAGCTCTAACTGATGTCTAATCTTAATAAAATATTGACCAAGAATATTTAGGAACAATACTTTAATATATATAGTAGGAATATCATAATTATAACAACTTTATAATTTTCTATACAAAACACTTATTACTCTTAAGATTTTATGGAGACTGATATTCGAATTAGGAAAATATCCCATTTATAATACCAAATTTGGAAATAGTCTAGAAAAGTGAAGATTTTTTGTCCAGCTGAAATTGAACAAACTAGCTATGCTTATCGACACTGTTGTCGTAACAAAATGCTCTTTTGTAAGCATTAATATAGTCAGAATAGTTATATGTATTGGGAGAGAAATAGAAAGTACAGAGCAATCTCGAGGAATGGGGATTGAGACCCCATTCTTCCGGAGTAATTACCCATTGAATGATTAAACCAGACTTCAATGCAAAGCAGACAAGTCTTGAGGTCTTAAGAGGGTACGATCGATAAATATCTAGCTCACTAAGTTTTCGTGGACAAACTATTATCGCACCAAACTCCAGTACCCAAAACCGTTGTCCAGCTGCTCTACCGGGCACTGTTGTTTGTAAGCCAAAGAACAAAATCTCTGAAGAGCCTACGGGATAAGGACCGGAGGACTCTATGTCTAGTTATTGGTATTGGTATCTTGTTTTGATTTTAGGTTTTCTGGCTAGTTCTGAATGTCTTCGCTGTGTTACAAATAGTGGGGTAATAACAAAAGAAAGCCCAAAGGTATGGGATGGAGAGAAGAGAATTCTTCACATTTGAGATTGATTGTCTGGTATTTCAAGTCAGAAGCTTAACTAGACTTTGCATGGAGGCGTCTTTGTTTCTTGGTGATGTTTTTGAGGAAATGATTTTCCTACGGACAGGTATATCTTCTTGTAAAGAAGGACAAGGATAGTTTTCTCTGAAACCTTTAGACGAGAACTGTGCAAAAAGTTCGAACTTTCTTCGCCCACAAGGACATGCAAATTGAACGCGTGGAAACATTTGAAGCAAAGTCTCTGTCACAGGAAGGAATTGGTTCCCGGTTCGCTAATGTCATGCATCTTATCTCTCACCATAAGAAGGAAGACAACTGGGGGATGGCAGTAATATAAATAACATAGAATTTTAAGTCCTTTTTTTCTTTGCCTTTGTAATCACCGCTAGCTATATGCCTCTAACATAACACACAATAACGAAGGCACCTTTCTTCCTCCCTGAGAAATATTGGACCAAGCCAACAAGAAGGCTTCCTTTCTGCCCAAGTCCAAGCTCGTCTTTTTAGTTTCTTGTTTGGTGGGCATTCCTGTATGAAAGGGTACATGCAGAAGAAGTACTTAGTACGCCTAGAGAAAATCAATTGAAAAAAATCTCACTCGACAAGAGTCAAATGTAATTCAGTTATGGACGCAACAATTTAAATTGAGGGTAGAAAACACTGTACAGACACTGCAATTCTTTCACATCGTCACTTGATACGCCTAGTGCAAAATCGAAGAAAATAGCGAAGAAAATGACAAGATAGCTTTTTATTTTTACACATTTTTTGAAACCTAAGAGTACAACAATTGCAATTTAACATTCTTCTACGTTAAACAGGGACAACAGGCTTGAGTGGGAGCAGTGCTTTTTTAGGGCGTGTTTGTACACCGCGTTATTTCAGATTTTTTTTTAAATGAATTTTTTTTATTATTTTTAAATTATTTTAATATGTTAATATTAAAAATAATTTTTAAAAAATAAAAAATTTTATTTTAATATATTTCTAAATAAATAAAAAAATATTTTTAACTATCATCACTATTATAATTTCAAATATACTCTTGATTCTCTTGCAGCTGCCTGTGGGGTGGTCAGAGATGCTGCATAGAAGGTACGTATGCAGCTGTCATCTCCAATTGCCATCCCTGGGAGCATAGTTATTAAATTTGGCCTTGATATGGACAGGAGGCCAGGTCTTGCGTAAAAAAGGGTCAACCTAAAAAAATGTTTCATTGCTGTCCATCCCCAGCTAAAACCACATGCTTATCTTACAATGTTCCACATGAAAATGTTTGTCGGCATGCTATAAAAAAATACCTATAGATTTATTTTTTCAGTTTGTTAAAGAAAATGTTGGCATGGGAAAAAAAACAAAGTAATCAGTATGTCCACAATTCGAGGACTGAAAAAAGTAAAAATAAAAAAAAAATAGAATCAACCTTACATGTTGAAATGTCGACATGTAAAAAATAGGGAGAAAGGTTAATGCCTTGCAAGAAAAAACAGCAAGTCTTGGAAGCTAACCAAACTTTTACAACTCAGATTATACAAATAAGATAATACAATAAAAAACAAAATAGAAAAGATTATGAAATTTAATTTTAAAACAACTTAATGTTTAAGAATAAAACATAAAAAATATTAAATTAAATAAAAAAATTTGAAGCAATCTTGGCTAACCTAACTAACCTATGGTCTAAGTGATGGGACCAAGATAAATGAATAGTAAAGAAATTGAAGAAAATCACGAAACCCAATATCAAAAAACTTTAACCTTGAACAATGAAACGAAAAAAAAATCTCAATTAATCTAATGTTAAAGGATGAAATCAAAAAAAATATCAATTTCAAAAAATTACTAAAGCAAATTACAAAAAGAACGACAAATAAAAAGAATCAATATAACCCAAGTCATTTTTAAAATTAATGAAACATGTTATAAAAAGAAAAAAAATAATAATAGAGCTTAGTGTCCAGCTTAATAAATGTTAAAGGATGAAACTAAAAAAAACATGAGCTTAAAAAAAATTAAAAAAGAAAAACAAAGAAAACCTAGGATGAAACTAAAAAAAACATGAGCTTAAAAAAATTAAAAAAGAAAAACAAAGAAAACCTAGGTGAACCTCTAAAACATTGATTGATCTTCAAAACTCGCAACGTGTGAAATCTTAGACTTGGACTTAAGTAAAAAGCTCAATTCCCAGTCAAATTAATATTGAGTGATGAAATAGAAAAAAAATCAATTTAAAAAATTTGGAAAAGTAAAAAAATAGTAATAAAAAGAATAGAGATCAAATTTGATAGGAAAAAAAAAAACTTAAGGAGGATCATATTGTAACCCGGGAAATACTAGACCCGAATTCAATCAATAAGCTTCACTCCCAACCAATTTAATATTTAAGGATGAAATTAAAAAAAAATATCAATTAAAAAAACTACCAAAGTACAAAAATAGCAATCAAAAGAATAAGGATCAAATTTGATAGGAAAAATAATTGAAAGATGATGAGATTATTAGAAAACAAAAACTCAATTTTAAAAACCATCTCAAAAAAAAAAAAACTTTGACTGATATTTAAAGATGAAATTAAAAAAAAAATCAATTAAAAAAAATATCAATAGAAGAAAAAAGTAGCAATAAAATAAATGCGGATCAAATCTAATAGGAAAAAAAATTGAAGGGTGATGAGATCATAAAAAAAATCAATTTTAAAAATCATCTAAAATAAAACAAACTTGGCTTGAGACAATAGTAAATAAATAAAACAAAAAAAACTTGGCTCGAATCAACCTGAGTTAAGTCACAAAACCTGCAACCCAACATATGAGATCAGAATAACTATATAGAGTGATAAAATCAAAAAAATCAATTGTAAAACAAAAACCTAGAAAAAAGGGATAAGTCAACTGAGACTAACCTTTCAAACCTGTGATCCGGGTCCTGAGGTCAGAATTATCCCAATCAAGGCAAACTCGAGTCAATCATCAAGCCAAATTCTTGATCAATAAAATGTCAAGAGATGGAATTGAAAACGAAGTTTTCAATAAAAAAAGATTTAAAATAAAATAAATAGCAATTAAAAGATTACTGGTCAAATCTAAAAATAAAATAAAATAAAATGTTGAGGAATACAATCGAAAAATAAATTCAATAAAAAAATGATAAAACAAAAATAACAATAAAAAGAATTTGGATCATATTTAACTGATAGAAAAAACCAAAAGAAGATGGTATGGAAAGAAAATTCTAATTCCATGAATTATTTAGAATGAAAAAATAGTAATAAAAAAAGCAGGAATCAAATCTAAAAAAAAAACAAATTGAATAACTGTTTTGAAACTTTGTAGGGCCAAAAATGTAAATCGAGGAAAGAGAAAAGAAATAGAAAATAAAAAGAAGAAAAGATCATCAATGTCAAACCATAGGGATGTTGGTCACACCTGTCGCCTAATGATGGAAGAGTCATTGTGAAGATTCAAACATCGTCATGAAAGACAATGTTTGGCCACCAAATAAGCCAACACGTCGTCCAAAAAGCATGGATGTAGCCATGCACATCCACATGAACATCACATGTTAATATTTTTTTAATATTAAATAATATTTTAACTTTGCTATAATACTACATTTTCCCCGATCTAACTTGATAATAAAAAAAATATATAATGAAATGATCAAAGAGCCCCTAGTTGTAAGCCTAAGATAACATGAAATTAAAGGAAATTTGGTCACTTTATTGTGCTATTGAAAGAAAAAAGTCAAAGGAGCCCCTACATGATAATTTAATATTTTTTTGTTTTAAAGGGTAATTGTGTCATTTTATTGTGAAAAAAAAACAAAAATACCTTATTAACCCCACTGCAAAGGTCAATTGTTTTTTTTTGAGAAGAACAATATTATAATTTTATTATTCCAATCCATAATGTAAATGAGTCTAGAGCTACTATAAAAATTTTATTTTATAATTTTGTTAATTTATTTTTAATTAGCATCAACATCTCTTTCAAACATTTATTTGCAAATATAATTCTTGATTAATTTGATGAAATACACAAATCAACTTTTCAATTCACATTATGAAATTTTCTTCTATCTAAAAAGGAGGTTGACAGTGATCGCACTTTCTTTCTTTCTCTATGTAAAAAATAACTTTTGATCTGAGCAACATAGCACATGCAAGTTTGCTTGTTCAAACTAAATGGTGCAGTACAATTTTTCTCATTGTACTACTAGTCATCGTGATGAGGTGTCATATTTCTCCTTTTGTTACTAAGAACATTAAAAGAATTGAGTTGAAATTACATGGTTGCATTGTTCAAATGAACCGTGAAGCATGTCCTTTATTTTTTTTTTCTTTCTTTTGTTTTTCTATTGGCTTTTGTTTTTAATCTCATTCTCAAACAACTAATTGGTTTTAAATTGGATATCATAATTTATTTTGGTTTACTTTCTTTAAGATTATTGTAATTTTAAACAAATATTCTAATATTTAGTTGGTGCTTGATTTTGCGAGTTTTTATTTTTATTATTATATAACTGAATAAAAATAATTAAAAAAATATTTATTAAACCTAGTGAAGTACATGATTAGAGTCACGAGTTTGACGGGTTAATTAAGCCGCAAAATCTAGGTCAATCCAATACATCACCATATCGATATTGAAATAAAATATTATCTTGAAAATTTTTAAAACTCAAATCATGTTTTATTGATCATCAGAGTTATTTTTTGATTCGCTAAGTCAATTGAGTCATGTCAAATCAACTTTCAAAAGGTTTAATTAAAAATCTAGGTTAGACAAGAAAACAGGTCAAACGGTTTTAAGTTTGACTCATTTATCACAATTTAATAACAATGCATGAGAGTTCCTTGTAGCTTGGATATTTTTTTACAATATTTGTTTTTTCAACATAGCACACCCAATAATCTAGTATATATTAAGAGAAATTAAATTGTTTATTTTTATAGCATGAAAGGGTCCAAAGTATTTCACTCTTAATTTTTATACAATGATAAAACAACATTTCATCATCTATAAAGAAAAAACTTCTAAATATCAAATGTAATCGCGATGGTTTTTTTATATATGTTTTTCAATATAACATAAGGATTACATTGAGTTACCATCATAATTTTAATAAATAATCATCATTACTTTATAATAGTTTGTTTTAATTATACATTCACACACTTAAAAGGGATAAGTGTTTTCTTAAAAGAAAACACTATAGATTGAAATAATATTTTCTTTTTATTTTGATCTTTTGAAGATTTTTATACTAAGGTCACTGAATTTTTTTTTTTTTCAAATTCATTATTTTATATTGTGCTAACTTGAAATTGGGCTGCATGATTTGTTTCAATATTCTCCCTCTTTTTTAATCCTTTAATGACTTTTCTATTACAGTCAGTAAACTTTTAGTTTTTTTTTTCAAATCTTTCCTTCTATATTGTATGGACTTGGAATTGAACTTCATGATTTGTTTTTATTTTCTTTCTATATGATATGTTGCAGTGCCAGGAAGATTTTATTACTTCGCAAAAAATAACAATTCAGGGACCAAATTAGACAAAGTGGCAACAATACAAGGTTTTTTTAATTACTATTCAAGCCGTATCTTTTTTAAGATTTTTGCCTAAAGAATTTTCTCATTTTCATGCTTGATCCTTTTAGTTTGAAAATATAAGGTTTGGTTCCAAACTTTATTTCTTTTTACATTTTAATCTCTAAGTTTTTTAGGATAGAGAAAATTATCATTTGACCTCATTTTAGCATAGAGAGAGAGAGAGAGAGAGTTTTTAGAAAACAATTAAGGATAGAGAAAATTATCATTTGACCTCATTTTAGCATTAAAAAAGGTCAATTATGGTATCCTCGAGTTTCATTTGATAATGAAAGTTTCATTGAAGTGTTTTTTAACCTTCATCTTACTATAAAAATTTGTCACAGCTAAGAAATATTCTTTTATCCATTTTAATTTTTTTGGGACCAATTTAGGGGTTTTAGAATGTCTGACTAGTTTGTTGTTTTATCTTTAAAAAATAAATAGAAAACACGTCATCTGTCTATTTGAAAAAAAAAAAAAAAACAAAGGGTCAAGTGTCTGGATATGCCCTTCCAAGCGAGCACGTGTCTAGCCTTTTGTTTTCTGAGCTAGACTTGATGACTCAACCAGCCATAAGGGCCTAGCTTATGTTTGTAAAGGACTTTATGTTTTTTTTTGTACAATTTTAATTTTAATTCATTAAAATTAAATATTAGATATATATTTAGGATATGTTTTGTTAAATACCATTTAATGAATTTTACTTTTTTTTATAAGATTATAGTTTTTTTTTTGTTAATATCTGCAAACACTCTTTTTGAATAGTATTTCATGATTTTTTAAGAATATTTTTCGTAGATTTTATTCGATATCTTTCCTTTGCACAACTAATTTTATTATCATAAAATTAAATAAAAAATAAATATAAAAAAGTTACCCTCGCCAACGTGTAAGGAGTGTGATGAGCTTACAATTATCAACACATGAAAAATAAATATTCTAGTGAAAACAATTCAAAAAAAAAAAAAAAGCTTTAATGAGATAAAAAGGTTTTAATTAGAGATTTTTTTTAAATCATTATTTCAAATTCTCCATTTTTTATATTTATTCTAATTGCTTTCTATTTTTAATAGATTAAAAACTTAGGATAATTTTTTTTGAGAAAAATATATATTAATAGGAGAAGTATAACTACAAATATTTTTCACTCGAGTTGAAGTTATTGCTTTTCTTAAAAAAAATATTGTTGTATAATTCAATAAATTGTTTTTTTTTTTGAAACTCTGCGTGTCACAATATTGAATATTTTAATATGCATATTTTTCTTAGTTTAGGGACTTGATCTTTAGTTAGCGTTACAAACTTTTTTGACATTATTTGACATATATAATTTTTAATTTATTTTGTTAATTTCATATGTTTACTTTTAAATCAACAATTAAAATTTTTCTTCACAGTAAAAAATATGTTGACAATGTTTGTATTTTTTTGGCATTAAAAATAAATTTGTAAAATCAAATTTTGTAAATATATATGATAGACTAGCGAGCAAAGATATTTAGTTTATCATCACAAAGACATGCTAAATAAAAAATGTCCAACAAAAACCTAGAGTTTATACATGTTTAAAACTATAAACATGTAAAAGCATAACTAATGACAATCATGCTTTCAACATAGAAATAGTAATAGAATACTAGCATGCATATTAAGCATATATTCAAATTTGCAATTGATATATATATAAAATCTTAGCATTCATACTAATAATAAAACTAGTTATGTTTAAATTAAAACAAGAAGGGTACTTATTGAAGCAATTTAAAATAATGACTCTTTTATTGTTGTTAAGAATGAATCCTTTGTTCTTAAGGTTTTATTGCTCTTTAATTGTGCAACTAGGATATTTGCAATATGCCAACAAATATTTCAACAACACCATATTGGTTTAGATGCATTTCTAAATAAGATTTTTGAACTAAAGATTATGTAACTCAAATATCTCTCAACAAGATGAACCTAAGCTCTAGATTTGGAAGGAATATCAAAGCATAAAAATGATAAGAAAAACTAGGGGTGATCATTTTCGGTTCGGTTCGGTTTTTACCTTCAAAAAACAACCAAACCGGAAGGAGAAAAAAAAAAAGAGGACCCAAACCGAACCGGGACCGGTCCAAACCGACCGATTTCGGTTCGGTTTGGGTTCGGTTTTTGAGGTCCAAAACCGAAAAAACCTATGGTTATTTTTTTGAAGCCGCTTTTACTTCTTTCTTTCATTCCCCTTTTAACAAATTTAGTTTTTGGCTTTGTAGGAACAACAAGATCATAACCTGGAGGAACTTCTTGAGTCTGCATTTCCTTTCTTCACTGCATCACATATTATAATAAAAGAAACCAACCCATATCAATCTTTCTTCATCCACATACACACATAGCAGAAAATTTAAGAGAATGGAACCAAACCCATGATTCTCCAGATCAAAGAAGAGCATACCAGGGCCCCTTTGGATTGGTAGACGGCGACTTTGTCTTGGGGGTATAACCAGCCCGAATCCAAATGGATTTCTAAGGGTGCCGCCAGGTTGTCTGCTGGGAGTCACAATCCTCTCCCCTTCTTCTAGGGTTTTGTTTCAGGTGGGAGATTCAAATTGTGCGTGTCTATAAGCTGTTTTATCTCTGTAAACCAAAATAGATCTTGTATCTATGAGGAAACAAGCATTTAACACTCCAACTCTGAGCCTTAACGATGACGTCAACCTTGACTGCCTTTACAACGACCTGGCCTGGGATCAACGAACTCAACTCTTACCAGGGTCGAGAAGTGTGAATGAAAATTAAAAGGGTTAGAGGGGAGGGGGCGGCTGTGCGAAAGGGAAAGCAGATAAATGGTCTGTTAGGGTTGTTGAAAAGTAAAGTAATGGGAGGAGGCGGCCTGCGGCTTGGACCGCTTGGTTTATTTTTTTTCATTCCTAAACTGAACCGGTTCGGTTTGGTTCGGGTTGGCCGGTTCAGGCACACCAAAACCGGAAACCGAACCGAACCGGACATTTTCTTAAATATTTTAACCGGTTCAATCGGTTTTTTTATCGGTTCGGTTTTTTCGGGTAATTGTTTTCCGGTTTTCTCGGTTAAATCGGTTTTCCGGTTTTTTTGCTCACCCCTAAGAAAAACACCAGAAATGAGGTGAGGAAGAGTGTGTAAAATCTGAAAAATTCAAGTTGGAAACCATTTCTTCTTCCCACTTTTTTATAGTGAATTTTGAAACTTAAAAGGTTGAAGAATTAACTTCCATCATTATCAACATTTAGTTAGGCACTATAAATCGATAATTAAATTTAGAAAAACCAACGGTTATTTGAGTAGAAAAACCAACGGTTATTTGAAATTAATTTCTCCTTCATCCATCATTTTTTTTAATTACAACAAATTTCCAACAACCCTTTATATGAATGAAATTTGTCTCACCGGTTTCAAAACAACTCAAAGATTTGTTGAGAGATATTGATTTGGTATATTACTACATCAGGATAGATAACTTTTGGCTTTGGATCTTTCTTGGCAAAATACTATTGGAATCACTCAGATAAATAGTGAATGAGGTATTTTGAACTATTCATATATTTCTCGACCCAGACATTTCCTTTAGTTCTCGTTATTGTGTTCATTTTGTCCTTGACAACTTTTAGATTCATGAGTGGTTTAAAGAATTCAGCCTTTATCAAAATTCTTTAAAAAAAAACAGAGACTATATTTCTCATTCATATAGTTGATCTTTCATTGAGAGTATTCTGCTATACTTTACATGATATACCAAAATATAAAAATCATTAAGAGTTCATCTCACCTTTTATCACGCTGCAACTATTACTTATTTCATCATAGAAATAAGTAGGAAATAATAATTTTTTAGTTTTACCGAGAATGTTATATGAAATAGTTTTTTATTTGAACCTAAATCTTAGAATCTTCAATCAATTAGGTATGGTTTTCATCATTACTTTTTTTCATCTTGTAAAGGATTTAAGCCCATTCTTCTTAATGAATTATACATAAACTCTCTTGGAAAACCTTTGGTTAACGGATTCGTAATATTTTCATTTGACATATTCAATGAAAATAATTTTATTTGAGAGCAAGTGTTTAATGATATTATATTTATGATATATATGTTTAGATTCCCCATTATACATACTACTTTGTGCCATTCTAATTACTGACTGACTATCGCAATGGATATAAATAGTTGTCACTAGTTTTGATCAACATAAAATATCCTCTAAGAAATTCTAAATCCATTTGACTTCCTCTCGAACTTTATCAAGAGCAATAAACTTTGATTTCATTGTGGATCTAGCAATACATATTTGTTTGGAGGATTTTCATAACACAGCTACTCTACTAAGTGTGAAGACATATCCACTTATGGATTTTGAATCCTTAATGTCAGATATCCAATTAGCATCATTATACCCTTCTAGTACTGCTAGGTAATTAGTATAGTATAACTCATAGTCCAATGAGTACTTTAAATACTTGAGTACTTTTTTATTGCCTTTCAATGATCCATACTTGGATTACTTATAAATCTACATAGTTTACTAACTGAGTAAGCAATATCAGGCCTTGTACATTTAATAATGTATATAAAACTTCCAATCATTCGAGAATATCCCAATTGGTTTATTCCTTTACCTTAGTTATTGGATAAATATACACTTATATCAATTGGTGTTTTGACAGTGCTATTATCATTTTTAGAAAATTTCTCAAGACTTTTCTCAATATAATGAGATTGGGACAACACCAATCCATTAGATGTCTTAGAAATTTTTATTCCTAGTATGACTTGAACAACACCTAAGTCTTTCATGTCAAACTTGTTAGTTAATATTTTCTTAGTAGACTTTATCATATATTCATTGCTGCCTAAAATTAACATGTCATCTATATAGAAACATACAATAATATAACCTATAATTGTGTTTTTCATATAAACACATTTATCAACTTCATTGATTTTGAACTCATTTAACAACACAATAGTGTCAGACTTTTCATGCCATTATTTAGGTTCTTGTTTCAAACCATATACTAATTTGACAAGTTTACTGATTTTCTTTTCTTGTTCATTAACAACAAACCCCTCGGGTTGTTCTATATAAACCTCCTTTTCGAGGTCACTATTTAAGAAAGTTATTTTTACATTCATATGATGTATTCCAAGCTTATTAATAGCTGCAATGACTATCATAGTTCGTATAAAAGTTATTTTTGATACAGGTGAATATATATTAATATAGTCCACACCTTCATGTTGTCTAAAAGTTTTAATAAATCTAGTTTTATATTTATCAATGTGTCATTGGCTTTCATTTTGTTTTAAAGATCCATTTATGGCCTAATGGTTTACTTCTAAAAGGAAAGTTCACTAATTCTCATTTATGATTATTCGATTTAATTTCACTATTGAGTGCCTTTTTCTAATAGAAAGCTTCCGGACGGGACATTGTATTGGAGTAGGTTTCGAGGTTTATTTTCTAATAAATATATTAACAAATCAGAATCAAATGTTTTAGTCATTTTTGCCCTTTTACTTTTTCTAAACTCAACTCTATTAATTTTTTTTACTTATTCTTTATATTTAGAATACTCATTTTACACCTCATTTAACAAATTTAAGCATTGGAGTGAGGCATTATTGAATCCTCTTTTTTTTCTTTTTTTTTCAAATTAATCCTTATTGTTTATCTCAAACTTACTTGTTTTATTCACATACTCAAGTAATTGACAAAATTGACCATATGAATTAAATTTGTAAAAGTGTTAAATTCTTATTGACGTATTTTTTTTTTTGACATCAACACTGAATTATGGCCAGAACTTATTATGGCCTAAATGTCACAATATCCGGTTAAGAGATAATCCAAAATTGTAAGCATCTATTATTAAAAAAACTTAACATTTATTTGTGATTTTTGAGTGATTTGTTCACAACATCATATAAATTGTATAGAAAGATTGTCTATCCATTTTTAAAAAATTCATTTTAAAATTAATACCTTTGGAATGATCCAAATTAATGTATAGTATGGTACCTATTATTGTTCCATAATTTTATCTCTAAATTATCCGGGTTTCGTACTACTCTTACATCCTATCTTCTATTTTTCAAAATTATACTATAACTTAAAACACACGGGTTTTTTTTATTATTATTATTGTAGAGGCAGGTAATGTTCATGCACACACAAATCGGATGGCATTGTGCCTTTGTTAAAAATTCATTTTGATCCTTAAATTTTTTTTCTAGCTATTTAATCCTAATTGAAAGCCAATTGACTATGATTTTAAGAAAAAGTAAGGTTGAAAGAAGAGGGAGTGGAATGAAAAAGGTACCAAATATGAGTAGCGTGCTATAAGTTTCAGAAACAAATGCATTTTGGTACCCAAACTTTAAAAATAATGCATATTATACAATTTTGGTGCCTTAATATTTTAAAAGTTTAATTTTGGTTCAAAAGTTAATTTTTGTTATTTTTCAGTCCTTAGCTATAGAGAGAGAGGAGAGAGGCCGTCAAATTCTGGAGGTAGAAAAGTGCCATTGACACTAATTTAGGCAACCAAAATTATCGATATTTGTATCAAATGCTTCCATTTGATCAGAAAAGTTCTTATTAGGTGTCTTTTTTTTTTTTTACCTTGAAAGTCCTTGAAACAACAAATCTGAGCTTGGTTTGATTTTTGGTTTTGCGTTGATTTTGATTTTTAGGGTGATGTTTTTGGTTTTTTTAAGGCCATGAATATGTTTATCACGGCTCGTAAAGTGTTTTCTAGGTATTTTAGATTGAAAAATAGGTTTTGGGTAAAAAATGTTGAAGCCTGATTTTTCAGCCACCTAGTGATCAGAATGTGGGCATCATTAGATGACGCGTCATCTAATTTTTTTTTTCAAAAAAATTTGGGGCGGGTGACATGCAAATAAAAGCCTAGTTGTTCGGGTCTGCCAAGGCAGGCCCTAAAGAAATGGGTCAAGCAAGCTAGCCTGGCTTATTAGGCTCAACAATGCTTGATCTTTTTTAGTTTTTTATTTTTTATTTATGCTTTTTATATGTGTTTTAAAATTTATTACTTTATTTGATTTAGATTAAAATCTCTTATCTTTTTAGTTTTATTTTGAGAGACTCTTTTCAATGATAATTATTTTTTGATTATGCATTTAATTTTTGAAAAGGTTTTTTGAATTTATTTTTATTTTTTTTATCTTTTGTATAGAGGAACTTTATTTTGGAAATGAGAAAAAAATTATTTGCTGATAATATTTCTAATATTTGTAAACTTGCATTATATTTTTTTATTTATTTTATTCAATCAATTAATTTATGTTTATTTATATTATCGTTTGATTGAATATCAAATTATTTTAATAAAAAAATAGCAAACACATTCTCATAAATATTCTGTTTTTATGAGATTAAATATTTTGATGTATATCTATTTCTAAATTTACTTTCATTTTTATTTTTATTTTGCTTATAATTTTTTAACTTCAAAAACGTGTTGAAAAAACCCATGTATACAATATTTTCAGTGAAAAAGAAACCTAACCCGCGCGTTATTACCTACTCTTTCCTCTCAATTCTCTTAATAGTTTTTCGTTGTCAAATTTTCTCATGTTTTTTTTTTCTTGGATAGATTATTTTTAATTGTCGTATTACAGAAGGCTCACACTCTTTTCCTCGTGGAATTTTTTTTGTTATAGGTGTCGACACGCCTAACAACAGGGATTATTAGACCAACTCTTTGCATAATTGATTAAAATTCAAACCCTTTGTCCTAATTCATATTTTTCTTAACAAATGTGCCATTAATGGACAGACTCCAGGACCTTCAATATGAAAGGCGATACCATTAATATCACTGTTGTCAACAATTCGATAATGGAAAATGCTGCTATCCATTTGGGCATGGAATCCGGCAGGCAACTAAAGTCTCAAGAAAAAAAAAATCAATTTATGATGATTATATTTATAGTTGTTTTTTACTTTCTCTAAGTCATGATAAATAAACGAGTTAGTCGAGTTGCGTCAAAGCTTAGGTTTGGAATAGGATTTAACTATTTTAGAGTTAAAAATCAAGTTTTTTTGGTAAACTTAGAAGGTCTAACATGAGAATAATGTAGAATTTGCTAGATTATATTCTGGAGAGGAAGATGAAGAAGTTGCTAACTTGTGTCTAATGGCAAGATGGAATGATAGAGGAGTGTTGGAAATTTGTTAAAACATAGTTAATGATTACATTTGAAGCTAATAATAGTAATTTACCCGTAGTTTTTTTTTTAATAAAATATATTAAAGTTCTAATAATTTTAATCTCTTTTGGTTATAATACACGAGTGAGAGCTACCTCTCATTTTATAACCTAATACATTTTAGATCTTGGGATGAAAAACAACACTGAATTTGCTAGCTATACGACATAACAGAGAGCGTATTATCAATTCATATTTAACATAAACTTTTTATATGAAAAAATGTAGCAGAAAATATTTTTCTTGTAACTTAATTTTTTTCTATTAACCATTGATGCCATGTAAGCAATTGTGCTCATTCTATAATAGCGCATATCATAGATAAATGGGATTTTAACATTTTATGTCATATAATTTTGATAGAAGTATACGAAAAAGGTTTTATGTAATCATCATAAGGACCAAATTGTTATCATGACAAGATTTAAGGACAGAAACTATACTACTTAAGAAAGGGACTTGTATTGCAAATTCGCAATTCGAGAGAGCCGCCAACTTTGATTGAAACTTTGGGAGAAACCCTTTTTCTTCTCGATTGCTCTGCTCGTGCTTGGCACTGTGATCTTACTGTGTTTTTTAAAAAAATAATGTTTTTAGTTTTAATTTGTTTTTAATTTTAATGTAGAAGACGCTCAGTGAAACGCGACAGGATCTCGTCGAGGACAAAATCAGGAGAAGTTGCAAGGGCAATTTCCGTCAACTTTAATAAAAGAAATCAACTTTAACGTCACCATCAATGTTCTGCATCTTTGAATTGACTCAAAGATAATTAAGCATATGATAATTGATTATTGACCATTAAAAAAAAAAGATTTGACTAAAATGAAAGAAAACGAAAACAGCAATTGCAGGGATACTTCCTTCGAGCTTGAATGAAAAGCTACTCGGCCTGCTTCTATAGGATCACCTCCTGTCTTCAGCTGGTAACTTTTGTAAATATAAAGATTGATAATTGATATTTTTTTATAAGCGAATTTTATAAATTAATTATGTTCTAATTTTATTTTTTATTTTTAATTCTCAACTCTCTGACTATTTCTCTTAAACTATGGACAAACCACGGGGAAAATACTAACAAAACACGGGGAAAATACTAAGGACAAACCAACTTGTTGGAACTATTGCATTGTCAAAACTTAAAACCCGTCTAATTCATAATCCCCGATTAATTTCTTAAATAAACTTTTGAGCTGTAGAGTTCTCGAAACTCGAATATCTTTACATTTAATAATCAAAGCCCAGATATACATGTATATTTTTCTTTATAAAAGACACTTTAATAGATGATACTCGTCACTGTTACGCGTTTTTCTGTTTAGGTCTTGGTGAAATCCAGCCATAAAAGACAAGAACATGAACTTACCAATTCCAGATTTATTATTTTGACTCGGACTTTTCATGCTCATCATAGAAGAGAAGCCTATTCTACACACAGAACTATATAAAGGAGTGCTTTGGAGATTCCAAAGAACAACAATCACATATTCATTTCATTTAGCTCCATAGAGGGGTAACCTGCCTCGGGAACACAGTTGGATACTTGAGTGGTTATCAGCTTTCAGAATCCAAAAGCATTGCCATGATGAAATTCTTCGCTCTGTGTTTTTTCGTTATATCTTTGATAAACATACCAATTGCCGATGCTAGAATTCGTCACTACAAATGGGAGCTCAAGTATGAGTACAAATCCCCTGATTGCTATAAGAAGCTGGTCATTACAATCAATGGAAGAACTCCTGGACCCACAATCCTTGCAAAGCAGAATGACACAGTTATTGTTGAGGTCAAGAACAGTTTGTTAACCGAGAATACAGCAATTCATTGGCACGGAATCCGTCAGATTGGAACACCTTGGTTTGATGGAACAGAAGGAGTCACTCAGTGTCCAATTCTGCCTGGAGACACTTTCGTATACAAGTTTGTTGTTGACAGGGTAAGTCCTCAAGTCTTAACACTCTGTAATGCTCTGCTTTTTCACATTACCTGTATGATAATAACCTCTTGCATCTTCTATACAGCCTGGGACATACTTATATCATGCCCATTATGGAATGCAAAGAGAAGCTGGGATATATGGATCGATTCGGGTAGCGCTTCCCGATGGAGAATCCGAACCCTTTGCTTATGATTATGATCGGAGCATCATCCTTACTGATTGGTATCACAAGAGCACGTATGAACAAGCTGCAGGATTGTCTTCAATTCCCTTTCAGTGGGTTGGGGAGCCTCAGGTACTTAATTATCTAACATTTCCCTTGTTTGATATCTTGAATGTACTTTACTGTGGTAGCTATCAGTTTCAAACGACTAAACTTGTTCCCTGCAACAAAAATTGCAGTCACTTCTGATACAAGGAAAGGGAAGATTTGACTGCTCCGCTGCCAATCCTCCCCTGAAAGCCGATGTCTGCAATAATACAAATCCTGAATGCTCTCTTTATTCTACGACTGTAGTCCCTGGAAAAACGTATCGGCTTAGGATTAGTAGCTTGAGTGCTTTATCAGCTCTTAGTTTCCAGATAGAGGTATTTTCAATCTCCTGACAATTTATATTCCACAGCTTCTTAGAAAAATAAAATGACGAGGTAGTTATTAATTAACATCTTAATAATTCTTATGCAGGGTCACAACATGACTGTTGTTGAAGCTGATGGTCACTATGTGGAGCCATTTGTGGTAAAGAATTTATTCATATACTCTGGCGAGACATACTCAGTTCTAGTGAAAACTGACCAAGACCCTTCAAGAAATTATTGGGCTACTACAAATGTTGTTAGCAGAAATGCCACTACTCCACCAGGCTTAGCCATTTTCAACTACTATCCAAACCATCCCAGGAGATCCCCTCCGACGATTCCTCCGTCCGGTCCAATGTGGAACGATATTGCGCCGCGGTTTAATCAAAGTGTTGCCATTAAGGCTCGCAGAGGCCACATATACCCCCCTCCTGCAACCTCTGACAGGGTAATAGTGTTGTTGAACACACAAAATACGGTAAATGGTAATGTCCGATGGTCAGTTAATAAGGTCTCATTCAATATTCCTCATACACCTTACTTAATTGCGCTCAAGGAGAATTTGCTTCATACCTTCAGCCAAACCCCACCTCCTGAAGGCTATGATTTCAAAAATTATGACATTTTTGCTAGACAAAATAACACCAATGCTACCACTAGTGATGCCATCTACAGGCTTCAGCTCAATTCAACAGTGGATATAATTTTGCAAAATGCAAACACTATGAATCCCAACAATAGTGAAACACATCCATGGCATCTTCATGGACATGACTTTTGGGTCCTGGGCTATGGAAAGGGCAAGTTCGATCCTATTAATGATCCAAAGAATTACAATTTGGTCGATCCAATTATGAAGAATACGGTGCCGGTTCATCCTTTCGGCTGGACAGCTTTGAGGTTTAAGGCTGACAATCCTGGAGTTTGGGCATTCCATTGCCACATTGAGTCACATTTTTTTATGGGCATGGGAGTGGTATTTGAAGAAGGTATAGAGAGGGTTGGAAAATTGCCCTCATCTATCATGGGCTGTGGTGAAACCAAACGCTTACTCAAGCCATAGTAGTTCTTGCGGACACAATTATACTACAAATACTTAGGAGGACTCAAGAAATTTATTCGAAAATTATGGCATAGAGATTGAATTGGTTTCTTTTGTTGTTCACTGACTCCAACAAAACAAAAATTACATTATTCTTTGGTTGTACTTGATTTTCTTGTCATTTCCTTGTAAATTAAAAGCTTTGTCATTTTCTTGTTGAACTTTTTTTTTTTTTTGTAACGGTTTGCCTTCAATAATGAGATATATTTGACTCTTCTCTGGACATTTTATAATTTGTAGATTTATTTTTTAATTAATGGTTTTTATGAGTTTTAAGCCCAATCAAGAACAATTTTGTTCTCTTAAAGACCTTGCTTTTTATCAGCACATCAGCTTAAATTTTTGTTTTCTAATCGACATTGAATTAAACCTGACATCAATCTTGAATTTTTGTTAAGATTATATATTTTTTTAATATTAAAACGATAATATATTATATTTCGAATTTTATGGCTTAACTTACCAAACTTATGACCCAGATTATGGACTTCACTTGGTTTAACAACTTTGTTATTTAAAACTATTTTTTACTTAATGATATAATAACAAAAATAGACGTTCGAATAATTAAACATCAACCAAATAACTTTATATTGATAATTGATATGTTTTTATAAGTGAATTTTATAAATTAATTATGTACTAATTTTATTTTTTATTTTTAAATTTCAATTTTCTGACTATTTCTCTTAAACTATGTTTTTTGTGCTAGAAGCTAAGTTTAACATTTATTTTATTTCTACCGGTAATGATTATCTTTTATCATCAATGTCCAAACTAATACATCTGTAATAATTTATCTCTAAAATATTAGATTTATCTCCTCACTTAAGAAAGTCCAGCATAATAAAATATTATATATATATAGCGACCTAGTAAACTATATATATATAGCGACCTAGTAATGTTTTTAAAAATTAATTAATCTTTGTCAACTTTCATGTGCTTTAATTGTATTTCTTTAAATAATTCAGAAACCAAAGATAATGGGGGAAAACAATCAGAAGAAAATGTCTCTGTCTATAAAGTCAGCAAATAATAAGAAAGGAAATACTAACAAAACACGGGGAAAATACTAAGGACAAACCAACTTGTTGGAACTATTGCATTGTCAAAACTTACCAAAGTGTTTTAAAAAAGATTCCACCGAAAAACAGACACATCGTTATAATCTCTGATTAATTTCTTAAATAAACTTTTGAGCTGTAGAGTTCTCGAAACTCGCATATCTGCACATTTAATAATCAAAGCCCGGATATACATGTATATTCCTTTATAAAAGACACTTTAATAGATGATACTCGTCACTGTTACGTGTTTTTCTGTTTAGGTCTTGGTGAAAACCAGCCATAAAAGACAAGAACATGAACTTACCACTTCCAGATTTATTATTTTGACTCGGACTTTTCATGCTCATCATAGAAAAAGAGAAGCCTACTCCACTCCCCCCCCCACACACACACACACACACACAACTATATAAAGGAGTGCTTTGGAGATTCCAAAGAACAACAATCACATATTCATTTCATTTAGCTCCATAGAGGGGTAACCTGCCTCAGGAACACATTTTGAATACACGAGTGGTTATCAGCTTTCATAGTCCAAAAGCATTGCCATGATGAAATTCTTCGCTCTGTGTTTTTTCGTTATATCTCTGATAAACATACCAATTGCCGAGGCTAGAATTCGTCACTACAAATGAGAGCTCATGTATGAGTACAAATCCCCCGATTGCTATAAGAAGCTGGTCATTACAATCAATGGAAGAACTCCTGGACCCACAATCCTTGCAAAGCAGAATGACACAGTTATTGTTGAGGTCAAGAACAGTTTGTTAACCGAGAATACAGCAATTCATTGGCACGGAATCCGTCAGATTGGAACACCTTGGTTTGATGGAACGGAAGGAGTCACTCAGCGTCCAATTCTGCCTGGAGACACTTTCGTATACAAGTTTGTTGTTGACAGGGTAAGTCCTCAAGTCTTAACACTCTGTAATGCTCTGCCTTTTCACATTACCTGTATGATAATAACCTCTTGCATCTTCTATACAGCCTGGGACATACTTATATCATGCCCATTATGGAATGCAAAGAGAAGCTGGGATATATGGATCGATTCGGGTAGCGCTTCCCGATGGAGAATCCGAACCCTTTGCTTATGATTATGATCGGAGCATCATCCTTACTGATTGGTATCACAAGAGCACGTATGAACAAGCTGCAGGATTGTCTTCAATTCCCTTTCAGTGGGTTGGGGAGCCTCAGGTACTTAATTATCTAACATTTCCCTTGTTTGATATCTTTAATGTACTTTACTGCGGTAGCTATCAGTTTCAAACGACTAAACTTGTTCCCTGCAACAAAAATTGCAGTCACTTCTGATACAAGGAAAGGGAAGATTTGACTGCTCCGCTGCCAATCCTCCCCTGAAAGCCGATGTCTGCAATAATACAAATCCTGAATGCTCTCTTTATTCTACGACTGTAGTCCCTGGAAAAACGTATCGGCTTAGGATTAGTAGCTTGAGTGCTTTATCAGCTCTTAGTTTCCAGATAGAGGTATTTTCAATCTCCTGACAATTTATATTCCACAGCTTCTTAGAAAAATAAAATGACGAGGTAGTTATTAATTAACATCTTAATAATTCTTATGCAGGGTCACAACATGACTGTTGTTGAAGCTGATGGTCACTATGTGGAGCCATTTGTGGTAAGAATTTATTCATATACTCCGGCGAGACATGCAAACTGAATTAATGAGAATTCCAGCCTCTTTCTCTTTTATGTTTGTTTTTCTTTTATGTTAATCTGAATTAATTTAACACAGCTGTCATCTCCAATTGCAATCCCTGGGAGTATAGTTATTAAATTTGGCCTTGATACGTACAGGAGGATGTGTAAAACAGGTAAACTTAAAAAAATTAAAAAAATATTTAATATTTTAATATTTTATATTAAAAAGTTAATAATTAATACATATAAATGTAGGCAATATATGTTATAAATAATAAAGTTTAAAAAATTATTTAATTTTTTTTATCTCATATTGGAAAGATATTATCTTATATTTTTAAATTGAAGTGTTTAAACTAAAAATGTTTCTTATCCTATGTTGGAAAAAGTATAATTTTTTTCTTGTGAAGACAAAGTATATATACTAATAGGCTTTTAATCCCATATTAAAAAATAAAATCTTCTTTTAATATTTATATAGTAAATTTTGATATGAGTTAGTGACCAACAAAAAAAAATAGTAGGCTCCCGCGTATAAAATTAAGTCGAGTAAGAAAAAAAATATTTGATTGCTCCCATGCTTGTGTGGGAATTCCTATGCTTTTGTAACTTTTGTCTTCATTAATAATTTGTCCCTCCATTAATTAGAACTATTATTTTTTATTATTGTCCATCCCCAGCTAAAACCACTTACTTATCTTACAATTTTCCACATGAAAATAAAATGTTTGTTGGCATGCTATAAAGAAAATACCTATGGGTTTAATTTTTTAGTTTGTTAAAGAAAATGTTGGCATGGGAAAAAAAACGAAGTACTCAAACTGAAAAAAGTGAAAAAAGAAGAAGAAGAAGAAGTGGAATCGACCTTACATGTTGAAATGTGGATATGTAAAAAATAGGAAGAATGATTCATGCCTTACAAGAAAAAACAATAAACTAGGCAAATTAACTTAACTTTGCAATTCAGATTATGTGAATGAGATAACTTAATAAAAAATAAATTAAATAAATTATAAAATTTAATATTAAAACAACATTTCATCATCTATAAAGGAAAAGCTTATAAATATCAAATGTAATCATGATGGTTTTTTTTTATATTTTTTTCAATATAATAAAAGGATTATGTTGAGTTACCATCATAATTTTAATAAATAATCATCATTACTTCATAATAGTTTGTTTTAATTATACACTCACACACTTGTAAGGGATAAGTGTTTCCTTAAAAGAAAACACTATAGATTAGAATAATATTTTCTTTTTTATTTTGGTCTTTTGAAGATTTTTCTAGTAGGGTCACTAAATTTTTTCTTTCAAATTCATCCTTTTATATTGTGCTAATTTGAAATTAGACTGCATGATTTGTTTTAACATTCTCCTCCTTTTTTAGTCCTTTAATGACTTTTTTATTACAGCCACTGAACTTTTGTTTTTTTTTTTCAATTTTTTCCTTTTATATTATATGGATCTAGAATTGGACTTCATGATTTGTTTTAATTTTATTTCTATATGATATGTTGTAGTGTCAAGAGGATTTTATTACTTGGCAAAAAATAACAATTCAGCGACCAAATTAGACGAGGCAACAATACAAGGATTTTTTTAATTACTATTCAAGCTGCGTCTTTTTAAAGATTTTTGCCTAAAGAATTTTCTCATTTTCATGCTTGGTCCTTTTGGTTTGAAAATGTAAGGTTTGGTCCCAAACTTTATTTCTTCTCACATTTTAATCTTTAAGTTTAGGGAGGGGGGGAGGGGGGAGGGGGGAGGGGGGAGAGTTATTAGGAAACAATGGAGGATAGAAAAAGTTATCATTTGACCTCATTTTAGCATTAAAAAAAGTCAATGGTATTATCAAGTTTTATTTGATAATAAAAATTTTATTGAAGTGTTTCTTAATCTTTATCTTACCATAAAAAAGTAGATCACAGTTAAAAAAATATTATTTAATACATTTTATTTTTTTGGGACTAATTTAGGGGTTTTAGAATGTCCAACTAGTTTGTTATTTTTATCTTAAAAAAAATAAACAGATAACACGTAATGTCTATTAGAAAAAAAAATACAAAGGGTCAAGTGTCTAGATATGCCCTTCCAAGACCACACGTGTCTAGCCTTTTGTTTTTTAAGTCAGACTTGATGACCCAACCAAGCCTAGGACCTAACTTATGTTTGTAAAGGATTTTATGTTTTTTTTTTGTACAATTTTAATTTTAACTCATTAAAATTAAATATTAGATATATATTTAGGATATGTTTTGTTAGATACCATTTAATGATTTTTACTTTTTTTTTATAAGATTATAGTATTTGTTTTTTGTTAATATTCGTAAACACGCTTTTTGAATAGTATTTCATGATTTTTTAAGAATATTTTCCTTAGATTTTATTCTATACCTTTTCTTTGTGCATTTAATTTTATTATTATAAAATTAAATAAAAAATAAATATAAAAAAGTTACCCTCGCCAACATTTGAGGAGTGTGATGATCTTATATTTTTAATAAATTCATGTGATTTAATTTGATTTTTATATTAATTTTGGTTTTTATTTTTATGATTTTTATTTGCTTTTCTTTTATTAAATTTTTAATTGAATTTTTTTATCTATCAAATTTGGTCCTTATTTTTTTTTTGCTATTTATTTTATTTGAAATAATTTATGAAATTATAATTATTATTTTTTTAATTTCATTCTCTTTTAATTTTTTTATCTGTTAGATTTGATCTCTATTATTTTGATTGTTATTTATTTTATTTGAGATAATTTATGAAATCATATTTTTTTTCAATTTCATTCTCATTCAACTTTTTAATTTGTAAGATTTGTTTCTTATTATTTTAATAAACTTGAAAAAAAATATTAATAAGTTATTTTTCAACTCATTTTCTATGACATAACCAAACACTGGAAAATGTTTTCTAATTTATTTTTCATAACACTACCAAACATCGGAAAATAATTTACTTTTCAGGAATCCATTTTCTAAGAAAACTATTTTTCAAAAGAAAACTATTTTCCAGCAAACAAATGGGGCCTTAGTACCCAAACTTAAAAATAACACAAATTATATAATTTTGGTATCTCAATATTTTACAACATCAATTTTGGTACAAAAGTTAATTTTTGTTATTTTTTAGTCCCTAAAGATCGTCAGATTCTGGAGGTAGAGAAAGAAGGGTGTAATTAGCACTAATATAGGCAACCAAAATTATTAATATTTGTATCAAATGGTTCTATTAGATCAGATGAGTTAATATTAAGTGTTTTTTTTTTTTACATTGAAAGTGCTTGTAACAACAAATCTGAGCTTGGTTTGATTTTTGATTTCGTGTTGATTTTGATTTTTGGGGTGATGTTTTTTATTTTTTAAGGCTAGGAATAGGTTTATCACGACTCTTAAGGTGTTTTCTAGATATTTTCGGCTGAAAAACAGGTTTTTAGATAAAAAAAAATTGAAGCCTAATTTTTCGGCTACCACAATAGCTGGAATTTGAACATCATTAGATGATGCATTGTCTAATTTATTTTTTTTCAAAAATTTTTAGGGCGGGTAACATGTTACCTGCCCTAAATGCATCATAAAAAAAAAAGTTCAAGTTGTTTGGGTCTCCAATATTATAATTTTTATTTTACTTAATAGTTTTTTGTTGTCAAATTTTCTCATGTTTTTTTTTTCTTGGATAGATTATTTTTAATGGTCCTACCTATTACAGAAGGCTCACACTTTTTTCCTCGTGGATTTTTTCTTGGATAAATATTACTATTTAAGACAGGGACTTGTATTGCAAATTTGTAATTTGAAAGAGC
Source organism: Populus trichocarpa (assembly GCF_000002775.5). Lineage (NCBI taxonomy): Eukaryota > Viridiplantae > Streptophyta > Magnoliopsida > Malpighiales > Salicaceae > Populus > Populus trichocarpa. Next base: position 11,325,079 of record NC_037291.2, on the reverse strand, counting down.
CGCCAACTTTGATTAGAAACTTCGGGAGGAAAATGTCTTCTTGATTGCTTAGATTCTGTTTAGTAATATTTAGGTTTTAATTGTATTTTTTTTTTTAATTTTTAATTTTTTAAATTTTGAATTAATTTTTTAAATTTCTTAATTTTTTAAGTTCTGTTTATTTTTGTATTTCAAAAATATTTTTTAAAAAAATTAATTTTTTTTAATTTTTTTTTGCTTCAAATTAATATTTTTTGGTATTTTTAGATTATTTTGATGTATTTATATTTAAAATGATATTGAGTCATACTTTCAAACTGGCTTCAAGTTAATATAAAAAATAAAAAATATATTATTTTAATATATTTTAAATAAATAAAATTAAAAAAATATTGTAATTCCAAGTAGGCCCTTAATGGAACAAAGGACAGGATCTCTTTGAGGACAAAATGAAGAGAAGTTGCAAGGTAATTTCCTTTAACTTTAATAAAAGAAATCAACTTTAACGTCACCATCAATGTTCTGCATCTTTGAATTGACTCAAAGATTATTAAGCATATGATAATTGACCAAAAAGGATTTGACTAAAATGAAAGAAAACGAAAACAGCAATTGCAGGGATACTTCCTTCGAGCTTGAATGGAAAGCTACTCGGCCTGCTTCTTTAGGATCACCTGTCTTCAGCTGGTAACTTTTATAAATATAAAGATTGATAATTACTCGTCTAGATAGGTGGTGGTCTAGTTGTAAAAATTTAGAATTAAAAGATTTGTTTTCTCTGTAGTTCCAGGTTCGAACCCTATGGTTACTCATATGATGACTACTGGAGGCTTACATGGTCGTTAACTTCAGAGCCCGTGGGATTAGTTGAGGTGAACGCAAACTTGTCCAGACACCCACGTTAAACTAAAAAAAAAAAAAATTGATAATTAACAACTCAGAGAGAGAGGGGGAGATGTAACTTAATTGGTTAGGTTCTAGATTTGCTGGTTAGAAATCACCAGTTTAAGTCTCACAAATCTTAGGGCCATTGGAAGTTTATATGGTCGTTAACTTCAGGACCCGTGAGATTAATCGAGGTATACGCAAGCTGACTCGAACACCTACATTAATAAAAAAAAAATTTGATCTGAAGTTTAACATTTATTTTATTTCTACTGATAATGATTATCTTTCATCATTAATGTCCGAACTAATACATCTATAATAATTTATCTCTAAAATATTAGATTTATCTCCTAACTTAAGAAAGTCCAGCATAATATTGATATAGAATTCAAGAATCATAGAACTTTCCTATTTACATGACCTAATTTGATCTGAAGTACACGTTGTGATAACCAAGCAAAGACCAAAACTCACAGACCATTTCCTCAATCCTCTTACAAGCATGTATTGATAAAATTCCGCTAAAGCAGTTGAGAATTACTTTCTCTTATATGTAACCATTTTATATCTATCAATATGTTTAATTAATACTCGAATTTATAATGATTTAATTTTCTCTTATAGTAAAATATTTCCTGTTTAAAAATATATTAAAATAATATATATTTTTTTATTTTAAAAAAATTATTTTAAATATGATTTATAAACACAAAAGATAATTAGTTCAAAGCTAATTTTTTTTAAAAAAAACATGAATAGACCATAATAAATAACAAAGAAGACCTAAATCATAACTTAATTATAGCGATGATCTCTTATTATATATATATATATAGCGACCTAGTAAAGTATTTTTAAAATATTTCAAAAGCACGGATATTCATAGTGACAAATAAGACCTAGTTAAAACTTAATTATAACATCATTTCTTGTTAATTGGAGCAAAAGAATAGTATATATATATATATATATATATATATATATATATAACGATAACCCATGAATTGACCTAGTAAACTGGAATCAGTAAACATTTCATCACAATTCTTTGACGTGGTAGCGGATGGATATGAACACACGAGCTTGAGATCGATGAGAAATTATTGAAGATTCAAATTCAATTGCTTTTACAGCACTTCAATAACTATACCAAGCAACCATTTATCAAGTTGCTTAAGTCTTTGTAATTAATTAATTTTTGTCAACTTTCATGTGCTTTAATTGTATTTTCTTCAAGTAGACAATCACATGGCCATAAATTTCCCAGATTCAAGCTTGAAGAAACCAAAGATAACGGGGAAAACAATCAGAAGAAAATGTCTCTGTCTACGAAGTCAACTAATAATAAGAAGGAAAATTCTTACAAAACATGGGGAAGTTGTCAATCATTAAAGTCTAAACCTAAAACCCACCAAATCCATAATCCCAATAAATTAGTAAAAAGAAAATCATACATGTTTCTTTCATTAGAAAAAAAATAATAAGAAGGAAAATACTTAGAAAACACTTAGGAAAATACTCAAATAAACTTTTGTGCTGTAAAGTTCTCGAAACTCGCATATCTTTACATTTAATAATCGAAGCCCAGATAAAGATGTATATTTTCCTTTATAAAAGACACTTTAATAGATGATACTCGTCACTGTTACGCGTTTTTCTGATTAGTCTTCGTGAAATCCAGCCATAAAAGACAAGAACATGAACTTACCAATTCCAGATTTATTTTGACTCGGACTTTTCAAGCTCATCATAGAAAGAGAGAAGCCTATTCCACACACAGAACTATAAAGAGAGTGCTTTGGAGATTCCGAAGTACGACAATCACATATTCATTTCATTGAGCTCCATAGAGGGGTAACCTGCCTCAGGAACACATTTTGAATACATGAGTGGTTATCAGCTTTCAGAATCCAAAAGCATTGCCATGATGAAATTCTTGGCTCTGTGTTTTTTCGTTATATCTCTGATAAACATACCAATTGCCGAGGCTAGAATTCGTCACTACAAATTTGAGCTCAAGTATGAGTACAAATCCCCTGACTGCTATAAGAAGCTGGTCATTACAATTAATGGGAGAACTCCTGGACCCACAATCTTTGCACAGCAGAATGACACAGTTATTGTTGAGGTCAAGAACAGTTTGTTAACTGAGAATACAGCAATTCATTGGCACGGAATTCGTCAGATTGGAACACCTTGGTTTGATGGAACAGAAGGAGTCACTCAGTGTCCAATTCTGCCTGGAGACACTTTCGTATACAAGTTTGTTGTTGACAGGGTAAGTCCTCAAGTCTTAACACTCTGTAATGCTCTGCTTTTTCACATTACCTGTATGATAATAACCTCTTGCATCTTCTATACAGCCTGGGACATACTTATATCATGCCCATTATGGAATGCAAAGAGAAGCTGGGATATATGGATCGATTCGGGTAGCGCTTCCCGATGGAGAATCCGAACCCTTTGCTTATGATTATGATCGGAGCATCATCCTTACTGATTGGTATCACAAGAGCACGTATGAACAAGCTACAGGATTGTCTTCAATTCCCTTTCAGTGGGTTGGGGAGCCTCAGGTACTTAATTATCTAACATTTCCCTTGTTTGATATCTTCAATGTACTTTACTGTGGTAGCTATCAGTTTCAAACGACTAAACTTGTTCCCTGCAACAAAAATTGCAGTCACTTCTGATACAAGGAAAGGGAAGATTTGACTGCTCCGCTGCCAATCCTCCCCTGAAAGCTGATGTCTGCAATAATACAAGTCCTGAATGCTCTCTTTATTCTACGACTGTAGTCCCTGGAAAAACATATCGGCTTAGGATTAGTAGCTTGACTGCTTTATCAGCTCTTAGTTTCCAGATAGAGGTATTTTCAATCTCCTGACAATTTATATTCTACAGCTAGTTAGAAAAATAAAATGATGAGGTAGTTATTAATTAACATCTTAATAATTCTTATGCAGGGTCACAGCCTGACTGTTGTTGAAGCTGATGGTCACTATGTTGAGCCATTTGTGGTAAAGAATTTATTCATATACTCCGGCGAGACATACTCAGTTCTAGTGAAAACTGACCAAGACCCTTCAAGAAATTATTGGGCTACTACAAATGTTGTTAGCAGAAATGCCACTACTCCACCAGGCTTAGCCATTTTCAACTACTATCCAAACCATCCCAGGAGATCCCCTCCGACGATTCCTCCTTCCGGGCCAATGTGGAACGATATTGAGCCGCGGTTTAATCAAAGTGTTGCCATTAAGGCTCGCAAAGGCCACATATATTCCCCTCCTGCAACCTCCGACAGGGTCATAGTCTTCTTGAACACACAAAATCGGGTAAATGGTAATGTCCGGTGGTCAGTTAATAATGTCTCTTTCAATATTCCTCATACACCTTACTTAATTGCGCTCAAGGAGAATTTGCTTCATACCTTCAGCCAAACCCCACCTCCTGAAGGTTATGATTTCAAAAATTATGACATTTTTGCTAGACAAAATAACACCAATGCTACTACTAGTGATGCCATCTACAGGCTTCAGCTCAATTCAACAGTGGATATTATTTTGCAAAATGCAAACACTATGAATCCCAACAATAGTGAAACACATCCATGGCATCTTCATGGACATGACTTTTGGGTCCTAGGCTATGGAAAGGGCAAGTTCGATCCTATTAATGATCCAAAGAACTACAATTTGGTCGATCCAATTATGAAGAATACGGTGCCGGTTCATCCTCTCGGCTGGACAGCTTTGAGGTTTAAGGCTGACAATCCTGGAGCTTGGGCATTCCATTGCCACATTGAGTCACATTTTTTTATGGGCATGGGAGTGGTATTTGAAGAAGGTATAGAGAGGGTTGGAAAATTGCCCTCATCTATCATGGGCTGTGGCGAAACCAAACACTTACTCAAGCCATAGTTGTTCCTGCGGACACTATTATACTACAAATCCTTAGGAGGACTCAAGAAATTTATTCGAATGTTATGGCTTAGAGACTGAATTGGTTTTCTTTTGTTGTTCACGGACTCCAACAAAACAAAAATTACATTATTCTTTGGTTGTACATGATTTTCTTGTCATTTCTTTGTAAATTAAAAGCTTTGTCATTTTCTTGTTAAACTTTTTTTTTTTTGTAATGGTTTGCCTTCATAATGAGATATATTTGACTCTTCTCTTGACATTTTATAATTTATAGATTTATTACTTAATTAATGGCTTTCATGGTTTTAAGCCCAATTAAGAACAATTTTTTTTTTTATTATTATTATTAACGTGGATGTTCGGGTCAGCTTGCGCACGCATCGACTAACCCCACGGGCCTTGAAGTTAATGACTATGTAAGCCTCTAGTGGCCCTAAGGTTTGTGGAACTCGAACTGGTGACCTCTAGAGAACAAACTCAGAGCCTGACCAATTGATCTACACCTCTTAGGGTTCAATCAAGAACAATCTTGTTTCCTTATGACATTGCTTTTTATCAGCCCATCAGCTTAAATTTTTGTTTTCTAATTGACATTGAATAAACCTAACATCAATCTTGAATTTTTATTAAGATAATATTTTTTTAATATTAAGACGAAAACATGTTATATTGACTCGAGTTTCGTGACTTAATCTACCAAACCTATGACCCGGATCATGGACTTCATTGAGTTTAACAACTTCGTTATTTAAAACTATTTTTTACTTGATAATATAATAACAAAAATAGACACTCGGATAATTAAACACTAACCAAATAACATGATGTTTATTTGAGATTGTGATAACCTCATTCAAACAAAACCAAAACAAATTATGATAACTAATTCAAAATTAATAAAATATTGAAGGATAAAATTGGAAGAAAACAAATTGGAAAGGTAAAATTAAAAACAAATAAAAAGGTTTGAAAAGAAAAAATGAGATGCTTCACTTTTTATATGAACAATGAAGCACCACAAGAAGAAGGATAGCCTGGCACACCCTATGAATCTATCCACGACCTGGTAAGATGCTAGTGGCACGTGCAACGACACACCAACCATAATAGCTCTTTCATGCGTGTATTAGCCATGCACCGCCACTGATTTTCTTCTTTCCAGCAGGTTTTTGCCGTTGTTTCAGCCCATCCCAATCATCTTTGGTCGCCTTAAAAGATCTATTTTGAACCCCAAACCTCTCTTGAATAATTATCTTGCTTTATTATTGATTTTGGTGTGTTTTGTTATGAGATTTTAAGATTATGCAATGTTTATTAGAATGATTTTGTGTTGGGATGATGTTGGCCAAGTCTTTTAATCTTGCATACTCATTCTTAGACTTGATTTTAGCCTTGTGCATGTGCATATGTTTATTACTTAATGTAATTTTATGCATGCAAAATTAGGACTCTTACTTGTTTATAATGTATTTGGTGGGAAATTAATCTTGTTTTATTTTCATCCATTTTATTTGTAATTACATTATCCTTATCATCCAAAACATAAAAATATTTCATTACCATCAAATATGTATATTGACAAGTCTCTCAAATATTGAAAAAAACAAGAAAAAAAAATATTTTTGCATGTTTTGATTTTTCATCTTGGTTAGCATTTTTTCAAAAGAAGGAAGTAAAAATTTTGTTGCATGAATTTTAGGGTTTTTTCAATAAGTTTATAAAAACCATTAAGATTTGGCCCACATTAAAAGGCTCATTGAGCCAACATTCCCAAAATCTTTAAAAACTCATCTTGGTTTTCTAAAAACCCATTTCAAAAATATTTTGCTATTGACTTTTGATATTTAAGGTAAATGGACTTAATATAGGTCGTTGTTGTATATTAAAAGGATTAACACTTAAACAATAAAATTTCTAGTCTAATATTTATCGGTAACAAAATTGAAAGTATTAAATTTTCAGTCTAATATTCATCGGTAAAAAAATTAGAAGTATTAGATTTTTAGTCTAATATTCACTTATAACAAATCAGAAGAATTAAAAAGATTTTCAGTCTAATATTCACCAATTACATCCAAGTATGAATCAAGAGTATTAAGTCTTCATTCATCAAATATTACGAGTGAAACCCTAGTGTCAAAGGATATGTGAACCTTATCGAGACACATTCCAGGAGCCTTTCTTAAGATTTGAGCTAGGTTCAATGAGCCCAACATAGACCAACGAATCATTCACTAACATAACTTGATCGACAATTAGTCACATGTTATAATTAAGAGTGACCAATCTTAGAATTTTCAATTCACCAAGTGTTATCGAAAGGTAATAACCGAGAGTGGTGAAAATAAATCAGACTTTAGAATAACTGGGTTTAAACCAACAATCAAAGTTTAAATCATTGCAGTAAACCTATTATCATCTTGTATATATACTAGTGGTAGATTAGGCACAACAAATTATTAAGAATAAAATATACTATAAGCAATGTAGACTAGTGAGATATGATATTTTAAGATGATAGCATCTTATCTTCAGCATAACTAGTTCTTTACCATAAATTTTGGTTGACCAAATAGAGTTTTCTAGTGACTATAATATCAGGTGACAATTTCTTTTCAAAACGTTAAGACCTTTGTCCCTTTTAAACAAAAAAAAAAACCTTTTTTTTATAAGAAAGAGGACGGATCATTATGATGTCGAGTGCAACACTCCATTTATACAATCTTAATGTATGAAAACTGAAATTTATGAAAATAAGGCCCAAAACAAGCTTAAATTTATGAAAACTGAAATCTTAAGCATCTGGATGGCCCAAATGAAGAATTGGCTACCACCTCAACATCAGAAGAAAATAACAAACATGGGTTTACTATAGCAACCAAACTAAAGCCTTGTAAGTAGCTGGCATTCACTAGGGCCTGTACTTCTTGTTTGTAGAACTATTTTTTTTTCTCTTAATGACTATGAATTTGGTTTGCATTTTAGATAAATACAATTTCTTTCCTGTTCGATATCGTGGGGTTATTTTTTTATTCAATTATTATTTTTTCTTAATGATTTAAATATAGAGTGAAAATATATTTATTCACGAAAAATTAGGTCTTTTTTATTTATGTGTTTTCTTTATTTGACATAAACATGACTTTTTGATCATTATTATGATTTTTTAATACGAATTAAAAGAAAATAGAATAGCAATTAGTAAGAATTCAAATAATTTAAATTTATGAGAATATTTTTTTCTTTAGACAACCCTTTTTTTTATTCATTCATTTCTTTTAATTTTAATTAACAATTCTTTTTCATCATAAGTTTAGTATTTTTTATATAAAGATTTTATCATGAAAATGCATGATTGCACGGTAGTTCTACCTATAAAAAAGATTACTAGATACTTGACTGCCCAATATATTTCATCGTGCGTTAAATATTTTTTTCCCAATAAAAAAGTTGTATACATAGGCTTTTTTTGACATATTTTTGTAGTTAAAAAAATTCTAAGTAAAAATCAAAATGTTTATGCATACATATAATTAAATAAATTGAGAATTATATGTATTAATAAATGATAACTAAAAATAAATTTGAAAAAATCGAGAGACAGATATAGATTAAGATATTTAATCTCGTAAGACGAGACATTTAACCGATTATATTTGATAATTTTTTTATTTAGTCAAATGATAATAGAAATAGACACACACATTAAATTGATTGAATAAAATAAAAGAGAAAAAAATAATATGTAAGGCTACATATATTAGAAATATTATCTGGAAATAAATATTTTTTTATTTTAAAAATAAAGTTCATCTATACAAAATATTAAAAAAATTATAGATGAATCATAAAAACTTCTTTAAAAATTAAATGCATACAAAATAACTAAAAAATAATTGTCATTTAAAAAAGTTCTCTAAACAAAATAAAAGAGATAATGAGTATTAATCTAAATATAAATAAGAAAATAATTTTGAAAAAAAAATATATAAAAAATATTAATAAAAAATATTTTTTTAAAAGAAAAAATCAGGCATTGTTGGACATGCCTAACCCATTTCATTAGGATCTATGTAGATGGACCCTTTGTTTTTGTTTTTGTTTTCACATTTGCACCTTAATTGTTTTGAAAATAAAAGAGTTAGATGATGGATCATCTATATTGCCCAATTTTAGCCACTATAGTAGTAAAACAAGCAGGGCTTATAATTTTTTCTACCTAAAAAATGAATTTCAATTTTTATTTTCCAAAAACACCTAAGAAACATCATAGGTAACTTGATAAACCTATCATGGCCTCAAAAAAGTAAAAAACCATCCCAAAACCTGAAATCAATCCAAAACAAAAAAATCTTATTAAGATTAGATCTGTTTTTCTCGTCAATTTCAATGTAAAAAAACCCCCTAATCCGTTTGAAAAATAACACTTGACACCAATTTCAACTGTTTTGGGAGCCGAAATCCGTGCCAACATAAATTTTCTCTCTTTGGCACGGGATTCCAGCAACTTTCTCTCACATCTCTTACACCAGGGGCAAAAAAATAAGGAAAATAAAGTTTGAGACTGAAATTGATTTTTCTTTTTAATTTGAAAACTAAAAGGACCCAATATCTATATAATTTGTAAAGTCTATGGACTATAATAAATATTTTGCCCAAACTTTTTAAAGCCACCTATACGCTATATGGTTTTACTTTGGTCCCTTGTCTTTTAATAACACTCTCTCCCAACAAATCGACAAATAATTTGGTCCTATAAGAGCCAAATAAAAAAAAAGGTATGAAAAAAATGGTATTACAAACAGCCCGTCCACATTGTCATGTGAGGGGATTCATAATGCATTTTGCACAACGAATCCTCAACGCGTTTTACTTTTTTTTAATTAATTAGGGACGTTAAGAGCTATACATAGCTTTGTGATTAATGAGTGATTCAACTCAATAAAGGTTTGTAGACCTCTCATTCGATTGATATACGAATGGCATAGAGAAAGAAAATTAGTAATTTTCAATTAAAAAATAAAAGTTAGTGTCTCAATTATTCTTAATAAAAGAATAAATAATTCAAGTTAAATATATAATTATTTATAAAGTATTTGATAATATTAACATAAAAAATTCTTAGGTTATTCAAAAACTATGCATGATTGGATATATTTTTAAATATTATTTTAATTATTTTATTTAGAGATAGTTTTACTATAAAGTTTTAAAAAATTAAATGGAAGAAGAAAAGAAAAATAAAGGTCCATCCAAAAAACGCTAGGCATGCATAAGCGTAAAAGGATAAGTATGCATCTTTGGCCAAAATAAAAAAGTCTAGGCGCTTGCAAGCCTAGAAGGCTAGGTTCATGTTCACCCTCACACTTCTAGTTTTGTTTTCTTTTTAAATATTGGAACATATTGTCCATCTTATATAATTGTTTTTAAATAACATGGACAACAAGTCATCCATCAAGGCAAATGACTTTTGTTGACTAGTTCATTTTTTAATAACCTTCTATAATTGAAAAGGTAGGGTTGAACTGTTTAGACTTTTAAAATTTATTTTTTAACTTATTTTTATAAAAACAAAATACCCTAAAAATATCATGAAAACCTTAATAACATCATTTTAATCCTTTAAATACCCTTTGATTACCCTAAAAAATAAAACTGAATAAAAAACTTATGAACCCCAATCTATTTTTTTGACTTGTTTAAAGCACAAAACAACAATCATTGAACCCCTTTCTATAAGACGAACTCAGTCACATCAAAATTAGTTTTTTTTTTATTGCTAAAATGTGGCCAGTCAAAATCTTTCTCTTTTATTTATCTTTTTGGGTGACTTTTTTCTCTCATTTATCAAAACCTAAAGACTAAAATATAATAACAATTAATTTTAAGTACTAAAACATAAAAATATAAAAATTTAGGAACCAAATTAAAAAAAAAAACTTAAAGGACCAAAATAACATTTTTCATGCACTATTAGCTTAACATTGTCTCTAAGTGTAATGAAACGGTAAATTACTGAGCTTTTTAATTATATTATATAATTATATAAAAGAAAAATTTCCATAATCACCTTATTGTTTAGTCGTTTTTATATTTATTATCATTGTTTTTAAAAATTATAATTTAAATTATTGGTGAGTGTAAAATAAACTAAATTATAAAATGATTTAATATGTAAACTGAAGCGTATGTATAACAAAGTTTAGAATATAAATTATATTTTTTAAAAAATATAAAAAGCAAGTGTAAACTACTAAACTATAAAAAAGATTATAAGTTCAGATTAAAGATTATATAAATCCAAAATAAATATCTAACAAGTTAATTGAAAAACCGACTAAGAATGGAGGAAGGAGGAAATAGGAAACAATACTCTTTTACATTGTAGGTGATGAGATTTCTATCATGATTTTATAAATTCTTATCTCACTTCTTAACCAATGAGTCGTAATTACAGGTTTTAATTCATAAAAAAATCAATAATTGTAATTGTTCAACTAATACATCCAAACAAATTATTTTGAAAATACAAAATTTATCTTCTAATTTAAGAATATTAGCATAATATTCATATAGAATTCAAAAATCATAGAAATTTTTATATATTTACATAACCTGATTTGAAGTTCAAGTTGAGGTAACCAAACAAAAAACAAAACTCATAAATCCTTACCTTAAAATCCTCCTGAATTTTTTTTTTTTTAGTTTAATGTGGGTGTCCAGGCCAGCTTGTGCGCACCTCAACTAATCCCACGAGCCCTGAAGTTAACGACCATGTAAGCTTTCAGTGGTCATCATATAAGTAACCACAAGACTCGAATCTAAGACTACAGAGAAAGCAAACCTTTTAGTTTCAAACTCTTACCACTGAACTACGGTTAAATCCTCTGGATTTTAATTACACAAGTAAGGCTAGGATTTTCATTTTGATATACGTAAGCTTACAACTTCTTCAATCGCCAGGAACATGTATAGCTGATGTGAATCCGTACTTTCCATAACGTAATCCTCCTCCAACAACACGACACGATCTGTTGCGGAAGTCGTAAGTCATAACTTAACCATTGCGTACTTTCATATATTAATAACCCATCAATTGACTTAGTAAACGAGAATCAGTAAACAATTTTATCATAATGTTTTTATGTGGTAGTAGATGGACATATATATATATATATATGGGACCTTGAGATCGATGAAATTAGAAGAAAAAGTCTTTGTTTATGAAGTCAATTAATAATAAGAAAGGAAATAACTATACTTGTTTTCTGATTAGACCAATGTGAAATCCAGCCACATGTACAATAATTTTATAATTTTAAAGATAAAAAACTATAACAAATAGTTTAGTGTAGTGTTGAAGCGCATAGAATGTAAACAAAAAAGAATACAGAATAAATTATTGTCAAGATTATATTATTTGTGTTTAGGCTTTATTATTATGTAAATAAATTGCTTGCAATTAGTCTGTTAAGATCCCAACAACACCAACTAAATTAATCGCACTACTAGTCAAAATCTATAAGCCAAACAAACAAACTCAAGCCTACACCTAAGACCCTCCTAGTGCTCAAGCCGAGCAAGCATGCGTATGTAGTTTAAGCTCAAAATCCATTTTTTATAGGTTCTTTTTCCTATCAAAAGTTTTAGTGCTTTACGAGCTTGTTTTTAACTTTTTAACTTTTCACTAAATACATTACAGGAAAATCTTGTATTCTTTTAATATAGAATAAAAGTTTTAGGTTTCACAAAAAAAAACATGTCAACCAAAGATTTTTTTATATCACTTTCTCATTTACTCATAATTTATTTTAATTATATTCATATTCTATGTTAAAGAAATTTTCTTAGAGAATAATTTCTAATAAGGTTTAACCATAAAAGTGAGTAGATATCACTTTTAATTTGGTATCAAATATGCCCACTAATCATTTTTTTAAACAAATTTCTAACAATCCCTCACATGATAAAAATTGTCTGACCAATATTCAAATACTTGAAGACTTATATAGAGATAATGATTTAATGGATCACTATTTCAGGATAAATAATTCTTAACTTTGAACCTTTATTAGTAATATACTATTAAATTTACTCGACTATTTAATGAACACAATATCTTAAACTATTCAACATTTTATGTAAATTTAGATAATAATACTCATATAATTCTCTGTCTAAATATTTTTCTTTGGTTCTCACTGTTGAATTAATTTTGATCTTGAACAATTCCTAGATTCATAGGTGCTTTAGAAAATTCAACATTTTATAAATTCTCAATGAAACAATCATGTTTCTCACTCATATAAATGATTATTTATTAGAAGTATTTTGTTATACCTTACTTGGTATATAAATAGATAAAAACTACAAAGAGCACAACTCATCCTTTATCAAGCTATAACTAACACCTTTTCCATCATAGAAATATGCATGAAATGATAATTTCTTAGTGCTATTTAGAATATTACATAACTAAGTTTTTCCTTTGAATCTAGATCTTGAGATCTCTAGTCAACAAATTAAGGTTATTATAATTATATTCTTTTATCTTTAAAAGCTTTCGGCCTATTTCCCTCAATGAATTATAAATAAGTTTTCTCGACAAATCTTTAGTTAGCAGATCTACAATATTTTTCTTTGACTTTATATAGTCAATGGAAATAATAATATTCAATAACAAGTGTTTAACAATAGTATTTCTACAACATATATGTCTGGACTTACAATTATACATGTTATTTTGTGTCATTATTATTGTTGATTGAATTTTTCTTTTCTTCGACCAATATTGATCCATTGGTTAAAATAAAATATGAGAAGAATAGGTCCCCAAAGACTTGTTTTAGATCAAGAAGTTCATTTTGCCTTCAAGTGGCTTTTGTAAGGGAGTTTCTGTCTCTATTGATTATTGGTCTAGACGGGCACATAGGACTTGCTCATCGACTTAACTGAATGAATCCTTGGTGCTAGAAGAATTATTCATCTCAAGGCTTTATCTAACCCCTTTTGATGAGTGGATTTATCAATGTGAGGTAAACCTATAGGTGTAGATACTTTAACATAAAGGGTTTTTTCATAGATAGGTTAGTACTCATTCAAGGGTAATTCTCTGCTCGAAATGAATGCCTTTTTTTTTATTCGAGGGTAATTCTCTGCCCGGAATGAATGCCTTTTTTTTTCTTCTGTAGAGTGAAATAAAAGAAGTCTAAATTAGTTTAGACTTACAATTCTTTCGAGAAGAGATTTTCCTATTGAGTTGACATTTTTGTGTTTCTATACAAAAATTACAAGCATTGATCTTGAGATCTCTAGCCTTAGAGCAGCTTCAATGTTCATTTTCTAACAAGTACATTAAAAACTCAGTACCAACCAATTTTTTTCCCCTTTTACTCCTACTTGGCTCAACTTCATCATCTTTCAATTTATGATTACTATTTGAGCTAGTTTCAATTTATTTTGTTTCCCTCTTACTCCTAAAAAATATTGACAATCATTTAGTCCTTATATTTTAGATATCTTTTTCATATATATTGCAGGGAGATCTCAGCGAGCTAATTAGAATTGATAGGGATAAAACTAGGAAAAAAAGTTACCACCTAACTCTATGATAACTAGAAAACCCTAACTAGTCTTTAAAGGTTCTAAGTAAGAGACTAATTATATAATAGAAAAAAATAATAATTACCATAAAATATTATTTCTAAAGTAAGCTACTTCGCATTTGTTTTTAATTAAAAAATACTTTTATCATGCTTATATGCTTATAATTTATCTAAACTATATGTGTTTATAGTAGAAGACTACTAAAACCTAAGATAATGATTTAAGACATGGGTTTAGCAGTAAAACTTAACCTTAACTATTAAAATACGAGCATTTAACCTAAGAGGATGGTAATGTTAGTTAGACTTTGGTCTATTTTATTTAATGATACTAAAAAAAAAAAAACTTGAAGCCCACAACGCACACACATACTCATTCAGGTGATCGATGTTGTTTTAGCTCAAATTCAATCTTAAAAAAAAAGGTATATAACCTGGTATAGAAAAACAAGTAAATAAACATCCACACATATTCAACATTAAGATTTAATAAACAATAAATATAGCCGTTTAAATTATACTTACAAGTCAAAGTCCAAAATAATATATACAAAACTTCTATTACACATTTCAACCAACATATCCATGTTCACACACACACACACACACACAATTGAAAAAAAACTGAAAAAAAAAGTAACAATTTTTTTTTTTGAATCTACAAAGAAATTTTCGCAAGAAAATGGATTGCCTCGCATCTTTATGCGACGCAAATCCCATCACAGTATCTAGTTATGGAAATTCCATGGCTAATTAGGTCTTGTCCCGGAAGCTACAAGGAATATTCAAGACCTACTCTGCTGGGCAATTTGAAGATTTCTTGGCACTCGGTCTCGTAACAAAAACAACATTTTAATCAAGAGTTGCACCTCAAATTCATCAACGTCAAAATCCGAAGTAATTTATCTCTCTGTAGTGGCTTGTGCTGCAAATTGAAATGCGTTGTTCTGTTCTTGACTGCCATGAAAACTGTTTGTCGTGAACGTCACGCTCCTGTTATAATCTACTAGTCAATTCATCTAGATAAAAAAATAAGTCCATATTGTTGATTTTTGAGATTTTATAATTTTTTATCCAACGAATAGATATGCAAACAAATATAATAATAAACAAAGACTAGTAAAGTAATCTAGATTGGAACAAGTAAAATAGAATTAATCCTAAGACAATTTTTTTTTTAATGGAACGATCAACTTTCAAATCTGAAACTCATAATTGAAAATTTCATATGCAAAAAATTAAAAAAGGTTGGACATCACGTAGGTGAAGATTACTATAACTTAGTTTGATTTAAAAAAGGATTTAAAATAAAATTATGAAACTCATCTTTTACTCAGAATATTTTTAAATATTATTAAATCAATTTATTATGTTTTTTAGACCTTTTCAAGGTAAAAAAAAAAACCAATTTTTATCTTTTTTTATCATATAAAATTATTTGACAGAAAAATTGATCATTTTAATGGTCAAAATCATTTCCGACCAAAACTTTATCTACATTGAAATTCAGCAATCCCTTCTCAATCCACCACCAAAACAGGATCGAAAAAAACATAAAATTTGATAATAAAATTGAATTTTTAAATATTAAAGGGACCAATTAACCTAAAAGCTAAAAAATTAAGGAACTAAAATGAATTTTTCAAAACAATTCAAAGCCACCATCTATTTTATCTTTATTTTCACTTAAGTTTTTTTTATCTTTTAGTTTAACACTTTCTTTTAAAAATATATATAATTGGATACTAATTTAGGTTTAAAATGACTCAATTTTACTGGATATAAATTCAATGATAAAATTAAGGGCTTTTTAAAAATTCACTATTAAATTCCACATTGATATACGAGAGTATAAACAATAAAATAACTACGGTAAAACCAATATCTCTTTTATATAATAATAATATAACTTAATAACTCTCTGCCAAGATTGAGGACGTAATACAATACGTAATACATAAAAACAAACAAGCTAGCTAGCGATGAATTCCACCCATTTTGGTCTTTGCTTTTGTCCAAAAAACATTAAAAAAAAACAGACGATGTGTTCTTCTATCTACAAGAAACGAAAAGAGCATCCACAATTGGTCAGTCAATTTGCTAGCCTATGTATATACACGCGCACTCTGAGTCCATTCCACTGCTAAACTCATCACTTCATTTTTTTCAGTATGGAAAGTTGGTTCCTTATTCTTGTCTCCATTTCCGTCTCTCTCTTCTTGAAAACTATCTTCAACAATTTCTTAACCTCTAAAAACCTACCTCCAGGTCCCCTATCCTTTCCTTTCATCGGCCACTTACTATGGCTCCGCATGTCCGCCTTCAAGATGGAGCCAATCCTTCGATCCCTCCATGCCAAGTTTGGCCCCATGGTTACCCTCCGTATTGGCACTCGCCCTGCTATCTTCGTTGCAGATCGCACCCTTGCTCATGAGGCTTTAATACATGGCGGCGCAGTTTTTGCGGACCGCCCACCAGCTGTTGCTACGCGAAATTTTTTAACTAGTAATCAGCATAATATTAGTTCTTCCTTTTACGGTTCAACATGGCGACTTCTGCGGCGTAACCTCACAGCAGAAATCCTCCACCCATCGCGTGTGAAATCTTACACTCATGCACGCAACTGGGTTCTGCAAATCCTCCAGAATCGCTTCGAATCTCAAGCGAAAGCCGGTCGTCCTATTTGTGTAATGGAACATTTTCAATATGCCATGTTTTGTCTACTAGTACTGATGTGTTTTGGAGACAAGCTTGATGAAAATCAGATTAAAAAAATTATGGAAGTTCAGCGACAAATGATTGTGAATTTCGGTAGGTTCAACATACTCAATTTCTGGCCAGGAGTGACAAAGATCGTGTTGCGCAACCGTTGGAGGGAGCTGTTTTGCCTTCGAAAATGCCAAGAAGATGTTTTGATTCCATTGATAAGAGCAGGAAAGAAGGCCAAGGAAGACAGGGTAAACAAAAGTAAAGAGGACAAGAAAGACAATGAAGATGAGTATGTTTTGTGCTATGTTGACACCATACTGGCTTTGGAGCTTCCGGAAGAGAAAAGAAAGCTCAATGAAGAGGAAATGGTCAGCCTGTGCTCAGAGTTTCTTAACGGAGGAACAGATACTACTTCAACAGCGTTGCAATGGATCATGGCAAATCTAGTTAAGTACCCGCAAATCCAAGAGAAGCTATTCATGGAGATTAAAGGGGTTGTGCAAGATGGTGAAGAGAATATAAAAGAAGAGGAATTGCAAAAGATGCCATATCTAAAAGCAATAATTCTAGAAGGGTTAAGGAGGCACCCGCCAGCCCATTTCGTGTTGCCACATGCGGTGACTGAAGATGCAGCGCTGGGTAAATATGTGGTACCAAAAGATGGAACTATAAATTTTATGGTGGCTGAGATGGGGTGGAATCCGAAGGTGTGGGAGGATCCTATGGCATTCAAGCCTGAAAGGTTTCTAAGTAGTGGAGGGGAAACATTTGATATAACAGGAAGTAGAGAGATAAAGATGATGCCATTTGGAGCTGGGAGGAGAATATGTCCTGCTTATGGTCTAGCAATGCTTCATTTGGAGTACTTTGTAGCTAATTTGATTTGGAGATTTGAGTGGAAAGCTGTGGATGGAGATGATGTTGATTTGTCTGAGAAAGAAGAATTCACAGTAGTGATGAAAAATCCATTACAGGCTCAAATATGCCCACGGTTGAAATAAATGATCAGGTTTTTTATTATTATTATTATTATAAAAGATAAGGTTGATTTTGTTTTGTTGGACGATAGCACTTCATGTAACTCTACTAGATTATCAAGTCGGATGCTCCTATGTTTGTGTGATATTTCTCCTCTTGTTTAAATCTGATTCCATTATATCAATATTCTATTGGATGCTAATTACCACCATAATTATTTTTGTTTATGTTATTCTTTCTTTGTAAATGTTTATTCGTTTTTCCTCAGGGTTGCAGTAGCTAGGAAATTAATGGATCCCTCGTTTCTGGCAAACTTGAAGCATTATTCTTCCTTTAAAAGTAGAATTATGGGTCACCCAGAAATCTTGAGTTCAACATGCTTCAACAAGGGCTTGTTCTAATGTAAATAACGATAGCACATACAATCTAAGAACAGGTTCTATTCATTATGTGAATATGGGTAGGTTTTCTACCTGGTCTCAAAAGGATCTCATATCTACCTAGTGATGATCTTTGAGACAGTATAGGGGCATTGCAAGAAATGGTTAAAGTAGGTATACCCACCATTACCAAGCAGACACTCAGATATGAGTTGGGTGTTTTACGCATCTGAACCCTGACCAATAGTCATAGGGCAGATCGCTAGTTCCCCACCTAACCTAAAAGCTTGTGTGTTCTTTCAAAAATAAAGACATGTGATGCATGAGACAATTCTATAAAATGCATGGAAAATACATTAACAAAAATAGACCAAAAAGCAAAAACTTAAACATATCAAATACACAAAGCTTAGTCCATTATAGTCATAAACAGTATCTTTCCCAGTGAAGTCGTCATTCTGTCGCACGTCACCCGCGCGGCGTAGGTTGGCGATTTTGCATTCGTTTGCTTGATTTGTTGTTGAGATTCGCCACCTAGTATTTAATTGAGGGTTACTAGGAAACCCGGGTGTACTGGTCTTGTCAGAGATTCACAGGTAAGGGACTGGTTGTGGTTTGGGAAGGTATTAGCACTCCTAACGCACCCTGCCTGAGGTAAGCTGATTCGTGGCTTTGATGTGTTAAAAAAGTTTCAAAAATTTTATCTTTTCATCGGATATTAGAAATACAACTTACGTGTTAGTTCATAATTCTTGATCGTGAGAAAATCAAAATATTAAATTCTTCTTTATTCTTTGCGATTTTATCATAAAAAAACATTCATAAAAACTATAACATTCATAAAACAAATACAAATACAAATACAAACACACACATTCACTTTTACTATATTTTTTTTCGTTTTTCTTTCTTTTTTTTGTTTTTTACATCCATACTACAAATTATAAAAATTCAAAAAACAATAAATAAAAATTACATTAAATAATTTAAAATTTATAAAATAGAGCCCAAAAAATTCAGGAACAGTTTTGGGATGCATTCTGGGTCCGCCAGAACACTAGTGGCGCGTTGCTAACCCAAGCGCCGCTTCAAGAAAACTAAGAAACCAGGGGTGTCTGGAGCGGCTTCCTCCCCTCTTCACTTTTCTACCGGCGGTGAGAATCCCTGTCACCTGTAAAAGGATAAAACACACACAAGCCAGTTGATTTTATTTCTTCATTTTTACATATCTGCTTTTGGTTCCCTTTTCTTTTCCTTCGTAGACGGTTCTGCTGTAAAGGAGATCCTTTACTTTGGTGGCCATGATCTGCTGTGAACGAAACCTCCATGGTGGCAGATCTGGCAGCGATAAGGTGTGATGGATGAGAGGGGGTGGCGGTGCTGGGGTCGGAGTAACGGGTGTCGCCGCTGTGTTCGGGTTGTTACTGGAGGCTCTGATCCGGTCTTGGCAAGCTGGCCGGCTGGCAATGAAGGAGATCGCATGTTGCTGTGTGGCTTGGTAGAGGCCGGCGTTGATGGTCTTCCTTCTTGTTGGTGGTAATGGTGGTTGGCCTTGCTAAAGGGAAGGCTTCGATGCTGAAGGTTGAAGACGAGAGGCAATGCGGGAAGGAGATGAGGACACCTCTCTGTAAGGTTGAATTAACAGTTGTTTCAGGGTTGGTCTAGTGAGGTGGAGAGTCGTCTAGGGGAGGGAAGATGGGGACGGTTGTTGTGGAGAGGAAGAGTGGTGCCTGCCTCTTGGTTGGGAGATGCCAAAATGGTAGAGGGGGGAGGAGAAAGGGAGAGCTGAAATGGCAGGGGGGGTTAGGTGTTGTTGGGTCTGTAGGCGTTAGAGGTACAGCTTGAGGAGGAGAAAATAAAGGTGGCATGTTTAGAACATGGAGGGACGGCGTCTGTGGCTGGTCAGGAGAGGGGGAGCGGCCGGCTGGTTTGTGTTCTTTCTTTTTGGCCAAGTGGGGAGGGCGGCCGGTTTTGCTTGAAAAAGATATGTTTAGGGTTAGGGTTTTGTTTGTATTGCCTCCTAAATGTGCAAAATTGTCTCCCCTCTTGTGTATGTGTTGGAAACCCCTATTTATAGGGAAAAAAATGGCTAGGTTTCCAAACTTTGTCCCTCAACTTCTTTCTTTTTTTTTTTTGTAAATTTGATTCTTCTTATTTTTTTTAGATTTTTCTTATAAACATCGACTATAATGAGGAAAATCAGTGATTTTAAAAATAACGCGTTAAAATCGAACGCGTTCTAAAGATATTTGAAAATTTAAATTCTTTTGAGACAATGCTGAAAATGCTAAAAATGATGCAAATATATTTAAAAAAACGTATTTTTTGGATTTTTGTTTTTTTTTGTTATTTTTGGATTTTTCGAAAATTTTATCAAAAAGATGGGTCAAAAATTGGGTAACAACAGATGCCCTCTCTTTACAATGCTTACGAAGCAAAACTCCTCAATGTTTTGCATAGTAAGCTTTATAAAGAAAACTTGTCTTCTTGTCTTCGTAACTTGCTGAATATCTACTCATCTAAAGGCCTTACTTTTTTTTCTCTTTTTTTGGTTTCTTTCTCCTCTCTCTCTCTCTTCTCTCTTTTTTTCATTAACCTAAGATCCCATCTGGCGACCTCTTTTAACCAAAACCAAAGAATATGTGTAGCTTGGCCAACCTGAAATCCCATCTGGCGATTCCCTTTAACCAAAGCCATCTGAGATCCCATCTAGCGACCTCCTTTAACCAAAACCAAAGAATGTGTGTAGCTCGGCCAACCTGAAATCCCATCTAGTGATTCCCTTTAACCAAAGCTACCTGAGATCCTTTCTGGCAACCTCTTTTAACCAAAACCAAAGAATATGTATACCTCGGGCAACCTGAAATCCCATCTGGCGATTCCCTTTAACCAAAGCCACTTGAGATCCCATCTGGTGACCTCCTTTAACCAAAACCAAAGAATGTGTGTAGCTCAGCCAACCTGAAATCCCATCTAGTGATTCCCTTTAACCAAAGCTACTTGAGATCCCTTCTGGTAACCTCTTTTAACCAAAATCAAAGAATGTGTGTAGCTTGGGCAACCTGAAATCCCATTTGGCGATTTCCTTTAACCAAAGCAACCTGAAATCCCATCTGGCGACCTCCTTTAACCAAAACCAAAAAATGTGTGTAACTCGGCCAACCTGAAATCCCATTTGGTGATTCCCTTTAACCAAAGCTACCTAAGATCCCTTCTAACGACCTCCTTTAACCAAAACTAAAGAAAATGTGTAAAAAATGGTCTCGTTGTAATGAGTGATCTACCCAGGTGGAAAGAATGTGAAAAGCGGTCTCTTTGTAATGGGTGATCTACCCAAATAAAAAAAATATGAAGTGTGGTCTCATTGTAATGAGTGACCTACCCAGATGAAAAGAATGTGAAGTGTGGTCTCATTATAATGGGTGACATATCCAAGTGTGAAAAGAATAGGACTTACCTGGCGAAGTCCTGAAGGGATGACATGAGAAGAGCTGGAAAACTTAGTGCTACTTGATAATTCCCGATCGTAGGGTTTGAAAACTTGAGGTTTCCCGATTGCAAGGTTGATCTTTTCATTTCTTTAAGATTTTCCTAATGGTAGGGTTCATCTCATCTTCTTTTTATTCCATGATCAAAACCAATTCTTTGTTATCATCAACGCAATGCTTCTTTCTTTTTCCACAATTTTGCTGGATCGCATTGAGGATTTTTCCTGTAATAATTCAAAAACAATTGTGTAATGTTTTGAGGTTAGATGACATGCATGCGTTCTTACCCGATTTGGAATATAGGTCCCCCTTCTTTGATGTTCCATCGTCATAAGGTGCCTTTGTTTGCATTCCAAAGCCTTCTTTATCCTTCTGATTTACCAGCTTATCCATGTGCTAGCCATCCACTCAGCTGTAAGTGTCGTGCCTATTCTGGGTTGTCCGCGATAATTACTCCTCTCGTTGTTTATCAAGCATGAGTGTACCCCCAAGTGTGGTGTTGCTCGATTCATCTTGAATGAGCTTAACCAATCATTCATCTTCTGGATTATCCTGAGAATTGTTCTCTCATTGATTGTACGCATCGTGCCAACACCCATCAAGATTGCCAGTCAGTCATGAACTTGCCTCAAGTTGAAACATACCCTTTAAGTATATGCGATCATCAACCTTCATGGAACTGCCAAGTCATCCAGACATGCATCTCATAGCTTGTAGTAAAAAGCTCTTTGTTGTATGCTTAGTGTTCTTCTTAATGGATTCCTCTTATCTTGTTGCATCAGATTATGAAAAGAAATGTATTGGCCTCATCAATTATGTTCAATTTATCACTCATATTCATGCAGTGAAGTGTGCCTTTGAGACGATAACATCTGTCAGAAGTCATACCATATTTTATAGGGTAACCTAAGATGAGGATATGAAGATGTCATTCAAGTGCAACATTATTCCACAATCAGTCTTGGTGGTGTCCATCTTTTCAACATTCATTTACATTCGATCGTGTGTCCACATCGGTTGATAACCATGTTTAAGAGGTTATACTCAGATAAAGATGTCCTTCAAGTGCAGCACCACTCTCATTTGCTGCTAGAGTTCACTAGATCTTGACTGTCTTTGAACAATATTGCCCCCAGTGTGATCTGAATGTTCTCGTTCATTGATTATCTTTCTTTAAAACACATTGTCCCCCGTTCACCGATTCTTCATTTAATCATCTTTCTTTACCCCCCAGCTCAGCTGAATACTATTTGTTTTCCTTCTCAGAGTCCACTGTATTGCCCTAAGGTGTCTCAACTTTTCAATGAGTGTTGAGAAGAGTTGATGTCATTTTATGTCAAGGATTTCGCAGACTTAATCGATGTTCTTCTTTGTTCGACAATCTTTCTTGTTTTGGAATCAAATCTCATATTTCAAAGGTCATGTCTATTCAAGTCTAATTGTTGAAATGAAATAAGAGAGATATCAATTTTGGAAAAGATCTTTTGAAAATCAAGCTTTTTGGTCAAAGACCCAACACACGTCATTCAAAATATGTAATCCTTTAATTTGTCTTGTATTTTGAAAACAGAAATTGACCCGTTGCAAGATTAAAATGGCTTTTTTTTTCATGGTTCTTTATATTCATTTTAAACTCTGATTTTGGGTATATCTTTTGATGATCTGTGATAACGTGACCTTTTGTGAATTTCAAAAACAAGATGCTCAGGCTTTATCAAGAAAGGTTGTTTCTTTTCTTAGCATTTATTTTATCAACATACATAATAACTAGTAGCTTAATTCATGAAGTCACGACCCTTATAGAAAAGCTCTTTCACTTTTGAGAGCGTCGTCTATCGGTTCAGATTGCTTACTTGATCGAAAATGGCTTTTTAAAAGCATGTAATGTAGGCTATGATTCATGGCTATGAAAGAAAAGGAAATTCACAAGCTCCAAAAGGTGTTTGAGGGTTTCAAAGACTTAGGATCAACATCAACTATTCATCAATTCTCTTTCTCTTGTTGTCTTTGTAGAAAAAGTGACATATAACCTTGTTAACCTCAAAGATCAGACTTCTCTTAACATAAGTCATAATGCAAATCCACCTTTCCTTGATGAATTACCAATCTAATCATTATAGGCTTTATCATTGATACCAAAAGATAATGTTTGTAACTCGGTATTTTTTCTGGTATTGACTTTTGGCGTTTGCTGTCTCTTTCCTTGATTGAACTTCTTTTGCCCTTCCTAGGCTTGATAAGCGTTCTAATTCCTTTCCATTTTTTTTCATAGCTTTCTTCAAAGTTTTCTCACATGCCCTTAGTCTATGGTTTCTTTCTTTTAGCCCTCTCTTAATTGTTGGACTTTTTTTCTAAGCCTTTCTTTTATCCATTGATTATATCAGTGTCTTTAAAATATCTCTTATTTGCCCCCAGTGTGGGGTGTGATCCTAGTCATGGTTTCTTTTGAAAAGAAATATTCTATCAGGCTCAAAATGGGTTTGCAAAGGATGAATATCTTTAGAAAGTGAGGGGATATCAAAAATGGCATTTTCTCATTTCAAGCAAGGTTGGTTATAACTGATAAATTTTGACTTCATCCAGTGTAATGATTTGGACTTGTAAGAATCATGATTTGCGAGTCCATAACTACTGAATCCACTATATGTCATTATGCATACTGCTAAAATTTAGCTACATTGTGGGTGGTTCAATTTCAAGTGTAAGTTCAAAATTTGTCTGGTCACCACATATTGTTTATCTTGCCATTGTAACAAATATCGAGTCATTTCTGCAATCAAAACACTTTTAATCTTTTAGGATTGACTAGCCTTAATTTTGCATGTTAGAGTTTGATCAAAATATTTTGTCAAAATACCCTTTGAAAAAAGCATCTCTTTATTTCAAAACAACAAGAAGACAAAGGAAAGACATGTTTCGTTCAAGGATGAGATGTGACCCCAAAACAAAATGCAAAATGGCAAAAATCCACAACAAAATGATTGACAATTCAGCACCATTCTTGGATCAGCTTTTCCGGCAATATTTGTGCTTTGCCAAGCATTTTTTATTTTTTATCAATTTAAGGATGTTCTTGTGACAATATGGTTGATGACATCATCTTTCACAAACTCAACTCGCTTCTTGCTCACCATCATCCGGTCTCGATTCTTAAAATTCTTGCAACTGTTCAATTGAAATGACCAAGGAACCTACCATGATATTCACATCTCGTCTGAATTATACCACGGTGGTTGCATGAAATTTATCAAAGTCGGGGCAACAAGTCTGGAATCTAACAAATGCTGGTCAACAAACTCGGTTGGCAGAGGGATGTCAATCTTAGTAGAGACATTTGAGTAGTTGATGTTATGGCAAAACCTGACTAGGCAAAATAACTGAGGTTTCTCAATTGAGAGTCATCTTCTGATTCAACTCTCATCACTGTTCTGGAATCCATGATAGATCCTTTAATCTTTCCTCTCTTCATAGCTTGTTCAAATTTTTTTTCCAGCAATCATCACAACATCATGTCAATCTTCCAAGGTTGTTGTGGTTGTGGTTGTTTGAGGATTGTTAGAAACCTTCCACCAGTTAGGTAATCTTGGCAGTGCACAGAAACATGTAGCATCGTCATTACCAACGTATGGAATCACGCACTGTCTCTACTAGAAGAGCAATTGATGAATCTGAAACTCTTATTTCTCCTCTTCGATTCCACACTAGTGGTGCAACAAACAAGCACCAATAGAGGAAGTTCTGCTCTATTGAAGTTTCAGTCTTCTTCATGTTTTTCAGTCTAGGCATGTCTTTTCTCTCTACTTCTGTGTTTTAATATTGACACTGGTAGGAGAAAAATTATAGATGGTCTGGAACTATTGTATTCCTTCTTGGATTCTCCACTGGCAAATCCAAAAACAGATCTCTACAAAGAGAGCTTTGCTACATTGAAGTTTAATGCAAACTCATGTTTTTTCAGATCGACATCATGTGTTACTAGACTGCAAAATAGAGTTCACACCAGATGTGGCTAAAAAGAAGGCCTCTGCTTATGACGTGAAAGGCTGACAGCTATTGGGTGCCATTGAAATATATGGAGGCAGTGAACAATTAACAGTGCAGCTGAACCAAAAAGGAGATTGTCATTTGTTGATTACTGAAGGCGTTGTTGCTGTTCATGACTGAAATAAAGGAGAGATGGTGCTACTTTAGTGTTTATGGCCCCTATTGGTGGAATGCTGAGGAGAAAAGTCAACGATGTTTTTCTTGTGTGGGACATGGACTGACAGTGCTTCCATAAGAGGCTGTACAGACATTCCCTTTCCACTCTTGAAGTTCAACACTTGTTCAAGCAGATCGAGTTTAGCTATTTCACGTTTGATGCTCTAAATTTCCTTTTGATAAAGAGTCTTATCGGCCCCCATTCTTTATTTCTCAACTTTTCTCAGTCCAGTATAGTAGACCTCTAGTGAGGGAACCTACTTTTCATCCCGGTGCATGCATGACAAATGTATGAGCATGTAATCTATATGATGAACTCGCCCTTCGAGGGGTGACATATGGTTGTAACTCTTGTATGATGAAACAAGAATCGTGATTCTTGCCCAAACTCTACAATGAAAATTTTCTGAGTGACGGCCATTGGGTCACCCACAAGTCTTGAGTTCAAGATGCTTCAAGAAGGGTTTGCCCTGATGCAAATAACGATAGCATATACAACCTAAGGACAGGTTCTATTCATTATGTGAACATGGGTAGGTTTTCTACCTAGTCTCAAAAGGGTCCCATATCTGTCCAGTGACGATCTTTGTAAAGACAGTATAGGGGCGTTGAAAGAAATGGTTAAAGTACGTATACCCACCATTACCAAGCAGCCACTCACATATGAGTTTGGTGTTTCACGCATCTGAACTCTGAGCAATAGTCATAGGGAAGATCGCTAGTTCCCCACCTAACCTAAAAGCTTATGTGTGCTTTCAAAAATAAAAACATGTGATGCATGAGACAATTCTACAAAATGCATGGAAAATACATTAACAAAAATAGACCAAAAAGCAAGAACTTAAACACATCAAATACACAAAGCTTAGTCCACTATAGTAAAAAACAGTACCTTTCCCAGTGAAGTCGTCATTCTGTCGCACGTCACCCGCGCGGCGTCGATTGGCGATTTTGCATTCGTTTGCTTGATTTGTTCTTGGGAGTCGCCACCTAGTATTTAATTGAGGTTTACTAGGAAACCCGGGTGTACTGGTCTTGTCAGAGATTCATGGGTAAAGGACTGGTTGTGGTTAGGGAAGGTATTGGCACCCCTAACGCACCCTACCTGAGGTATGCTGCTTCGTGGCTTTGATGTGTTAAAAAAGTTTTAAAAATTTTGTCTGTTCATCAGATATTAGAAATACGACTTACATGTAAGTTCATAATTTTTTACCGTGAGCAAATCAAAATATTAAATTCTTCTTTATTCTTTGCGATTTTATCATAAAAAAACATTCATAAAAAAAATAACATCTATAAAACAAATACAAGCACACACATTCACTTTTACTATATTTTTTTCCTTTTTTCTTTCTTTTTTCTTTTTTTACATCCACACTACAAATTATAAAAATTCAAAAAAAACTAAATAAAAATTACATTAAACAATTTAAATTTACAAAATGGAGCCCAAAAAATTCAGGAACAGTTCTGGGATGCATTCTGGGTCCGCTGGAACAGTAGTGGCACGTTGCTCCACGCACCACCGCCATAACCCACGCTTCGCCGCAAGAAAACCTAAGAAACCAGGGGTGTCTGGAGTAGCTTCCTCCCCTCTTCACTTTTCTGTCAGCGGTGAGGATCCCTGTCACCTGCAAAAGGAGAAAACACATACAAGCCAGTTGATTTTATTTCTTCATTTTTACAGATCTGCTTTTGGTTCCCTTTTTCTTCTCCTTCATAGATGATTCTGCTATAAAGGAGATCCTTTACTTTGGTGGCCATGATTTGTTGTGAACGAGGGTTACTCCATGGTGGCAGATCTGGAGGTGAGAAGGTGTGACGACCGAGAAGGGGTGGCGGTGCTGGGGCCGAAGCAGCGGGTGTCGCTGCTGTGTTCGGGTTATTACTGGAGGCTCTGTTTCGGTCTTGGCGAGCTGGCCGATTGGCAGTGAAGGAGATCATCTGCTGTTGTGTGGCTAGGGGGTTAGGTGTTGTTGGGTCTATGCCCGTTAGAGGTACAACTGGAGGAGGAGAAAATGAGGGTGGCCTGTTTAGAACATGAAGGGACGGCGCCTGTGGTTGGTCAGGAGAGGGGGATGATGGCTGGAGAGGGGGAGCAGCCGGCTGGTTTGTGTTCTTTCTTTTTGGCCAAGTGAGGAGGGCGGCCAGTTTTGCTTGAAAAAGATGTGTTTAGGGTTAGGGTTTTGTTTGTATTGCCTTCCAAAAGTGCAAAATTGTCCCCCCTTGTGTATGCGTTGGAAATATCTATTTATAGGAAAAAATGTTGCTAGGTTTCCAAACTTGGTGCCTCAACTTCTTTCTCTTTTTTTGTAAATTTGATTCTTCTTATTTTTTTGGATTTTTCTTATCAACATCGACTCGAATGAGGAAAATCGGTGATTTTAAAAATAATGTGTTAAAAGTCGAACACATTCCAAAGATCTTTGAAAATTTAAATTCTTTTGAGACGATGCTGAAAATGCCAAAAACGATGCAAATATATTAAAAAACTTAGTTTTTGGATTTTGTTGTTTTTCATTATTTTTGGATTTTTTGAAAATTTTATCAAAAAGGTGGGTCAAAAATTGGGTAACAACAATTATTATCGAAGAAAACCCACGTGGGGACATGTGATACTTGGGCTCCTGCCTGGGGGTTGGGCACACCCCCTGCGCACACGTGGTGCTTGGGCTATGCCTCAGTGTTGGACACATCCAGCGCACACATAGTGCTTGGGCTCTTGCCTCGGTGCCGGGCACACCCTACGCACACATGGCGCTTGGGCTCCTGCTTGTGGGTTGGGCACTCCCCAGCCCACACGTGGCGCTTGGGCTGTGTTGGTTTGGGGACAAGTGGTGCTTAAGTCATGTCTCCGGACGCAAGGGGAATGGGTCGAGCATCAAGACCCATAATCAATGGGTCTAGCATAAGGACCCAATTCTATTGGGTCATTCATTAAAACTCAATGTTCATGGGTTCTCGAATTCTAAATATTATTATTTAATTTAGAAATATTATTATTTTTATTATAATTAATATTATTAATAAAATAATTAATAAATTTGAAAGAAAATATTATTATTTATGTTATAAATTTTTATGGTATTTTTTATAAAAATAAAAAGTGAGCCCGCGGTGTAGTATTATTAAAAATATTCAACAATTCTAATTATTAATATAATAATATTATAATTTGCATTGTCAATATTATTATTTTTCTTAGAATACAAAGTATTCATCTCGAAGATATTATTATTCTTGTTCTAATATTGTTATTTTTATAATAATTCAAGGTTTTAATATAAAAAATATTATTATTTATGTTCTAAATATTATTAGAATTAAAAAATAGTATTATTTGTGTTATTAATATTATTATTTTTACTATAATCAAAAGTATTAATATTAAAAATATTATTTTTTGTGTTATAAATATTATTTTTTTTATAATAATCAATATTATTAGTAAAATAATTACTAAATTAGAAAACAATTATTCTTAATATTGAAACCAACCAAAGATTTTATTTGAAAGGTAAAATTAAAAATTATTATTAGTATTATTATTATCATCATTAATAAATTTTAAAAAATTGTTATTATTATCGAAGAAAAACCACGTGGGGACACGTGGCGCTTGGGCTCCTGTCTGGAGGCTGGGCACACCCCCTGCACACACGTGGCGCTTGGCCTTTGTCTCAGTGCTGGGCACATCCCAGCGCACACGTGGCGCTTGGGCTCCTGCCTCAGTGCTGGGCATACCCTGCTCACACGTGGCGATTGGGCTCCTGCCTGTGGGTTTAGCACTCCCTAACGCACACGTGATGCTTGAGCTGCATTGGGTTGGGGACAAGTAACGCTTGGGTCATGGCTCCGGACTCAAGAGAAATGGGTCGAGTCTTAGGACCCATGATCAATGGGTCTAGCGTATGGACCCAATTCTATTGGGTCCTTCATCAAGACTCAATGTTCATGGATTCTAGGATTCTAAATATTATTATTTATTAATATTATTATTTTTGCTATAATCAAAAGTATTAATATTAAAAATATTAATTTTTTGTTTTATAAATATTATTATTTTTATAATAATCAATATTATTAGAAAAATAATTACTAAATTAAAAAAAATTTATTCTTAATATTGAAAACAACCAAAGATTTGATTTGAAATGTAAAATTAAAAATTACTATTAGTAGTATTATCATTATCATTAATAAAAAAAATTTAAAAAAATTTACTATCGAAGAACAACCACGTGGGGACGTGTGGCGCTTGACTCCTGCTTAGGGGTTGGGCACACCCCCTGCGCACACGTGGCACTTAGGATATGTCGTAGTGCTGGGCGTATCCTAACGCACATGTAGCGCTTAGGCTCGTGCCTCGGTTGTGACCACACCCCTGCGCACACGTGGTGCTGAGCTATTGCCTTAGTGCTGGGCACACCCCCTGCGCACACGTGGCGCTTGGGCTGTCTGTCTGGGGGCTAGGCATACCCCCAGCACACATGTGGCGCTTGGGCACGCCAAGACCCAACTATTATTGGGTCTCGCATGCTGTAAAACCCAAAATAGCCTTGGGTCATTGGTTGTGCATGACCCAAATAGCATTGGATCCTGTTATCGTCTGGACCTAATTTATTTATGAAAATAAAAGGTAAATCCACAGCGTATTGCGTGTCATTTTACTAGTAATTTTCTATAAGTGAATTTGTCTTTTTCTCTAATGACAAGATATGCAAACAAATATAATAACTAACAAAGACAGTAAAGTAATCTAGATTGGAACAAGTAAAATGGAATTAATCTTAAGACGAATTTTTTTTTTAATGAAACGATCAACTTTGAAATCTGAAACTCTTAATTGAAAATTTCATGTGCAAAATTAAAAATGGGTGGACGCACGTAGGTGAAGATTACTATAGCTTAGTTTGATTTGAAAAAGGATTAAAAAAAGAATTCTGAACCTCAATTTTTATCTATAATACCTAGAAAACATCCTTAAAATATTATTAAATTAATTCATAGCCTCCAAAAACATAAAAAAATCACTTCAAAATCCATAATCAATCCGAAATAAAAAAAAAATTATGAGATCAGATATGTTTTTTTAGACGCTTTCAAGGTAGAAAAAAGAAAACACTAATTTTTAACTCCCCTCATCATATGGAACCATTTAACATAAAAATTAACCATTTTAGTGGCCAAAATCATTCCCAAGAAATTTTCTCTACATTGGAATTCAGCAATCCCCTCCTTTTCCACCACAAAAAAAAAAAAATATTAAGTTTGGTATAAAAATTTAAATTTTTAAAAATTAGAGGGACCACTACCTAAAAGCTAAAAAAAAATAGGAGAACAAAATGAATTTTTCAAAAAAATTCAAAGGCACCACCAATTTTATTGTCATTTTTATTTAAGTCTTTTATCTTTCAATTTAACTTTTTCTCCTAAACAAACCTGTAATTGAACGCTAATTTGGAGTCATTATAAAAATTCAGGGATTAAATTAAGAGCTTTTTAAAAATTCACTATTAGATTCCACATTTATACGTGAGAGTATAAATAATAAAATAGCTACTGTGAAACCTTTATTTCTTTTATATAATAATAATATAATTAACACTTAATTACTCTCTGCCACGATTGAGGACGTAATACAATACGTTGTACCAAAAAAACAAACAAACTAGCTAGCGATGAATTCCAAAAAAAAAAAAAAGACGATTTATTCCTGTCCACAAGAAAAGAAAAATGCATCTACAATTAAGGTTCAAGAAATAGAGACCAGAAAAGAGAGGGCATCGTGACCAGATAAACACCACAACCGAAATGTCAGTCAATTTTGCTAGCCCAAGTATATACACGCGCACTCTGAGTCCATTCCACTGCTAAACTCATCACTTCATTTTTTTCAGTATGGAAAGTTGGTTCCTTATCCTTGTCTCCATTTCCATCTCTCTCTTCTTGAAAATTATCTTCAACAATTTCTTAACCTCTAAAAACCTACCTCCAGGTCCCCTGTCCTTTCCTTTCATCGGCCACTTACTATGGATCCGCATGTCCGCCTTCAAGATAGAGCCAATCCTTCGATCCCTCCATGCCAAGTTTGGCCCCATGGTTACCCTCCGTATTGGCACTCGCCCTGCTATCTTCGTTGCAGATCGCACCCTTGCTCATGAGGCTTTAATACATGGCGGCGCAGTTTTTGCGGGCCGCCCACCAGCTGTTGCTACGAGTAAAATTATAACTAGCAATCAGCATAATATTAGTTCTTCCTCTTACGGTCCAACTTGGCGACTTCTGCGGCGTAACCTCACAGCAGAAATCCTCCACCCATCGCGTGTGAAATCTTACACTCATGCACGCAACTGGGTTCTGCAAATCCTCCAGAATCGCTTCGAATCTCAAGCGAAAGCCGGTCGTCCTATTTGGGTAATGGAACATTTTCAATATGCCATGTTTTGTCTACTAGTACTGATGTGTTTTGGAGACAAGCTTGATGAAAATCAGATTAAAAAAATTATGGAAGTTCAGCGACAAATGATTGTGAATTTCGGTAGGTTCAACATACTCAATTTCTGGCCAGGAGTGACAAAGATCGTGTTGCGCAACCGTTGGAGGGAGCTGTTTTGCCTTCGAAAATGCCAAGAAGATGTTTTGATTCCATTGATAAGAGCAAGAAAGAAGGCCAAGGAAGAGAGGGTAAACAAAAGTAAAGAGGACAAGAAAGACTATGAAGATGAGTATGTTTTGTGCTATGTTGACACCATACTGGCTTTGGAGCTTCCGGAAGAGAAAAGAAAGCTCAATGAAGAGGAAATGGTCAGTGTGTGCTCAGAGTTTCTTAACGGAGGAACAGATACTACTTCAACAGCGTTGCAATGGATCATGGCAAATCTAGTTAAGTACCCGCAAATCCAAGAGAAGCTATTCATGGAGATTAAAGGGGTTGTGCAAGATGGTGAAGAGAATATAAAAGAAGAGGACTTGCATAAGATGCCATATCTAAAAGCAATAATTCTAGAAGGGTTAAGGAGGCACCCGCCGGCCCATTTCGTGTTGCCACATGCGGTGACTGAAGATGCAGCGCTGGGTAAATATGTGGTACCAAAAGATGGAACTATAAATTTTATGGTGGCTGAGATGGGGTGGAATCCGAAGGTGTGGGAGGATCCTATGGCATTCAAGCCTGAAAGGTTTCTAAGTAGTGGAGGGGAAACATTTGATATAACAGGAAGTAGAGAGATAAAGATGATGCCATTTGGGGCTGGGAGGAGAATATGTCCTGCTTATGGTCTAGCAATACTTCATTTGGAGTACTTTGTAGCTAATTTGATTTGGAGATTTGAGTGGAAAGCTGTGGATGGAGATGATGTTGATTTGTCTGAGAAGGAAGAATTCACAGTAGTGATGAAAAATCCATTACAGGCTCAAATATGCCCACGGTTGAAATAAATGATCAGGTTTATGATTATTATTATTATTATTATTATTATTATAAAAGATAAGGTTGATTTTGTTTAGTTGGACGATAGCTCTTGATGTAAGTACTCTACTAGCTTATCAAGTCGGATGCTCCTATGTTTGTGTGATATTTCTCCTCTTGTTTAAATCTGATTCCATTATATCAATATTCTATTGGATGCTAATTACCACCATAATTATTTTTGTTTGTGTTATTCTTTGTTTGTAAATGTTTATTCGTTTTTCTTCAGGGTTGCAGTAGCTAGGAAATTAATGGATCCCTCGTTTCTGGCAAACTTGAAGCATTATTCTTCCTTTAAAGTAGAATTATTGGCTGCTATTCTAGGCCTATGTTATATAATAGAAAACGATAATAATTACCATAAAATATTTATAAAAAAAACAAGTTGCGTCTGTGTTTGTTTTTAATTATAAAAGGCATCTATTGTACTTATATGCTATATAATAGAAAAAGATAATAATTACCATAAAATATTTTTTAAAAATAAGTTGCGTCTGTTTTTGTTTTTAATTATAAAAGGCATCTATTGTACTTATATGCAAATAATATATCTAAACTAATGAGTGTTTATAGTAGAAGACTACTAAAACCCAAAAATTTATAAACGTCAAAATCCAAAGTAATTTATCTCTCTGTAGTGGCTTGTGCTGCAAATTAAAATGCGTTGTTCTGTTCTTGAGTGCCAAGAGAACTGCTTGCAAATGCGTTATTCTATTCTTAAGTACCCAGAGAACTGCTTGTCGTGAACGTCACGTTCCTGTTACAATCTATTAGTCAATTCATCTTGATAGAAAAGAAGTCTATATTGTTGACTTGTGAGATTTTATTAATTAGAACTGAAATTAACCAGTACTTCACTTTAACGCGGAATATTTTTAATTGTTAGTGAATTATCCGACTAATATTTAAATATTTGAAGACTTAACAGGATAAATAATTCTTAACTTTGAACCTTTATTAGTAATATATCATCAAATTTGTTCGATTATTTAATGAACACAATATCTTAAACTATTCATCATTTTATATAAATCTACACAATAATAGTTATATAATTCTCAACTTAAATATTTTTCTTAGATTCTTACTGTTGAATTAATTTTGATCTTGAACAATTCCTAGATACATAGGTCTTTTAGAGAATTCAACCTTTTATAAATTCTCAATTAAATAATTATATTTCTCACTCGTATAAATGATCATTTATTAAAAGTATTTTGTTATATCCTACTTAATACGTATGTAAATAAATAAAAACTACTAAGAGCACAACTCATCTTTTATCAAGCAACAACTAGCAACTTTTCCATCATAGAAATATGCATGAAATGATAATTTCTTAGTGCTATTTAGAATATTACATAACTAAGTTTTCTCTTTGAATCTAGATCTTGAGATCTCTAGTAAACTAATTAAGGTTATGGTTGCATCCGACATCGCGGCGGCTCTAAAAATAATTCTTGATTGAATTAAGAACAGATATCTTGTATCTTGTTCTTTTAGGGGAAAAGATCTTGTTTAAGGAGTCGTCACCTAGTATTATAGTCACTAGGAACCCTAACTGGTCAACATAGATTTTATGGCTTGGGATTGGTTACGTAAAATAGAAGATATTATCACCCCTTAAACGTTCTACCTGAGGCAGACTGCATTGCAAGTTTTGTCTTAAATTGCTAAATCTTTATTAGTCTATGCTATGATAATTTGCTTATAATATTCCTGACTCTGGCGCCAGTGAATATTCACATAAAATAAATTTATTTTTACAGCTAAATAAAATAAAATACAATGAATACAAATAATGTAAATTTAAACCGGTATTTTTATTCCTAGTGAATAAACTAATAAATTTTTATTATTTTTATTTATACATACATATTTTTTATTTTTTTCTACTTTCTTATTTTTTTGAGGCTAGGATGGACCCAACAGCCCGACCCGGTCACTGGCCCAAACCAGTGACCCGGCTGGTCAAGAAAACCTCACACACGCTCAGCACAGTACAAGAGTAATTAAAATTACAAATGTACATGGACAAGCAAATTATATTTGCATGCACAGCTTAGTGAATTAAAACACAAATGCAAAAGGTGAGGGAAACCGAGAGCTTACCTGGAGCAGCTGCGGGGTAAAGATGAAGACGAAGGTGACGACCGATTAGCTCTGGCAGGACGATGTCTTCTCCCTCCTGGTTTCTTGTCTGTCAGTCCTCTCTTTCCCGGTCTCTCTCTCTCTTCTCCTTCTTCGTCTGTTCCTGGAATCCGCACCTTGCAAACGAAGATGGCGGTGTGGAAAGGTTGTTCCACCAACACTGCTTCTTCTCCTCTGTTTTAGCTTTCCTTCAGTCAGCCCCTCATTGTCTTTTTCATTCCTCTCCCTGTTGAAGCTTTGTTCAGTCAGCCCCTCAGTGTTTGTTTGTTCCTTCTCAAGCCATAACAGCAGTGGCTGCTAAAAATGGAGTTTTTGGACCTGCCACCGAAGAAATCGAGAGCGTCCCCTTTTGTTTTTCACTGCTGTTCGTTATTTACCTCTGTTTTCTCTTCAATCTCCCTTCTGTGATCTCTCTGTTTTTCCTCCCCGATTGTTCTGCGCGTCTGTCCGTATGCTCAGGGGGGTGGTGCAACCGGAGACGAGGCTGGTGCTCTTGTGTTAGCTGGCCAATGCTCCTCTCCGCTTCTGTCACGTTTTCTTCTTCAGTTTTTCCCTGGTTTTTTTCTTCTTCTTCTTTTCGTCTCTCTCGGTTCCTTTCCCCCAGTTTTTCTTCCTCTCCCCCCACTGCGCTCTCTCATCTTCTCTGGCTTTATAGCCAGAGAATGCCAAGCATCTCTACAATTGAAACGGCTTCAAAGCCATTACTGCAGAAACCGTTCCTGTGGAAGGAGACGAAGAAGGCGATGGCTGATTTCTAGAAACGGCGCCGTTTGTGTGATGGGAATGGCCATTTGCAATCTAGTCACTGACGTTCTGAAATTGTGTAATCAAGCCCCTGGATAAATTGTAATTGGACCCCTGTATTTCGGCGCTTTCTACAAACTAATCCTTGGATTTTAAATTTTGCAATTTGAACCCCAATTAAACTCCAAACTTTGATATTGCTTCAATTAAGTCCCTGATTTCATTAATTTAATTAAATCCAAAGTCCAATTAAGTCTAAAACTTATCAATTCTCCAACTAAGCCCCTGATTGGATTAATTAAATTAATTCTAAGCTTAATTAAGTCTCAAAACTTATCAATTCTCCAATTAAACCCTTGATTGGATTAATTAAACTAGTCAAGAGTTTAACTAAATCTTTAGACTTCCAATCATGTTGTCGTTAACCCAAATTTTAATTCATTCTTCATTTATTTTATTTTTACTTGTTTTTTCATTATTTTTTTTCATTATTTTTCAGTAAATAAAATAATCATAATAATAATAATATAAAAATGGTCGAAATCGAGTTATGACAGTTATTATCATTATATTTTTTCATCTTTAAAGGCTTTCGGCCTATTTCCCTCAATGAATTATATATAAGTTCTTTTGACAAATCTTTAGTTAGCAGATGTGCAATATTTTTCTTTGACTTTATATAGTTAATGGAAATAATAATATTCAATAACAAGTGTTTAACAATATTATTTCTACAACATATATGTCTGGACTTACTAATGTTATTTTGTGTCATTCTTATTGTTGATTGAAGTTTTCTTTTCTTTGAGCAGTACTGACCTATTGGTCAAAATAAAGTATGAGAATAATAGGTCCCCAAAGACTTGTTTTAGATCGAGAAGTTCATTTTGCCTTCAAGTAGCTTTCGTAAGGGAGTTTATGTCTCTATGGATTATTGGTCTAGACAAGCGCATAGGACTTGCTCATCTACTTAACTGAATGAATCCTTAGGGCTAGAAGCATTTTTCATCTCAAGGCTTTATTTGACCCCTTTTGATGAGTGGATTTATCGATGTGAGGTAAACCTATGGGTGTAGATACTTTAACATAAAAGGCTTTTTCATAGATAGGCCAGTACTCATTCGAGGGTAATTCTCTGCCCGAAATGAATGCCTTTTATTTCTTCTTCTGTAGAGTGAAATAGAGGGAGTCTAAATTAGTTTAGACTTGCGTATTTTTCAAGAAGAGGTTTTCTATTGAGTTGATATTTTTGTGTTTCTATACAAAAATTACAAGCATTGATCTTGAGATCTCCAACCTTGGAGTAGCTTCAATGTTCATTTCTAACAAATATGTTAAAAAATCAGTACCAAACAATTTTATTTCCCTTCTACTCCTTGGCTCAATTTCATCATTTTTCAATTTATGGTAACTACTTGAGCTAGTTTCAATTTATTTGCTTTCCCTCTTATTCCTAAAAACTCTTGACAATCATTTTAGTCCTTACATTTTAGATTTTTTTTTCATATATATTGAAGGGAGATCTCAGCAAGCTAATTAGAATTGATAGGGATAAAACTAGAAAAAAAAGTTACCATCTAACTTTATGATAACTAGAAAACTCAAACTAGTTTTTAAAGGTTCTAGGTAAGGGACTAATTATATAATATAAAAAGATAATAATTACCATAAAATATTCTTTCTAAAGTAAGCTACTTCGCATTTGTTTTTAATGAAAAAAAAACATCTATTGTGCTTATATGCTTATAATTTATCTAAACTATGTGTGTGTTTATGGTAGAAGACTACTAAAACCTAAGATAATGATTTAAGATATGAGTCTAGCAATAAGACTTAACCTTAATTATAAAAATATGAGTAGTGGACCTAAGAGGATTGTCATAACCTACTTTTTAACCCTTTTATTTTATTGTTATTATTAATATTATTTTATTTACTAAAAAATAATAAAAAAAATGAAAAAATAATGATGAAAAAACAAATAAAAAAATGAAGAATAAATTAAAATTTAGGTTAAGGGCAACATGATTTGAAGTTTTGAGATTTAATTGAGCTTGGAATTAATTTAATTAATCAAATCAAGGGCTTAATTGGAGAATTGATAAGTTTTGAGACTTAATTGAGCTTGAAATTAATTTAATTAATGAAATCAAGAACTTAATTGAAGAAATACCAAAGTTTGGGGTTTAATTGGGGTCCGAATTGCAAAAATTAAAATCCAAGGACTACCTTGAAAATGGCACGGAAATGCAAGGTTCCAATTACATTTTAACCAGAGGCTTGATTGCAAAATTACAAGAATTCCAGGAACCAAACTGAAAGCAGCCTTTGAAATTGGAAAACGGAGTCGTTTTGGGCACGCGACTGTTCGCTCGTTTTCTTCCTCTGCAGCGGCTCCGCCATTAAACGCAGGGACGTTTCTCCATTGAATGGAGCGCCCCACGCCATTACTGCCGGCTGTTACAGCGCCGATCGATCTCCCAGCCCTATAAAAACCCGGGTAAAGGCAACCTCGCGAGGGGGACTGTAGGAAAGAAAAACGGGGGACTGCAGGAAAGAAAGACAGAGGACTGCAGGAGGAGAAAAGGAAGGCGAAAAAAAAAACCAGGAGACAGAGACGAAGAGAGAAAATAGAGAGGAACGAGAACAAAAAAAAACAGAGAGATCACGAAAAAAAGAAAAAAACACGGGGTGGGGGGGGGGGGGGGGAAGAACACTGGAAACAAGGAGCGACACAGTGAGGAGAATCAGCCCCACATTTGTCTTCATCCCTTCATCTCAAAACCGAAGGTGACAGAACGCAAACAGGAGAGGGTCTGGTAAACAAGAGAAACGAAACAAAAAGGAAAGACAAGCAGAAGGAGCAAGAGGAAACTTGAAAGCAGGAGCGTCGCCCTCAGCAATCTCGCGCAAATTTTCTGCAAAAGAACCAGGCAAGTC
The DNA here is from genome assembly GCF_000002775.5 of Populus trichocarpa. NCBI lineage: Eukaryota > Viridiplantae > Streptophyta > Magnoliopsida > Malpighiales > Salicaceae > Populus > Populus trichocarpa. The sequence continues at coordinate 11,285,620 of NC_037291.2, read as the reverse complement.
TTTTACTCTTTTTCCCTGCTTTTCGTTTTAATTCATTGTCTGCCGTTTACTTTGAATTTATCTGTTTATGCACGCGTGATTTAATTCACGCGTGCTTTATGTGGCCCAGCCGGGTCACTGGCTTAGGCTAGTGACCAGGCCGGGCCGGGTCTAGCCCAGCCCTAAATTTTTTTTTAAAAAATAGAAAATAAAAAATAAAAAAATAAAAAAAATATACATGCATATATTTAAATTTATTTTTATTTAGTTTATTTAAAGAGTTAGAGTCAGCAACACCATTCATTTTTGTTTTGGGTTACGTAATACTTACCAACACCAGAGTCGGAAGTATCCATAGTTGAATATTTACTAACGGCAGAGTCATGAATATTATAAGCAAATCATCATAGCATAAACTAATAAATGTTTAGCAATTTAAGACAAAACCAGCAATGCAGTTTGCCTCAGGCAAAACGTTTAAAGAGTGATAATATCTTCTCTTTTACGTAATCAGGCCCATTCCATAGAATCTATGTTGATCGGTTAAGATTCGTAGTGACCATAATACTAGGTGGCGACTCCTTAAACAAGACATTTGCTCCTAAAATAATAAGATGCCAGAAATCTGTTCTTTCCTTGTAAATTTTTTAGGGCCACCGCGATATCAAGTACGACAAGAATAATAATATTAATTAAACTTTGGTCTATTTTATTTAATGATATTAAAAAAAAGACTTGAAGGCCACAACACATATACACACTCACTCAGGTCACGTTGTTCTAGCCCAAATTCACTGATAAAAAAAAAGATATATGACCTGGTATAGAAAAACAACTAAACAAACATCCACATATATTCAATATTAATATTTAATAAACAATAAATATAGCCTTATAAATTATACTTACAAACCAAAGTCCAAAATAATATATACAAAACTTCTATTACACATTTCAACCAACATATCCATGTTGATGTTCACAGTATCTAGTTATGAAAAAAAAAAAGTAACAAATTTTTTTTTTGAATCTACCATGAAATTTTCGCAAAAAAATGAATTGCCTCGCATCTTTATACGATACAAATCCCATCACAGTATCTAGTTATGGAAATTCCATGGCTAATTAGGTCCTATCCCGAAAGCTACAAGGAATATTCAAGAACTACTCTGCTGGGCAATTTGAAGATTTCTTGGCACTCGGTCTCGTAACAAAAACAACATTTTAATTAAGAGTTGCACCTCAAATTCATCAACGTCAAAATCCAAAGTAATTTATCCCTCTGTAGTGGCTTGTGCTGCAAATTGAAATGCGTTGTTCTGTTCTTGACGGCCAAGAAAACAGCTTATCGTGAACGTCACGCTCCTGTTACAATCCATTAGTCAATTCATCTTGATAGAAAATAAGTCCATATTGTTGACTTTTGAGGAGATTTTATAATTTTTTTTCTTGAACAGCTTAAAGGTCTTTTTGTCCAACGACCAGATATGCAAACAAATATATTAACAAACGAAGACCGAGTAAAGTAATCTAGATTGGAACAAGTAAAATAGAATTAATCTTAAAACAATTTTTTTTTTAATGAAACGATCAGCTTTGAAATCTGAAACTCTTAATTGAAAATTTCGTGTGCAATTTAAAAAATGGTTGGACATCACGTAGGTGAAGATTACTATAACTTAGTTTGATTTAAAAAAGGATCTAAAATAAAATTATCAAACTTATCTTTTACTCGGAACATCTAGAAATATTTTTAAATATTGTTAAATCAATTTATTATGTATTTTAATGTTTTCAAGGTACAAAAAAAAACAATTTTTAGTTTTTTTTATCATATAAAATCATTTGACATAAAAATTAATTATTTTAATGGCCGAAATTATTTCCAACGAGAACCTTCTCTATATTAAAATTCAGCAATCCATTCTCTCTCCACCACAAAAAAAGAATTGAAAAAAATAACATAAAATTTCTTATCAAAATTAAATTTTTAAAAATTAAAGTGCTGTTACCACCTAAAAGCTTAAAAAAACAGGAAAATAAAATGAACTTTTTAAAAAAATTCAAAGTCATCATCAATTTTATTGTCATTTTCACTTAAGTCCTTTATCTTTCAATTTAACTTTTCCTCCTAAACAAATATGTAATTGAATGCTAATTTGAATTCAAAATGACTCAATTGTACAAGATAAAATTTCAGGGATGAAATTAAGAGCTTTTTAAAAATTCACTATTAGATTCCACATTTATACGTGAGAGTATAAATAATAAAATAGCTACGGTGAAACCTTTATTTCTTTTATATAATAATAATATAATTAACACTTAATAACTCTCTGCCACGATTGAGGACGTAATACAATACGTAGTACATAAAAACAAACAAGCTAGCTAGCGATGAATTCCACCCATTTTGAGTCTTTGCTGCTTTTGTCCAAAAAAACATTTTAAAAAAAGTAGACGATGTATTCTTCTATCTACAAGAAACGAAAAAAGCATCCACAATTAGACTCAGTCAATTTGCTAGCCTATGTATATACACGCGCACTCTGAGTCCATTCCACTGCTAAACTCATCACTTCATTTTTTTCAGTATGGAAAGTTGGTTCCTTATCCTTGTCTCCATTTCCGTCTCTCTGTTCTTGAAAACTATCTTCAACAATTTCTTAACCTCTAAAAACCTACCTCCAGGTCCCCTGTCCTTTCCTTTCATCGGCCACTTACTATGGCTCCGCATGTCCGCCTTCAAGATAGAGCCAATCCTTCGATCCCTCCATGCCAAGTTTGGCCCCATGGTTACCCTCCGTATTGGCACTCGCCCTGCTATCTTCGTTGCAGATCGCACCCTTGCTCATGAGGCTTTAATACATGGCGGCGCAGTTTTTGCGGACCGCCCACCAGCTCTTGCTACGAAAAAAATTATAACTAGCAATCAGCATACTATTAGTTCTTCCTCTTACGGTCCAACATGGCGACTTCTGCGGCGTAACCTCACAGCAGAAATCCTCCACCCATCTCGTGTGAAATCTTACACTCATGCACGCAACTGGGTTCTGCAAATCCTCCAGAATCGCTTCGAATCTCAAGCGAAAGCCGGTCGTCCTATTTGTGTAATGGAACATTTTCAATATGCCATGTTTTGTCTATTAGTCCTGATGTGTTTTGGAGAAAAGCTTGATGAAAATCAGATAAAAAAAATTATGGAAGTAATGACAGTGAATTTCGGTAGGTTCAACATACTCAATTTCTGGCCAGGAGTGACAAAGATCGTGTTGCGCAACCGTTGGAGGGAGCTGTTTCGCCTTCGAAGATGCCAAGAAAATGTTTTGATTCCATTGATAAGAGCAAGAAAGAAGGCCAAGGAAGAGAGGGTAAACAAAAGTAAAGAGGACAAGAAAGACTATGAAGATGAGTATGTTTTGTCCTATGTTGACACATTACTGGCTTTGGATCTTCCGGAAGAGAAAAGAAAGCTCAATGAAGAGGAAATGGTCAGCCTGTGCAGGGAGTTTCTAGACGCAGGAACAGATTCTACTTCAACTGCATTGCAATGGATCATGGCAAATCTAGTTAAGTACCCGCAAATCCAAGAGAAGTTATTCATGGAGATTAAAGGGGTTGTGCAAGATGGTGAAGAGAATATAAAAGAAGAGGAGTTGCAAAAGATGCCATATCTAAAAGCAATAATTCTAGAAGGGTTAAGGAGGCACCCGCCAGGCCATTTCGTGTTGCCACATGCGGTGACTGAAGATGCAGTGCTGGGTAAATATGTGGTACCAAAAGATGGAACTATAAATTTTATGGTGGCTGAGATGGGGTGGAATCCGAAGGTGTGGGAGGATCCTATGGCATTCAAGCCTGAAAGGTTTCTAAGTAGTGGAGGGGAAACATTTGATATAACAGGAAGTAGAGAGATAAAGATGATGCCATTTGGGGCTGGGAGGAGAATATGTCCTGCTTATGGTCTAGCAATACTTCATTTGGAGTACTTTGTAGCTAATTTGATTTGGAGATTTGAGTGGAAAGCTGTGGATGGAGATGATGTTGATTTGTCTGAGAAGGAAGAATTCACAGTAGTGATGAAAAATCCATTACAGGCTCAAATATGCCCACGGTTGAAATAAATGATCAGGTTTATGATTATTATTATTATTATTATTATTATTATTATTATAAAAGATAAGGTTGATTTTGTTTAGTTGGACGATAGCTCTTGATGTAAGTACTCTACTAGCTTATCAAGTCGGATGCTCCTATGTTTGTGTGATATTTCTCCTCTTGTTTAAATCTGATTCCATTATATCAATATTCTATTGGATGCTAATTACCACCATAATTATTTTTGTTTATGTTATTCTTTGTTTGTGAATGTTTATTCGTTTTTCCTCAGGGTTGCAGTAGCTAGGAAATTAATGGATCCCTAGTTTCTGGCAAACTTGAAGCATTTTTCTTGCTTTAACAGTAGAATTATGGGGTGCTATTCTAGGTCTATGTTATATATATAATAGAAAAGGATAATAATTATCATAAAATATTTAAAAAAAATAAGTGGCGTCTGTGTTTGTTTTTAATGATAAAAAGCATCTATTGTACTTATATGCATATAATTTATCTAAACTAGTGTGAGTTTATAGTAGAAGACTACTAAAACTCAAAAATTCATCAACGTCAAAATCCAAAGTAATTTATCTCTCTGGAGTGGCTTGTGCTGCAAACTGAAATGCGTTCTGTTCTTGACTGCCAAGAGAACTGCTTTCGTGAACGCCACGCTCCTGTTACAATCTACTAGTCAATTAATCTTGATAGAAAATAAATCTATATTGTTGACCTTTGAGATTTTATTAACTGTGACTTAAATTTATCAGTGTTTTATTATAATACTGAATATTATTTATTCTCAGTGAATTTATTATGGATTACATTGTTCTATGTTGTAGCACGGGTAATGTAGATTGTGAGTATTTTCATTGTGGACTGCACTGTTGGTAGGGGCATGTGTGGAGGTTGTAGCCTGCAGGACCCAAGCGCCAAGCTGGAGGGGCGTTGGGCACACCCATGCGCACACGAGGTGCTTGGGCTGCCTGTCTGGTGGCTGGGCACATCCCAGTGCACACGTGCCGTTTGTGCTCCTGCCTATGAGTTGGGCACTCCTTAGCGCACACGTGGCGTTTGTGCTGCGCTGGGTGAGCCATGATCGCTCCCTATTAGAGACAAGTGGCGCTTGGGTCATGGTTCCGGACTCAAGGGGAATGGGTTGGATGTCATGACCCATGATCAATGGGTCTAGCGTAAGGATCCAATTTTATTGGGTCCTTCATCAAGACTCGATGTTCATGGGTCCTAAGATTTTAAATATTATTATTTGTTTTACCATTATTATTATTTTTATTATAATTAATATTATTAATAAAATAATTAATAAATTTGAAAGAAAATATTATTATTTATATTATAAATTTTTATTGTATTTTTTATAAAAATAAAAAGTGAGCCTGCGGCGTAGTATCATTAAAAATATTCAATAATTCTAAGTATTAATAGAAAAAATATTATAATTTGCGTTGTCAATATTATTATTTTTCTTAGAATACAAAGTATTCATCTCAAAAAGATATTATTATTCTTGTTCTAATATTATTATTTTTATAATAATTCAAATTTTTAATGTAAAAAATATTATTATTTATGTTCTAAATATTCTTGAAATTAAAAATAGTATTATTTGTGTTATGAATATTATTTTTTTTTACTATAATCAAAAGTATTAATATTAAAAATATTATTTTTTGTGTTATAAATATTATTATTTTTATAATAATCAATATTATTAGTAAAATAATTACTAAATTAGAAAACAATTATTCTTAATATTGAAACCAACCAAAGATTTGATTTAAAAGGTAAAATTAAAAATTACTATTAGTATTATTATTATCATCATTAATTAATTTTAAAAAATTGTTATTATTATCGAAGAAAAACCACGTGGAGACACGTGGCACTTGGGTTCCTGCTAGGGGGCTAGGCACATCCCCTGCGCACACATCGTGCTTGGGATGTCTGTCTGGGGCCTGGGCACTCGCATCATACAAGTGGCGCTTGGACATGTTAAGAAACAATTATCCTTGAGCCTTGCATGCTGTAGAATCCAAAATAGACTTGAGTCATTAATTATGCTGGAGCTAAATAGCTTGAATCCTGCTATTGTTTGGATCTAATTTTTTTTACGAAAATAGAAAGTAAGCCCGCAATATATTGCGTGGCATGGTATGTAACTAGTAATTTAAGACAATCGAATGACAAGATATGCAAACAAATATAATAACTAACAAAGACAGTAAAGTAATCTAGATTGGAACAAGTACAATGGAATTAATCTGAAGACAATTTTATTTTTTTTAATGAAACGATCAGCTTTGAAATCTGAAACTCTTAATTGAAAATTTCATGTGCAAAATTAAAATGGGTGGACGCACGTAGGTGAAGATTACTGTAGCTTAGTTTGATTTGAAAAAGGATTTAAAATGGAATTCCGAAGCTCTTTTTTTATCCATGATACCTAGAAAACATCCATAATCAATCTGAAATAAAAAAATCTTTCTGAGATCAGATATGTTTTTTAGACATTTTCAAAATGAAAAAAAAAAAACACTAATTTTTAGCTTCTCTCATCATATAGAACTATTTGACACAAAAATTAACTATTTTAGTGGTCAAAATCATTTCCAAGAAACTTTCTCTACATTGGAATTCGGCAATCCCCTCCCTCTCCACCGCAAAAAAAATAAAAAATAAAAAAATAAAATTTAATATAAAAAATTGAATTTTTAAAAATTAAAGTGCTGTTACCACCTAAAAGCTTAAAAAAACAGGAAAATAAAATGAACTTTTTAAAAAAATTCAAAGTCATCATCAATTTTATTGTCATTTTCACTTAAGTCCTTTATCTTTCAATTTAACTTTTCCTCCTAAACAAATATGTAATTGAATGCTAATTTGAATTCAAAATGACTCAATTGTACAAGATAAAATTTCAGGGATGAAATTAAGAGCTTTTTAAAAATTCACTATTAGATTCCACATTTATACGTGAGAGTATAAATAATAAAATAGCTACGGTGAAACCTTTATTTCTTTTATATAATAATAATATAATTAACACTTAATAACTCTCTGCCACGATTGAGGACGTAATACAATACGTAGTACATAAAAACAAACAAGCTAGCTAGCGATGAATTCCACCCATTTTGAGTCTTTGCTGCTTTTGTCCAAAAAAACATTTTAAAAAAAGTAGACGATGTATTCTTCTATCTACAAGAAACGAAAAAAGCATCCACAATTAGACTCAGTCAATTTGCTAGCCTATGTATATACACGCGCACTCTGAGTCCATTCCACTGCTAAACTCATCACTTCATTTTTTTCAGTATGGAAAGTTGGTTCCTTATCCTTGTCTCCATTTCCGTCTCTCTGTTCTTGAAAACTATCTTCAACAATTTCTTAACCTCTAAAAACCTACCTCCAGGTCCCCTGTCCTTTCCTTTCATCGGCCACTTACTATGGCTCCGCATGTCCGCCTTCAAGATAGAGCCAATCCTTCGATCCCTCCATGCCAAGTTTGGCCCCATGGTTACCCTCCGTATTGGCACTCGCCCTGCTATCTTCGTTGCAGATCGCACCCTTGCTCATGAGGCTTTAATACATGGCGGCGCAGTTTTTGCGGACCGCCCACCAGCTGTTGCTACGAGAAAATTTTTAACTAGTAATCAGCATAATATTAGTTCTTCCTTTTACGGTCCAACATGGCGACTTCTGCGGCGTAACCTCACAGCAGAAATCCTCCACCCATCGCGTGTGAAATCCTACACTCATGCACGCAACTGGGTTCTGCAAATCCTCCAGAATCGCTTCGAATCTCAAGCGAAAGCCGGTCGTCCTATTTGTGTAATGGAACATTTTCAATATGCCATGTTTTGTCTATTAGTCCTGATGTGTTTTGGAGACAAGCATGATGAAAATCAGATAAAAAAAATTATGGGAGTTCAGCGACAAATGATAGTGAATTTTAGTAAGTTCAACATACTCAATTTCTGGCCAGGAGTGACAAAGATCGTGTTGCGCAACCGTTGGAGGGAGTTGTTTTCCCTTCGAAGGTGCCAAGAAGATGTTTTGATTCCATTGATAAGAGCAAGAAAGAAGGCCAAGGAAGAGAGGGTAAACAAAAGTAAAGAGGACAAGAAAGACTATGAAGATGAGTATGTTTTGTGCTATGTTGACACCATACTGGCTTTGGAGCTTCCGGAAGAGAAAAGAAAGCTCAATGAAGAGGAAATGGTCAGTCTGTGCTCAGAGTTTCTCAACGGAGGAACAGATACTACTTCAACAGCGTTGCAATGGATCATGGCAAATCTAGTTAAGTACCCGCAAATCCAAGAGAAGCTATTCATGGAGATTAAAGGGGTTGTGCAAGATGGTGAAGAGAATATAAAAGAAGAGGAATTGCAAAAGATGCCATATCTAAAAGCAATAATTCTAGAAGGGTTAAGGAGGCACCCGCCAGGCCATTTCGTGTTGCCACATGCGGTGACTGAAGATGCAGTGCTGGGTAAATATGTGGTACCAAAAGATGGAACTATAAATTTTATGGTGGCTGAGATGGGGTGGAATCCGAAGGTGTGGGAGGATCCTATGGCATTCAAGCCTGAAAGGTTTCTAAGTAGTGGAGGGGAAACATTTGATATAACAGGAAGTAGAGAGATAAAGATGATGCCATTTGGGGCTGGGAGGAGAATATGTCCTGCTTATGGTCTAGCAATACTTCATTTGGAGTACTTTGTAGCTAATTTGATTTGGAGATTTGAGTGGAAAGCTGTGGATGGAGATGATGTTGATTTGTCTGAGAAGGAAGAATTCACAGTAGTGATGAAAAATCCATTACAGGCTCAAATATGCCCACGGGTGAAATAAATGATCAGGTTTATTATTATTATTATTATAAAAGATAAGGTTGATTTTGTTTAGTTGGACGATAGCTCTTGATGTAAGTACTCTACTAGCTTATCAAGTCGGATGCTCCTATGTTTGTGTGATATTTCTCCTCTTGTTTAAATCTGATTCCATTATATCAATATTCTATTGGATGCTAATTACCACCATAATTATTTTTGTTTATGTTATTCTTTGTTTGTGAATGTTTATTCGTTTTTCCTCAGGGTTGCAGTAGCTAGGAAATTAATGGATCCCTAGTTTCTGGCAAACTTGAAGCATTTTTCTTGCTTTAAAAGTAGAATTATTGGCTGCTATTCTAGGCTTATGTTAGGCATGGCAGCAAGACATTAATGGTTTATGTTGGAGATGGATTTGGATGTGTTTAGTCAATGCTATTAATGGGTTAACTAAGAACCCTCTCTTCAATGCTGTGCATCTTCAAAAGTAACTTTTAATTTGATTGTTAAATTCCTTTAGTTTCGCTAAAGAGATTCCAAAAATCCTATTTCCTATGGAATTGAATCTTCGAAGCATTTGAGGTTGGTAGGCCCTAAAATTTTACTTTTTGAGATTGATTATATTTTTTTAGTTAATTTAAGATTTTTTTCTATTTAATTTTGAATTTTATTATTATTATTTTTATTTTGTTCTGTTTAGGATTTGTTTTCTCATTATTTAAGCAACAAAAGTTCTAATATTGAGTTTTGATTATAACAAAATAAATTAAAAGGAAAAGAGGATGTCTAGGGTGCACATTATTGTAGATCTACACTCATGTGATCCGTGTAATAATAAAATTATGAACTTTTTCCTAATAAAAAAATCATTTGGCCCTGCTAATGGGGGTTATGTGCTATTTTTTTTTTTTTTTTTTGGTTTTCATTCTTTTGATTTGAATTTTTGTTTCTTTACCCTTTTGTATAAACTTTATTAGTTTTCAATTTCATCCCTTAATCCAAATTTATAGCATATTAATTTTTTTCAATTTTATCCTCATTCTTTTTATTTTTCTTGTCCTTTTGTTAAAGTTATTTTTCTTTTCAATTTCACCATTTAATCAAAGATTTATAGTTTTCATCTAATTTATTTTTTATTTTTATCCCCTTTCTTCTCATTACTATTTTTTTGGATCCTTTCATATAATTCTTTTTTTTTCTCAATTTCATAATTCATTTTTGTTCTCAATTTTATCCTTTAATATTTGATTTGCTAAGGATTGAGTTTGCAGTTTTTTCATATATTGAGCTTCAAGTCTAATGACCTGGGTTACAGGTTTGAAAACTTAACGTGAGTTGATATCTTTTTTTTTTTTTGCTTGTTTTCTTTTTTGATTTCATCATTCAACCTTATTTATGTTAGGTTATCCCAATCTTATGACCTGACCCACTTGTTTTACAGGTTAATTCGGGTTAGTTCGCTATCTAGGTTAAATGTCTATCACGCTATCTCAGGTTGACTTAAACCCAGTTTTTTGTCCTTTTTTATCCAATTTCATTCTTCCAAAGGTTTTTTTCCAACTTATCGTGATCGGTTTTTTTTATTTTGTTTTTTTACAATTTTTTTTTTATCATCTAATTAAAATAAAACCAATTTATTAGACCCTTTCAGGGCTATAACTTGAGTCATTGGTCTTTTCTTATTTCTTTGAAATGCACTTGACACCTAGACATTGTTTTTTAGGGAGGAATATGGATACACGGTGTAGCATAGGTCCGCGTCTAGTTATAACTATCAGAAGAGAATTATTTAGAAGTAAAACTGTAAATCATGGTTTCTTTATCATCCTTTCTTTAAAAAATTATGTTCTTTTATTCCTATTCTTTTAAGTTTAGCTACATTAGTTGGTATTAGAGTTCAAAAATTCCTGGTGATTTATTGTTGGGCGCTATTGAAAAACAATTACTTTAGAAGGTCATAAGACAAGGCATGTTCATGTATGAGGTGGGAGACATTTTTAACTCGAGAATTAGATGTCCAAGACTAGAACATTAATGAACTAAAAACGAAGGATCTATGAAGACAGGTTATAAAATCAACCCATTGACCAGCGGAGATAGACTTGCATAGAAGAATTTTAGGATTAACTTGTCAATTACCAAAGAGAAACTTAGAGGATTGTGAGGAGAATGATGAGGAATCTATAACCAATTTTGAAAGCTAGTTTCAAAGGTATAAGTAGAGGGGGCAGTTTCTTTTTTCATCTTTATGAATAGGATATTTAAATTCTTTTTATAATTTTAGTTTCTTTATTGATTGGAATTAACCACTAGAATTCGATGAGAAAGAAGATGAAAATATCATTCAACTTGAGAATTTTAGAAAATCTAAAATTTTTGTAAATTAGAATTTGCAAGGATTCTCTCATGAAAAATTATTTGATAATTCAAAGGTTTTATATGGAGTTAACTTTGAAATTTTGAAGAGGTAGAAATATATAGATATAAATAATAAATGGATCATTCTATTATTCTTTGTATGTAATAAGTGTTCAATGTTGATGCTTGAAGAATTTCAAAGTAGTTTTGATGTGGTCAACAAAAGAATGTCTAGTTCATATTCTCCACTGTTATCGAGCATGCAATCTTTTTAACCTTTATAAGGTTCCTTTACTATAGTCTAAAGATGATTTTATAGTATTAGATATTGTAAAGAGATTAGCTTATCTTAATGAAGAGTTTCTTTTTCTTTATTTTGAAAAGACTAATATAAATGATTTTTGTCGTACACGTAGCTTTATGATATGATATATAATTTTCAATTTAATCATTAAATAGAGCTAAAATTATACTAAAAGATTATAGAAGCCTTGTTTTTTTAAATTAGACTCAAAAGTTACTATTCGGTATTAGTTAATTTAGAGTTTCTTTTTCTTTTTAATTTATAATTCTTTTATTATTTTTCTTATTTTATTTACTACTTTTTTTTTCATAATGTAGCTTAGAATAGATGTAACATTGAGTTTTAATTTTGAGACTATAAAAAGAGAATTATTTAGTAACAAAAATGTGATTCGGAGTTTTATGTATTTTTTTTAAGGAAGTTTATATTTTTTATTCTTTAATTCCTACTTGTCTGCGTCAATTGGTTTAATCATTTTCCTTGAAGAAATAAACCAAGGATTTTCTAAAATATATTAGATGCGGATCCCATCATAATAGGTGAAGTTTTAAGAAAAAATTAAATGATTTTATGATTTTGTTATGTTTGAAAAAAATTTAAAAAATATGTTTCTTTTATTTTGTTATGAAATAGTCAGAAATAGTCACTTTGTTGTAGGTTCAATATTTTTGTTTCGACTCGCAACACGGGGCTTTGACTCAATTAAGTTTAATGATTTTATTTATCAAAATTAAATTTTTATTTAATAAAATAATAATAAAAATAGACATACACGAAATTAATTTAATAAAATAAAAGGGAAAATATTATGTAAGGTTACATATATTAGAAATATTATCCAAAAAATAAATATTTTTATTTATATAAAACATAAAAAAAAATTATAGATGAATATTTAGAATAATCTCTTAAAAAATAAATGTATACAAAATAACTAAAAACATTATCGCTATTTAGAAAAGGCTAAATAAATAAAATAAAAAAGACAAAGGGTAGTAATTTAAATCTAAATTTTTTAAAAAAATTATTTTGAAAAAACAACATATAAAAAAAGGCATAAAAAAAAGGTATTGTTGGGCCTAGAAAGTCAAGCCAGCGTGTCTAGCCCATTTAGTAGGGGCCCGCACGCTTGGGCCCTTATTGTTTTTGGTAGAGAGGGCGGGCAGCCACTTTAATGTTTTTGAAAAAACAAGTCAAACGATGCGTCATTTGATGTTGCCTAAATTTCAGTCATTATAGTGATTGAAAAATTAGGGTTGAAGATTTTTTTATCCAAAACACCTAGAGAACACCTTAGGCATCATGATAAATTCATTCATGGTCTCAAAAAATCAAAAACCATCCCAAAACCACAAATCAACTCGAAACTAAAAATCCTCTTGAACTTAGATATGTATTTTTAGACACTTTCAAGGTAAGAAAAGGACACAAAAATGAACTTCACTCATCAAATGAAATCACTTGATATAAAGATCGACCGTTTTAATGGTCAAAATCAGTGTCAACGATATTTATTTTTTTTACCACTAGAATCCAGTGATCTCTCTCTTTCCTCTCTCAAACCAAATATTAAAAATAACAAAAATATTTTTTTGTACCAAAATTGAATTGAAAAGATATAGAGGGACCGAATAGATATAATATGTGAAGTTTGAGGACTAAAGTAAACTTTTTGTGAGAATTTTGAAATCATCATTCACTTATGGTGTTTTTAAACTATGGTCCCCAGTCTTTCAAATTTTTTCTTAGTTAATAAATTTGATTCAATTGTTTTTAATTCAACCCCAAAAGATGCAACCACTAAAAAAACTTATGGATCAAAATATAAAAAAAATATTAAAAATTATTGAATGTAAATTATGAGAAAGTGAATAATACATCCATAGTAAAAAAAAAACCTATATCTTTTAGTGTTTTCCATAAAATAATAATAACTATTCCTAAATATAAATGAACTGTTGTTATTGATTTTTATCCAAGATCAATGATAGATGTTTTTTTTATGGTATTTGAAAACGCAGGCCAACCTGCGTTTCCAAAACATTAAAAAAATTTACTAAAAATTAATTTTTTTTATTTTGAATCGTTTTAATATACTGATTTTAAAAAATAATTTTTAAAAAATAAAATATTATTATTTTAATATAAAAATACTTTCAAAGATAATCACACCCACATTTGCAAAAGTTAGTTTGTCTTCACTCTAGTATCTCTAGATGATTTGTCCAAGTATAGATAGCGCGTTGAAATGTCAATGATGCAAGCCCGCAAATTACAAGGACATTAAGCTGTGAATGACAAGACGGTGGGCCCACGGATGCCTTGAGGGTCAACAGTTGTGGCTGTCGGTGGATAGATGGAATGTGGACCCAACATCTTTAAAGGGCAAAGGAAAATGAATGGAATGGAGAAAGTGAAAGGAAACAACATTCTTTAATGTTATAAGATTCACACTCAATTTTTCTGTAATCTGTAGGCCCTGCTGGACCATGCTAAGAGACTAATTAAATATCTCTCTATAAAAAAATTGAGCAAAAAAAACTATTATTTTTCATTTTCTCCTCAATTATCATTATGCTTACTAAGATTTCATTAATTTTATTTTTATAATCTTTTAGAAAAATGTTTGATTTAAAAATTAACAAATGTTCATGAAGAGATCGTATTTATGGTTCTTTGTACATCTTCAAAAAGAGATCTTGTATTAATAATCCATAGCTCAAATAGATTGTAATTAGATATGTGGCACATATTAAGTTGTAAGTTATTTTAAATTTTTTAAAACGTAAAAAATTATTAAGATGATACAAGCGTTCCTAGAAAAAAAAATAATTCGAGACTTAGATTATTGACTCGATTAAGTTTAATAAGCTTGGCTAATTTAATAATATAAATAAAAAAATATAATTAACGTGTATATATTAATTAATCAAATAAATTATTTTATTTATTGAAAGATGAAATTAAAAAAAAATTATTTTAAAAAAAGACTTGAAAAGACTAAAGTCAACTTGTATTAACTTTTAAAACTTGTAACTTTAGTCATGAGCTTGAGACAAATCTCATAGAAGACAAACTATAAAAAATAATAAAGCAAAATTCTCAATCAATAAAATGTTGAGAGATGAGATTAAAAAAATACAATAAAAAAAAAGATCCAAAACAAGTAGCAATAAGAAGAGTGGAGACCAAATTTCAAATAAAAATAAATTAAAATCAAATGTTGAGGGATTAAATTAAAAAAAAATTCAATTAAAAAATGATAAAAAAAAATCAATCAAAAGAATGAAGATCAAATTTAATATAAAAATCAAATGAAACCAAATGATTAGGAACAAAATTAAAAAAACAAATAATAAAAAATAAATTATTAAAAAAATAACAATTAAAAGAATAATAACCAAATTGAATATCAAAAATAAATGACATGCCACCTTTATATTTTGACATACCAGTGTGAACATGCATCCTTGGAAGGGAATAGATTTTCTTTCAAATTTGTATACCTTTTTCCATTTACCCAATCTTTATTTATGCCTCTAAACTTGATTCTATCAAAACAATATCCTAATAATTATATATCACAACTATAAAATTTATTTTTCCATAATACCCCAATATCAGTTCAAACCTCAATATGCTAAGTTTTCAAAACCAAACATATTAAAGGTTGTACTTATCTAGAAACAACAAAGAATCAAAGAGAGATTTGGAAGAAATTCTAGCTTTTTTCACTTTTGCTTTCCTTTCCTCGTGAAACCAAATTTTCTATTACATGCTTTCAAACCCTTTAAAATCACTTCACTTCCTCACTCCCCTTTTAATTTCCTTAAACCCCTACTTCTTAAGATATTTATCAAGAAGTTTGTAGGAAAGAGAATTCAGAAACCCTAACTCCCTCTCCCAAACCAAGATGTCAACCTTAAGAAGAGAAAAAAAAAAGTATTTATACTTTATATTTTGCCTATTTATAAATCGACTCCTAAAGATTTTAATGTCCTTTTTTTTTCTCCCCGTACTTTTAACAAATTTTAATGCCACACCTAACTTTTTTATTATTTAATTCACTCTTTAATATCCACTTAAATAATTATTATTGAAAATATTTTTTCCATTTTTTTTTATTTCTACACTACTTAATTTATTTTTATTATTTATAATATTCTGATTTTAGACCGAGTGTTTACATATTGTAAACCTCGTCCTAAATATCGATAAATAAATGTTAAATATGATAATTCTTAAATGAAAAATGATAAATTAAAAGGAAAATTGTTGTCATTTGAGATGAACATCCCTAATAAATAACTTAAATTTTGGATGAGATAAAATAATAAATTAGTACGTGAAATGTCAACCCAGTGATAAATTACATAAACTCTCCAGTCAAGTAAAATAAATATTTTAAAGGAAAATTTTGTTATTGTTGTTTATAGGAGTCCCCAATGAATTAGTTGAAAATCTTGATGATTTAAGTAAATAAAACAATATACAAAATCAGATTTTGAAGAAAAATTATTGACTGTCTATTTTTACGATATCAAGTATAACTCTCAATCCGATTGTCGGATTGAGATGAAATTTTACGAGTCTCTTGACATATTATTTCATCTTCAATTAAAAGTTTAGGGTAATTGAAGATCGAGAAGGCCTTACGAGAGTGATGATAATCGGATAAAAATACAGAAAATAATACATGAACTCATTAATGATATTATCGTAATTTTATCCAAATTCTTCTCTTCTCTACTGTTTCGATAGACAACCCTTGAAAAGAAGAAAGAAGGGAAGAGAGGAATCAAAAACTTAAAAAAAAATAAAAAAAAGAGGGGATTAAGGAGTTGATTGTGAGCTTGAAGGAGTGAGGGAAAACTTGAATCTGGTTTGAGGGAGAGAGTTTAGAGAGAAGCTAGAAAGAAATAGAAACATGACAGCATCGCCGTGAAACCTATCCCGTCATCACCCACTGTCAAATGGATCCAATTTCTTGATATGGTGTTCTACTTAACCACCTCTACAATCCGACCTTTGGGTATTCCAATATCATATTCCATTTGGAAGTTACAGCTGGCGAAGTTAAACTGTACAAAGCTAGAATTTATTTATTCAAAACAACAAAGTTTAGTGTCGTGTTTCTCCTCCTGCCATTATTGGATTGCCACTATATTTTGAATAGATGTTAAAAAGATGTAGTTATTGCTTATAAATGGTGGAGATTTAAAGCAAAGCCACTAGGAAGATGATCATCTTTAACAGTAAAGATCTAGAAAATATTGATTTCCAAGTCAGTTTGTCATAAAGTCAATCATGTCTAATTTAATCGTTGGATTATTCTCGGTTTTTGATATATTATGCAAGACTCCAAGTTCTATATTATGATAATATATTATTAATGATTTATTGCTTTTTGAATCTGCTACTAGTTTATTTTATTTTCATGTACGATATATCTAAATTATTATTTAACAGTATGTGATACTATTGTTCACATTAGGAATAATAATGTCACCGTACATAATGATATAACATAAATATATTATAAGATATTATGTAAAAAAAATCAGATTATGATCAATTGAACATAATTTTAACTAAATTGCATTACCTCAACAATAATTTTCAAAATTGATAACAAGTTAAAACAAATTCCCAAAATTTAATGCAACACATACTTCACCAAAATTAAATATAATTCATGATTTCAAATCTAATTAATATTTTCATACTCACTTGCATGAAATCAAACCCAAACTCATAACAAATTTAAACAATTCAAAGAAAATACAAAATTCAGCAACTTATCCATAATTCAATGTAATATGTAATTAAATTTTGGTAGATAGGGATCCCATCAAAACTTCTTTCAAGGAATGGGCCAGACCCGGTCATTTCTCAAGAACAATAGCTAAAGGACCTGATACTACCACTTGGATTTGGAACCTACATGCTGATGCTCACGATTTCAATAGCCATACCAGTGATTTGGAAGAGATCTCCCGAAAAGTCTTTAGTGCTCATTTCGGCCAACTCTCCATCATCTTTCTTTGGCTGAGTGGCATGTATTTCCACGATGCTCGTTTTTCCAATTTTGAAGCATGGCTAAGCGATCCTACTCACATTGGGCCTAGCGCCCAAGTAGTTTGGCCAATAGTGGGCCAACAAATATTGAATGATGATGTGGGTGGGGGTTTCCGAGGAATACAAATAACCTCTGGTTTTTTCCAGATTTGGAGAGCATCTGGAATAACTAGTGAATTACAATTATATTGTACGGCAATTGGTGCATTGGTCTTTGCAGCCTTAATGCTTTTTGCTGGTTGGTTCTCATCAAATTTCTACCTCATTCATGCTCTATTGCATGAAACATCAAGTATAATTGATAACATTATTAGTTGATTTCAACCAATTCACACAAAATCCTTAATGCAGTAACTTATTCAAAATTCAACGCAACAAATAATTCAATGAAATAATTAATTCCTAATTAATTGATGTTATTTTTATGTTCTTCCAAATCAATTATAATTAATGGTATTCATAACTAATTTATCATTAATTCAACAAGTTCTAAATTCAACCTAAACCCTAAACAATAATTTTATTTCAGCTAAACCACACCCAAATTAAATATAAAACCCATATATTTAATAAAAATGCAGTATGTTGTTAATTCAGTCATATTTCCAGTTCGAAACTTACATGGTAACCCTTCCAATGAGATCAGATTTGAATCAGAACACTACTCTACCTTATCTTTTGGATCAAGCAAGCTGGATGCTGGATGTTTTCAATACGGGATATAAACAAATTTGACTTGATGAAATGTGAGCAGGATATCAAGCTGGATGCTGACCGTTTTCAATTTGATGGCTTATTTCTGGTTCAATGTCTGATAAGCATGAATGATAAACTTGAAGTATAGTGCAACGATAATCGAGTATGTTGCTGAATTAACTGTGGCCTTTTTGAGTGCCTTGAGGTGAAGCAACAAAGGCAGTGCCTCTGAAACTATTCCAGAATTTTGCAGTCCTGTTCCGAAAAAATAATCTTTTCAAGACTAAGCCTTCGAATTTCTTCTATCGCATTTCAAAAAATTCTCTGAATAAATGAATGCATTGCTAAGATTCAGATTTCTTATTACTTTCATGAATATGGCAATATTTTTTTCTGTTTTAGAATCATGGTCAAATTATATGTGGTACTCACCAAAAAATAAAAAATATAATAGGCTGACAATTCATGGCCTGAGATCGATAGGAGAAAGACTATATCTTTGCGAAGGGATGAGGCCCAATTGAAACACACAGACCCTCTTCATTCACTTCAAGCAGATTTCTACGAATGATCTCGATCTGTAACAAGACTGTAATTTGGAGAAAATCCTTGTTTCTAGCCTCTTTATCGTACAAATTCATTTCTCATAATATACATAAATCATCGGTACTATTCCTTTCCTACATGAAGAAACAGGAAGAAAAAGAAGTTTCTGGTTTGCAAGCTGCTATATAACCACCAGAAGAAGTGTTTGGAGTGAAACATTATTCTACTTTAGATTGTTTTATCTGATTCTCATAATCTGAACATTGATCAGCAGTGCTAGAAGGCATTTGCAGGCAGTTTGATGTGGTCTCTGCCTGTGGCTGTTGCAACATTGATGTAAAGCTTGGACCTGCAATATTCTCTTGCTGACAAGAGAAGTTTATATGTTCTTGTTATTAAATAGCCACTAGACTATATGGTGCTTAAATATCACATAGTATTTCAACGATTCCCAAAGAGGGAGAAACCTTTACAGCAGAGAATGAGGTTGGAGGCATGAAGGCAGAGAGGAGCTCAGTTGATGACAATGTCGAGAAAGCTTGGTACCAAGATGGGAAGACCTCACTGTTTGAGTTGTTGATATTGCTTCCTTCCATGTTGTTGCAATGATTTGCATTTACGTTATTAGTCGCATGAGACAATGCATCAAAAAGTGTCATGGAGGATTGGTTGCTGAAAAAAATGCCCAAAAAAAGAAAGAACAAGAAAATGTTCCATCAAGAGCATAAATCATACAAATTTCCCATCTTCCTTATACAAGATTTTCAGGCTTTATTTACCTCACAGGAACACAAGACGATTGATCAGATCCTACGCGGACAGAGCTGGGGTTGTTTCCATTTTCAGGCAACCAACTTACAATATCATTTTCGAAGTCTGGCATCCCCCCGTTTGTATCTAAGAACATCTTCAAATTCAAAGATGAAATAGAACAAGTTTCATTTCCTTAATTAGTCCTAAAATTAATCAGTCAGCTAAAATTCAAGATTGATGCCAATTACAAATCAAAGCACAGTCGATTACCTGCATACTCGAAGGGTCATAAGTAGACACAGTCGGGTTACTCAAGATGCATTTCTGCAGCAAAGATTAGAATTAAAATGGATATTGTAGCTAGTGCTAGTGCATGGCATTTTGGAACATAACACTTGATCATGTAATTACAAGAGAGAGAAAACAAGTAACCTTTCTCTCTTCAAGACGTGCCATGGTATCCAAAAGAGTCTTCTCACATGATTCAAGCTCCATCATTGATGTGATTTTTAGAGGATCAGGCTCGTATAACCTTTCAATCAGTTATCCAACAAAAAAGAAATAATTAGAGTTCTATATGACAACAAAAGTGAAAAGGTTTTGTTGTTGCAAGTTTCTAACCTTAACTGCTCCTCGGCCATATAAAGTTGATGCTGCAGATTACGAGCTTCTAGCTGGATTTCCTTAATTTGCACAAGAAAAAGAAAATCCATAAGTGCGCTCCATGTGTGGAAGGAAAAGAAAATCCCAAATCCATGAGAAGACTAAGGGAAAAAATAAACACAAGTAGCTGTTCTATTTACCTCCATATTTAAATTCATAGCATGATCAGGACTGCAAGACAAAACGAAATAATTAGAGAAATTTTGTATTAATGGGAGCACAATGAATTGATTAAAATTAAATTGAGAAAGAGAATCCTGCTTTGCAGCTTGAAGAGCCATATCATTCTCAGTCTTGAGCTTCCTCAGGATATTGAGCAGATACTGCAATTAGATATGGGGATAAACAAAAGTGTAGGCTATAAGACTTTATATGCCCTATTCAACCAAGACATAAAAAAATTATTATAGTTTACCTCTCGATTTTGAATGCCGCAGCTGCAAAATACATGGAAAAAACTGTTCATATAATGTCGCAATACAAAAACGAAAGGAAAAATAACACATACCCAAGAACAAAAACATATAATTTGGTAACAACATACCTAAAATCTCGATCATGTTCTGACATATTTATGTAACGTGCAATCACATCTTCGAGTCTATATATAAAACAAAAAACAAAGAAAATTTACAAACATCAGATTCCATGTGTCCACAAAAGAAAAAAATGTCCCTATCAAGAAATGAAAAATATGTATCATCAAGGGCAATGATGATCACCTCCTCTTGCCAGAAAAATGACTGAGA
This sequence comes from Populus trichocarpa, assembly GCF_000002775.5. Taxonomy (NCBI): domain Eukaryota; kingdom Viridiplantae; phylum Streptophyta; class Magnoliopsida; order Malpighiales; family Salicaceae; genus Populus; species Populus trichocarpa. The sequence continues at coordinate 11,264,546 of NC_037291.2, read as the reverse complement.
CGACCAGATGGAGAGAACATAATGAGAGCAATATCAATGTCGCAAAGAATTGCAAGCTCATAAGCTTTCTTAATGAGTCCATTTCTACGTTTGGAGAATGTAACCTGCCGGTTTGTATTGTTCTCTATTCTCTTTATCTGGAGTTTGACACGGCCCATTTTTAATTTTCATAAAATATGAAAAAACAAGCAAGTCCCTGATCAGCTACGTATAAAGAAGAAGGCAAGGTATATATTAACAGAAATCTGCTGATAATGCCTGTTCTCTTTTCTTCTACAGAAATGAGAATCCCACCAAGTTAGAGAGAGATATGAAGAGGGTGTTTTCTTCTGTTAATGCATGGGCCTTGTTTCCTGGTTAAGGATGATTTTGACCATTTATTGTTAATAGGGAGTGCCCGAAAATTAAGTATTGAACGATTGAATTGATGTGGAAGAAGGGGTCGTGGTTTATTCACCTTGAAGAGTGGAATGGTTTGTTTTCGGAATCAAAACTAAGATTTATTATTTTCTTGGAGCAGGTTCTCTGAATGCTTCTCCAAACATAAACATAGGCAAATTGCCTTTCAATTTATACCTTTACCATATTCATATTGTATAAATCTTTTTTCCATATTATTGTTATTATTCGGCTTTCAAATTGTAAGAAAGATTATTAAAAAATTATCTTTTTATTTATGCAAGCATTAGTTTAATTTTCAATGATCTTCTTAAAATTCATTTAAGAAAAAAAATTAGTTTCAGTGTATGAAAATTACCTGAATATTATATATTAAACAAAAAGTAAAATGAAAAATAATAGAATCAATTACTTGGTAATTAAAAAACAATTAAGAATTTTAAAATAGACATTAGTCTTAGATATTCGGGTGCTATATATGTTAATTATGCCTATAAAAAATCGATGTCACTCTTATCCCATCATTTCTAATAAAAAGTTATCTATGATATGTGTTTTCTTATAAATTTATTATATGTATCTTATTAAGTGTTGAATTATTTCTAAGCTTTTATATATATATTATTTTTAAAAGGACATTGAAGAGTTGTTGAGAGATTTGATGCTAATCACTAAAAACAAGAGATTTCACCGGTTTTGTAATTTTTACAAAAACTTTAACGCTAATCCCTTAAAATAGAAGATTTTGTGGCCTTAGAAAAATTTTAACATTAATCCCTAAAAACAGAAGATTTCATCGATTTTGAATTTTTTTATGTTAATCCTTAAGAATAAGAGATTTTATTGATTTAGAAAAAATTAAATGTTAATATCTAAAAATAGGAGATTTCATTGATTTAGGAGAATTTTGACTTTAATCCATAAAAATATGACATTTCATCGATTTTAGAATTTTAACAAAAAAAATAATCTCTAAAAACAGGAGATTTCATTTATTTAAAATAATTTCAACTTTAATCACTAAAAATAGGAGGTTCTGTTGATTTTAACAAAAACTTTGACATTAATCCCAAAACTTAGGAGATTTTGTTGATTTAAGAAATTTTGATGTTAATCATTAAAAATAGAAGATTCCATCGATTTAGAAGAATTTTGATGTTATATCTAAAAATAGAACATTTACTTTGATCAAATCCCTAAACATAGAAAATTTCATCGATTTAGAAAAGTCTTGACATTGATCCTAAAAAGTAGAGAAATTCATTAATTTAGGAAAGTCTCGACATTAATTCCTAAAAATAGAATATTTCATCGATTTAGAAAAACTTTGACATTAATCCTTAAAAATAAGAGTTCATCATTATTCAAGTTTCTTTTTATTTATATATTAAGTATAAAGCTAAATGGTGTGGTGTTTTCACTATACACGAATTTACTGTTCACCCTCTCACATTTTACTATGGATTACAATAGTGCTATTTATGAAAATTTTCAATTTGATCCTTAAACTTTTTTAGCACAATTTAGCCCTTTTCAATCCAAATTAGAGTCTAATTGCATGTTTTTTTTTTGTTGTGAGGGTTGAATTGAAAGACAAGAGACTAAAATGCAAAACATGAGTAACATAGGTGGCATGTGCAAATTTATTTGTGAAGTACATTTTTATTCCCGATGTTTTTTTGCTATAAGGTGATCGGTCTTTTGAAGTTTCCAAACATTTATTTTGGTATTAAACTTTATTTTCATCATTTTTCAGTCATTGGTGGGTGAGAGGAGAGAGAGGAAATTGTCAGAATCTGACCTAGAGAGAGAAAGATGTCATTTCAACAATTTCAGCCACCAAAACATTAATTTTTTGTTCCAAATGGTTCCATATGATGAGGGGAGTTTTACTTGGGTGTTTTTTTCCCTTGAAAGTGCCTAAAAATCCAGATTTAAGATCAGGAAGAAATTGGTTTTCGTGTTGATTCTTGGTTTTGGACCGGTATTTTGCACTTTTGGAGCTTAAAGATTGGTTTCACAAGGTTATTAGATTTTTTTTCTAAATGTTTTGAGTTGAAAATGGAAGGAAAACAAGTTTTTAGAGCGTATAAACCAGGCACCCTGATTTTCCAACAACCAAAATGGTTGGAATCTATGTATGCTAGACGACGTGTCATTTGTTACTAAAATATTGCCAAAGGTCCTCTCTCAAATTAGCCAGAAACCCAGAAACTTAAGGTTGAAGAAGGTACCAAATGACACATCATTTCTTCCCTTTATTTAATTAGGATTTGCGATTAAATTAAACGATGTCGTTTTGGACTTTTCACTTTTGGTCTTAGAACTTCAACCTTTCTTGATTTTAGTCATTGGCTTCATAAATTTTCAACTTGACCCTAGATTGGGCTTTTATCTTTGAAATTCTTTTCAATTTCACCTTTGATCCAACTTAATTTAGTCCCTATATTTTGACATATTTTGCAGTGTAGTCCTTGGTTCCCTAATTTATGTGGTTTTGGCCAAGTTAACTCTTAATCTTAATTTTGTCTTTAATCACATCCTTGATTGAATTAATAAGATTCTTTTAACTTCAGTGTCTTTTCACTTTGGTCTTTAGTCTTTGGTTTTTGGTTAAATTTTATATAAAAAAAACTCTAAAGAGGCTTAGAGTTTCACTGTACACACACATATGTTATTGTAGATTGCTACAATGAAATTATTGTTTTGCTTTGCCCCATAAAAAAATCTTAACACTAGCTAATTAGGGTAGAACAATCTTTTTACATAACCCATTGATCATTATAATGTAATTGGAGCATATAGGTCTTTTTTTTAGCATAGTATAATTACTAAATCACTCTTAAAAGTAAGATTTAATTAGCTAGAGTCTAGGGGCATGTATTTTCACTTTTGCAAAGCACAAATTACTAAAATATCCTCAAAAGTCAAATTTCTTTAATTAGCGTACAAGAGCTTTTTCGTCTTTTCAGCTTGGTTTTTTTTTTTGTTATTATCAAGTTGACGAAGGAGTAATTTGGCAATTTGAACAAATATAAATATTATTAAAAAAAAAGTAAATGGTGTATGCAATGCAAGAGTCAACGTGTGGGTGTTGCTCGTGCACTTCGAGCGGTAGGAGCGTTGTCGCTTGACAGCCAAACACTAGCTTCCAGGATGATGTTAGAATCTCCTCGATAGCCTCTCCATGACTGGGCATGTTGTCAACGGGCCTCCGATTTTTTTTATCATTTTCTTGATTCATTTTATATTTTAATTATATCCCTTGTTGTTTTATTTCATTTAATTTTTATACTAAATTTGGTCCTCATTCTTTTGATGTTATTTTATTTTATGGATGATTGAGAATTTTGCTTCGTGATTTTTTTGAGTTTGTCTTCAATAGGGTAACCCAATCTCATGACCTAGGTCATAAGTTTTGAAAATTAGCTCAAATCGACTTCGGTCTTTGTTTTAGGTTTTTTTTTTTAAATTGATTTTTTTTTTTCAATTTTTTCTTTCGACATTAGGTTATTGAACCTTCAACCTCGTGATTTTTTTCAATTTCCTTCCTATAGGGTTATCTTGATCTCATTTCCGAGTGATGGGTTAGTTAAGTTAATCTGGGTTGACTAAGCTTTTTCATGTTTTTTTAATTATTTTCTCTTTAGCTTTGACTTTCATCATTTAGTTTGCTTGAGAGTTAACCTCCATTGTTTTATTTAATGTTTTTTGTACAACATTATCCCAACCTCACAACCGGGCCACAAGTTTGGCATGCTGAGTGAAGTCAGGTTTTTTGTCCTTTTTTAAAATTGAATTTTTTTTCAATTCAACAAGTTTGATTTGCTAGTAATTGATCTTTAAATTTTTTTTATTTTTCTCTTTATGATGTTATCTTGTTTTCGTTCAATCTTTTTTTCTTTTTGTTATCAAATAATATTGTTGAGATATTTTAATAATATTTAATGATTTTTTTTATAACATTGGCAAATGTTCATTTTTCTTAATTAGTCATTGTCTTTTTCTTGTTTTTATTGTTGTTGGCTTTTTTATAATAATATTATTAAATTAATTGAGCTTATTAAATCTATTTGAATCAATGACTCGGTTTCCAAGTTTTTTTCTCTTTTAAAAGTGCTATCATCGCCTAAGAATACTTTTTTTATGTACATCGCAGACCACCTATCTAATTGACTCTAAATGTCAATTTTTTTTCTTCAATCAAGCCCTTGATTGAATTAATAAAACCTTCAAACTTTACTATTTCTTTTTAGTCTTTGATCTTTTAATTCATGCAAATTTATCCAATTTCAACCATTGTCTTCAAAAAAAAAATTTAATCAAACCCCTAATTGTCCCTCAAAATTATTCTTGACCTTTTGTTTCTGTGTTGGCTCAGTCCTTGGTTTTTTTAAAAAAAAATTATTTTATCCTTAATTGTATTTTTTTTCTTTTTTCTTGTGTTTTTTTTATTTTGATTGTTTTTAACGGCTGTCTTTTTTTCAAAAATATGTCCAATTTCATCAGCAAAAATGTTTTGATGTGGAATTTTTTATTTTAAAATGGATAAAAAATAGATTATAACAATTTCAATAAAACTAAGCACAAAACTTGAGAGGAAAAGAGTAGATATGATATAAAAAAATGATGAGAATAGAAAAAAGTTATTAAATTGAGGTTGATCAAAGATTATTTAATTGTTTTAATATTACAAATATCAATTAATTAGTTTTGCTAAACAGATAATTAATTTATAATTAACTCAAAAAAATCATTAAGGCAAGAATATTTCTGAAAACAAACATGAACTTTAAACCCAGCAGCAAGTGCATCAATAATTAAGTCCAGGCCTTCCAATCTCTAGCCCGTCAATAACAGAATCAATGAGGGCTCCTATCCATATCCAACGATCAAAATTCCTCCCCTCCAAAAGATTTCTACCCTCCCAACTTTAACCACTTTTTGAAAAACCATAACAGACTACATTACACACTGACCAAAACATGGCAGCACTCTCTGCTATAACATTCACAACCTCAGGAATAAAAAAACCCTCTTCAACACTAACAAGCCCACTTTCTCTTTCAAGCACACTTCTTCATTTTCATGTCTTTCTTGTTTGTCACATGATATGATGCGGACCTCTGGTCCTCATCAAGATAAAGAAACAAATCTGTCTTTGAAGTCCGTTTCTAAGACAAAGAAGTGCTTTCTTGATGTGGGTTTTGGGTCTTTTATCTGCTTCTGTTCTTGGTTTCTCACCAATGGATGCTGAAGCAACCAGAATTGAGTATTATGCTACTGTAGCAGACCCACCATGTGAACTTAACTCTGTTCCCTCTGCCCTTGGTTATTGTGATGTTCTGTAGGGTCAGGTGTGGTGGATGCCCAATATAATGAGCTCATCAATGTAAGTTTAACGATTTAGGAATTCTGCCAATTTCCTATCTTGGTTTTTTGTTTCCCTGAATTTTGCTTTATTGAAGTAAATATACCAAGCTTTAATTTCAAATTGACTAATTAATGATAGTTATTCAATATTTGTCTAGATTTGAGTAAGTTTTTATCTGTTCTTGATTGGTTCTTTTATGTTTTTCTGGGCAATGATGATTGGAGAATTGGGTTTTTTTTTTTTTTTTGTAATTTTGAGTCTTTCATATTGAAGAAACTGTGAATTAAGTTGGATAAAGGACTAGACTTAATTGGAGTAATGAATTAACTTTATCCTCTAAAGTGCAAGTTTGTTTGATTCATGATCTTCTTCAATTTCTCAAAAAAAAAAAATTATGTTAGGCAGAAACAGCTATTTTTAAATGTGACCGACTAAGGTTTCTGAGACCAGGAATCTTTGCGGCAGTCTCTTAACTTCTAACTTGTCACTATGATTAATGCTTGTTTTGTGGTAATGGATCTCTATTAGTTGTATTCTGGTCATGAAATGTTCCTTAAAAATTCAACTTGTTTTAGTACAAAATTGGAATATCTTTTTTTCTGTTAGCAAGGAGCTATCAATGAGCTCACCGGAAAAACAACTTTTAATAGATAGATGCCAAATACCATGAAGCGTCACAATCTTTGTTTTTCCTCCTCTCCCTCGATACAGGTCCGTGACACTGCAAGATTTGCTGATGGGATAGTCTTTGACAGAAGCTATAAACGCGGCAGACCTCTCACCATGCGCATTGGTGTTGGAAAGGTGTGAAACTATTAGCTAGAATTATTAGTTTGGTTCAGTTTTCTTCTTAAACATACAAGTGGGAAGATTTTCTGTTGAAATCCTGATTTACAGCCGGTCATGTTTGAAGCTTCTAAGACTAGGATCTAAATTACTTGCTACCATGTATTATTTGAGTCACAACTCAAAGTGCTCAGTAGAGATTTTGTATTACTTTTACTGCTCTTGTGTCTTCATTAACAGGTTACATTATCTGCATTCTATGTTTGTTACTTATTATTCTTTGATTGGATTGGTGATGCTTTATTCCTTCTCAATCTAATCACGATTGTGGGCAGAACACCATTTTCCACAACGTCCTCATGTAAGGATAGACTAGAGTTTTCATGTGCACTGCTTAACAAAATATTTGATACTTCTCTGTCCTGGCATTTTCTGTGAATCCTTCTGTTGTAAATTGTAATGATTAAGGATATTGAAGAGCTAAATTGACTCTTCCATTAGGAGATCAATAATTATAAGAAATCGACAGCAACACCAATTGAAACTTGTATGTGACTCTTGTGATTTGTGATCTTTCCTTCATGAAGCAGTTCTACCATTCTTCACAGAAACAATAAACAGCATATGACATAGTAATTGATGCTGTCATTGCTGTGTATAATTTCCTCACATATATCTACACTGGTCAACTTTATTTTACATGGTTATTTATTTGTTAAGGTCATTGGGAGATTAGATCAGGGAATTCTAGGTGTTGAAGTGGTGCTCTCTATGCAAGAAGGTAAGATTTTGAAAACAACAGGAGTTCTATTGGTTTTTGTGTTGTGTATCCGTTCTTGTTTGACTGAAAGATTTGTCAAGCTGCTGATTTTTCGCAGGTGGAAAACATAAGCTTCATATTCCTCCCCTGTTAGCATATGGACCAGAACATGCAGGATGCTTCTCAGGTGATGTTGCCATATGAACAAAAAGAAACAACTTACAGTTTTTCTGAGGCCTGACTATCTGAAGTAAAACCTGTAGTGTGCATCAAATAGCTTTGAGAAATTTAAATGTTCAACGATATGGAATTGCATCCTCTTGCCTTTGAGTTCATGTGTGTATTGAATTTGCAGTGTCGTTGTATGGATTCTTTTTTTATTATTTTCAATACAATGACTGATACTGTTGGTCATTATTGCCAATATCGTTTCTCACTTAGACTTTATTAAGCCCATTAATCCTGTACTGGATGTGTGATCTTACTCGTTATGCATCCTCGTCATGATTTTATATGCTAACTACAATGACTGTTTCTGTATAGCTAAAATTTTCAAATCAAAGCACTAGTGCGTTCAGTCAATATTTGCACATGTTACTTGGATACTAACAGCCGTGATATTGTGTACGCAGGTGATTGCAATATCCCTGGCAATTCAACTCTTCTATATGATATCAATTTTGTTCGAGTCTAGTCTGGGAATAGGAGTAACAAATAGATGAAAGTCAAGTGTAGTTCATCAAGTGAGTCTCCTCTTGTTATCTTGGAAATGATATCATTACACATTGTTGGATCAATCCTGGGATTGGAATCCTGTAACTACTTGGACTTCCAGAAGCAGCTCTTTTTGTATACAGACTCACGATTATGAGATCAAGAGCCTCATAGACTGGCCATGGCTGCTCATGTATGGAAATTTACTTTTTGAAAGTGCATAGTAGAGCATATTCTTCCCAGCTCCACCTCGGCATATCATGATCTCTCCAATCTTGATAAACCCTTCTTTTTGGGATTTAGCAAAAACATAAAAAAGAGGATTATTCCCTGTTTGAGTGCCACAAAGTACTCAAATGTGGGGGACAATGGTTTGTGCACATAAAGTGATCAATTTTAAGAAATTAATGGTGCTCATTTACGCTTCCATTTTTCATTAAGAAGCTAAAGCTCTCTTTGAAATCTTAGAAGACTGGTGGGGATGAGGTCACTTATGCTTCTGAAATACTATTTTCTGCTAGACAATGCATGCTTTAGTTGCAGGGGAAGATAACAAGATTGAATTCACTTGCTAGGTGCAGATGTTGGATAGATACTATGATTGTAATTGTGCAATCACCCTGACTAAGAAGGTCATTAAAATATAAAATACCCCACATATGAGAAATATCATCCATCAGACTTTTCCTCAGGAATTCTCATGATATTTTTATATATATTTTCACTTCACCAACTATATTAGTACTTTTAGACAAAATGATTCTGCATATCAAGCTGCATAAGATATATACCAATGATGGCTCAAAAGTCAAATCAGCACTTACTGCATCACCATTAAGATCACTAGGAAGTAAATAGCTCAAGTGAATAGCTCAAATTTCAGCTCTACTCCTGTTGTAATGATGTGCTTTCTTTCCAATGAATTTACCAAAAGGAGTGGTTAGAGAGATGAAGTGCAAACTTCTGAGTATAAGTTATTGACATTACTTATTTTCACCTTTACTCAAAACATAAGCAGTGGTTTCTTCTAACTTACTCAACTGCGCTTGCTCTTGGAGGTGGGAATTCTTCTGTTACTCACAGGGTGGAATTGAGCATCCTGATTGTTATGTAGCAACAAACAACATAAATTTAATAAGTTACTTTGGTTGTTGTCTTTTGATTTTGAATTGTCTACGGTTGGTCTGTCAAGTTTTTGTGTCTTGTTTCTTGTTATTAGCTACAAGTATTTCATTCCTGTTAGGTTTTTCTCTCATCACTTCATAATCTGCTGCATTTCGGCAGGCATAATCTGCTATAGATACTAATTTGTTCAATAATGTTAGCCTCATCTGAAAAACCACATCAATTTACCAGCATGCATGCTTTTATATGTGCTTTGACTTGGTCTGCTTTCAAAATCCCAAGGCAAAATAATGGAGGAGTGGACTAAACATAAAATATATGTAGGACATGGGTGGAAGTTGCTTCTTTTTGCTTTTTCCTTCTGTTACGAAGTGCTTTATCTTGAAATGGAATTGAGCGTGAGGGTGGGGGTGAGGGTGGGGGTGATTTTTCGAAGCTGTGTGGGAAACTGTATTGCACATGAATCTCTATTTATAGGACTGATTTATGTCTTTACGCTTCTTTGAAACAGAGAAAGGTTGAAAGTAGAAAAGAGGGATTCTTTTTCTCAAATTTGGGTTTGAGTGGAAGTGCTTTTTCTGGGAATTTCTTTCCTTGCCTTTTACCGGAACCAAATGGATTCGAAATCCTCGTGTTTTTAAATATTAGCGCCAATGTCCTTTTCCCAAACCTTGGAGTTGGCGTTCTTGCTAGTTCAGCCAAATGGTGGCCTGGCCTAGACTAAATATGATTCTAGCTGAATGCCTAAAACTCACAAATTTAGCATGTATATAAACCTCTTTAGGCATGGGATTGCTCAGTAGGCAAATGATAGCTACTTCAACTTGAGCTTTAGTCACCTAAGATATCCAAGCATCCTTACTATGTCATGTGTATTGTAACTTTCTCAAATTCATCGCCATGCATCCTCATAGGAACAGCAACATCCTTGCATCACCTGCATCTTCACCCAGCATGCTGAATACAGCTGTTAACATTATTTCAGTCACAAAATGGAAAAAACCATAACATCATGAGCAAGAAAGTAAAATAAAGTGAGCTGTTACTGCTCAGAGGTGCCTCACAACTACCCACAGTATTTCACCATCAAATACCTAATCCCATGCTAAAGTCTAGGCCCATCAAAACAACTCACTGCAAAACTACAAAACATTGTTTGGGACCATTCAAAAGGTCCAAAAAGGGTGATACTAATCTACTCATTCTTATTACTGCATAATATGAAAATCCCCCAAGAACAAATGAAAATTGAGATAAACTCTACATGGGAATTTTGCAGTGGTGTTTAAACCCCTGAGAAGGAGAAGCGGGTCGATGGGACATTTGGTAGACGTCTTAATTTCGGTTACATTACATGATAGAGCAAGCATTTGGGTTGTCGTCGCTGAACATGGAGGTGTAGGGGTCCTCATATCTAGTCACAGTGCCTATGGCGGCAGTGTTCTCTACTTTCCTGACATAACCAGGAGGTGCTTTCTTGTCATAAGCCTGGGTAGCGAAAGGTTGAGCCACTAAACTATAAGGAACATATGGCCAAATCTCTGCCCTTTTCCCTGTTGACTTTGCCTTCTTCAAGACCTTATTGGAATCAACATATCCTGAAACAGTCACCCTTTGTTGTTTTCTGTTTATCTCCACCTTTTTTACTCCTGCATAAATGACAAGGCAGCAATTAATATAGTCTAAAATGTACGTATATCAGTTTCTTTTCAACAGCAAATTGTTAAAAAAATAATAATAATAAGAACGCAGCGGAGAAGAAACTGAGAGAGGTGGAAAGGCAGGCAGGCACATACCACTCATTGAAGAAAGGGCATTCTTGACCTTAAGTTCACAGCCATCACAGTCCATCCTGACCTTGAGCTCTACAGTCTGCAACTGCTTCTTTTTGTGTTTATGGCCACCACTTCCCACCAAGTCAGATAAAAACTCCAAAGTGCCACTAACGCCCATCTTTTCAAGATATCTATGGTTTATTAATGGTTCTAAAAAATAACTTCTCAAGAAGTACAAAATTCCAGAAGTCCAAAAGCAAGTTTTTGAGAGCTTGACAAAACGCAACAAATCCCCAGAAAGCTGAATATTTCTATAGGAAACAAAGGTGAGGAAGAGAGATGGAAATTAGAAAAGAAAAAAGAGTTGTGTTTCTTGAAAGAAAGAAGTAATGTTTATTTAAACTAGCACCAAAAACATTTGAAGCGAGAGCTACACAAGAAGTTACAAGGAACTTCCTCGCAAACAATGGATTCTTTTCTTGCCTTGTAACATGCAAAGAAAAGGGGGTTTTAAGGCTGTTCTCCTTCTTTACTTCCCTTGAGATTACACAGGTCTACTTGTTATATAGGCCTTTTCCTGATCTGATTCAAACAGAGGAAAAAAGGTCGTGGCCCCTCGTACAGTAGTGAACCAATGAGAAAATTAATTAATTTAACTTAAAAACTTAGATTTTTAAATTTAATATTAAAAAATAATTTATACATATTCCCTCAAATAAAAAAATATTTAAACTTCAAACTTGAATAGAGTTACACTGTAATATGCTTGATTTTTATCAAATAAATAAAAATAATAAAATTTAAATTCATAATCGTTTAGTTATTAAAGCTTGATATGATTAAAGAATTTATTTAATTTTAAATTTTAAATTTTTAAATAAATTTTTAAAATATAATTTATAAAATTTATATTATTCAACAAACACTTTTAACAAGTTTGACATTATATCCTTCAGGAAACCTTTATGCTAATGCTGCAAGAAAGAAAATGACAAGATTTTGCGGCTTCGCCCTTGCATTTGTCAGTTATATCTATATACTTGCTGTATAGTGTCTACTGCCTGCCTTGTAAATTACTGTTACTTGCTACTTCTCTCTTATCTTTTCTAAGTTCCAATCTTGGAATTAGTATATAAAAACATTTATTCTGACTAAGTATATGATGTAAGAATTCACCTTCAAAATTTTCAAAAATAGGAGCTAGTTCTGTTGACAAGTAAAAAATGTCTGGAACAGTGATAAAAATTATTTTTTAAAGTATTTTTTATTTAAAAATATATTAAAAAAATTATTTTTAACATCAATATACCAAAACGATCTAAGAACATATATTAAAAAAAATAACATTTAAAATTTTCAAAAATAAAAGCTAGTTCTGTCGACAAGTAAAGGGTGTTTGGAACAGTAATAAAAATTATTTTTCAAAGTGTTTTTCATTTGAAAACATATTAAAAAAAAGTTATTTTTAACATTAACACACCAAAAACATAAAAAAAAATATTAAAATTTGGGAAAACGGTGGTGTCGCAAACATACACTAAAAATAAACCAAATATATATATTATGTTATGAATTAAAAAAAAAAAACATTATTTAATTAATTACCACCATGTCCACAAATTAAAAATGGAGGTAAGCACTATCAGGTGGCATACAAGTATAGGGATGGCAGTGAAAGAATCAAGATGTCATAGGGACTTGAATGCAAGAACTCCTAAGAGCAAGAAAGATGGGGTGGTACTGCGTGTTTGGCAGTATGGTTGCGGGTGTTTTTCAAATAGCTTTTCGTGCCGAAATACATGTCAATGATGTTTTTTCATTTTTTAAAAATCATTTTTAACATCAGCACATTAAAACGATTCAAAAGTATAAACCGCACTCAATTTTAGCAAAAAAAAAATTTCAAAATTTAACGAAACACAATTACAAAAAAGCTATGTTGTGAAAAGTAACCATCTGAAAAAAAAAACCCTAGCACGACCCACTGCTTGCAGAGAATATTATTTACAAAAAATATATATATAATCACTGATTCGTTACGGCAGTCCCTGTGATAGTGATAAAGTTTGCTATTTTAAAATATTTTTTTATTTTTAAAATTTATTTTTAACATTAATATATATTAAAAAAACCAAAAACACTAAAAATAAAATTAATTTAAAACAAAAAAATTCACTACAGAGCGCCAAAAACCATCGATAAATGGCGTATAAAAAACAATAATAATAATAATAACATATATATATCTAATCAAAATGAAAGTGAAAGCAGCTGGCACGTAGAATGGGGACAGCACCACACGTTTGAAAAGAAGACCAGAGGGTCAGTGTGGTCGACACGTGGACGGTCGAGATGTAAAGGAAGGAGAAGGCTCCCTCTAAAGTAAAGAGTGGGGCTTGCTGTCTCTTCGTTTGTTGCCTCTTTAGTTTGAGGTTTTTTTTTTTTTTTTTTGTTAATTTGGATTGGTTGGCTGGTTTTGATTGGTCAGAAGGCGCGTTAGAACAAACTTTTTTTAAATAATAATAAAACTAAGTTTATTAAATAAAAATGGACGATGATCTTGATGTTTGACATGCTTATGATCAATGGAAAAATGCTCCAAAGAAAAAGGAGAAGACAAGACAAACCATTCAAGAATATCTTTAATTGTGGTTTTTAAAAAATTATTTAGTTAAAATAAGTAAAAAAAACAAGTTATTTTGTTTTTTTATAAAATTAAAATTTAAAACACAATTACACAGAAAACCTAATAAAAAAAACAAAAGTTAATTGATTAACTAAACGAGTTGACAAAAAAAAGCATAAGCTACAACGATATCAAAAGATTTCTTTACAGAAATACCATGTTGTGCGTTCTTTTCTTAATTCCATGCATTAAAAAATATTTCACAAAATTTTCAATAAAAATTATATAAAGTGAAAAAGAAAATGGAAGTAAGGGTAATTTTGTTTATACAAAATTAAGCATAAATAGTAATAGGGTGGTGGAGCTAGAAAGCTTTGGCTATATATGCAGCTGAAATTACGTACGATGATGCATCAAATTCCAGGAGCCAGGCAGTCGTTGAATTGCTTTGGCTTAAATGGGCACGATTATTGTTATTCAAGGTCGATCAAAAGTTGCAGAACCACCGACCTCTTTGGTGGCTGCGCCTACAGCTGGAAAAACATGCCTAACCTAAGGCATCTCAACGGTATCAAATTTCAAAAATGATACGAAGCTTCTTGTCATGCTCCGGTGCTTTAGCTTTGAAGTTTTAGAGAGAGAGAGAGAGAGAGAGAGCTTCGTTTAGCATATACATAGAGGTCGGAAGGTACTGGGATGCTACTGTACATAGTTTCCTGCGCATGTGTATTGTCTCCCAACAACCGGGATTTTGGTGGCCTTAGATTCGTAAAGAGAGTCCTGCTGTGAAGAATATTTGTGAGCAGTTCTAAATTCTACGCACAGGAAAATTATACATTTACTTTGCTATAATTATATTCAAACCAATCTGTTCATCAAATTAACCTACCTACCAGCTTTTTCTACACCATTTAGTGTTTTCCATAAAGAAAAGAACCTGAGACATTAAAAAAGGAACAAAATTGTGTTACTCCCGAAATACGTACTGATGTTCAGAGAAAAAAAGCCTTGAGTGACTGTGTAGGGCAAACAGGGCGCCAGGATCCCTGCTCCTGGGCGACCAAGCGTTGGTGTCTGGGCTTGGTCCAAACGACCAGTACAAATTTCTTTCTTTTTTTACTTTTTCTCTTCTTTTTTTTTTAATTAAAGTGGGTGTCCGGGTCAACTTGCGCGTACCTCGACTAATCCCACGGATCATAAAATTAACGACCATATAAGCCTCCAGTGGCCATCATATGAGTAACCACATGGCTCGAACCTGAGACCACAGAGGGAGCAAACCTCTTAGTCCCAAGCTTTTACCACTGGACCACCTTCTAGATGGTTTTTCTTATTTTTTCTCTTAAATTTATCTTTATTGGTAGTAACAATTTAATGTACAGAACACAATTTTTTTTATCTCATGCATACAAACTTCTTACAAACATCATTTCCATCATGTGATAGCTGTATTTTTATTACACCTAAAGCTCATATGAATACTAATAAAAATAAATATACTTCGAAGAAGAATATGGTCTCACACCAATCGATGAGTCATTTTATTGTCTAATGATACAATTTTTTTTATAGAAAAAAACCGAGATAAATATATAAATACACTCGGTTACACAGCAGACGGAGATCAATTTTAAAGACAGACTCTTGACAACAAACAACAAAGAATCATAAACTCTCCACCCACGTCAATCCTCAATCCACACGGACTCTCCAGAACTACATAAATTAAGCCACCTACAAGTGTTTTTCGTTACTGTTTTACATAAACAACTCAGGCAAGCACAAGTACAGTCCCAGAACAACCGCCGAAGAAATCTCATATCTAAGTGAAGTTTTTATCCGTAAACAAGGATGGAAACCTAGGAATTAGAAACCATGCATTAAAATTCGTAAACGTCCCAGAAGTTGTTAAGATTTTGGATTCTCGATAAAAACAACTTCGATTCAAATTTCACAGATAGGGATATGTCCGTATATTCGTTCTTTATGATCAATTAAAATAGGGGCAGGAATGATTTTATTGTCACGTAGTTGTCTCGGCCGAGCTCCACACGAACCCACCTCTCTTTATGCAGTTCCAACTTTTGCCTCTAATAGGGCTTTGACAGCCACCTCGCCTAAGTCTCAAGGCTTTTGGACTTTCCCCATCAATGATTGAGGAATGAGGATGGTGCTTGCTTTGCGCATTGCCTTCTTCAAATTCTTTTGATTGGCAGCTCTGGCTGTGTGGAAAACATTTTGAGACTTGATGGGCCGTCTACTAATTTGGTCCCATTCAACAGTATAGTGCATGTCCCATTTTGTATAGGCTAACAACTAGTTTTGTACCCATGCTCTTATAATGTATTTTTTAATATAAATTTTTTTTCAATCATCGAAATGTCTATACACACGTATTTAGTAATTAGATTGATATTTAATAAAGAAATAACTAAGATTAAAATATTTGATCTTGCAATACGGGTCATGTATTTAGTTTTGTTTAACAACTATGTGTCCTAGAGATTTTTTTTATGAAACAACCATATGCGTCGATAAAAGGTAAAAAAAAAAAAGTCATACCCAATATTAAATGAAGAAACTGAAATAAAAAATAATGAAAAAGAAGACATGGGTCAAACTGTATAAATACACTAACCTTGTGACTATGGGTACATGATTGGGATAATCCTATAGAATGAAAAGTGAAAACAAAAGGCACAAATACCAATTCTAAAAAAGTTAAATATTAAAGGATGAAATTGAAAAAACATAAGGATATATAATTTCGCAACATGGTCCATGCACTAAATTGTATTTAATAGCTTTGTTTTTTAAAATATATTTTTTTATTTAATCAAACAATTATTTATGCAAATAAAAGATTAAAAAAAAATCACAAATGAAAGCAAACTGAATCAAGTCATGAAACTCAATTATAAAACATGTCAATGTTGAATGATTAAACTTTTAAAAAATAATTAAGAAAAACAAAAAAAATATAAGTCAACCCGCATTAATCCGCTAACATTGCGACCATTGGTATATAATTGGGAAACCCCCGTAGAAAAGAAAATGAAAGAAAAAATACTCAGACCAACTCACAGAAAAATTAAATATTGAAGGATTAAATTTTATATATATATATTAAAAGTGACTTAAAAAAATATCAAAGTCAACATATGTTAACATTTGAAACTCGTGATTGTGATCATAAAATCAAGACTACCCACACATAAGTCAAAACCAAAAAAACAACGAAGCAAATCTCTCAATAACAGAATGTGAGGCATGAAACTTTCAATATATATATATATATATATATATATATATATATATATATAAGTCAATCAGGGTTAACCTACTAACCCCATGACCATGGAAACATGATTGGGATAACCTCAATGAAAAAAAAGTTATAAAGAAAAGCATAAAGATCAACTCTAAAATAATAAACGTTGAATAATGAAATTAAAAATAATAATTTTTAAAAAAAATGCATAAAAAAAAAGACCAAAGTCAATTGTTATTAACCTTCAAAACTCATGATCATGATGTTGGGACTAACCATGTAGAAGGCAAACCCAAAAACAATATAGCAAAATTATCAGTAAAAAAAAGTTGAGGCAAGAAACTCGATAAAAAAGCAAAAAAAAAATTCAATTAAAGCCGGGTTAACCCGCCAACCATGTGACCATGGGCATGTGATTGAGATAATCTTATAAAAAGGAAAGAGAGAGAAAAGGCACAAAAACCAATTCCACATAAAATAAATATTGAAACAAATAATTTTATAAAAGAACCTAAAAAAACCAAAATCAACTTGTGCGAACCTTTGAAAACCATGACTCAATAAAAAAAGAGCTAAGTGATGAAATCTTTAAAAAAAACAATAAAAGAAAATTCAAAACAAAATAAACATAAGTAAAAAACAATAAAGATCAAATTCGATACTAAAAAGTAAAATCAAATTATAAGGGATAAAATCGAAACAATATTTAATTAGTTGAAGGATTTAAAAACATCAAAAGAAAAAGGGCTTAATTTAATATAAAAATCAAATAAAATATAATGATCAGAGATAAAACTTAAGAAAAAAAATTAATCAAAAGAATATTAAAAACATAACAAATAGCAATAAAAAAAAATAAAGACTAAATTGGATATATAATATAAATGGTAGGACACTTCCATACTTTGACCAACCACTTTTTATTTTTATTAAAATTTTATATTTGTGAAAAAATAAATTGTATGACCATAAAAAAAAATTAAAGGGAAAAAAGTCCCAGGAAGGAAGCTTCATTTCTGTTTCTTCCTGGGACTTATAAGTAATTTGATTGTGTTTAAAAAATTAAAATTTCTAAAGTACTCTCAGATGCAAGTTAATTTTATTGTTGCTTATAATGCTAATTAAATCATTTAACTATTTTTAATGGAAATCAAAAGCAGGCTTGTCCCTGATGAATTTGCCAATTGGTTAATGTGTAGCTATAAAAAAAAGACCAAATCACCCCTAAATTGCCAGGTTAGTGTATGTTTTTTGGATTGGCAAAGTGGAGAAAATATTGTTCATTGCTACATAAAAAGGTAATCTTACCCATAGCGAGAATTAAAAAAAATAAAAAAGAAATAACACCAAGAACATCCTTTATTCATTATTAAAGGTCACGGTGAGAAGAGCATCTGTCTGCATCGTTCTTATAAACCCTAAACAATTGTCTGCATCTTTCCTTTATTAAGTGAAAAGGAATGGAGGGTGAAGACTAAAGGCCTTTCTAATTCTCGCGTGAACTGAACCTGCAAACAATAGCAAACAGAGGTTAGGATACCATAGCTGAATGAACAGCGAGGTTGCTCACATTATTCCGTTTTTTCCCGATATTTTATACCCAAAAAATGATTTGTACCATCTAGGATAAGGCAAGGTGCATCAAAAAAACCAGTGCATCAAAAAACCAGAGCAAAGAATATCAAAAGAACAACTTCGAACAACCCCACTGAAAACCATACGGTACTCCACAATCTCAAAAAAAAAACAAAAAAAACAAAAAACTCTGAGGGATGTAACTCAACTAATCAAACCTTGGATTTGCTTTTTAGAAGTCACTAGTTTGAGTTTTACAAACCTCAGGATTACTGGAGGTTTACATGGTTATTAACTTCAGGGCTCGTGGGATTAATCGAGGTGCGCGTAAGATATCTCGAATATCCATATTAATCTAAATAAATAAAAAAAAAAGATGAAGGTGTGGCTGTAGGGTGCGTATTATGCACCTACATTCATTGTGGGGTGGTGGGACATGGGAGGGATCCTATGGAATGAGCATACATTATTGTATGGTACATATCTTTATTATTAAGTATATGTAAATTTTATATCATTAAAGTAGGTAAATTCTTAATAACTCAATATTCAATATTAAAAAATAAATTTAAATAAAAAAACAAAAAAAAAATATTTGAATTAATTCGAATTAACTTGTCAAACTCATAACCTAGATCATAGGATTGAGATAGCTTCATAGAAAACAAATCAAAGAAAATTATGAAACCTAATTAAAAAAAAAAAAGTCAAATAAAAAATGACCAAAATAAATGAACAAAGTTAACTCAGGTCAATCTGTCAAACTCGCGATTCAGGTCATGAGATCGGGATAACCCATAGAAAGCAAATGAAAAAAATACAAAGCCCAATTTTCAACAAACTTAATGTTAAATGATGAAATTGAAAAAAATTAGAAAAAACAGGGAAAAAGATGACTAAGTCAATCGCAACCTAGATCATTAGATCAGAATAATTTTATATAAATAAATTTAAAAAAGTATGCAGCTCACTTCAAACAGATCTGATATTGAATATTGAAATCAAGAATAAAAAACTAAATCCATGAGACCGATATATATTGCAACAAAAAAATCAAAAAATATAGCATAGCACAATTCTCAAAATAATCTAATATTAAATGATGAAATTAAAAAAAAATAAAAAAGAAGAAGATTATGTTGTTTAATGGTAAAAAAAAACTAAACAAAAAAAAACACAAAACACTATTCTAATAAGAGCTTGTTTGGCAGTGTGGTTGCGAGTGCTTTTCAAATAACTTTTCGTGCCAAAATGCATGCTAATGATGTTTTTTTATTTTTTAAAAATCATTTTTGACATCAGCACATCAAAACGATCCAAAACGTACAAACCATATTAAATTTTAGCAAAAAAAAAACAAATTTCAAATTTTTTGGGAACGCGGGTTGAACCGCGTTCCCAAACGTTCCCTAAATAGTGTTTTGTGGGTGTGGCTATATTGATTTGCCATTCTCTTTAGTTTTTTGTTAATTAAATTGAAAAAAAAATCCTACGAAACCTAATTTCCAAACAATATAATATTGAAAGATAAAATAAAAAATAAATAAATAACAAATATTGAGTTATTGGAGGGTGAAATTAAAAAAAAAATTCAATTAAAAAAGGACCTAAAAAATTAAATGAGTCAGCCTGTTAATCCATGACCCAAGTCATAAGATCAGGATAACCTGAAAAAAAGCAAATAAAAAAAAATATGAAACCCAATTCAAAAAATACTTAATTAAAAATGATAAAAAAAATAAATGAAATCAACCCGAGTTGACCTACTAAACTCATGACTCGGTTATAAAATCAGGATAACTTCATATAAAACAAATTGAAAAAAATTATAAAGCCCAATTTCCAACAAAATCAATATTAAAGAATGAAATCTAAGAAAAAAATCATATAGAAAAAGCGACCCAAAAAAATAAACAAGTCACCCCAAGTTAACATGTTAAACCCACGATCAAGATAAATTCATAGAAAAAAAAATTATAAAACTTCACTTCAAACAAATCTAATGTTAAAAGTTGAAATAAATAAAAAAAACTAAATCTATAAGATTGGTATATATCCTAACATAAAGACAAAAAACTATAAACTTCCATTCTCAAAACAACCTGCTATTAAGTTTATGAAATTAAAAAAAAAAAAGTTTGTGGAAGGGTAAAAAAAAAAACACAGAGCATGTTTTGTAGGTGTGACTACAATAATTTAATCACTTTTTAATATTTTATTAATTAATTAATAATTAATGTAAATGCCATTTCTAACCAACCAATACACGTGGAAAGATGGACGTAACCCCAACATAGAAAAGGTAAATTTGCATTTGCCTCCTCAAGTTTATGTTCTCTCAATTTCACCTATAATATTTAGTTTATTTCCATTAATTTCAATTAGCTTGATTTATATTTATGGCAACGTCCATCTTAGTCAAGTAAAGCTAAGATTAAAACAGAACAATAAAGTTTAACAATTAATTGAAGGATAGCGTTAGAATATTCGGAATTGATTGAATGATAATAGATTACTTGTAAAATTAACCTTGGTCCATTTTTTTTTTATTTGGATTTTTTTCTATAAAAAACAAATATTTTATGCATTCTTAATAGATTATTTTTTCGATACTTGAACAATGTAATCAAGAGAACCTTTCAAATATTATTGTTCGATAATAATGAAAACACAGCTGATAGGATGAACCATATACAAAGATGGATTAACATATGCTCTGACGTGAATAACATGGGTACAAAGATGATTGTATCTCTTTCACAATAATTAAACAACGAAGCAGAAGCAGAAGCAGAACATGGCTAAAAAGACGATTAATATCCGAAACCAGAACCATGATTATTATTTTCCTCTCAGGTTGGCAAGCACAATAATATGGGTACAAGGAGAAAACTTGAAGAAACTAGGGTTGCAAAAGAATACATTTGAACAAATTGCTATCTTACGGCTTTTGGCAAACAGCTACAAAAATCAAATTCTTCTGGCAAACTATTTACAACTGAAAAGAAGAGGTTGATAAATAAACCAGACTGGAGAAGAAACAAGGAAGAGAAAGAATTCTGTGTTGATGGGGACATGTTTTCTCCCTAAAATCTCAATTTGGGCCGAATGGTTGCTACGTCATTAACATTTGTTACTTACTTGTTTGACCACTGAAATTCAATTTCCAAATTCCTTGAGGGTCCGCTCTTGCTTTGTGGCAGCAGAGTGTATTCCCCAGCTACTGCTCCAAGCATGACAACCCGATCAATCTGGATTGTTACTTTGCCGAAAGAACTCTGTTGTTTGATCAAAGGAGATAGGTTACGTGACAATATGAAGGGGGGAAGATATCTCTGATAAAACGAGGAAGCATCTAAATTACTTTTTGGATTTTTTTCTCACAAAAACAAAATCGAAAATCATTTCATTTACCTTCCCCATTTTACTCTTATTTTTGCAAGAGATGTGAAGCTTTTGGCCTTTTGGAGGACTCTCGAAGGACCATGAAAAGCTCTCATCAAACTCCGGATTGGGACCAGTTGATACGACCTGAAAAACTCACAAATATTTTTCATTTTGAGAAGTTGATATAGCAATTTCTAGAAAAAAAAAAAAAATAGGGAGAGAATTTTTTTTACATGAAAAATAGTGAGTTGGGAGAGCCAAACGATGGCCAGAATCAGTGGTGAGCAAACAGTTTGTTCGGTCGGTTTTTGCTTTATTTGGTTCAGCTTTTAAAAAAACAGAACCGAACCGAACCGGATTTATGAAAAAAGAATTGAACTGAAAACTTTCAGTTCAATTTTTTTGTTTTACAATTCTTTTTTAAATAGAATTTTCTAATTTGAAATTTTTTTATTTCAAGGTTTGAAAGAAAGAAAAAGGAATTCAGTTTGTTCGGTTTTCAAACTGACCCAAAATGAAAAACGAATTATCGAACCGAACAAACCAAATTATGACGATTCAGCTCGGTTTTTCAGTTTGAACTGAACAGAGCACACCCCTAGTCTGAATAAATGAATTGGATAGTCCAATTATGTAAACTACCTGTTATTTTATTTTTTCATTGAAAAAAACTGAAAATTGGAGAAATAAACATCGCAAAACAATAAACAAGATGATTGATTCATCTTACCTTTGTTTGCCTTGGTGGTGTACTTCCAAGTGTAATCTTGCAATAAACACTAGGGTTCCCCACCGACTGCTTCATGTTGTTTCCACGCTTGATAATAACCACGAGTGTCCCTGGCAAACACTGCAGCAGAAATTCAGCCTTCTCCTGAAATCGAGGTGGGCCAGACTGAATCAAGTATTGCAACAAGGGGATTGCATCTGCAGCAGCAATAGATTGAGCTCTTGAAACTTCAGCTGGGCATGCTGACCAAGCTTGCCTAAGAAGAAAAAGAGCATCCAAGGCAGCTTCTTGAGTTGCTTCTGATCCTGTCTTGAGAGATGTAACCAGATGGGGTATGCTGAGTGTTGCAGGCTCGGTGGCTCTCAACCTTGGGAAGTTGCTAAAAAGGGCATTTAGAGCTTTGAGATACTCCTCATTCACTGTCCCAGTGGCCCATAAATCCTTTTCAATAGCAGCTGCAAGACCAAACAGAAAGTTGTTTAGGTAAAAGTAAAAATAAAATAACATCCCTGCAGGAAAATTCACCCCAGCAGCAATTGACAGGAAAAGTATGATACACCCAATCCTAAAGCCATAGGTAAGCTAATTTCCAAATACTGATGAACCTAGCCGCTGGCCAGGATTGCTCCACCACTCAACTGCTTATCACATCTTACAAGAAAAGAACAATAAATGGCCATGTTGCTTGAATAAAGAAATGGTTACTACATGAGGAAATATTTTCACAAACGTACAGAAGTTAATGTTCATCTCCTCTGGTTCAACATGGCTTTAGGTAAAAATCAGAATGTTACTATTATTGCTGAATAAATTATAAATTAGTCTCTCTAGTTCTGCAAAATGAATTGCATAGTCTCTAGTTTCGCAAACTAATTAATTAGCCCCTTGACCAATGTACACCATACTTAATTTAATATTACTTTTTTTCAAAAAATATTTTCTTTTCTCATCAATCTTTCCATATTATCTACTTTTTTTTTTCCTTTTTTTTTAATGAAATGGACAAAAAAGATTAAGTTACAAATAGATATAAAACATACTAATTGATTACTTTTTGAAACTAGAGGGACTACTTTATAATTTACGCTTATTTTGCTTAATGGTATAGAGAATAGTAAGCAGTTACACAATCTGATTCAACATTACATGTGATCTATCAACTGTTACTGTAAGAGTTTGATAAGTTAGCTCACATTTAGATGTCTGCTCTGTTTCACCAATCAAAATATGAACTAGAAAGTAAATTCATTTGACCCAATTAGATCCTATACCACTTCTATTCAAATTCTGCATCTGCTTTTACTTTACTGAGAAGATCTATTCGATTTTTGTTTACTTAAATTAAGTTCCAAACTTGGCCTGAAGGAAGTCATATAAGAGCTTTCTCAGAGATTATGTTAACTAAATGTTAGAATAAAATTCCAAACTACAAACCACAGAGTAATACTAGAAAGAAAAATTGTCATTACAAAATCAATAGATATGTTCTCGTATTTGCCAAAACTAGACAAACTGCGCACAGGGAGAAGAGAAACTTACCAGTTATGGCTCTGACTGTTTCACTGGATGCATACTCTTGAATGGTGTGATTGGAGAAGAGGAGTTTAACAAACATTGCAGCCTGGACAGATGTATCGGGATCACTTGAACCAATTACATCCAATACAACTTGAACACCACCAGCCTCTGCAACAGCTCTTTTATTGGATCGGCTATACATGACCAGGTTTTGCAAAGCACATATTGCTACTACTTTCATTTCTTCTGTAGGTTGCTCTTCAAGCACATTGACTAGAGCACGACAAGCTGACACAGCATCAGTACTTCGAGCCAGGCCCTCATTCTGGAATAGATCACCAAGTGCCAAAGTTGCTAATAATCTTGCCTGTTGTGCTTGAGTTTGGGGGTCCAAGAGGTATTGTGATAATGGCAAGATCGCAGATTTAGTAACTTTTGATTCTCTGATTTTCACATTGTTAAGTAGGACTTCAAGCAACCTTGCAGCTGTTTCCTCACACTGATGGCTTCTGAGAAGTTCCAAAAGAGCCTCTATGGCACCGCTTTCAGCCATAGCTTCAGCACTAGTTCCATCATCACTTTCTAACACCAAAAGAGCATTCAATGCACCAACCACAGTGCTTTCTAAGCCAGAACGGAGCAACCTTACCAAGACAGCTACAGGAACTTCCAAATAAAATTCAGAACTAAACTGTAAAATGCTAGCCAAAACAGAAGCAGCAGATTCCCACAAGGCATGGGGAAGAGAAGGATCAGCTTGCAATATAACTTTGGACAACTCACTCACACCACCCTCTTTTGCAATTTCATTTGGCCATATTAGTGCAATGCTAACAAGAGCCTTTACAGCTCTCTGCTGCAAGATGTGTATGCCAGAACCAAGAACCCGTATAAGGGGACCAATTACTTGCTGTGTCACTGAATCCTTCTGAAGATGTTCTTCCATGAGCAGATGAGAGAGGAGCTCAGCAGCCAGCTGTTGCACTGCCGGAGCTGGAGAATCAAGCAAGGGGATAAGTGGCTCAATAGTTTGGTGAGAGGTGAGGGTATAATCTGCACGGCACTGTGGATGTTCCAGAATATTAACTAGAACCTGTAAAGCACTATGTTGTCCATCAGGCCCAAATTCTGGTCTCGTCAGCTGCAGGAAAAGGGGCTCAACCACTTTTGCAGCAGAAGGCCCCTTGGCAATGCTAGCATTGTTGGTCAATATTCTGAGCAATTCTGCAAATGCTGCACCGAGAAAATCTGGTGCTTCATGGAGGATATCAAGTATGCTTTCAATTACTCCAGCTTTTACCATTTCCATTTTACAAGCGGGCCTGTCTTTCCCCAACTTCACAAGTGCTCTGGAGATAGCCTCATGAAGCATGTAGTTCCTACCATAGAGAAGGCCAACAAGAGGAATAACTGCTCCATGTGCAGCAACTAGTTCTGCCAGTTGTTCATCATCAACAAGTTTTTCCAATGCACAGACAACTGAATACTGAGCAGGACTGAACTCAGTTACAAGGAGAGAGACCAAAGGCTCAACACAGCGAGCTGCAGCCATTGTAGACCTGATTCTTGTATTTCCAAACAAAACACCGCACAACTCTGCAGCATCGCCCTTCAGCTCCATTGAGCAATTTGACGAGAGGATCCTGCAAAGTACATCCACTGCATTCATTTCAACATCAGCAACTGCAAGGGCTCTTGATGGGTTTTCACTCAATAACCTAACCAATGCAGCTATAGCAGCATGCTGCTCTTTCTCTAGACCAGTATTAAGAATTTCCACCAAGGGTTGGACAGCTTGTCGGGCAGTGTCTGCATTCCTGATGTGATCAGCAGAAAACAAGCTTTCCAATGCTTTAGCAGCACTATACCTTGCAGCTCTTCCACCCAGGCGCAGGACAGCAACAAGTTGACTGACAGCACCAAAAGCAGCTTCATGTCTCCGAATCTCAGCACTATTAAATAGGATCCCTAACAGATCAGTTGCAGCTTCCTCGGTTGCATCTTGTGGACCAAGTGAAAGATACTTAGTCAGGGCCTCCAAAACCCCTGATTCAACCATAACAGTCTTATTTGGTGGACAGTCTTTTGCAAGCTGATTTAGAAGTCCTAATGCTAGAAAAGGTGCCCCAGGACGATCTGGAATTGGTTTGAGTAGATCAACAAGAGCAGGTATTGCTTTGCGAGATGTAGCACCAACTCTAATGTCTTCAACTCTGAATAACCTCTCTAGGGCAACTTGGTCCGGATAACGCACTAAAGCAAACACTTCAGACAATTCCAGAAGATCAGATATATCACCATCAGCACAGCCAAGTAAGGAGATAAGACCACCTGCTGCCCCAGAATTTGCAACAGACAGAAGAGTTCCCCTACTACCATTACACACTAGGCTGGCTATTGCCTGTGCAGCAAAATATCTGTTTGCAGATTCCTCTGACTTCAACATACTTGCAAGTACTGGTATAGATTTCATGGTTGCATGTGCACGTATGATGTCTCTATCTTGAAACAGAATAGCTAGCAGTAGAGCACAAATCCATATGCTGCTGTCTTCACTAAAATCACTCTGCACAGGTGAACATAGAGAAGCAACAAAGGTTAACAACAATCAGAATGCAGAAAAGATTTCTCTGCTGCGTAGCATGTGAAATATGATAACGTTTTTTCTTTCATGTAAATCTCATAATTCTTCTACCTCCAAAGTCCAGACTAGGGATGCAAATGATCAAAGCCTCTTGAAGCTTAGCTTGTTATAAACTCATTCAAGCTCATTCGTTAAAATTAACAAGTCAAGCTCGAGGTTATTTTGAAACTCATGTTGATACAGCCACATTTGATTTAGATCAAGCTCAGCTTGTTCAAGATCATGATATAAAGCTTATCGGGCCACGTCATCCAAAGGCTTGCATGTAGATTCATTAAAATTCATAAACAAGCATGTATTTAATAAGCAAATCTTAGTTCAGCTAAATAATTATCGTATATAAAATAAGAATTATTATATTATCAAATCTAATCAACCTTATTTCTGACATGAGATACACGAGTTTGAGTTTCTTTAAAAAAAAATAATGTGTTCACTTCTTTATTGAATGATTTTTCATGATGAATCCAAGGTCAAGGTAAGCTTGTTTACTTGCTTATTTATCAATCTACTATGTCAAACTCAAACCAACCCAAGGAGAAAAGCTTGAGCTTCAAGTCTTAGGTTCGCTACAAGCACAAGCCAAGCCTGAAATTTGCTAAAATTATATGAACTCTAAATATATCAAAGCTTGGCCAGGCTCATTTGCAGCATTACTCTAAGAGAAATCAAGATTTTCATTGATATTGAGAGCTTATGGCACGAGACACTGGAATACCTTCAGTTTACGGTGGGCAAAAAGTTTTACCTGACTGTAGTGCGAAATACAACTGGAGATTCTGTTGGTGAGGACTTCAACTGCTCCGGCCTCCATTATAACAATTTTACTTTTCTCATCATGGCAGGCAAGAACCGAAAGTAGCCAAACAGCTAAGTTATAACCATAAATTACTGCTGTTCCTTTATGAGATTCACCATTCTCACCTTCTTTAGCATATCTGTGGATGCTAATGACCTCCTTGTCATCATCAACCAGGTCTTCTGAAGGAGAAGCATCTGCAGAACAAAGCATTGTGACAAGTGATTGAATAAGATGACTACATGAATTCGATTGGTTAAGATCTTCCACCACTCTTTGATGACTAACTTTCGCAGCACAAATAAGAAGTGCAGCTCCTCCAATTTTGACCTTTGGGTTCGTGGAATTGATCACCCTTCTAGCCACTGAAGGTATACATCCAGAGGCACAAGCAACTGCCTCTCCTAAAACAAAAGGCTGATCTCGGCAAAGTCTCGATAATATTTCAATAGCCTTATCCTGCAACAAGGGTGTTGCATCTGCAATCGACAAAACTATTGGGGTTATGCGTTTTGGAAATTCAGCTAAAACTGCCCATGCTGGTTTGATGTGTCCGCTAGTCCCTTCTGACCTTGACAGAATAGCAAGTGCAGCTAGGGCCTCTGATGTGGGAACAGATCCACCACTTGCAGATTCTAGAAAAGAAACTAATGCAAGTACTGTTCCTGCACGATTGACACAATCAGTTATGGAATTATCAATTCTACGAGAATGAAGGAGACGAGCAATTGCTGCTGCTGCATGGGTCTTCCCAGAAATTGTTCCTTCACGCAAAACCCTAGTCGCTGGCACAATAATTTCATCTGGAATTGCTTTTTCTGAAACTTCACCATCCAAAATAAGATTTGCAAGAGCACATGTTGCCTGTTCAGCTACTTCCAAAGTCAATGAGTTAGCAAGTGCAATTAAAGGAGACAATGCATCACGACCAACAGCAGCCACTTCCCGGTTCTCTTTAATTGAAAGAAATACTGAAGCAAGGCAATGAGATGACTCTGCTAAGATGTTTTCCGATTCAACATTCAGCAACTTCATCACTGACCAAAGTGTTTTAACAGCAATGCTGCTTTCACGTAAATCCTTTCTGGTTTCAAAAATTCCAGCCAAAGCAGAGGCAGACTTGGCCTGAGTCTCTTCTTTAGTAGAGCTCAATATCTTAATCATTGTCTCAATCGCGTCATTTGCAGCACTGCCATCCCGTAGTACATCACTCAAGGGAACCACAGAAAGCATACTTCTTAGAGCATCCAGGACATACACTTTTGATTCAGGTAGATCACTGGTTAACAATGCAGTGAGCTGACTAATAGTTGCTGTATCGGATTTATGGATCAAATGATTTAAAGTCTTTGCTGCAATTTCTTTCCCATTGGGACTCCCATTCTTCAGTAGCCATAATAATGCAGGAACAGCATCAGCACTTTCAACACATGCACGTATATCTTCACTGTGATTGCATAAGTTCCTAAGGATTGTAGCAGAATCTTCCTTGGCTTTTGCAGATCCTGTCTCTAGAATTTGGACAAGGGGAGGTATACCACCAGCAGCAGTGATGGCCCACTTGCTTTCGTCGTTTTCATTAGATAGAAGGCAAAGCAATGCCACTGCACATTCCTGCTGCTGTTCCGATGAAAGGCCAAGAAGAGATATCAATAGCTGGACCCCTTCACGTCCTTGAAGCGCACGCCATAGACTGCCTTCATTATTGCAAAGTGTGAGAAGAGCTCTTACAAGCTCATCCTGAACTTCATTGATAGCCATCGTAATCAAACCAACAAGCAACCGTTTTGCTTCAGAATTCACAAGTTTAACTGAGAGGATGGCATTCCCATACAAACTAGCTAATGCTTCTATGGTACGTTCTTGCACAAGAAATGGTAAACGAGGCTTGAACTGATTAACTAAAGTCTGTTCAATAGCCACAGGATCTGATGCCCTAGTGGATTCAGCTTTACTATCATATATCATCAGAGCTGAAGCCAAAGCTCCTAAAGTGTCAGCAGCCTGGGCAGGTGAAGAGCATGATTCAAGGCTTTGACCAAGGCTTGAGATGACAAATGACAAGCCACCAGAAATATTTGCAAGAGCACACATTGCATTTTCCTGTAATGCTTGGGCATACTCCCCCTGCATGAATTCTTTTGAAGGAGCTATTGTCGCGTTTATCAGAGCAGGAATGCCATTAGATTTAGCTATCTCTTGTCTTGCATCTTTGCACTGTGCAGAAAGAGACTTAAGGGCACCAGCAGCTTCTGCTCTAACAGAGGCTTCATTGCCAGGTCCTAACAGCTTGAGCAGCTGTTTAGTAGCCTCTGCAGCCAATACCTTGAAACAAATAGATGCATCTTGCATCATCATGCATGCAAGAAGAAAGCACACATTTGCTTGTGTGTCTGACTGTCCTGTTGTGAGCAACTTCACTAGTATATCCACTCCTCCAGCTTGTATTGTTGCAGACCAAAATCCCTCAGTGCTGCTGGAGAGGTTTTTTAAAGCTCCAGTCAACAAGTTATCAACTAAGTTGCCCGTCTTGAGCCCGTTTCGAAGCAACTCCCAGAGTGCAGGCACAACTCCTTCAGTTGAAAAAATTTTTGAGCCAACATGATCCTTAGCACCACCCTGGGAAACGGCATATATTGTCTTTGCCGCTGCAATTTGCCCTTCTGCGGAGCTGGACTTGAGGAGACCAAGCAATGGTGGGATGCATCCTCCAAGTAAGACTTTTACCCTTAGTTCATTCTCCTTGCAGAGAGAACCTAGGACAGTAGCAGCCTGTATCTTCACTCCCAATGATCCTGACCGGAGAAGAGAAACAAGCACTGGAACTGCTTGAGAGTGAGATCCCACAGCACTGAATGCATTTTCACGTGTCTCAACAAGTTCTCGCAACTGTCTCAATGCATACTCTTTCTCTTGTACAGATGAGGAACTCTGACGTAGCAGCTCAATGCATTGTGCTACACTTGCTAGTGTGCCATCTGGATCCTCCATGCTACTAGTACGGTCTCTGAAAATAATTTAGGAAAGAAAAGTGAGCAACAATTTTCATTGCTATTAGGCTTTGTGAGAAACTTCCTCTTTGTTGACCTCATTTTCAGGGAAACAGAAATAACTTGCAAAAACTTATAAGAAAAAAGCAGTCGTTAATATATCCAGAAGAGAGAACCAGCACAATCAAACAAAAAAAGGATATTTCAAGTTGAAAGTGCTAGAAAAGTCAAACATGGAGGAAATTAGAAATCTGGAAGAGGATGACATGAAATAAAATGTTGAACAACAATTTAAGCACAGATATAGCATAAGTTAGAGAAGTCATTCTTATAGAAGGAGCACAAAGCTCTATTCCTGTTCATTACATCCAGTAATTGCAAAAGAAGAACTTCCCTTTACTTCTGAATTAGAAAAGAGCATCTGGAAACCAGAATTATTAGCAGCACCCATCTTTAAAAAAAAAAAATCTACCCGCATTATATATACCATTTTTTCCAGTTTAAAGGAAGTATGTCCAAAATCAATCTAGGAACAGTGGAAACAGGTCTAGAATTGTATAGTTCACCTAAGTGGAAATCAATTCAGAAATTAAGTGCTAGAAGTTTATTGATTATTAAAACTCGAAGCAAAGCATGTGTATTCAACAAGCAGGTCCTCAGTTCCCTTCAAGACATTTTGGGAAAACATACCCTCAAATCTCTGATCTACACAAAAGTATTAGCATCAGTACAAAGCTTAAGAAAGAGGCACCTATAGTGGTGCTCAATACAGCACAAAAACTATTCACCAAAGGATAGCATATGTCCATGGTAGTTATCAAAAGCATTAGAAAAAGAAACTGCCCTTCGAAGAACTATACAGGTAATCACAGGAGGATATCAACCTTGCCAGCTGAATGAATAAATTCTGAACTCACCTTACACCCATCTTCATAACTGAATGGGGAGTTGGTGGCTCTGAATCTTGAATTTTTAGATCGCCATTTTTTTCCTGCAATTGTGAAATGAGTATTAATTAATATTTAACCAAACACACGCATATAAACTAAAAATATAGCCAATATATTTTGAGATTCGAAACCAGAGGCGGGAAAGGGGCACTCGTCAAAGAAATATTAACAGTTCATATCTTAGAGGAACAAATGTACTTGCAGATAATAGTATTGCAATACACATAAAAAAAATTAAAAAAATATCGTTGAAGTAACTGGCATTTCTAAAACGAAAACCGAAAACACCATAGCATACATTTAAACCTCAATTAACAGAACCAAACACAAAACATACGTATCATGTGGAGTATGAATGAGATCCAGAGGCTCGCACACTAAATTCGATAAAAATTTACATGAAATATCTCATAATTTTAATATAATGAATCAATCGATTACCAGATCAGCAGTGGCCAGGCTGCTGCCATTGGTAGCAGATAACCTCCAAGCAAGTGTAGCCGCCATCTTTTTCTTCTTTTTTTTCCTTTTTCCACTTGAAAAAATTAGCGAAAGAATGAACCTCTCTCCAGATCTTGCTTGTTTACACAATCAATGCATCAAACTCCCCTGCAAAATATCAATCAATCAGATCAGTCAGTAAGCCAGTCAGCGTAATTAATGCTGCTGCTAATTACACAAAATCAAACTGATTTTTAATTTTAATTAAACTTGACTGAGTTAAGTTGCTTCATTAACTTGAATTCAATTCTAACAGTAGATCAATTTTAACTCCGCTTTCAACTGAAAACGCCGTTGTTAATGACAGAAAATTATGAATTTGACTGATTTTCTTCCATCAGTAACCAAACAGAAAGGATTTTCAATGAAAATGAAATGGAAGTACGGATAGATCAAGCGGCAGCAGCACCTCTAGTATCTAAGAGATTTTTTCAAAGGAACGAAAATGCGGTGACAAATAAAGAATTCAATCGCTCACTCGTGAGTCATGACCCACCCACCTCTAGAGAGCGAGAGAGAGAGAAAGGAAAAGGAGGAGGAGCATCTAAAGATATCGTAGAAGAGAAGGGAAGATAATAAAAAGGCATTTCATTTCATTGCATTGCATTTTGATTGCCAGAGAGAGAAAATAAAGTATTTTCAGTTAGATTTTTTAAGAGAAAATATAAATGATTTTTAGTCTTTTACAGTGAGAGAGAGAGTGAGGTTTCCAGTTGTTGGCTTCTCTCTGTGTGTGTGTGTGTGTGTGTGTGTGTGAGAGAGAGAGAGAGAGAGAGAGAGAGAGAGAGAGAGATTTCAGTTAGGTTGAGAGGGAGTGACCACCGACAGCCTCAAGCCTACCTGGATTGATTTTTACTATTTGCTTTGCGGCTTGGCTCGGCTTATATGTCGGATTTTCTTCTTATTATTTTTATTTTATTTTTATTTTTATTTTGGGTGTGGGGGAGGGGGAGGGGGAGGGGGAGGGGCTAGCGTTCATTAGGTTGTCTGGTGTGGGAACAGGTTTTTTCTTTTACCTTGTGCTATAAGACAAGGGAACAAGGTGCTAAGAAATAATTAGCCAATCTATTAGGAGGTGATTTGGGTTATTTATTACTGTTTTCATTTTATAGAAATAGAAAAAATTGATTTTTTAATTTTTTTAAATTTTAAATCTGTGAAGTCATATTTAGAAATCATATTATTAGTGAAGCTTAAAGGCTCTAGTTTTGAAAAAAAAAATTAAAATATATATTAGTTTTTAAATTTCATTATTGGCATCAGTACAATGTTGAATTAAGAAATTTTTCTTTTATGTAATAAGAACTTGAATCAATTTATTTGAATTAATTAAATTGAATCATTTTTCATTAATTAATGTTGATTCTGTTTGTCGTAACTTAATTTTAAACATGTATTTGTTATTGTAAAAAATTTATATTTTTTTATTAAAAATTCAAAAATATTTTGAGTACATGAAGTGAGAAGTCTTTAAACTATAAAAGATCAACACACCAGAAGAATAGCTATATCATGATGTTTTGACAAGATGGAATAAAGGAAAAGAAGAAAATTGAGGTTGAAATCTAAACTTGATCAAAATTAAAAGAATTAATTAAATCTAAGGATTTAATTAAATTTCTAACATGTTTATTTGACTTCTTTTAGAACTTAATTAAAAAAAAATAAGTTTGAAAGCCAATTGGATAAAAAATAAAAGAATTAATTAAATTCAAGGACTTGATTAAACTTCTAATGGGTTGGAAAGATTCAATCAAGTACTCAATTGAAGATAAATTAAGTTTAGAAATCTAATTTGAGTTTAATTGAGAAGTTTGAAATTTCGAAGGACTAAATGTATTTTTTTACAAGCTTAATTGAATGCAATCAGGAGTTTGATTGCAAGAAATATGAGATTTGAGGGCTAATTGAGGGCTAAATTTAAAAAATTCAAGACCAATGACCTATCTGCAAAAAGCACGCAACAGTAGGGATTGTACCGAACTTTTCCAGGGACTAGATTGAAGAAAATCAAAGTTTAAAACTTAATTAGAGACTAAATTGAATAAACTATAAACCAAGAACTATTGTGTAAAGAGTGTCAGATTTGAAGGATCTCAATTGATTTTGAAAGGGGTCTATTGTATTAAATTAGTAATGTTTTGTCTCAATTAAAGATGTAATGAGCTCAAATTGAAACAACAAGGTTATTTATAAAATAATTTATATCCTTATCTACATGAAAGGGATACGATAACAAATCTAGATTAAATTTTTTTATACATGAGAACAAAAAGACGAGGTTGAGAAAAATGGTTAGTGTCTATTTAGAAGTATAGTAGATATTACTTTTTAAAGTGTTTTTTTCTTTAAAATATATTAAATTAATATATTATTTTAATTTTTTAAAATTTATTTTGGATAGTAGTATATCAAAACTATTAAAAATAATAATCAAAAAGCTAAAAAAATTAAAAACATGGTGGGACTGCACTAGTACATGCCTGTTTGTTTTTGTGTTTCAAAAGCACTTTTGAAAAAAAATAAATTTTTTTAATTTTTTTGTTTTAAATTAATATTTTTTTATGTTTTCATATCATTTTAATGCGCTGATATCAAAAATTATTTTTAAAAAATAAAAAAATATTATTTGATGTATTTTAAAGTGAAAAACATTTTAAACGATCATAACCATACACCCCAACTAATATACAGATACAGCGTTCCTGCTCACAGCTGTATTTCACTGTTCAATGATGAATTCATCATGGTCATTTCTATAACACGAAAATGATTGCTGGCAATTGCAGGTCTTCGCTTCTTCCATTTAAATCTTCTTGACTTTTTTTAAATTGAAAAAAAATTAAAAATTAAAGGGTAAAAGAAAATGACAAGAAAAGCAACCTTAGCCTAGCATAGCCAAGCCGAGCCAAAACTGGAAAACAATCAAAATCAGACCACCTCCTTCTCTCTCTCTCTCTCTCTATCTGTTAGTTGGCATAAAATAATGTTCAATTTTTTAAATAAAAAATTGGGTGGAAGGCAATGAAGCATTCTGGACAGAAGGATACACCTAATGAGGATGATTTTGTAATTTAACAATTCCTGTTAGCTCTAACTAAAACCATCAGTTATTTCTAGTCCTAGTAAAATGACTTTAGTGCCCTCTGCAAACCTCAGAACTCTTGCTAACCAACTTGATTTTTCTTTATATCTTTTTAGTTTTCTGTAGGGAAATTTGAATATAAATAACTCTTCAATTCACCATTGCTGACTTTAAAAAAATTAAATTATTTTTTCAGTAAACCAATATCTCGTTAGTAAAATACCAAATTCACTTAATAATCTTTTTTATTCAATATTATTTTTTGTTTTATCTATTTTTTTTGAACAAAAAATTGATGTATTTGAATAATTAATATTTAGGATTGATTAATACGATTTTATAGAATGAAAGATCGAAGGGGAGGAAGAAAATAAGTCAGTGGCATTTGTCTAAAAAGGAAAAGATAAAGCTAATTCATTTTATTTAAAGATAAAATTGATGCAATTTTTTTTTTTTTCATTTCATACGAGGGAAATGATTTGGACTCAACACCAGCCACTAAAGACTTTGATTTTTAACTTGTTTAAGCACAAAAATAGTTTATTTAGAGTGTGGTTATAGTTGTTTTTTAAAAAAATTTCATATCGAAAAGTATTAAAATAATTGTTTTTTTTTTTAAAAAAATTATTTTTAAGATCAGCGCATCAAAATGATTCAAAACACAAAAAATAATTAATTTTTAACAAAAAAAAATGAATTTTTAAAAACGCCTCAAACGGTAGTGTTTATTTTTGTATTTAAAAAATAGTTTTGATTTTTATGTACTTATATTAAAATAAATTTTTAAAAAATAAAAAATATTATTTTAATACATTCATATAAAAAAATATTTTAAAAAATAACAACCAAATTTCAAATAATATCTTTATTTTTTATTTGACAAAAGAAAAATCATTTCTTTATAATGGAAGCTGATTTCTCACCAGTTATGATAGGGACTATTAGCCCTCAGAAAAATGAAAAAATGGACCAACAAAATCATAATTGTAATCATGATTATAATCATGATGACGACGACGATGATTAAGTTGTATTTGTGACTGATGAAAGGCTCCTGTTAGTTAGCAGGGCATGTTTCTTCATGTGCAATTCTCATAAAATGTAAAGAACCGAACATTCAAGCTGTCCCCCTATTCTTAGAAAATAAAAAAATGAAATGACAAACAACAAAGACAGATCTACTTCCATGTTCCAAATTCAGAACAGCCCATTAGAATCATTTGCAAGCTGTGAGTTGCCTCACAGGATATTTTATCCGGCAATACAAGCTGTCCTTTTTCTTTATTTTACTATTTTTCTTTTCTGTCCTTGTCATCATGGTATCATTTTTTATATTGGTGTTTAAAATTGTGATAGTAATTATTTATTAAATTATATTTTATTTAAAAATATATTAAAATATTTTTTTTTATTTATACAAGGAGGATAGGAATGACTCAACTACTTCAAATCAGGAACCGTTTCTAAACCCCATTCACAAGAGTCCGAAGAGATGTCCGCCTACTGATGCCGACAGATCAATTCCCACGTTATAATGGCCGATGAATATTGATGAAGATTGATTTTTAAAGTATTTTTATTTAAAAATATATTAAAAAATATTTTTAATATCAATATCTCATGTTTAAAATAATTTAAAAATATAAAAATTATATTACCTCAAACCACCACTGAAGAATGAAATCTAACCTAACCTGACGGATTACACGCCGTAAAACAAAGAAACGATGGAGAAAACAGCAATAACAGAAAATTTCAGACATCAAATTTAAGTTTCTTTGGGAGCACATGTCAGAATCTTTCAAGCACACGGACAAGGAGGAGAATCATACATTAAAAAAACATGTCGTAATTCAAAAGAAGAGGAGGAAAGTCCCCTCACCATCAAACAACTAAAAAAATGTTACTGTATTTTATACTTACGAATGAAAAGGAGTAAAATGCACTATTGTTTTGTACTTCAGGAGCACATTTTTCAAAGAATCAGCTAAAACTATAATCAAGCTCAACAGCCACTGCCCACAAGGTACATGGGTAAAACACCCTGCTTCTTGTCTGCTGTTTTTTTAGATTATAATAATAATAATTTTTTAAAATATTTTTTAACATTAAAACATTAAAATAATTGAAAATATAAAAAAATAAATTTTAAACAAATAAATAAATTTTATCCATCCCAGACAGAGGCTGACGGTAGTCGGGTTCTTATCCCTTACAAATTGTTTATTACTACTACGTAGTAGTAGTAAACACACCATGTTCGAAAACCAACAGTGTTCAAGCGGGAAAGAAACAAAATTTTATTCATGTGGGGGTATGGATCTACACATTTTTGGGTCTCGCTCACAACCCTTGTAAGGCTCTTCTAAATTTAAGCTGCTGAATAGGACAAACATTCTCTCTTCTCTTTTGTGCGTAAAGATTGGAAAAGACAAAAACATCATTGAGTAAGGCCGATGCATGTAGCATATGACTGGAGTACAGTTAGAGCTTGCTCTGTGATAGCTCTGTTCCTTGCTCGCCTCACCCAATCACCAGCTATCTCTTCTGCCTGGCTGCCTTGGACACCTTTTTGGAGAGCATCTGCTGCTTCAGCAAGCTTTCCCTCAGCAAGGAAACCCTCAACTCTACTAATAATAGATTCAATACCGTCGCCAGAGGGTTCGACTTCTTTGAACTGTACCAAAGACAAATCAGGATAGTTTAGTTCCAAGCTAGTTCGATACAAAGAGACAGTTCACGAACAGTAGTAGTAAGTGACAAATACAAAAAGTTTCTCAGATAGATCTCGTATTTGCCTACCCTCAACCAGGATGCAACATGTGCCAAAGCGTGAGCCAAGATGCCACCACCACCAGGTGGGATCAAAATATAATGTCTTAGATTCCCTTTCATGACATTGAACTGTAAGAAAATGAAGATCGATAAATGATCTTGGAAAAAAAAAACAGAAACACTTCAGATTTTGTTAGTTGCCAGC
The DNA here is from genome assembly GCF_000002775.5 of Populus trichocarpa. Lineage (NCBI taxonomy): Eukaryota > Viridiplantae > Streptophyta > Magnoliopsida > Malpighiales > Salicaceae > Populus > Populus trichocarpa. Next base: position 11,226,557 of record NC_037291.2, on the reverse strand, counting down.
TTCGGTGACATCAGGGCTTTCTATAGAATAAAAGCAAAGACATTCAAGCATTATCATCATACCAGTGGAAGTTAGAATTCATATTGGACTACATATTAACACTTCAATAAAAATGAATTTATTATAAGCAGAATGGCATGCAATTTGTAATCTGCCAAAGATAATACTCGTAAACCTAAGTTTAATAAGAGATCATGAAATGATATTGTTCAATCTGCACAACTGGATTACACCATTTACAAGCACATGCTAACAAATGGACCCAACAAGTGACTTGCCTTCTGATTCAATTCCAATAGAGTATCAGGACCATGGTGCTTTGTTTCTTCAGGAAGGTTTGATAGAACCAGAAGTAAAAGTGAGTCCTTATCAATGGCCTCAAGATAGGTGTTTAAAGCATCTAGCTCTTGCTGAATCGGTAGTCCTCTGTAAAGTGCATCTTCTAATGCAAGCGCTCCCTGTAACATGTGCATGTAGTACATCAGTTTGCTGACTAGGTAAACATTCATATCAGAAATGCACAAGTATAACACAAGCACCCACACACAAGAGAGAGTGAACGTTAGTATCCTGAAAAAAAAAATAGAAAGGAAGAGAAGAACAAGAAATCCTTACAAGAGCAAGCTTGTGAACAGAGTGAATTTGACGAGCCTCTTCAGATCGTGCATAGAATGCCATGCACAAGGCATTTATCTGTAAAAACAAGAAGAATTATCACCAAACAATTTGCATAATAGAAACTTCCATGGTGCTAAAATGCCAACAAGTGAAAGATGTTAACACATGCTAATAGCTGTGAAATACTAGTGAACAAGCATACACACTCTACTTGTGGAAACATTTAGCCATAATGGTATAGGCTTAATTTTCACAATTTAACTTTTCCAAACAACTAAAGAAGTTTAAAGACTTCTGGTGGGCAAAAAATATGATTTTGGTCAGCTACTGTCTATATTACACGAAGCCTTGAGAGGAAATACAGCTCATCTTTGTAGACATGGATTTTACAAGTGCTAAGCACAATTATCCTGAAACTCTCATGGCAGAGGAATACCCAGTTGCAGAATTGTGCCAACAACACTGGTGTTAATAATCTGTACACCATCTTAGTTAAGGGAAGTAGGGGGTAGCTTGCACTGCTTGCCATCTGCTTGTGCTGGGGGTATGGTGATGGCCACTGCCGAGACAAGGAAGTAAAATCTCAGGAAGGTCATGCCTACTGTCATTGAGGCAGATCATGAATCCTCAGGGAGAAATGAAAGGCTTGGCAATAACCAGTCAAGATGGAAAGTAGTGTGCTGATCTGGGGACCAGGATTGCAAGTGCAATCCATGCCATAACTTAACAGGTTTAGTTCATCTGTTCCTTTGCATTCTGAAAGGCAAGTTTTTGTCCTTATTAAATACATATTTTGGTAGGGTTTGAAGCGTGACTGAATTTTGTTTGTAGTTTTACATGTACTTATTAAACGCATGGAATTTCTTCAGGAACATGGATGATATAATTTTAGTCTCGGTGTCAAAAAGATAAACACGCACATATAAAGAACAAAACATGAAAACCTAATTTGCAACCTGTGGTTACTAGAGAAAATAACTAGTTTGAATATCATCTCCAGTATAATCCTCTTGGTAAATGCTTTTATCTATACCTCCTATACAAGATTTAAATGGATTTGAAGTTTTATGTACATCAGCATCCTTGTATCAAGTATATGGCACATCTGACTAACAATCAACATGTTTTTCATTCTTCATCCCACTAAATATTTCCCAAATTTAAGAAAACAATTCATCAGAAATGCATACCAAATATTTTTCTTCTGAACAATTGAAATTTCCTTTGAAAAGGGAGAATTTTAAACCATGAACTAACATATGATAAGTAAGATCATCAATTTCCAGGAGTTACCATACATTGAGATTTGCTTCAGTCATCTTTTCAATCTGTGCTGCCTTCTCCCGTGCACTTGCAGCCAACAATTCTGCTTTTGCGAACTCCGACAACTTTTGCAGCTTCATTTCCACTTCATTTTCCTGCATTTAAAATGTTTGCAACTTGAGTAGAGCGTTATCAAATCCATGCATATGGTACAGAATCTTATGGAGAAAAACATATGCAAACCTTCTGTTCAAGCTCCACCCTAAGTTTTTCCTCCATCCTTTCTTGAAGTGTCTTGATTGCAGCTGCAGCTTTGGCTCTCTCTCTTTTTATTTCCTGAAATTGTAGAAGTTGTCATCTAGTCACAGGTGGCACTATATTGGAGGAAGGGGGCTGGAGAATTTGCTTAAACAGATAGCTTATCTCCAACCATAACTATACTCTATTAACTCTCTTGCTACAATGCTACAGACATGAAAAGAAGACCATAATCCGTACAACCTTATCCAATATTGCTGCCTTTTCAACATGCATAAGTTCCCTAGCCCTTAAATCCCTCAGTTCTTTTTCATACTTCTCCTGAAAGAGAGCGAAGGATAAGTGCAAATAGATAATGAAAGAAAAGGACATGCAGTAGTCATTAATCAAGAAATGCCCATGCTACAAAGTATGCAACAGCGATACCTTCAGTGCTCTTTTTTCTTCAGCAAAAGCAAGGGCATCCAAATCAGCTTGCCTCTTTTCAGCTGCATGAATTGCTTCGAGAAAATCAATAACTAACTTTCCATCTTTAGTTAGGTAACCCTCATTCAGTTCTTCTATGGCACTAACAATAGCCTGTAGTTCCAAAGAATCTCAGTTAAGCAAGTACATGCCTCAATCACAAAAATATGCACATGATAGAAATGTAGCAACCTGTTCTCCAAGGCCCTCTGTTGCAGTGTTCTTTTCAGCTTCGTCATCGAGATGGTATGAATCAAGTAGACTTGATGTTCCTACACCTTCACCAAAGGCATCCTGCTGCAAAGAGATACCAAAACAGATTTTAAAGTTGTGCAGAACAGAACAACAAACATAGAGAACAAAGTACATTTTTAAAATTCATTTCTATGGTACATAAAACAAGTATAACAGCTAGCAACACCGGCATCACCATCATATGCATAGTGAATGCCTTTCCAATATGTTACCAAGGATAAAAATAGAAATCTAACATTGGTTTTTAGCTGTCTCCCTATTGAAAGAGCCTCCCTATGAAGGCTTCATAGGCTAGACAAGAAAGAAATAAAATGACTATAGCTTAACATAAAGAACATAATATAAGACATGCATACAGTAGAAATTCTATTCTTGTTATCTTGCTCTCCTGTTTTGTATTTTAGCCTCTCTTTTTTTCCTAGAAATTGAACACAAGAGACTGCCCAAACTTAAGGTAATTAATACAGAGGGTACTAGTAAACTATCTACAGCTAAGAACTTCTACAGTATGCTTCCAGCGTAGTTTACACTCCAAAGCAACATGAATTACAAATTATTAGTAGCAATTACTATCAAGAGCACCTCAGATCTGTCTTCTGAAGTAACATTCTGAGTTTGTACTGCTTTTATTTCCCTCTCTACAGGAACAGTTGCATCCTGAGGTTGTACTTCTGTAACTTGAGTTCCCTCATTCGATTCTTCAGTAGTTTTCAACTCCGGGCTTTCCACGCCAAGACTGCCTTCAGAACCTATACATTGAGAAAATTTTGGTTCATGCCTCTCCTCAACAGAGATTGTCCCATGGTCTACCTGGTACTGATGATCAGGTTCTGTTTTACTGAAAGTGTCAGCCTTCTGCTCGGTTTCAACATGAGGAAGATCCGAAGGAGTTTCAACCTTCTGCTCAGTTTCAACATGGGGAACATCTATACGAGTTTCAACCTTGTCCTTCTTGGTTTCAACATTAGGAAGATCTGTCTGACTTTGAACCTTTTGCGCAGCCTCCTCTATAAAATGGCTTAATTTATTAGCCTCTTCACTCATGGCTGACACATCTTCATGATCAATGCCATCCCCGCCCGAGTTAACATAACCTTGCTTCTTTTTACCAATTAATTCAATAAATGGGTCTAACCAACCTACATAATAACATGTCCCAACAACAAGAGCTGCACCTAAGCCTTTTGCTAAAAGTGAACCCGTCCTCTCTGATTTATCATTCTGATCACCGTTTGGGGATGCATTCTTCTGGAAAGTGGTTGAGAATTCCTTCCTTGAAGAAAGGAAGGGGGACACACGCTGAAATTACACCACAGAAAAGAACCCAATAACAGCAAACCACACATTAGCTTCAGCAACAAACATTTACCAAAAATCAAGATGTTAGCTAAAAATAGAAGTATATATTTACAAATAACACTAACTCAATAATAAAAAGGGGAAATTATGAGGTCAGGCACAGACAAGCAAGTGAGATATTGACAAAAAGAAAAATCAACATTCGAGACTTGTGGTGCCATATCATAAGCTTAATAAATTGAATTTGTATGATATCAATAAAATTCGGAAAATAAATTCTAGGTTCAAGATAAACTCCACTCTCAATTATTTGCTCGAATTTAGAATGAATTATCTCAAATCTAAAAACAAGACTATCTAATATATAATTGCAAAATTTACAATTTGTTAGCAAAGAAACATGCCTGAGAAGTAATCTGCCTCGGTATCCTG